>NW_028270144.1:56081191-56681191 GCF_037043375.1 Chiloscyllium plagiosum
GGGAAGGGAGAAGGGGGGGGGGAAGGGAGAAGGGGGGGGGGGGGGAAGGGAGAAGGGGGGGGGGGGGGAAGGGAGAAGGGGGGGGGGGGAAGGGAGAAGGGGGGGGGGAAGGGAGAAGGGGGGGGGGGGAAGGGAGAAGGGGGAGAAGGGGGGGGGGAAGGGAGAAGGGGGGGGGGGGGGAAGGGAGAAGGGGGGGGGGGGGGGAAGGGAGAAGGGGGGGGGGGGAAGGGAAAAGGGGGGGGGGGGAAGGGAAAAGGGGGGGGGGGAAGGGAGAAGGGGGGGGGGGAAGGGAGAAGGGGGGGGGGAAGGGAGAAGGGGGGGGGGGAAGGGAGAAGGGGGGGGGAAGGGAGAAGGGGGGGGGGGAAGGGAGAAGGGGGGGGGAAGGGAGAAGGGGGGGGGAAGGGAGAAGGGGGGGGGGAAGGGAGAAGGGGGGGGGGGGGGAAGGGAGAGGGGGGGGGGGAAGGGAGAAGGGGGGGGGGGAAGGGAGAAGGGGGGGGGGGAAGGGAGAAGGGGGGGGGGAAGGGAGAAGGGGGGGGGGAAGGGAGAAGGGGGGGGGGGGAAGGGAGAAGGGGGGGGGGGGAAGGGAGAAGGGGGGGGGAAGGGAGAAGGGGGGGGGAAGGGAGAAGGGGGGGGGGAAGGGAGAAGGGGGGGGGGAAGGGAGAAGGGGGGGGGAAGGGAGAAGGGGGAGAAGGGGGGGGGGAAGGGAGAAGGGGGGGGGGGAAGGGAGAAGGGGGGGGGGGGGGAAGGGAGAAGGGGGGGGGGGGAAGGGAGAAGGGGGGGGGGGAAGGGAGAAGGGGGGGGGGGGAAGGGAAAAAGGGGGGGGGGAAGGGAGAAGGGGGGGGGGAAGGGAGAAGGGGGGGGGGGGGGGAAGGGAGAAGGGGGGGGGGGGAAGGGAGAAGGGGGGGGGGGGAAGGGAGAAGGGGGGGGGGGAAGGGAGAAGGGGGGGGGGGAAGGGAGAAGGGGGGGGAAGGGAGAAGGGGGGGGGGGAAGGGAGAAGGGGGGGGGAAGGGAGAAGGGGGGGAAGGGAGAAGGGGGGGGAAGGGAGAAGGGGGGGGAAGGGAGAAGGGGGGGGGAGAAGGGAGGGGGGGGAAGGGAGAAGGGGGGGGGGGAAGGGAGAAGGGGGGGGGGGAAGGGAGAAGGGGGGGGGGGGGGGAAGGGGAGAAGGAGAAGGGGGGGGCTGCACTTACTTGGGCAAGAGTATTCTAAAATCATATTCTTGACTGGTACTTTGTTGATATTAGAAACGTTTTCAGAAGCTAAGTGCGCCACTCACCAGAAAACATCAAACCACTAACATGTTCCTTTAGGCATAGTGTTTCATGTAAAAAGAACTGCAGATGCTGGAAATTTGAATCTGAAATATTGTTTAGTGATTGGTCCAGTTATGCTTCTGGTCTATAGTTCTCCCAGGACATTAATGATGGTACAAGTGACAACATGAGTGGAATATCAAGGGAAGACAATGTGCTCAACCATTTCGATGATATAATGAGCAAATGGAATTGGCTGTAAACTCAAATGCTTGATACTGGCGTCTTAGGACAGTGGGATGTATCATTCTCTTGGTCCTTTGTTTAAAGTGTCTGCAAGTACTACTGTCTCTACTTTTGCAATCCCACGCTGGGGTCTGGGAGGAAGGAGGGAGGCAATCACAGCATTTTCCCCAAATATACATGCTACATCCAGGCATAGGAGTAAAGGCTCTCACTGTGGAACAAGTGCAATTTAGATCAGTGTGACAACCAGTATCTGGGTCTAGAAATCTAGACCATCATAATTGTGAAATGCTGAATAAAGCTTGCAACTTCATTAATTAAAGTGCTAACCCAAATGCTTGGGATACCCTGCCTCAATTAAAGTCAGGTGAGCGAGGGAAGCATGTGTGGTTTGGGATCTGGTCTTTGAGATTAAATTCCTCACCTGATCAAATCCCACCTTATTTGGGGGTTAAATATCTCCATGCACAGCGTCTCTGGGACCTACCTGATTTTTCTGAGATGCCCAGAGTAACAGACTTGCTGGGTCATTTTCCAACTCCATCTCTTTCTTTTTAAAATCCGAATCACTCTCAGTCTCATCTTCCTCCTCTGATTCTCCAGGCCACATGCTTTGCGTCCCCATAGGTATCAGATGTCTATGTGTCTCTAATAGATCAAGTTGATTGAAGTAATCTGGAAAGTCTGTCATCCCTTCAGTGGTAGGCACCAAATTTGAACTTTCTCCAGATGAGAGATTTTCTCCTGAAGGTTTTGCAACAAACACTTTGGTATTATTTCTCTCCTGTCCATTCATCTTCTGAAATGGAATTAATTAGGATAATTATGACAAATTAGCCTCAAAATATTAATTCACTTTCAACAAGATCTGCTCTGTACTAATAGCCACAGGCAATACTGCCTCCAAATCTATTTCCTTGCACCCATTTGTGAACTCATGTCATTTATTTTTTAAAAAAGGCTTTAGAAAACCTAGTTTAGCTAAATAAAAGACAATTTTTGGTGTCAATCTTACTTCACAGAAAAGAATGAAAAAGAGTAGGTAGCAACCCAGACAGATTGATGGACCTTTACATGCATGAACAAGTGGAAAAGAATTCTCTATCTGGGTCCCAAAAGACAGACTAAAAAATGTGGCATGCTGAATTTTAGCTTCTCTCCCTGGCAGCATGCCTTTAAGCACCAAGACTTGTAAGTGGTCTTATTATAATTTCTTAAGTAAAGAAGATTACTAATAAAATATTTGACATTTTGTACAAGTAAACAGTTTTCCTTATAGGAAAACCTATAAAGCACTGGATTCTAATCACCTGATCATTAAGGTGCTGCTGTTAATCTTCAACAGAGAGGGAAGAAAACTGGTAATATCTATTCACAAAAGCACTCCCTCAGTGGAACATCAAATTCTAAGTACAAATATTATGAGACACAATGAAGACAGTCTAATTAGGATCGAAGCATTTAAAAAAAGGAATCAGAGTCAAAACTCTGATGTGAAGGGTTAAGAGAACAGTGCATAAGCAACTTCCAAGTCCAGAATCTTTACTAGCTAGAAGGACAAAGGTAGCAGATGCATGGGAACATCAATCTACAGACAGACTTAACATGGAATTATGTATCATTGTTCCTTCAAAGGATCATGGGTCAAAATTCTGGAATTCCTTCCCTAACAGGGATTATGGGTGTACTTAATGTCCAAAGACAGCAGCAGTTCAGGTAGTCAGTTCACCAGCACCTTTGGGGGCAATAAGGATTACTGGGAAAGTTAACAAACAATAAATTTCACAACTAATCTTGGAGGTACTGTTGGGCGAAGTTCACAGCACAGAATCAGATAAGTTAATTGATGTTTTAAGTCTGTCCAACAGAAAAGCTGTATTAGTGAGTACAGTGAGTTCTTTCTTGATTATGTGTTTTTGGAGAGAAGTCTCTCGATTAAACTTAAAATATCAGCCACAGCTATTAACTTAACCTGGGGCAGTGTTTGTAGAGGAATAAGACAGTGTTATTTTCTGGGTTTGTAGATTGTGAAGGAGCAAAAAATGGTCTTTGCAGTACTTCTTGTCAGATGTGGGAGTTTAAAGAGAGTTTAAGGGTTACTGCAGATTATATCTGCCATAAATGCTGTTGGATGCGAATCTTATTGGATCGAGTGGATTGGTTGGAGAGACAGATAGAAGCGATGAGGAATTTGCAACTGCAACAGTGTGTGATGGATGGCAGCTATAGGAAGCGCGGGGGGGGGGGGGGGGGGGGGGGGGGAAGAAATGTAGGGGTTGATGGATTCTCAGGGGTTCGTAACATGAGCAGCCAAGTTTATGGTATTGAGACCGGCTCTAATGCAACGAGGGGTACGTCAGCTTCCAAGAGATCAATTGTGTTAGGGGATTCTGTAGTCTAAGGTACAAAACGACGTTTGTGACCAGCAGAGAAAAAGCAGAATGGTGTGTTGTTTCCCTGGTGCCAGGATCAAGGAGGTCTCTAAGAGGGTGCAGAATGTTCTCATGGGAGAGAGGGGCCAGCAGGAGGTCATTGTCCACATTGGAACCAATGACATAGGAAGGGTAAAGGTTGAGATTTTGAAGGGAGATTACAGAGAATTAGGCAGAAATTTAAAGGTCCTCAAGGGTAGTAATATCTGGATTACTCCCAGTGCTACGAGCTAGTGAGGGCAGGAATAGGAGGATAGAGCAGATGAATGCATGGCTGAGGAGCTGGTGTATGGGAGAACGATTCACATTTTTGGATCATTGGAATCTGTTTTGGGATTGAAGTGACCTGTACAAGAAGGATGGATAGCACCTAAATTGGAAGGGGACTAATATACTGGCAGGGAAATTTGCTAGAGCTGCTTGGAAGGATTTAAACTGGTAAGGTGGCAGCTGGGAGGGGGAACCCAGGGAGACAGTGAGGAAAGAGATCAATCTGGGATGGGTATAGCGGCAGGGACAAGGCAGGACTAAAAATTAAACTGCACTTATTTCAATGCAAGGGGCCTAACAGGGAAGGCAGATGAACTCAGGGCATGGTTAGGAACATGGGACTGGGATATCATAGCAATTACAGAAACATGGCTCAGATGGGCAGGACTGGCAGCTTAATGTTCCAGGATACAAATGCTACAGGAAGGGTAAAAAGGAGGCAAGAGAGGAGGGGGAGTGGCATTTTTGATAAGGGATAGCATTACAGCTGTGCTGAAGGAGGATATTTCTGGAAATGCATCCAGGGATGTTATTTGGGTGGAACTGAAAAATAAGAAAGGGATGATCACCTTATTGGGATCGTATTATAGACCTGAAAATGTGTTGCTGGAAAAGCGCAGGTCAGGCAGCATCCAGGGAACAGGAGAATCGACGTTTCGGGCATAAGCCCTTCCTGAAGGGCTTATGCCCGAAACATCGATTCTCCTGTTCCCTGGATGCTGCCTGATCTGCTGCGCTTTTCTAGCAACACATTTTCAGCTCTGATCTCCAGCATCTGCAGACCTCACTTTCTCCTTGTATTATAGACCCCCTAATAGTCAGAGGGAAATTGAGAAACAACTTGTAAGGAGATCTCAGCTATCTGCAAGAATAAATAGGGTAGTTATGGTAGGGGATTTTAACTTTCCAAACATTAACTGGGACTGCCATAGTGTTAAAGGTTTAGATGGAGAGGAATTTAAGTGTGTACAAGACAATTTTCTGATTCAGTATGTGGATGTATCTACTAGAGAAGGTGCAAAACTTGACCTACTCTTTGGAAATAAGGCAGGGCAGGTGACTGAGGTGTCAGTGGGAGAGCACTTTGGGGCCAGCGACCATAATTCTATTAGATTTAAAATAGTGATGGAAGAGGGTAGACCAGATCTAAAAGTTAAAGTTGTAAATTGGAGAAAGGCCAATTTTGATGGTATTAGGCAAGCACTTTCAAAAGCTGATTGGCGAGAGATGATGCAGGTAAAGGGACAGCTCAAAAATGGGAAGCCTTCAGAAATGAGATAACAAGAATCCAAGAAAGTATATCCCTGTCAGGGTGAAAGGGAAGGCTGGTAGGTATAGGGAATGCTGGATGACTAAAGAAATTCAGGGTTTGGTTAAGAAAAAGGAAGGAAGCATATGTGAGGTATAGACAGGATAGATCGAGTGAATCTTTAGAATATAAAGGAAGTAGGAGTATACTTGAGAGGGAAATCAGGAGGGCAAAACAGGGACATGAGATAGCTTTGGGAAATGTAATTAAGGAGAATCCAAAAAGTTTTTACAAATCCATTAAGGACAAAAGGGTAACTAGGGAGAGAATAGGGCCCCTCAAAGATCAGCAAGGCGGCCTTGGTGTGGTGCCACAGAAAATGGGGAGATACTAAATGAATATTTTGCATCAGTATTTACTGTGGAAAGGATATGGAAGATACAGAATGTAGGGAAACAGATGGTGACATCTTGCAAAATGTCCAGATTACAGAGGAGGAAGTGCTGGATATCTTGAAACAGTTATAGGTGGATAAATCCCCAGGACCTGATCAGGTGTAACAGAGAACTCTGTGGGAAGGTAGAAGTGATTCCTGGGCCTCTTGCTGGGATATTTGTATTATCAACAGTCACAGGAGAGGTGCCGGAAGACTAGAGGTTGGCAAACGTGGTGCCACTGTTTAAGAAGGGCAGTAAAGACAAGCCAGGGAACTATAGACGGGTGAGCCTGACCTCATTGGTGGGCAAGTTGTTGGAATCCCGAGGGACAGGATGTACATGTACTTGGAAAGGCAAGGACTGATTAGGGATGGTCAACAAGGCTTTGTGTGTGGGAAATCATGTCTCACAAACTTGATTCAGTTTTTTTGAAGTAGTAACAAAGAAGATTGATGAGGGCAGAGCAGTAGATGTGATCTATATAGACTTCAGTAAGGCGTTCGACAAGGTTCCCCATGGGAGATTGATTAGCAAGGTTAGATCCCATGGAATACAAGGAGAACTAGCCATTTGGATACAGAACTGGCTCAAAGGTAGAAGACAGAGGGTGGTGGTGGATGGTTGTTTTTCAGACTGGAGACCTGCGACCAGTGGAGTGCCATGAGGATCGGTGTCAGGTCCTCTACTTGTTGTCATTTACATAAATGATTTGGATGCGAGCATAAGAAGTACAGTTACTAAGTTTGCAGGTGACACCAAAATTGGAGGGGTCGTGGACAGCGAAGAGGGTTACCTCACATTACAACAGGATCTGGACCAGATGGGCCAATGGGCTGAGAAATGGCACATGGAGTTTAATTCAGATAAATGTGAGATGCCGCATTTTGGGAAAGCAAATCTTAGCAGGATTTATACACTTAATGGTAAGGTCCTAGGAAGAGTTGCTGAACAAAGAGACCTTGGAGTGCAGGTTCATAACTCCTTGAAAGTGCAGTCACAGGTAGATACAATAGTGAAGAAGGCGTTTTGCATGCTTTTCTTTATTGGTCAGAGTATTGAGTACAGGAGTTGGGAGATCATGTTAGGACATTAGTTAGGCCACTGTTGGAATATTACATGCAATTCTGGTCTCCTTCCTATCGGAAAGATGTTGTGGAACTTGAAAGGGTTCAGAAAATATTTACAAGGATTGAGCTATAGGGAGAGGCTGAACAGACTGGGACTGTTTTCCCTGGAGCGTCGGAGGCTGAGGGGCGACCTTAGTGGTTTACAAAATTATGAGGGGCATGGATAGGATAAACCGATAAAGTCTTTTCCCTGGGATCGGGGAGTCCAGAACTAGAGGGCATAGGTTTACGGAGAGAGAGGAAAGATATATAAAAAAACCTTAGGGCAACTGTTTCACGCAGAAACCTAACTGAAGGTATGATGTAAACATGACGTTTAAGTTTCAGATAACAATGATAAATCCCCTAGAGCCAGGTAATTTTTAAAAATATATGGAATGAGCTGCCAGAAGATATGGTGGCGGCTAGTACAATTGCAACATTTAAGAGGCATTTGGATGGGTATATGAATAGGAAGGGTTTGGAGGGATATGAGCCGGGTGCTGGCAAGTGGGACTAGATTGGGTTGGGATATCTGGTCGGCATGGACAGGTTGGACTGAAGGGTCTGTTTCTATGCTATAGATATCGGACTCTCCGGCAATAACCCAACAATGCCCAAATCTCAAAAATAAATTAAAAAAAGCCTTCACAAAGAGCCGTGTTCAGTTATCATTTAAGCATCGAAAGAAATATTTTTCCACATTCAAAAGGTGCTCTAAAAAGATCTGATGCTGTATCAGATACAAAGGACTGAAATTAGAAACTTATTTAATGCAATCCTAATTACAAATGTTTAAGACTAAAAGAGACAGATCAGGCAAAGATGATTCAACTGCCTGTGAGGTTTGTAAAGTTGCTCAGGTGAGGTCACCACTGTTATTGCATTTCTGGCATTGCTGCCTCTTCCTTAAGATAACAATGCACTGAAGGTATGATGTAAACATGACGTTTAAGTTTCAGATAACAATCATGATAAATCCCCTAGAGCCAGGTAATTTTTTAAAATATATATTTAAACTTCTAGTGGCTGACTGACAAGATCACTCAAGATTTCAGGTTTTTAAAAACTGCAAAAACCCAAAAAGCAATGTTGTGTAAACACTATTCGGGAGCTAACATACTGTAAATGATGCAAGGTCCATTATCTAACTTGTAAAGTCTCCCACCATGGTTATATTTTTGCTGATCCCGAAGTGGATACTTCATTGTCAAGAAAATTCAAAGTTCTCAGCTACTAATAATTAACTTCAATTGTCCCCTCACTCTTCACAGCTGGATACCTTCTAATAGAACTGACTTCCATTATGAGCGTTACACTGCAGGTTTCTTAGTTTAGCCCAATCTAGGCAAATATTCCAGCCTCTTCGATCAGAGTGCTTTGGAGAAATTAGTCATGGCTCACATCAACGCTGGACTCCCTTGATCCCTTGCACAATAGGTCCACAGCGGACACTATTTCCCCAAATGTACATTCATCCCTGGAATACCTGCACAACAAAAGGATAGGTCAGGCTCCTACTTACTGACTACAGCTCAGCTTTCAATACTATAATCCCAAACAAACTAAATTGCCAAACTCAGACCTAGGTCTCTGCTCTGGATCCTCAATTGAGAAGCAATAGCACCTTCAAGACAGGCAACCTGTTGACTCAGCCCCCTATTTTGAACTCATGACAGTGGCCAAAATTCCATCCCAACTGTATCTACAAGTTCAGTAATGACCCTCCCATTGTAAACTGGATATCAAATAACGACGAGAGAGAATCCAGGAAAGAGACGACACTTGGTGTTGCAAAAGTAAATTTCTCCCTTAATGTCAACAAAGATAAAGAGCTGACCATTGAGTTCAGGAAGCAAGGAGGGGGGCACCCCCCAATTAATGGAGCAGATGAGAGATTTCACTTCTGTCATCACTCTGGAAATAGCAGGGCTCAATTTCCAGTGTGCTATCCCAGTCAATTGTAATCTTAAGATTGACGGTATTATAGAGTCATAGACATGTACAGCATGGAAGCAGACCCTTCGGTCCAACCCATCCACACCGACCAGATATCCCAACCCAATCTAGTCCCACCTGCCAGCACCCGGCCCATATCCCTCCAAACCCTTCCTATTCATATACCCATCCAAATGCCTCTTAAATGTTCCAATTGCACCAGCCTCCACCACATCCTCTGGCAGCTCATTCCATACACGTACCACCCTCTGCATGAAAACATTGCCCCATAGGTCTCTTATATCTTTCCCCTCTCACCCTAAACCTATGCCCTCTAGTTCTGGACTCCCCGACCCCAGGGAAAAAAAAAAAACTTTGCCTATTGACCCTATTCATGCCCCTCAATTTTGTAAACTTCTATAATGTTACCCCTCAATCTCTGACACTCCAGGGGAAACAGCCCCAGCCTGTTCAGCCTCTCCCTATAGCTCAAATCCTCCAACCCTGGCAACATCCTTGTCAATCCTTTCTGAATCCTATCAAGTTTCACAACATCTTTCCGACAGGAAAGAGACCAGAATTGCATGCAATATTCCAACAATGGCTTAATCAATGTCCTAAACAGTCGCAACATGACCTCCCAACTCCTGTACTCAATACTCTGATCAATAAAGGAAAGTACTGAGCACTGGCAGCTCGATAGGGGTATGGTAGTATTGTGATTATGTCACTGGACTAAATCCCACCACGGCAGCTTGATATTTTGATTTCATACATTTAAGTATGGAAATAAACAAATTCCTGGAATTCCCTTCTTAAAGGCATTGTGGGTCAACCTTCAGTATATAGACTACAATGGTCAAGGTAGCAGCTCACTAGCACCTTCAACACCACCTAGAGACAGGCAATAAATGCTGGCCAGCTCATGATACCCACATCCCACAAAACACATTTAAAAGAAATTAACATTGTCAGGCATTGTAAAACCATAACTGATGCCCTAAAATGGCAGTGAAATAGGGCTTCGAGCCCACGGCTCTTGTGTCTTTGTTTTTTCCCCCCACTTTTAAAAACTGACTTCAGAAGCTCAGTCACAACGATAGCTGATGGGCCCCAGAAGCACTCATTCATGACAGCTGCATCAGAGAAAAGTTTGGGCTCCTAAAGTAAACCAGGGTTACACCCAAACATTAATTTCTCCACTTCCTGATACTGCCTGGCCTGCTGTGTTCTTCCAGCCTCCTGCTGGTCTACTCTGCATCACTGAGGCAGTCCTCGATCCAACTCAGCTGCTGCAGCAGAGGAGTGTTTGGTTTCGCAGCAACATCTGCATCTGACAGATATAATGGGTGGCAGCAACCAGTTTTTGGCAAGTGCAAGACCAGATAACATCAGTGACACGAGCCTAAAGTGGACTCAGGTCAGCAGCAAGTTTGGACTGATGCAGTACCTGACGAACCAGTGGCACCTGCATGGGCAAGGTCTATCAAGGACTCAGTCAGTGGTGTCAAGATGGCACTGAAGAGTAGTGACTTTCACTCTAGTGGCAGCAGAGCAATAAGGAGGACATGTCTGGCAGACCCATGGCCCACAATGGAGAACTCAAGACTGTAAAGTTGAACACTACTTTCCTGCTTTTACATTCTACATTTTGGTTTATTGCTGTGGTTCAGTTCGCCGAGCTGGAAGTTTTTGTTGCAAATGTTTCGTCCCGTCTAGGTGACATCCTCCGTGCTTGGGAGCCTCCTGTGAAGCGCTTCTGTGGTGTTTCCTCCAGCATTTATAGTGGCCTGTCCCTGCCGCTTCCGGTTGTCAGTTTCAGCTGTCCGCTGCAGTGGCCGGTATATTGGGTCCAGGTCTATGTGTTTGTTGATGGAGTTTGTGGATGAGTGCCATGCTTCTAGGAATTCCCTGGCTGTTCTTTGTTTGGCTTGCCCTATTATGGTAGTGTTGTCCCAGTCGACTGGGACAAATTAAAATCCTTCACTCTTTAACAGGACACTATAGCAATGTATTAATGTCAGTCTGGCCCTCTGGATTAATCAACAGGAAACAAGAAACAAACCTACTGAAGATACACAGTTGGCCTGGCAGAATCTGAATATTTCTAGCTGGATTTGACTTTCTTCATTTCAACAATCATCTTGGGCTCAAAACATTAATACTGTTTTGGTCTCCACAAACACTACCAGGTTTGAGATTCGCCATCAATTTGTTTTTTTTTCCCCCCCAGCATTATCTATATTTTTTTTATTATTATTTACTATTGTGGGGCAAGAACTCCAATCAATTACAGCAGTTAGTTGAACTTACATTCAGTAAATAGATCGGAGCAAAGATATTTTGACAATCACCATTCCAGAGGCAGTTACTGAGTTTTGTAAACACTATTAAAGAGGAGGCAGTTTTCCCATCCGTACCTGTTCGTGACTCCTGATCCACAGTAATGGCAAGGGCCTTCTAAAATGCACGAATAAATGCACCAATTTTAAGACTATTTATTGGCCTTACCAGCGTCACCCATACTCTATGGGTTAAGAACAACCCACAGGCATTAAAAACATTCTAATTAACCTATTCAGAGATGTTACTACTTACCTCTGGAACCCAGGCTTCCTGTATCAAATGTATAAACCGACCTTGCTGACTCTTAATTAGTGGTCTCACAAACCACTCACGTGTACGGAGGAAAAGGGAATTTCAATGATGGACAGAAAATAGAGCACAAACACGTGAACGCCGCAGTTTCCAATCGCTCACGAAAATCAAATTAAAAGGCAACACCACCCATTCAAACACAGCCACCCACCAACGCCATGAACTGCGCCTCGGTTAAATAGGTGTGTTCCTCCGCCTCCTGGTGGCGAAGCGATTGATCAACTCCGAGGACCATGATTGGCCGTTTTCGGGAGCGGTGACTGATTGGTCGGTTTCTGGGGCGGGGACTGGCCAACAGGGATGGTGGCTTGTGATCGATCAAGTCTAGGAGCATTGATTGGTCAGTTTGGACGGTAATGTTGATTGGTCAGTTTGGACGGTAATTCTGATTGGTCGGTTTGGACGGTAATGTTGATTGGTCAGTTTGGACGGTAATTCTGATTGGTCGGTTTGGACGGTAATTCTGATTGGTCAATAGAAGCGGATGGGCTGTCTCAGGTTTGGGCCATTGAGCCTCGTTGTATTCCATGTGTGGGGCCGAGGAAAAGGCGAGCTTTTAGTGTTTGATTTCTCGCTGGGGAATTTTCTGGAGTTTATTCGTGAATGCGAGGCTGTTTAATTATTGGTCTTACTGCTAACTTAATTCTGCTTTTCCTCTTTCAGGAAATTTTATTCCGTTTCCGGATCTGTGTGAAAACGTCCTAAATCGAGCTGTGTGTTTGTTTACTTTCAGCTGTCGAACAGGATGAGTGCTGAACGTAATCTGTAAGTTATGGAGCAAAGTTTATTTGCAGCTCAGTCTATATTTCAAAATCCGGTTTTGTACTTTAGAAGTTTTAGAGAGTCACTTTAGGTGAAAGAGATTAAAGGAGTTTTGCAGGGCTTCGTGGCTCCTTCAGCATCTCTGGGGAAAGAACCTGCACCCTTGGATCTCGTCAGTTCTGGCCATCTCATCTAGTCTCTTGAAGTAGTAGGTGCTGATTTGCCTGAATGCTTACGTCTGTTTCCTATGTAGAGAATACTTAAAGTGAACTAGATTGAGATACCACAACCTCGGATTTGGCATTGCCAGGACCGGTTTAGTTGCATGTCTGAATTCTCTGTTTGGTCTGAAATAATTGAATATTGATGCTAAGTTTTAAAGTTATTCATTTATTTTAGTTATCTTGTTAAATTGTAATTATTGTTTGGGTGTTATGGGTCTGGGAAATGTTAAGATTTGGTGAAGTAGACTAATTGTCCACCCTTTTTAAGTATGGGATGGAATGAAAAATAGAGGACTTGAACTAATCTTAGACTCACGTACTACCAATCTAATTGTTCAAAATAACTAAGTAACTATATTAAGAAAATTGTTGTTTAATCCCTTGGATTTCTCTAATGTGAATTAATTTTCTGTTTTGTAATTACAGGGATGATGAGGATACTTTTAAAATTTTGATTGCAACAGATCTTCATCTGGGCTATTTGGAAAAAGATGCCATAAGGGGTAATGATACCCTTGTTACTTTTGATGAGGTTTTAAGATGTGCACAGGAAAATGTGGTAAGTCACATTTATAGTGTTAATGTTGTGTAATAACACCAGGAATCATTCAAGCAATTATTGCTGTATCTCAGTCAGAATTCCTAACCTGTTGCAGGAGTCTATAGTTTATTTGAAATGTAAGTATTTTGTTGTAGATAATACTATGATAATTTTAAATGAGTTGTGTGAGTGTTTTAGTTAAGAGAGTTAAAGAACAGCAAATTATATTCATGTAGCATGTAGAATAGAAAAGGTATTCCAAGGTAATTCACAGCGGTGTGAGGGAATACAAACAGTTATGAATAGAGAGATTGAGAGGTATAAGTACAAAAGGTCAAACCCTAGGCTGCTTGAGGTTCCAAAAATGCAAAGTGTTGAAGTTGTTGACAGTGAGGAAGGATGTGGCAGGTTACAGCAGGATATAGAGAAGCTGCAGAGCTGGGCAGAAAGGTGGCAAATGGAATTCAATGTAGCTAAGTGTGAGGTGATTCACTTTGGGAAGAATAACAAAAAGATGGGGTACTGGGCTAATGGTCGGATACTTGGTAGTGTGGATGAGCAGAGGGATCTTGGTGTCCATGTACACAGATCTCTGAAAGTTGCCACCCAGGTAAATAGTGCGGTGAGGAAGGCATATGGCGTACTGGCTTTTATTGGTAGAGGAATTGAGTTCCGGAGTCCTGAGGTCATGATGCAGTTGTATAAGACTCTGGTGCGGCCGCATCTGGAATATTGTGTGCAGTTTTGGTCGCCATACTATAGGAAGGATGTGGAGGCACTGGAACGGGTGCAGAGGAGGTTTACCAGGATGTTGCCTGGTATGGAAGGAAGATCGTATGAGGAAAGACTGAGACACTTGGGGCTGTTTTCATTAGAGAAAAGAAGGTTTAGGGGTGACTTGATTGAGGTGTACAAGATGATTAGGGGGTTAGATAGGGTTGACAGTGTGAATCTTTTCCCGCGTATGGAGTCGGGTATTACAAGGGGGCATAGCTTTAAATTAAGGGGGGGTAGATATAGGACTGAAGTTAGGGGTAGGTTCTTCACTCAGCGAGTCGTAAGGTCATGGAATACCCTGCCAGTAGCAGTGGTGGACTCTCCCTCTTTATGGGCATTTAAGCGGGCATTGGATAGGTATATGGAGGATAGTGGGTTAGTATAGGTTAGGTGGGCTTGGATCGCCGCAACATCGAGGGCCAAAGGGCTTGTACTGCGCTGTATTCTTCTATGTTCTATGTTCTTCTATGAAGCAAGTTAAGCACTTGGTGACTTGAAGCCAGTGAGGAGAAAGTGAGGTCTGCAGATGCTGGAGATCGGAGATGGAAATGTGTTGCTGGAAAAGCGCAGCAGGTCAGGCAGCATCTAGGGAACAGGAGAATCGACGTTTCGGGCATTAGCCCTTCTTCAGGAATGAGGAAAGTTGGTCCAGCAGGCTAAGATAAAAGATAGGGAGGAGGGACTTGGGGGAGGGGCGTCGGAAATGTGATAGGTGGAAAGAGGTCAAGGTGAGGGTGATAGGTCAGACTAGGGTGGGGGCGGAGAGGTCGGGAAGAAGATTGCAGGTTAGGAAGGCGGTGCTGAATTTGATGGATTTGACTGAGACAGGGGGGAGGGGAAATGAGGAAACTGGTGAAATCCGAGTTCAACCCTTGTGGTTGGAGGGTTCCTAGCCGGAAGATGAGGCGTTCTTCCTTCGTTTCGCTGTGGTCTGATGATGGAGGAGTCCAAAGACCTGCATATCCTGGGTGGAGTGGGAGGGGGAATTGAAATGTTGAGCTACAGGGTGGTTGGGTTGGTTGGTCCGGGTGTCCCAGAGGTGTTCCCTGAAACGCTCCGCAAGTAGGCGGCCCGTCTCCCCAATATAGAGGAGGCCACATCGGGTGCAAAGGATGCAATAGATGATATGTGTGGAGGTACAGGTGAATCTGTGGCGGATATGGAAGTTTCCTTTGGGGCCTTGGAGGGAGGTGAGGGGGGAGGTGTGGGCGCAAGTCTTGCACCTCCTGCGGTTGCAGGGGAAGGTGCCGGGAGTGGAGGTTGGGTTGGTGGGGGGTGTGGATCTGACGAGGGAGTCACGGAGGGAGTGGTCTTTACGGAATGCTGATAGGGGAGGGGAGGGAAATATATCCTTGGTGGTGGGGTCCGTTTGGAGGTGGCGGAAATGGCGGCGGATGATGCGCTGTACATGGAGGTTAGTGGGGTGGTAGGTGAGGACCAGTGGGGTTCTGTCCTGGTGGAGGTTGGAGGGGCGGGGTTCAAGGGCGGAGGATCGGGAAGTGGAAGAGATGCGGTGGAGGGCATCGTCGACCACGCCGGGGGGGAAATTGCGGTCCTTGAAGAAGGAGGCCATCTGGGATGTGCGTTTTTGAAACTGGTCCTCCTGGGAGCAGATGCGGCGGAGTCGAAGGAATTGGGAGAATGGGATGGCGTTTTTACAGGGGGCAGGATGGGAGGAGGTGTAGTCCAGGTAGCTGTGGGAGTCGGTTGGTTTGTAGTAGAGCCAGTATTGATTATTGAAGCCAGTATTGATTATTGAAGCTGAGATACTGCCAGGAATAGGTACAGAATGAGTACATTTGAGATAACAGGAGAGTTTTATATAAATTAAAATTTACAAATGGTCAACAGAGCCTCAAAGTGGCAAAGGTGTATTTGACTACTCTTGAGATTCACACTTACAGTTTCCATTATAAATGGAAGGAGAAACTTCTTCACCCAAAGATTGGTGGGCCTGTGGAATTCTCAGCTACAGAAAGTGACTGAGACTAAAACATTGAAAGTTTTCAAGGAGTTAGATTTAGTTCCTGGGTTCCAAAGAGATCAAAGGGTATGGTGAAATAAAGAACAAGGTACTGAGTAGAATGATGAGCCAAGATCCTATTGAATAGTGGAGGAAGCTTGAAAGGCCAAATCAATAAGTTTAACATGTCAAGGAACTGTATGTCATAGAATTGAATGTAAATCATATTTTATTTCATATTCCTTGAAATGCAACTATAAATTATATTTGGCAAGTTGATCTTTAACTAAGAATAGGGTCATCCCACTTTTAATTACCCTTTGGTTTGCAGTGGACTTTCTTTCACTTTGCAATGAACTGGGACTTTTTGTTCTGTTTTAAAGATGCGATGTAGATGTAAATTGTTAAATGCTGTTGATCTTGACCACTGGTCCTTGAATGAAAAGAATGTGTTTTTTTGTCATATCTTGCTGCATTTAAGATAGATCCCTCACAGTTGTGAAATTGTTTACAAATTATTCAATATTTTTGGGTTATTGGCAGTATCTTCTGTTGAGGAGAAAGTGAGGACTGCAGATGCTGAAAATGTGTTGCTGGAAAAGCACAGCAGGTCAGCAGGTACTGAGTAGAATGATCAGCCAAGATCCTATTGAATAGTTAGGAAGGCGGTGCTGAGTTCGAGGGATTTGACAGACAAGGTGGGGGGAGGGGAAATGAGCTCAGATTTCTCCAGTTTCCTCATTTCCCCTCCCCCCATGGCCTTCCTAACCTGCAATCTTCTTCCTGACCTCTCTGCCCCCACCCCACTCCGGCCTATCACCCTCACCTTGACCTCCTTCCACCTATCGCATTTCCAACGCCCCTCGCCCAAGTTCCTCCTCCCTACCTTTTATCTTAGCCTGCTGGACACACTTTCCTCATTCCTGAAGAAGGGCTTATGCCCGAAACGTCGATTCTCCTGTTCCTTGGATGCTGCCTGACCTGCTGCGCTTTTCCAGCAACACATTTTCAGAATCTTCTGTTGAGCCTACAGTTCCTTGGATTGTGGATTCTGTCGTACTTGCTTTAGTTTTACTCTGAAGATTGTGTATAATATTTTTCTTCAATTGACCTCCATGCTTAATTTCTTGAGTAAAAATATGAGGGAGGCAGGAGTTCATGGTTGAATTATTGTAACTCAAAGCTGTTTGTTTTTATTGCTCACTATCTGAAAGAATAATTGACTTGACTTTACCCGGGCTGCTCTGAACTTAGCTGCTGAACATCAAGACATAGCTTGGTCGGGAAAGCTGCTTTACTAAGAAGCCACGAAAGATCTGCTCAGATGCTGAATTGAGAATTTTCATGATCTGTTGGACATATTTGCACATATTGCTTCAGACAATTGTTACAATATGTCATTTAATTAGTCTAACATTTAGTGTAGATAATAGTTCTTGCAGCTAAACTGAAACTTTGCATTTACATTATTTTGCTTTGCATCAGCCAGAATTGAGACAGAAATGTATTTTATTCCATTTCTGTCCTCCACCTAGGTAGATTTTATACTGTTGGGTGGTGATCTCTTTCATGAGAACAAACCCTCTCGCAAGACGTTGCATACCTGTATGGAGCTATTGAGAAAATATTGCATGGGCGATAATCCAATACACTTCGAAATTTTAAGTGACCAGTCAGTTAATTTTGCTTTTAGCAAGTAAGTACTTTTTGATTTATACATTTTAAGTTTATAATTTATTAAGTTCAGATTTCCTGGTGTCTGATATAACCAAATTACCATTCTTGCCAAGAAATGTAAGTATAGAGAATTAGCAAGTTTTGAGAAGATTTGTAGCTCAGGTTGAAGTTCTGGATGTAACTTTGTTCGCTGAGCTGAAAGGTTCGTTTTCAGACATTTCATCACCATGCTAGGAAACGTCATCAGTGAGCCTCCAGTGAAGTATTGGTGGTATAGCCCACTTTTTATTTATGTGTTTAGATTTCCTTGGATTGGTGATGTCATTTCCTGTTCTTTTTCTCAGGGCGTGGTAAATGGGATCCAAGTCAATGTGTTTGTTGAATTCCGTTTGGAGTGCCATGCTTCTAGGAATTCTTGTGCGTGTCTCTGGCTTGTCTTAGGATGGATGTGTTGTTCCAGTTGAAGTGGTGTCCTTCCTCATCTGTATGTAAAGATACTAGTGAGAGTGGGTCATGTCTTTTTGTGGCTAGTTGATGTTAATGTATCCTGGTGACGAGTTTTCTGCCTCTTTGTCCAATGTAGTTTTTGTTACAGTTCTTGCAAGGTATTTTGTAAATGATATTGGTTCTGCTTGTTGTCTGTATAGGGCCTTTAAAGTTCATTAGTTGCTGTTTTAGTGTGTTGGTGGGTTTGTGGGCTACCATGATACCAAGAGATCTGAGTAGTTTGCAGTCATTTCTGATATGTTTTTGATGTAGGGGAGAGTGACTAGGGTTTCTGCATGCTCTTTGCTTGTTTGGGTTGTTGCTGAGAAATTGGCGGACTGTGTTCATTGGGTATGCGTTATTTTTGAATACACTGTATAGATGGTTTTCCACTGCTATTTGTAGTTCCTCTGTGCTGCAGTGTGTGGTGGCTCATTGAAATAACGTTTACTGCAGTTCCTTTGTGGATGTTGGGATGATTGCATCTATAGTTCAGTATTTGATCCTTTGACGTAATAGCCCTATTCACATCCATTAACATCAATCTGACCAAGGAGACACTGACTATATTATTAGAAGAATCAAAGGCACATACACCAAACACTACCAACTTCATCAGCAAGGACAATATCGTCAAGCTAGTGGACCTATGCCTTACCACCCACTTCACCTTCAACAACAAAACCTACAGACAAGCCAATGGAACATCCATGGGATCTCCGATATCAAGGTTCCTAGCAGAGGCAGTAATGCAGAGACTCGAACAAACAGCTCTGCCAACCATCCAACCCAAACATTGGGTCCGCTACGTGGATGACATTTGTCATCGCTAAACGAAACAAATTAGAGGAAACCTTCAAGAACCATCAATAATACTCTTACTGGCATAAAATTACTAAAGAGGATGAAAACAACAACAAACTGCCATTCCTAGATGTCGCAGTAGAGCGAACAGCAAAAGGGGAACTTCAAACCAGCGTCTACAGGAACACAACACATACGGGCCAAATACTGAACTACAGGAGCAATCATCTCAACACCCACAAACGGAGATGCATTCGAGCATTATTCCAATGAGCCACTACACCCTGCAGCACAGAAGAACTATGAAGAGCAGAGGAAAATCACCTATATAGTGTATTCAAACAAACCCAAACAAGCAGACAAAACGCATGCAGAAATCCTAACCACTCCTCCCCTACATCAAAGACATCTCAGAAAGGACTGCCAAACTACTCAGACCTCTTAGCATCATGGTAGTCCATAAACCCACCAGCACACTAAATTACAGCTAATGAACTTTAAAGATCCTATACAGACAACAAGCAAAACTAATGTCATTTACAAAATACCTTGCAAGAACTGTAGCAAACAATACATTGGACAAATGGGCAGAAAACTAGCCACCAGGGTACATAAACATCAACTAGCCACAGAAAGACATGACCCACTCTCACCAGTATCTTTACATACAGATGAGGAAGGACACCACTTCAACTGGAACAACACATCCATCCTAAGATGTGGTAAACACATAAAATAAGAAGCGGGTCATACCACCAATGCTTAACTGGAGGCTCACTGATGATGTTACCGAGTAGAACATAGAACATAGAAGAATACAGCGCAGTACAGGCCCTTTGGCCCTCGATGTTGCGCCGATCCAAGCCCACCTAACCTATACTAACCCACTATCCTCCATATACCTATCCAATGCCCGCTTAAATGCCCATAAAGAGGGAGAGTCCACCACTGCTACTGGCAGGGCATTCCATGACCTTACGACTCGCTGAGTAAAGAACCTACCCCTAACTTCAGTCCTATATCTACCCCCCCTTAATTTAAAGCTATGCCCCCTTGTAATACCCGACTCCATACGCGGGAAAAGGTTCACACTGTCAACCCTATCTAACCCCCTAATCATCTTGTACACCTCAATCAAGTCACCCCTAAACCTTCTTTTCTCTAATGAAAACAGCCCCAACTGTCTCAGTCTTACCTCATACGATCTTCCTTCCATACCAGGCAACATCCTGGTAAACCTCCTCTGCACCCGTTCCAGTGCCTCCACATCCTTCCTATAGTATGGCGACCAAAACTGCACACAATATTCCAGATGCGGCCGCACCAGAGTCTTATACAACTGCATCATGACCTCAGGACTCCGGAACTCAATTCCTCTACCAATAAAAGCCAGTACGCCATATGCCTTCCTCACCGCACTATTTACCTGGGTGGCAACTTTCAGAGATCTGTGTACATGGACACCAAGATCCCTCTGCTCATCCACACTACCAAGTATCCGACCATTAGCCCAGTACCCCATCTTTTTGTTATTCTTCCCAAAGTGAATCACCTCACACTTAGCTACATTGAATTCCATTTGCCACCTTTCTGCCCAGCTCTGCAGCTTCTCTATATCCTGCTGTAACCTGCCACATCCTTCCTCACTGTCAACAACTCCTCCGACTTTCGTATCATCCGCAAACTTGCTCACCCAACCTTCTAACCCCTCTTCCAGGTCATTTATAAAAATGACAAACAGCAATGGTCCCAAAACAGATCCTTGCGGAACACCGCTAGTGACGGCACTCCATGAAGAAACTTTGCCATCAACTACTACCCTCTGTCTTCTTCCATCCAGCCAATTCCTAATCCAAACCTCCAACTCACCCTCAATGCCATATCTCCGTATTTTCTGCAGTAGCCTACCATGGGGAACCTTATCAAACGCCTTACTAAAATCCATATATACCACATCTACCGCTTTCCCCTCATCAACCTCCTTCGTCACCTTTTCAAAGAATTCAATAAGGTTTGTGAGGCACGACCTGCCCTTCACAAAACCATGCTGACTATCCTTGATCACATTATTCCTATCCAGATGTGCATAAATCCTATCCCTTACAATTCTCTCTAAGACTTTGCCCACAACAGAAGTGAGACTCACCGGCCTATAGTTACTAGGGTTATCCCTACTCCCCTTTTTGAACAAAGGAACCACATTTGCTATCCTCCAGTCTTCTGGCACTACTCCTGTAGACAAAGAGGACATAAAAATCAAGGCCAATGGCTCTGCAATCTCCTCCCTTGCTTCCCAGAGAATCCTAGGATAAATGCCATCAGGCCCAGGGGACTTATCTATTTTCACCTTTTCCAGGATCTCCAACACCTCTTCTCGACATACCTCAAAGCCATCCATTCTACTTATTTGTGACTCAGTATTCACATCGACGACAATGCCCTGTTCCTGAGTAAATACTGAAGAAAAGTATTCATTCAGTGTCTCCCCAATCTCTTCCACCTCCACACGCAACTTCCCACTACTATCCTTGACTGGACCTATTCCTACCCTAGTCATTCTTTTATTCCTAACATACCTATAGAAAGCCTTAGGGTTTTCCCTAATCCTACCGACTAAGGACCTTTCATGTCCTCTCCTTGCTGCTCTTAGCTCTCTCTTCAGGTCCTTCCTGGCTACCCTATAACTCTCAATCGCCCCAATTGAACCTTCACGTCTCATCTTGAGATAGGCCGCCCTCTTCCATTTAACAAGGGATTCCAATTCCTTATTAAACCACGGCTCCCTCGCACGACCCTTTCCTCCCTGCCTGACAGGTACATAATTATCAAGGACACTCAATAGTTGCTCCTTGAACAAGCTCCACATATCATTTACACTCTTGCCTTGGAGTCTACTTTTCCAAGCCACACATCCTAAGTCATGCCTCACCGCATCATAATTTCCCTGACCCCAGCTATAACTCTTGCCCTGTAGTACACACTTATCCCTCTCCATCACGAGAGTAAAAATCACCGAATTATGGTCACTATCCCCAAAGTGCTCACCTACCTCTAATTCTAACACCTGGCCTGGTTCGTTACCCAGAACCAAATCCAGTATGGCCTCACCTCTTGTTGGCCTGTCTACATATTGTGTCAGGAAACTCTCCTGCACACATTGAACAAACACTGACCCATCTAACGAACTTGAGCTATAGCTTTCCCAATCAATATCAGGAAAGTTAATGTCCCCCATAACAACCACCCTATTACTGTCACTCATCTCCTGAATCACCTTCCCTATCCTTTCTTCAATGATTCTAGGACTATTAGGAGGCCTGCAAAAGACTCCTAACAGGGTGACCTCACCTTTCCTATTCCTAACCTCAGCCCAAACTACCTCAGATGGCAAGTCCTCATCCATCGTCCTTTCCACCGAGTGACGAAACGTCTGGAAACAAACCTTCCAGCTCCACGAGCAAGCTTGCATCAAGTATAGAGAATCTTGTGATAGTTAAATGAACTTTGAAATCTAAGTATTCTCACCATCTCTTAAGCTTTTTATCTTTTCGAATTGTTATTTCGTTGCATAATAATTTTAAGAACAAACTATAGTGGGTTGCTTTAGTAAAACAATCCAACGTAGAATCTGGGAACAATCAAGTTCTCCTGGGATGGTGTCTGCTGATCATATTTTTGTTCATGTAGTAAAATCCAATAAACAATTAAATTAATGTTGGCGTGAACAGGTATGTTATGCAAAAGTGCTTATTTTTACCTAGGAGCATGACACCTTTTAGGACACTTTAATTTATGTCTGCTAGATCTGAGTATGCTGAATTTGCCATCTGGATGATAGAACTGAAGGGTTGAAATTTTGCCTTTCTAAATATTTATATTTCCATTTTAGTGTCTATTTAGTTTTGTTCAACTTTGCTACATATTTGCTCAACTTACTTGTAGTGATTTGCCAGTGCTTCATGTGCAAAGAACTCTTTCTCTTGTATACAAGGGAGTCATGGAAGTTCCCTCTCTAAGATTGAAGAACAGTTTCTGAATGTTTTCTATACCTCGCTAAAACAAAATATATTCATGAGATAAACTAACTTGTTTGCTTATTTTTCTGTAAATGAATCTCTAGTTGAAATGTTATTTTGCTTCTTGGATTTAAATCTTGATTTCTTGTCAGAATCACCACATCTGCCTTAGACAATCAGTGAAAATTAAGTCAACATCTTGTTTGCATAGGGAATGTCCTTTTCCTTTCCACATTGATGAAGCACTCTGTTGGTGCCACATACTTTTGACAGCATTGAGATGTTGCATTGTGCTTTACAGTTTAGTTGATTTGCAACTGCTACTTGAACTGGCCTGCCATGCCACTCAGTTGTACTAAAACTGCTTGAAAAAAGTCAAAAGAAAGAAAACTGAATGTAGCATCTGGCAGCATCCTAAATACAGCGAATAATAAATGCATGCCTTTTACAGCTGATCCTATAAAATCATCCTTCCTCACATCTTGTGATTTGTTACAAAATTGGGAGAAGTGTCTCACAGACCAGTCAAGCAACGAGCTAACCTCTTCATACTAACCTAATCATATCTTGCAGTTAATGTCCTAGACATTGCCACCATCCCTCAGTGAGATAGTGTCGCACTGGTCTATCCCACCAGCAAGACCGATCCAACAGAGGCAATGAGTTTCCTGGGGGGAGTGACCCTGTGGTCCTCAAATTGATTCTGAACCCAGAGAGTTTCATGGCATCAGATCATGGGACATGGAAACTTCTTGTTACTCCATTTCTCTCAGTAGTTGAATCATTACTCCATCTTGAACACCAATTGGAAAGAGCAGAATATATTTCAGATGGCACATCTTAACCAAGGAGAGGAATTGCTGCTGGACTATTAATCCAGAGACCCAGATAATGTTTTGGGGACCTGTGTTTGAATCCTGCCATGGCCGTTGGTGGAATTTGAATTCAGTAAAATAATTCATTTCATTGAACGGTGACCATGAAACCATTGTCGAATGTTGGGAAAAACCCATCTGGTTCACTAATATACATTAGGGAAGGAAGATGTCTAGTGATTCTAGAACTACAGGAATGTGATTAAGGATAAGCAATACATGTAGCCAGTGATACCCACATTCTGTGAATGACTGAACACCATCCCCAAGACTGGCTCAGTTATACCACTACTAACCAAGTTGGCTATATTCTGAAGGACATGCTAAATTGAGCGAAATTGGTCTCATTGCATTGTGTTTTTTTTGGAAAATACTATTTTTTGGTAAATATTGGAACTGCTTGGCATATGGCATAACTAAATCTGCAACATCTTCAATTCAGCTACTGGGATGATGTCAGGACCTTTGCTGTACTCCGTGCTTCAGAAAAATAAAAAAAGGACTATCAAGCAGCACAGAATTAATCTCACCAGTGTTCAGTTTGAGTTCTGCTTGGGTTGCTCAACCTTTGGTCTAATTATAAATTTAATCAAACATGGCTGAGTGTGTTGAGTTCCAGAGGTGAGGTAAAAGTGACTGTCCTTGACATCACAGCAGCAGTTGATTGTGTGTGGTATCAAGAAGCCACAGCAAAACTGTAGACAATGAGAATTTGGTTGGCAGGGGGATGGTGATGGGATGGAAACTCTCCACTGGTTGGTGTCACAGCTAACACAAAGATGAATATGGTTGTTGGAGGTCTGTCAGTTCTAGTACATGTCTACAGTAGTTATTCAGAGGAGTGTCATAGGCCCTGCCATTTTTAACTGCTTCATCATATGTTCAAAAGTTGGGATGTACGCTGAGCACTTTACAACACTGAACCAGTCCATATACAAATGCAGCAAGACCTGGAGAACATATTCAGGCTTGAGCTGATAATTGACAAGCATCATTCATGCCACACAAGTGCCAGGCAAGTACCATCTCAATCAAGAGAGAATCTAACCATCACTTCAGGACATTCAATGTTATTTCCCAGTGGAATCTCCCACGATTGATATACTGGGGTTACCAAGGACCGGAAAGGTAGCTGGACCACTATAAAGATTGTGGCTAAATAAAGTTGGGAATTCTGCAGCAAGTAATTCACCTGTTGAGTTTCTAAAGCCTGTTTCCCATACACAAGGCACAAGTTGGGAGTGTGATGGAGCACTTTCCACTTGCCTGGATTAGTGCATTTCTAACAACACATTAGAATTTTAACACAGTCCAGGACAAAGAAATCAACTTGATCGATTCTTTACTCATAACTTGAACGTTTATTGTCTCGACAACCAACGTATCAACAGATGGTGTATTAATTATATGATGCACTCCAGGAACCTGCCAAGGCTCCATTCTACAGCACATTAAAACCCAGAATCCAGTTCAATGTACCAAAACAATGTTCTTCAATCTATTAAACAATTGATTTAATTCCCTTCCAACATGCTTTCTCCAATATTTAAGTTAGCTAAGCATTTTGAGGATATCTTGATGAGTACAGTGAATTTGACCTCGAGACCATCACAGTTGAATGTGATTGTATCCTTGCTCAACTTGAACCCCATTATTTAACCCAGCAAATTGAGATCAACTTGTGT
This sequence comes from Chiloscyllium plagiosum, assembly GCF_037043375.1. NCBI lineage: Eukaryota > Metazoa > Chordata > Chondrichthyes > Orectolobiformes > Hemiscylliidae > Chiloscyllium > Chiloscyllium plagiosum. The sequence goes on from NW_028270144.1 coordinate 56,106,588, forward strand.
TCCAATTACAGGTCGTACTGCTATAATGCACGTTTTGTCAACGTGAATTCACTGTAACACAATTGACAAATAGGGGACGCTGGTTCTAAAGTATAAACTTTTAAAACATGTTGGTATAGTGTGTTTGCATGAGCAACACTTTAAATGTTATTTGTATTGTGTGATTCTTAGATAGCGTGGGATCGCACAGGAACACGCCTATCACACCAGAGAAGAAATGACTACCACACTAGCTGAGATTAATTCTGCACAGATTGGAAATTAAACCTGAGGCTCCTCACAAAAATAAAGTGCAAACTGTGTAAAATAAAACCGTACATCTAGGCCCACATTTCTTGCTTATTCTTAGTTGATCTTGTGAAGGTAGTGGGGAGCTGCTGTCTTGAACCTCTGCCATAGGTTCAGGTAGGTACAGCCACAGTGCTACAAAGGAGTTCCAGGACTTTGCTTGACCATGAAGGAACAGTTATATGAATATTGCTAACAAAATAATCCATTTTATTGAAGCTTTTTATTTTGCATTCATCAGGGCAATTCACAAGAACCTTGATATAAGGGAAAAACAATATTTATACTGTATGTGAGGAGCGTGCTGATTGGTTGGCAAGTGAATTCTGGTTGATAGAGATGTTGTCAGGAGAACACACCAATTAATAATGATTGACAGTTAAACCCCAGGCTGTGATAGCAAAGATCTGGTTCCAACCAAGGCTGGTGTATGTGACTTGAAGAGCAGTTACCCCAGGATATATACTGTTCTTGTCCTTCAAGGGGCAAAGTTTGGGTTTGTTTTTTTATTAAAAAACTGAAACCACTTTGCTGTTATAATTTTTTTTACAGATTTCCATGGGTAAATTATCATGACGGAAATTTAAACATCTCTACTCCAGTTTTCAGCATTCATGGTAACCATGACGATCCTACAGGGGTAAGATTCATTTATTTTGCAAACTGAAGTTACAGAATCATAATGGTAGAAAGCAGCATTTGGTCTTTCTCATCCATGCTGGCTGTTTGTAGACCAAAGTTGTAATGCTTGACCAAAGGCACAGTGTAACTATTGCTTAAAGGTTTGTGTACAAGTTGATACCTTTTACTGAAAACTTGTAGACTTTGACAAGGGACATCCAGTGAAAAGGAAGAAGAACTAGTCTGCTTCATCATCTGAACTGCAATGAGGAAGAATTTCATGAAATCTTAGCATGATGACAGTACATGTGGAGACCATCTGGCCTGCTAAGTCTGTACTAACTCTCTGCAAGAGTAAGCAAACTAGTTCCACTTTCTTAAACTTCTTCATAAGTCTTGAAATTTGGATTCCCTTTGGTACTTATTGAATTTCTTCTTGAAAGCCACAACTGAATCTGCCCTTGTCAGCCATTTAGGCAATGCAAGTAGATCAAAATGGAAGATGATAAAATATATCACCTTTCTAATTATTTTCACTGTCTGGTTCTTGACCTTGTATGATTGAACAAATGTTGATGTTGCCCCTGTGAAAGAAGTATTTGAGAGATTTTTTAAAAATTGTTCTGAAGTTGCAGCTTTATCATTTTGTGAAATTGTACATGGCAAAATAATATGTTTGCTCAGTAGAATTGGCTTTTAGATTGATGAAAAGTAGTGCCTAGAGCAATAGCTTTAATCATCAAAGAGTTAAGTGATAAATAAAGGTAAGGGAATGGTGGCATTTCCATGACTGCAAAAGTTGGATACATTAAACTGTATATGAGAGAGACATGGGCCAGGGGAGGACCCAGACAGGCAGTCAGTATCTGTGTGAGAATCGAGCAAAATGAGGGCCCAGGAGGAGGTTGACTGGCGACGGAACTGTCTATGACTTGTGAGCAAAGGTAAAAAGAGCAGCAAGAGTGGAGAGTTCTCAGAAACAGCAGTCGGTGTCATGGAGAAAATGTAGAGAATCACCAGGAAACAGAGTTCTTCAAGAAATAGGTCTTTTATTTGCAAACAAAAAACCGTGACACTGAGAAAGCAGATTCTCAAGTGCCCATGAACCTCAGGGTCCGTAGTTTTTTTTATCACGTTTCCGTTAGCTTATCAGCATGTCCAACTAAATTAATCAAAGTACCTCACTCTAGCTACACAATAAACAGTGATGTTAGTTCCCATCATCTCTTTAGTTGTGTCCCTATAGATTTTCCTACATTCTACTTAATGTTATTCTAATGTCATGATTAGATATTTATTGTCAATATTCTCAAGCAGACTGACTCTACTAACTATTAATTAGATATTAAATGTCATGTCCCAAATATTTATGGTCCCAATCTTGTCATAATGATACTCAACAAGTGAGGCTAACTTTACTAACTGTGTTATTTTATCTTGCCATAGTGACCTTTCAGCCTCAACCTTACTCTGCTAATTGGTGTAAGAGCATTCCACTATTCTTAATCCATCTTCCATTCCACAGACCCCTTGCAACACATCAGCAGTGGACTCCATGCTTTAACCCTTCACATTCTTTTATGCCCTTTATTTTCCATACCAGCAACAGAGCTGCTTCTACAAAATCAAAGTATAATGCTATAAGAAATTGCTGGGTATGTCTGTCTTTGTTTCTTTTGACTTCTTTTAACACTGGATAAACCCTTCTGCTAATTTAAACCAGACACCCAGAAAAGCTCACCTCTCCTTGTAATGTGTGAGTGACAGAGAACCATCCAAATTCCACTATGTAAAGAAAAAAATTAACAATTTATTCTTTAACTTTAAAAGAGAACATTAAATAACAACTATTTACACTATAAGCCTCCTTTGTCTTAACAATTTATCATCTCCCACTCTATAATAATATTACAACCCAGCCACAACTCTGTTCATGAATCTTTGGAATTTGGCGGGTGTGTTCTTCATTCCAAGTGGCATCATTTTGAATTGATCTAGCCCTTTTGTGGTAAAAAATGCAGAAATTTCTATTGTTTTCTCTGGTAAAAGTATTTGCCAATAACCACTGAGTAAGTCCAACTTTGTGAGGTAACTGGTTTGTCCAACTTTCTTGATACAGTCTTCTAATCTTGGTACTGAATATGAGTCCAATTTTGTTACGATGTTGACATTCCAATAGTCCACCCAAAATCGTTGAGCCCGTCAGGTTTGGAAATTAACATGTTCGGCGCACTCCACTCGCTCTGACTAGGTTCAATGATATCTTGGTTGAGCGTCGCGTCCACTTCCTTCTGGACTTGTCTGGCTTTGAAAGGATTAAGCATATAGGGGTTTTATCAGAACATCTACCTCACGCTCAATAGCATTCATCCTCCCCATCTTATTCCTACATATGTCCTGATACTGCTGTAACAAACTTTTCAGCTGCGTTCTTTGCTCCTGAGATAGATAGTTTGCTAACCTAGCCCACTCTTCAAGGACTTCCTCATTGTTTAACTTATTTTGAGGCACATCAAATTTCACAACATCTGGATTTGATTCATCACTCTGCGGGCAGTAACTAACACCTGTTTCTCCAGTTCCTTCTCTCTATTATGACAAGGTTTCAACATATTCACATGACATACCCGATACAGTTTTTTTCTATCTGGCATCTTTACAAGATAGTTCATCTGACTCAACTTTTTCTCAATTTGATAGAGACCACTAAACCTGGCTTTGAAGGGATCTCCTACCACTGGTAACAATGCTAGTGCATCATCCCTATGGGAAATGTCAGAATCTCAGAATTTTTATCTGCCATCTGCTTCATTCTATGCTGTGCCCTCTTTAGGTGCTGTTTAGCTAACTCACCTATTTAATTTAACCTCTCCCTCACCTCTGGTACATAATCCTAGTGTGTGGTCCTGTCAATTTCTCTTTAATTGATTTCAAAGGGCCTCTCTCTTCATGTCTGAATATTAACTCAAAGGGAGTAAACTGAGTGGATTTGTTTGGGGCGTCTCCTATGGCAAATAATACGAATAGGATACCTTTACCCCAATCATTTGGATAATCCTCACAGTATGATGTCAACATGGTCTTCAGGGTCTGATGCCATCTTTCTAAAGCTCAGGGATACACAATTGATTTAAAATGCTGTATACCTAAGCTATCCATGACTTCCTTAAACAGCCTAGCAGTAAAATTAGACCCTTGGTCTGACTGAACCTTTCTGGGTAGCCCATACTGGGTAAAGAAACCTACTAACTCCTCTACCACCTTTTTGCATTAATACTCCAGAATGGAATTGCCTCCGGAAATCTGGTAGACACATCCATTAGGGTTCGCAAAACTAGTTCCCAGTTTTGGTTCTCGACAGGGGACCTACACAATCAATCACAACCCGCATGAAAAGTTCTACAAATGCAGGAATTGGCAACAAACATGCTGATTTTATGACTGCCTGTAGCTTCCTACCATTTGGCATGTATGACATGTACGGCAAAAGTTAACCACATTCTTGTGCATTCCAGGCCAATGGAACTGTTTTTGTACCCTAGCCTAACCTCGTACCCCTAGGTGACCTCCTACAAGTGCTACCCATAACACTTGCTGTCTGTATGCTACCGGCAACACAATCTGGTGCACTTCTGCCCATTTCTCCTCTGCATTAACCTGTAGTTGATGGTGTCCATTTTCGTCTTAAGATTCTATCTTTCAGTCAATAACCCTCAGAAATATTCTCTGCCTCCTTTTCTAAGTACGCATCCACATATATATCTTTTATTACCTGCTTTTTGTGTTGCACGAACATTAGTCTTTCAGGACTAAACAGTTCTGCCTGTCCCTCTGCCTGTTCAGGTTTTTCCTGCACCAATATGTCAAACAGGGTGTCCGTTAACTGAACCTCAAATCCTTCATCTTTCTCTTTAGTTTTCACCTTGTGCTGTGACTTATGGTAGTGGGATCTTGATACTACACAGTCTGGGAAAATACAAGGGTATTTTTCTTTTAGCCCCTCAATTGCCTGGTCTTCCTTGAGCTTCTCCACAATAAGGGCTGTCACTCCCACCTTGGACCCTGCTAAATTGTTTGCAAGAACAAACTGGATTCCTGGAACTGACACTCTGTCAATCACTCCCACTATTACTTCCCCAGTCTTGAGTTGGCACTCCAACCTGAGCGCTAAATTTCAGTCCATCTATCGCACAAATTCCCACTCTCTCCGGTAACAGGTCAGAAAGAGTGCAAATACGTTCATCTCTTAGTATAGACTGATTAGATCCTGTATCTCTCAAAATTATAACTTCTTGTCCTTTTCCCCCTGTTCTTTGAGTAAACTTTACCCAAAGAGGTGGATTCTTTATAGAGATCAGGCACTAACTTCATACCCAGCCCCTACCTAAGCACTGTCCTGGAGCTCCTCGACTTTTCTTGGGGTTTCCTTTACTACTTTCACTAATGCTACTGGCTTACCTTCTTTTACCACATCTTTTCCCACACTGCCTTTCTTTGACAACCAGCACTGTGATTTTACGTGTCCCACTTTACCACAGTGGAAGCACCTGAGGCCTTTCACCTCCTTTCCACCCTCTTGGGCTTTTTTAAGTTGTGGTAAACAATTACCGGCGTTTTCTACTCTGTTTCATAGTGTAGGATCTCCCCATCTCCCAACTTCTATCCCTCACAGGATGAAATTCTTGCTGGAAGCTAAACCTTGTCTGATGCCCCAGCATGTATTCATCTGCCATGTCATAGAGATGTACAGCATGGAAATAGACCCTTTGGTCCAACCCGTCCATGCCGACCAGATATCCCAACCCATCTAGTCCCACCTGCCAGCGCCCGGCCCATATCCCTCCAAACCCTTCCTATTCATGTACCCATCCACATGCCTCTTAAATGTTGCAATTGTACCAACCTCCACCACATCCTCTGGCAGCTCATTCCATACATGTACCACCCTCTGCGTGAAAAGGTTGCCCCATAGGTCTCTTTTATATCTTTTCCCTCTCACCCTAAACCTATGCCCTCTAGTTCTGGACTCCCCGACCCCAGAGAAAAGACTTTGTCTATTTATCCTATCCATGTCCCTCATAATTTTGTAAACCTAAATAAGGTCACCCCTCAGCCTCCGGCCCTTCAGGGAAAATAGCCCCAGCCTGTTTAGCCTCTCCCTGTAGCTCAGATCCTCCAACCCTGGCAACATCCTTGTAAATCTTTTCTGAACCCTTTCAAGTTTCACAACATCTTTCCAATAGGAAGGAGACCAGAATTGCATGCAATATACCAACAGTGGCCTAACACATGTCCTGTACAGCCGCAACATGACCTCCGAACTGCTGTACTCAATACTCTGACCAATAAAGGAAAGCATACCAAACGCCTTCTTCACTATCCTATCTACCTGCGACTCCACTTTCAAGGAGCTATGAACCTGCACTCCAAGGTCTCTTTGTTCAGCAACACTCCCTAGGACCTTACCATTAAGTGTATAAATCCTGCTAAGATTTGCTTTCCCAAAATGCAGCACCTCCCATTTATCTGAATTAAACTCCATGTGCCACTTCTCAGCCCATTGGCCCATCTGGTCCAGATCCTATTGTAATGTGAGGTACCCCTCTTCGCTGTCCACTACACCTCCAATTTTGGTGTCATCTGCAAACTTACTAACTGTACCTCCTATGCTCGCCCCCAAATCTTGTCTGCTGCTCTTCTTATTTCCTGAACTTTCTGTTCATCCACCTGAATTCTTATCATCCCGGAAGTGAGTTTTTAAACTCTTCCAGCAGAATAATTTCTCGTAGATCCTCATTGGTCCTATCTATTTTTAATGCCTACGTCCATCTATCAAAATGACTGTGTTTAATTCTTTTGAACTCAACATAAGCCTGACCTGATTCCTTCTTTAGGTTTCTGAGCCGCTGCCTAAATGCTTCTGTAACCAATTCATTGGCACTTAAAATAGCCTGTTTGTCCTCTTCATAATCTCTTGACTCCTCATCCAACAGTGCTACAAATACCTCACGAGCTCCATTTCTCTTTCTTCTCTCTTTTTCTCTCTTCCTTTCTCTCTCTTTGCTCAGCTAAGAATCTTCTCTTTTTTTCTTTTACCTCTCTCTTTTATTTCTCTTTCTCTCTCTCCCTTTCTCTTTCCTCTCTCTCTCTCTTATAACTCCATTATCTTCAACTGTAATTTAAGTTTTTCTAACTCTACTGCACTTGTCTGTTTCTCTGACACACCTAAATGTTTGAGTAATTCCCTTACAATTTCAACTTTACTTCTGTCCTTTGTTAAACCCAATTCTAAACTCTTTGCTAAGTCTAAAAGTAAGGTATTTTTCTTTCCTTCTAAACTTTCTTAGCAAATTTGGGAATCATGTTCCAATCCCAGAACCTCTTTAGCAATTTTAAGAGTTTTTTTTTCACTTTTAATTTAACCAACCACAAGTAACCATAATTAAACAAATTGTCTCACCTACGTTTTATTTAAAGCTCTAGGTCACTAATGGGCAAGTGTTGAAATCTGCTGGGATCTTTCATACCCCAAATCTATTCAAATCTGGTCAAATCTCAGACTGGATCTGTCTAAACCTGTCTAAATCCTGGACAAGCCCCCAAACATGGAGTAAACCCTTCTGATAATTTAAACTAGACACCCAGAAAAGCTCACCTCATCTCATAATCTGTTAAAGTATGGGTGACAGAGAACTACCCAAATTCCACTATTTAAAGAAAACAATTAACCATTTATTCTTTAACTCCAAAAGAGAACATTAAACAACAACTATCTACACAATAAGCCTCCTTTGTCTTAACACTTTACCTCCCACTTTATAACAATATACTGATCCGATAAAGCCTTTATTAAATTTATAGCAAATCCATTTTCAACACCAGTTGTCATCTGGATGTCAAACTTCCTCTGTCTGTAGATTTCCTCTGGATCATCTTCGGTCCTCTACTGCAAAGATTTTCATATGAAAAAGGTACCTTTCAGTGAGATGGTCAGCGGATTGTCTGTATGGCAGTCTCTTAGTCTCTCAGGCTAAATGCCTGTTTTTATACCAGAAAATGTTGGATCATCTCATTGGTTTGATGTTGTCAAAACAAAAAAAAATTCAAATTTGATTGGGCTTTAGTATCTTGGGGCATAATTTAAACTGATTGAATTTGATTTGTTGTGGAAACATAGCAACGAATCTCACCGATTTGTTTCACAGCCAAATGTTACATCTTCAAATTATCCAGCACACTGTGTGCCTGCAGTTAGCCACATGACACTTTTCAACTTTCCCTCTCTCTTACAGTACACACCTTCAACTCCACAACAGACTGAATATTTGTTTAAAACCATAAATGTAGTTTAAAAACTTTACATTGATCATTAATATTTTAGAACTTCTAAACTGAATTTCTTCACTTGAGAGAGTTAAGGGGTTCTAGTTGCTTGTTTGATATACAGGTTATTCTGCTATAACGCGACAGTTGTGTCCCTCTATAACCTTGCGCTATGGAAAGCCACTATAGAAAATTGCGCTGCAGGAAATCGCTAATGGAAAATTGTTATACCCATTCAGTAGAAAGTTTGCATTATCCAAGCAATGTCCATAATTCCTCGATCGCATTATAGACAATTTGTGCTAATGAAATGCATGTTCCAGCAGAACGACCCGTAAACATGAATAAGATTTTTCTGGTCTATTCCGAAACTAATATAACATTTAAGCAACATTTAAGCACTTGTTTTGCCATTGCTTCCGGCTCTATGGGCTGAGAACTGGAAAATCCGAAACTGGGATTTGTGTAGTCTGGCACAGACATGACATGATAGGTCAAGTGGTTTCCTGTGCTGTAAACATCTGTGAGTCTGTGAGAAGATAATGATAGTAAGTCATTAACTTTTCCAATCCCAAGCTACAAAATTGTAAGAAAGATGCAGTACAGGGATTGACCTAATGGCTGTACCTAGAAGAAGGTGCTATCCCACATGGTGGGCGGCACGGTGGCACAGTGGTTAGCACTGCTGCCTCGCAGCGCCAGAGACCCGGGTTCAATTCCCGACTCAGGCGACTGACTGTGTGGAGTTTGCACGTTCTCCCCGTGTCTGCGTGGGTTTCCTCCGGGGGCTCCGGTTTCCTCCCACAGTCCAAGGATGTGCAAGTCAGGTGAATTGGCCATGCTAAATTGCCCGAAGTGTGAGGTAAAGGGGTAAATGTAGGGGTATGGGTGGGTTACGCTTCGGCGGGTCGGTGTGGACTTGTTGGGCCGAAGGGCCTGTTTCCACACTGTAAGTAATCTAATCTAATATGCACTAGACGCCAATGATCAGCTTCATAGACCTGTTGGAGAGGTGGTGTCTCTGAAGGCTGCACTGTCTTGTTAGGTGATTGCTAACCTATTGACCCTGGCTGAGGATGACCCGATTAGGCCATTCGGATTGGAGATCACCCATGGCATGTGGTCATGATAGTGACTTTGGTTTTGCTGTGTCTTGCTGATTTCAGGGCTCTGTCATAAGTATCTGTTAAGTTTTGCTATCATCTGCCCAGAAATGTGTCAGTCAGATGTCTTAGATTAGATTACTTTACAGTGTGGAAACAGACTCTTGGGCCCAACAAGCCCACACCGACCCTCCGAAGAGCAACCCACCCAGACCCATTTCCCTACATTTACCCCTTCACCTAACCCTATGGGCAATTTAGCATGGCCCTAACCTGCACATTTTTGGTCTGTGGGAGGAAACCGGAGCACCCAGAGGAAACCCACGCAGACACTGGGAGAATGTGCAAACTCCACACAGCCTGAGGTGGGAATTGAACCCGGGTCTCTGGCACTGTGAGGCAGCAGTGCTAACAGTGCCACCGTGCCGCCCACTTTAAAGATGGTGAGAACAGGTTGAGTGGATCACCTGGTATTGCTAACTCCTCCATCTCCAGTCTACCAGCCACTCTACCAGTAATATATCAAAGAGTATTCCAGGACATCAAGTTCAAAACAGATGTATCCAGTCAAACCATGAAGATCAGAGGCTTTGTGATCAGGGTGTTATCAATTGCATACATGTTGCAATCCATGTGTCTACAAGCCAGCCAGGTGTATTGTTAATCATAATGGCTCAGCCTTTCAGGGTGCACTTTGTATAGAGCCACCACAAGACAATCCTATAAGCATGTGAGTGAAGTTTCCAAACAGTTGACTTTATCGTCTAATCACCACTGCCTTGGCTCTTCCCATCTTTCTTTACCCTCAGTAGGTTACTACTTGGTGTAAGGAGCATCCTATGAAGAACTGGCTGCTGACATGACATGATTGTACCACTGAGGCATGTGAGATACCATTTAACTACATGTACCGCAATCCAGCAACTATTTAATTGTACAAAGTGTGGTTCAGGTGAATTGCTGGGCCTGCATTTATTGCCAGTCAGATGTCTTGCCCATCCCTGGTTGCCGTTGTGAGGGTGCTGATGAGATGTCTTCTTAAAAGTAGTGTTTCATGTAGGTAGATCCACAATGCTGTTAAGCTTGGAGTTCCAAGATTTTGCCCAGCAACAGTGAAGGAATAGTGACATATTTCCAATTTAGAATGTTGAGTGGCTTGGAGGGGAGCATGCTGGTGGTAGTATTCACATGTATCTGCCAACCTTCTCTTTCTAGTTGGTAGTGATTGTGGGTTTGTAAAGTGCTGTCTGAGGAATTTCTGCAATGCATCTAGTAGATTGTATACATTGCTGTGACTGAGCATCAGTTATGGTTCTATGATGAAGTTACAGAATGTTTGTGAACATAGTGGGAACGAAGCAGTCTGCTTTGTCTTGGAGGTGTCAAGCTTCTGAGTGTTGTTGGAGGTGCACTCATCCCAGTTAATGGGGAATATTTCATCATAGATGTAGATTGTGGACAGGGTTTTGGAGAGCAAGGAGGGAAGTCACTTACTGCAAGATTCCTGATCTCTGACCCACTCTTGTAAGTCATGCTGCAGAGCCACTGCTTGGCCATTTTTAATTCTTTTGTATTGTACACAAAGGCTTGAGTAAGGTGCCAGTGAGTGCATGGCGGTAAGGCAAGAGGTAATGCTTTACTACCTGTAGTTTGTAAATGACAAGAAACGGAGTTGAGGTGAAAGGGAGTTGTGCAAAACCAGCTTAGGTAGGAAGATAGTGTTATGGACCAGACCAGACCCCTTCAAAGTATTTTAAGAAGGTAGCCTAGACTTTAGCATTCTCTTATTTTTGAGGAAAATGTAACATGCTGTGTTCTAGATACAATTTGATTGGTCAAACCCCTACTTGATATAAAGCAAAATACAATTCATTTAAACACTACAGTTAATATACAGCAAAAGAAAGAAGAACTTAGAATACTTTTTAAAACTATTGGACAAGTGAACAGAATACCAGAAACAGTAACTATTGCTCGTTAACTGTTCCCATATAGTAATATCCCTTTGGCAAAAGTGTAAATTCAGAAAAATAGATTTTGTCTCACATGTAATCTAGCAGCCGAGGAAGAGAATCCCCAGCTACTGGCTGTAATCGAGAGAGGGAAAAAAACTTCCACTTCTTCAAGTCCACAGTTACAACATTGAGGCAAACCCCTCTGTTAATTAAACCAAACACACAGAGAAAGCTCGCCTCACCTTGTAATCTGTTAAAATATGAGTGACAAAGAACTCCTAAATTTCACTATTTAAAGGAAAGAACATCAATTTATTTCCCAAGTCTAACAGTGAACATTAAACAAAAAAGTATTCATAAATCTAAGTCCCCCTTTCTCTTAACTACTTACTATCTGACTCCAACTCAATAAAATTATGTTGTTCCAATAAGACACTTATTAAAGTTGCATTAACTTAATCTCAAAATCACACAGTCTTTGTCTTCTCCACTGTCTTCATTTTTCCTGCTGCTGATCTCGCTGGATCGTCTTCTTTCTTTTTACTGCGGATAGGCTTTATATGGAAAGGTACCTTTGATCGAGAGTGTTTTCTAATTTCTTTGAGAGCAAGTTGTTCGATGGGTAATTAGCTCTCTGGCAGTTTCTCTCTTTACAGCAATTGCTCTCTGACCAATTTTCAAAATATCCGCATTCTTATAGCCCCAACATTGGTTCATCTCATTGGTTCGATGTTGGCAAAACAATAAATTCAAACTCAATTGGGTTTTAGTATCCTGGGCGGCATAATGTAAACTGGTTAAATTTGAATTGCTGTCAAAACAGCAATCAAAACTCAGGTATCCGCTTCAAAGCCAAATGTTATATATTTTCAATTTTCCAGTACACTCTGGGACTGCCATCTAGTCATATGCACAGGTACTTGGAATTACTTAGTTCAGAAAAGCATTCTTTCTCTCTTGAAGGTACAATATACATCTTCAACTTCCATAACACCTTCCCCCTCAGAAAAAAAATGTACCATCATAATAAAAAGATTTTTTTTTCTAATTCTTAATCCTATTACTGTGAAATATATATGTCATTAACCTAAGTTATACATATATTAATTTCTGGGCACATATATAAAATTGGAATCGATGCTGTCCAATCTTATCTGCCCATTTTCTTTTAAATGCACAATAACACATCTACTATCATATTTCTACAACCTGCAACATGTATGATTTGTAAATTAAAAGTCTGTAACATAAGACTGCAACGAAATAGTCTCATACTTTTGTCTTTAATTCTCTCCAAATATGTGAGAGGATTGTGGTCTGTGTACACAACTATCTCCGACTCATTGTTTGTCACATAGACATTAAGATGTTGTAAGGCCGGTGCCAAATTCAATAATTCTTTCTCAATGGTAGAATACTCTCTCTGGTGGGTGTTGAGTTTCTTTGAGAAGTAGCCAATTGGCATCCTGTAGCAGTACAGCTCCAACTCCTATATCACTAGCATCGATTGCAACTTTGAGGGGTTTCAAAAAAATTGGTGTAGCTAAAACTGATGCGGTGGTAAATACAGCTTTTAAATTCTCAAATGTCTCCTGGCATTCCCAAAATTTTGAGGTCTGCTTTAATAAATCCATTAGTGGTGCCACCATGTTGTTGAAGTTTGGAACAAACTTCCAGTAGAGTCCGCTTAGTTTTATAAATCAAAGTACCACTAACTTTGAGGATGGCCATGGAAATTCCTCGATGGCCTTCATTTTCATATTCCTTGGGGTCAGCCCTCCATGTCCAATGTTATGTCCCAAGAACGTCACCTCTGCTTCGTGAATTCAGTTTTCTTTAAGTTCATTACCAGTTTTGCTTCTCGTAATCGTTCAAAGAGCTCTGCCAACTCTATCATGTGATCTTTCCATGACTCATTAAAGATCACAACATCATCCAATGACTTGCACTATTTGTTAATCTGTCCACAACTCTGTTCATGAATCTTTGGAATGTGGCTGGTGCGTTCTTCATTCCAAAAGGCATCATTTTGAATTGATATAGCCCATTTGGGGTACAAACGCAGAAACGTCTTTTGCTTTCTCTGATAAAGGTATCTGCCAATAACCATGCAGTAAATCCAACTTTGTGAAGTAAGTAGATTGTCCAACCTTGTTATTGGATAGGAGTCTGATTTAGTTACGGTGTTGACCTTCCGATAGTTGACACAAAATCATTTGAGTCCTGTCAGATTTGGGAACTAATATGATCAGTAAAAGGTCCCGTAAAAACATTATCCTTTATCTGAACAATCAGTTATCCGAACAAAATACTCCCTGCCTGTCCCGTTTGGATAATCGAAGTTGTTGAACTTTAACTTCATAACACCCACAATGTAACTGCTTAAAGCTAAACCTAAAATCTAAAACAAAACTAGAAATCCTGGTCTGTGAGAGCCTACCACACCTTTCCAGGCTGCTTCTATTGTTTCAACTTTGAAAAAAACCCAAGACCTCACAGCTATTTATTCCAATGGTTTTGGTAGATTGCTCAGTGCCTCTGCCTTACAGCCTCTCTTTAAAAAAAACCCAGGACATATATTACATTCCCTCTAAGCATGCAAACATTCACTACTGCAGACATTCAGTCTGTTTATTCCCGCCACTGAATGCTTCCGTTTTTCTTTATCAAAGTTATGACAATGCATCGACAATTGTGTTCTCTTGTCCTGCCACATGTATAATGTTCAAATTGAGTAACTGCAATAATAAATTCCATCGAAGCAGCAGTTTGGAATTTTTGTCCTTAAATTTCTCCAAAATCTTTAATGGGTTATGATCAGTAGGTAGAATTGTCTCAGGCTCATTACTGGAAATATAAATGTTGAAATGTTGTCACACCAAATCCAAGCTCAAGGTTTCTTTTTTAACCATGAAGTATTTCCATTGATGATCATTTAATTTTCAGAATAAATGCCCAATAGGACTTTCAATCTTCTTAATTATCTTCGTGTAAGAGTAGAGCACCAACACTCGCATCAATAGTCAAGTTGAATGGCTTTGCTTGATTTAAGTGTGGCTAACACTGCACCAGTCATTAACACCACTTTCAGGCTGTCAAATGCCTTCTGAGAGACTCCTGTCCACTAACATTTTCTGTACTTCTTCAGTAAGTCAGTCAGTGGATAAACCACACTGCTAAAATTTGGGACGAGCTTCTGATAAAAACCATTCAATCCCAGGAATTGTAGTACTACCCTCTTTAATGATTGGGAAACTCCCCAATAACTTTTGTTTTCATATCCTGTGGGGCCATCTGTCCATATCCAATGACATGGCTCAGAAAAGTGATTAGATTACTTACAGTGTGGAAACAGGCCCTTCGGCCCAACAAGTCCACACCGACCCTCCGAAGAGCAACCCACCCAGACCCATTCCCTTACATTTACCCCTTCATCTAACACTACGGGCAATTTAGCATGGCCAATTCACCTAACCTGCACATCTTTGGACTGTGGGAGGAAACCGGAGCACCCGGAGGAAACCCACATAGACACGGGGAGAATGTGCAAACTCCACGCAGACAGTTGCCTGAGGCAGGAATTGAACCCAGGTCTTTGGCACTGTGAGGCAGCAATGCTAACCACTGATCCATTGTGCCGTTGGTCTAAAAAGGTGAGCCATGTGAACTCACTCTTAGACAGATTTATCACCAATCCTGTCTCCCGAAGCTGATCAAGCAGTTCTGATAGATGCTGCAAATATTTCTTCCATGTGTGACTAAATATTAGCAGGTCATCGATGTATACCACACAATTGGGTAATCTAGAAATTACTTCATTGGTTAGCTTTGAAATGTGGCTGGTGCATTTTTCATATCAAATGACATGACTTTGAATTGGTATAGTCCATTTGGTGTCATGAAAGCTGAAATTGTTTTTTGCTCTTTCAGATAAAGGTACCTGCCGGTATCTTGTTGGAAATATAAGTTGCTTGCCCTACCTTCTCAATGCGGTCTTCCAAATGCAGAATAGGATATGAATCAGATTTTGTAACTTCATTGATTTTGCATTAGTCCATTCATTGGTTAACATCTGGTTTTGGCAGTAATAATATGGGTGGGCTCCAGTTGCTGCAACTCACCGATTATGTTGTCTTTTGAGTATGCATTTAATCTCTGTTTGAACCTGTGCCAACTTTAGAGGGTTAAGTCTAGGAATGTTGTTATAGGAAAGGTTAACAACATTTCCTATACCTACATAATGCATAATTAGATGAGTACTTATTCCCTCATAATTCCCCATATGATTATAATACTGTCAGGTCATTTTGATTTTCGTCTCTAAGTTAACTCAATAATTTATCCCAATTTTTGAGAACTTCCTCATTGTCCAATTGAATTTGAGGAATGTCCAATTCAGAATCATCTGACCTTGGTTCTTCACTCTGTGTTGTAACCAGTAACCCATTCTCCTTTTTGCTTTCCTTCCCAGTCAAAGTACCACTTGACACACACACTGAGTTTTCTGTATATCTAGTGTTCTTATCAAATAATTCACCTCAATCAATCTCCTTTCGATTTGATAAAGACCACTAAACCTCACTTTTAAAGTGTCACCTCCTAGAAGTAACACTAACCCTATAACTGCACCAATAACGTTGCAGATTTTTGATGCTACCACTCCTTGCAATTCTGATTGGTGCACATTGGATTTGAATGGTTTTAGTCCTAAGCTATCCATAACTTCCTTGAATAATTTTGATGTAAATTTGACCCTAAATCTGATTATATCTTTGTGTGTAGTTCACATCAAGTGGAAAATTTGAGTAACTCTTCTACAATCCTTTTAGCCATGATATTGAGTAATGGAATGGCTTTTGGAAATCTAGTGGGCACATCCAATATGGTCAGCAAATACTGATTCCCACTTTTTGTTTAGGTAGGGTCCTATGCACTCAATTAAGACTCTTGTAAAAGGTTCTTCAATTGCAGAAATGGATATTAAAGGTGTTGGTTTTATCTCTGTCTGAGATTTTCCCAATTACCTGACACATATGACAGGCCCGGCCAAATTCAATCGGGAGCACGAGATGGCGCTGATGCAGTCATCAATGTAGCGGAAGAAGAGGTGGGGAGTGGTGCCGGTGTAATTACGGAAGATGGGCTGTTCTATGTAGCCAACAAAGAGACAGGCATAGCTGGGGCCCATATGGGTGCCCATGGTTACCCCTTTGGTCTGGAGGAAGTGGGAGGATTCGAAGGATTCCAATAAAGAGACAGGCATAGCTGGGGCCCATATGAGTGCCCATGGCTACCCCTTTGGTCTGGACTGCATCGGCGCCACCTTGTGCTCCCATGAGGAGGTTGAGCAATTCATCAACTTCACCAACACATTCCACCCTAACCTTAAGTTTACCTGGACCAAACACTGACACCTCCCTCCCTTTCCTGGACCTCTCCAACTCCACTGATGACAACTGACTTGACACCAACTCCCATAGCTATCTGGATTACACCTCTTCCCACCCTACCTCCTGCAAAAATGCCATCACGTATTCCTAATTCCTCCGCCTCCGCCGTATCTGCTCCCAGGAGAACCAGTTCCACCACAGAACACACCAGATGGCTTCCTTCTTTAGAGACCACAATTTCCCTTCCCATGTGGTTAAAGATGCCCTCCAACACATCTTGTCCACATCCCGCACCTCCGTCCTCAGACCCCACCCCTCCAACCGTAACAAGGACAGAACGCCTCTGGTGCTCACCTTGCACCCTACCAACCTTTGCATAAACCAAATCATCTGCCGACATTTCCACCTCCTCCAAACGGACCCCAGGGATATATTTCCCTCCCTACCCCTTTCCGCCTTCCACAAAGACCGTTCCCTCCGTGACCACCTGGTCAGGTCCATGCCGCCCTACAACCCACCCTCCCATTCTGGCACCTTTCCCTGCCACCACAGGAATTGCGAAACCTGCGCCCACACCTCCACCCTCACCTCCATCCAAGGCCCTAAAGGAGCCTTTCACATCCAATAAAGTTTTACCTGCACATCCACCAATATCATTTATTGTATCCGTTGCTCCCGATGCGGTCTCCTCTACATTGGGGAGACTGGACGCCTCCTAGCAGAGCGCTTTAGGGAACATCTCCAGGACACCTGCACCAATCAACCACACCGCCCTGTGGCCAATATTTCAACTCCCCCTCTAACTCTGCCGAGGACGTGGAGGTCCTGGGCCTCCTTCACCGCTGCTCCCTCACCACCAGACGCTTGGAGGAAGAATGCCTCATCTTCCGCCTCGGAACACTTCAACCCCAGGGCATCAATGTAGACTTCAACAGTATCCTCATTTCCCCTTCCCTCACCTCACCCCAGTTCCAAACTTCCAGCTCAGCACTGTCCCCATGACTTGTCCTACCTGCCTATCTTCTTTTCCACATGTCCACTCCACCCTCCCCCCGACCTATCACCTTCATCCCCTCCCCCACTCACCTATTGTACTCGATGCTACTTTCTCCCCACCCGCACCCTCCTTTCATTTATCTCTCCACCCTTCAGGTTCACATTGTCTGCAGGCATCTGGCACTAGCTCATGTGCAGTTAAGGTGGCATTTTTCACCTCATTATACTCAAGATATCTCCTCTGATAGTGATGCAAATACCTCATTAGCTCTACTTACCAACTTTGTTCGGATCAACAATACCCACGTGATCACTGACCATTTCATTTGTTTAGCCACTTGCTGAAATGAAATGAATAAGGCTTCTACATTTTTCTTGCCCTTTTTGCCAAAGCCTATAGTTATGTGATGTTACTATATTTGAACCATTAATTAGTTGTAGTTACTGTATCTATTATTCTGTTAGGTATTCCAATAGAATTAAGGTATTCCAAGGTCTTCCTCCTTGTGTGATATTTTAACTATAGTGTTTAAATAAATTCTATTTTGCTTAATGTCCAGTAGTTTGACCAATCGAATTGCATCTAGAACAGCATGTTAAATTGGCCTTTAAAATAAGAAAACATCAGGGTCGAGGTTATCTTCCTAAAATATTTTAAGGGGGTCTGGTGAGGATCAAAATCTCTAGTGCCAGGTTGGGTTTAGGATTATTGAGCTCGAATGGTAAGTGTTAATGTCTTGTGTTTCACATGTTGAATTTGGTTAGTTTAAACAGAGTGTACCTTGTGAAGTAATGGCCCTTTCGGTCACTAAGAGTTTTCTGAGGGTGAAAGAAGTCACTCCTGGAGTTTTACAGAAAGTGAGCAAGGCACAATTTTTGAAAGTGGCAGACCAGCTAGAGCTGGGGCTGCCTTTGTCCTTGCGAAAAGGGGAGGTAATTGCAGCAATAGCTCAACATTTACAATTGCTGTAAATGCCATTAGAATTTTTGGAAACGACTAAAATTTAGTTGCAAATGAAGCCACTTGAATTACAGGCAAAAGAAAGAGAAAAATTAAATGAAACAGTTTGCATTATGACTAAAAGTAGAGGCTAAAGGAAAGAATAGCCGTAGCATTAGAAAAAGAGAGGAAGACCACTGCAGAAGAAAGGAAGAAACGAAAAGCAGAAAGACAGAGAGTCTGATCTTCATAAGTTGGCAATTAAAGAAGAAAGTTGACTTAAAAGAGCAGGGGTGATTAGATTAAATTACTTTTTTGATTAGATTAGATTACTTACAGTGTGGAAACAGGCCCTTCGGCCCAACAAGTCCACAACGACCCGCTGAAGCGTAACCCACCCAGACCCATTCTCCTACATTTACCCCTTCACCTAACACTACGGGCAATTTAGCATGGCCAATTCACCTAACCTACACATTTTTGGATTGTGGAAGGAAACCGGAGCACCCGGAGGAAACCCACACAGACAGGGGGAGAATGTGCAAACTCCACACAGTCAATGCCTGAGGCAGCCTTTGCTACACACATCTAAGTCATTGAACATAGATCATAGAATACTACAGCACACAATGTTGTGTCAAACATGATGCCAAATTAAACTAATCCCTCCTGCCTGCCATATCCTTCCACTCCTTCCTTGCATGTTTATGTGCTTATCTAAAAGTTCCTAAGTTGCCCCTATTGTATCTGTCTCTAGCACCACCCTGGCAGCGCATTTCAGACTCCTACCACTCACTGTGTAAATAACTTGCCCCTTATATCTTCATAGAATTTTCCTCCTCTCACCTTAAGTACATGACCCTGGGTATTAGACATTTGAACTCTGGGGAAAAGGATTCTGACCATCAACCTTATCTATGCATCTCATAATTTTATAGACTTCTATCAAGTCTCCACTCAGCCTCCACTGCTCCAGAGAAAACATGCTGCATTTTTCTAGCCCCTCCTTATAGTCTACTATGAGGGACCTTGTTGAAAGCCTTACTAAAATCCATGTAAATAACATGTGTATGACTCTATGACTAAAAAAGGTTAAGAAGAATGTCAAGGCATTCTATACATACATTAAAAAACAAGAGGACAACAAGGGAGAAGGTCAGACTATTCAAGGATAAAGGAAGGAACTTGTGCTTGGGGTCAGAAGACGTGGGTGAGATCCTAAATGAGTACTTTAAGTCAGTATTCACCCAGGAGAAAGATATGGAAGATAGTGAGATTAGTATGGAGCATGCTGATATGCCAGAGCATTTTGAAATCAAGAAATAAGTACCCTCATCCATCTCCCTCGTTACCTCCCCAAAATATTCAATCAAGTAGTAAGACATGACCTGCCCGCATAAAACCATGCTGACTGCCCCTAATTAGGCCATGCTTTTCCAAATGCACATAAATCCTATCCCTAAGAATACTCTCCAGTGGCTTCCCAACAACCAATGTGACACTTGCCGGTCTGTGGTTTCCTGGATTATCCCTATTTCCCTTCTTGAACAGAGGAACAACATTAGAGACTTGCTAGTCGTCCAGGCCCTCTTCCAGTGGCTAGTGAGGATACAAAGATCTTGGTCAAGGGCCCAACAATCTCTTCTCTTGCCTCTCTCAATAACCTGGGGCCATTGGGCCCTGAGGACTGATTTCAATGCTATTTAAGAATCGCAACACCACTTTTTTCTTGATCTCAAAATGCTCTAGCATATCAGCATGCTCCATACTAATCTTACTATCCTCCATATCTTTCTCCTGGGTGAATACTGACACAAGGTACTCATTTAGGATCTCACCCACTTCTTCTGACCCCAAGCACAGTTCTCTCCTTTATCCTTGAGTGGTCTGACCTTCTCCCTTGTTATCCTCTTGTTTTTTAATGTATGTATAGAATGCCTTAAGATTCTTTTCAACCTTTCTTAGTCACAGAGTCATATAGCACAGGAACAGTCCATGCTGTCTATAATCCCAAACTAAACTAGTCCCACTTGCCTGCTCCTGGCCCATGTCCCTCCAAATCTTTCCTATTCATGTACCCATCCAAATGTCTTTTAAATTGCAATTGTACATGCATCCACCATTTCCTCAGAAAGCTCATTCCACATGCGAACAGCCCTTTCTATAAAATAATTTGCGACTTGTGATTTTTAAATTCTTTTCCTCTCACTTTAAAAATGTCTTGAAATTTCCCATCCTAGGGAAAAGACAATTACCATTAGCTATCTAGACCTCTCATTATTTTATAAATTTCTATCAGATCACCTCTCAGTCTCTTACGCTCCAGTGAAAAAGTCCCAGCCTATCCAGCCTTTCTTTATAACTCAAACCTTCCATATTCGGCAACATCCTTGTAAATCTCTACTGAACCTCTGCAGCTTGATAATATCCATGCTGCAACTGCGCAACCAGAACTGGACAAGGTATTCCAGTAGAGACCTCACCAATGTACAACCTCAACATGACTTCCCAACTCCTGTACTCAAAGAACTGAGCAATGAAGACAAGCATGCCAAATGCCTTTTAAACTACCCTGTCTCTATGTGACGCAAACTTCAAAGATTAATCTACCTGCACCCCAGGTCCCTCTGTTGTAAAACACTACCCAAGCCCCTACCATTAATTGCTCTCCTAATTCTGCTTCAGTTCGTTCCTGCTTTCTTTATATTCTTCACTGGCCCAGTACAATTTTACCTTCAGAAACTTTATGTATGTTGCTTTTTCCCTTTTGACTAAATTCACAACCTCCCACATTGTTGAGTGTTATCGGAATCAAAATGTTTACTCTGTTTCTCTCCACGTATGTTACAGACTTGGTGAGTCTTTGCTGTAGATTTGCAACACCTGGAGTTCTTTGTTTTCATTGAATGCCTAAAGTGCGGAAGGAAGCCATTCAGCCCATCATGCACCAAAGAGCATGCCATCCAGACCTCCCTCCACCCTATCCATGCAACCCTGAATTTACCATAGCTAATCCACTAGTCTACACATCCCTGGATACTATGGGGCAATTTCGGATAGCTAGTCCACCTAACCTTCATACCTTTGGGCTGAAGGAGAAAACCAGACCACCAGCAGATACCCATGCAGACACAGGGAGAGTACAAAGTCCACACATAGATGTCATGTTGCTGTTGTACTGGACATTGGTGAGGCTACTTTTGGAATACGATGTGCAGTTCTGGTCATCCTTCTATAGGAAGGGTATTGTCAAACTTGGAGGTTGCAGAAAAGATGTTCAAGGATGTTGCTGGGAATGCAGGATTTGAACTATAGGGAGAGGCTGAATAGGTGATGATGTTTACCTCTGGAGCAGTGGAGACTGAAGGCTGACCTTCTAGCGGTTTATAAAATCATGAGCATGGATTGGTTGAATAGCCAATGTCTTTTCGTAGGTTGGGGTGTCCAAAACTACATAAGTTTAAGGTGAGGGGGAATGATTTCAAAAAGGACCCGAAGGGTGACATTTTCACACAGAGAGGGTGGTGTGTGTTTGGAATGAGCCACCAGAGGAAATGGTGGAGGCAAGTACAATTGCAACATTTAAAAGGCACTTGGATGGGCATATGAATAGGACAGGTTTAAACTGATGTGGTCCAAATGCTGGCAAATGGGACAAGGTCAGATTGGGATGTCTGATCAGCGCAGATGTGTTGGACTGAAGGATCTGTTTCCATGTTGTTTAACTCTGACTCTAAGCTTGGAATCAAACATTGGTCCCTGGCACTGTAAGGCAACAATGCTAATCACTGTACTGCCAATTATTTACTCAATGAGGTTTATTTGGTACGTAAAAGAAGGATTCAAATAAAAAGAATAGGGAAAGTCATTGGGCCCTTACATTCTATTTTTTCGAATTTGATTCAGTATATAGTGCATCTTAATTTTACTGGAAAATTTTATATTTTTTAGGCAGATGCCCTGTGTGCCTTGGATCTTTTGAGCTGTGCTGGATTGGTAAATCATTTTGGTCGGTCCTTGTCTGTGGAGAAGACTGACATTAGCCCTGTTCTGATGCAGAAAGGAAATACTAAGCTGGCGCTGTATGGGTTAGGTGAGATTCTTGAGTTGAGTCTAAACACAACACTCATGTCTGCTTTAAGGGCATGCATTTTTATGGTTTTTTTGTGTTTTCTGCAGTACCAAAATTCTTCACATTGAGTTAATTTTAAAGTGTTGAACCTTGCTACATAAACAAATACAGGTGACAATTTCTCTTAAATATTAAATTAAACATTAAAATCTTTGTGGTGATTTTTTTTGAGATGAGCAGTGGTTCATACCAGCAGATGAACTTGCTCATTAGAACACCTGTAATTAGGTGGCTCAGCAGTTTGTTCCTGCTTCTGAGCAACCTTGCCAGATGTAACCAGCACAACCGTACTAGCACAGACTATCCGTCTGACAAGGGCAAGTGGCTAATTCGACTCTGTTATGTCCTCACTTAGGTTCAGACTAGTGACACTGCTGGGATGTTCTGAACAGTGAGCAGGATCCCTCTTAAGGCTACATGTGGAGGCTGAGGAGTGACCTTAGAGGTTTATAAAATCACGAGGGGCATGGATAGGGCAAATAGACAAGACCTTTTTCTTGCGATTGGGGAGTGTAGAACTGGAGTGTATAGGTTTAGGGTGAGAGGGGAAAAATTTAAAAGGCACCTAAGCAGCAACTTCTTTATATAGAGGTTGGTGCATGTATGCAATGAGCTACCAGAGGAAGTAATGGAGGCTGGTACAATTACAGCATTCAAAAACATCTGGATGTATATATGAATAGGAAAGGTTTTGAGGGATATGGGCAAATGGGACTAGATTAGGTTAAGATATGTGTTTGGCATGGACAAATTGGACAGAAGGGTCTGTTTCAGTGCTATACATCTCTATTACTCTATGACTATATCAGCTGTTACCTGAATCTGTAATTTTAAAATTTAGCAGATGCTGAGATTTAGAGAAATTATGATTGGGGAGGGGGATAATCAACAAACTATTTTCAAAATGTTTAGTACAATTGTTTGAGTTCAGTACAAGTAATGCTAATCAGACAGTGTAGTTGTAGGAATTTAAGAATTGTGATTTAAAAAGTAATGTGCCTTATTTAACTTGAAATCAATTTGGAATTTTGTTAAAATAGTGTGTGTGCTGTATGATTTCATAGGAGCCATCCCAGATGAGCGCCTTTACAGAATGTTTGTAAACAAGCAAGTTACTATGCTTAGGCCAAAGGAAGATGAAGATAGCTGGTTTAATATATTTGTCATTCATCAAAACAGGTAAGAAAAAACAAATAAATGAATGATTTGGTGGAAAATAAAATTATCAATCAATTTTAATTGGAAGATTGGAGGGAGGAGAAGATTGAATATCATTGCTTGGATTGATGTCTGCAGTAATTTAAAAATTCTGCTGTGATATTTCAGAACTTTTCTTGGTGCATTTGTTTATAATTGTGTACTTTGAGAAATCATTAGGTGACATCGGGGAGTTAAAAAACATATAATGCCAAATGTTATGAAAGAGAAAGCAGTAAAAGCTTTTATTACTCTGATGTGATGGTATTTGGAATGTGAATATCACTGAACCACTAGAAATGCTGGAAAAAAACTCCCTTCAAGATAAAATTCTTAATGAAACCTGCCATTAGTAAATTTTGCCATGATCTCCTTAAGAAATTGAGCTGTTGAAGAAACTAATTTAAAAATGCAAAAATATTTACTTTTGTGTCGGTAGTGCTTTTAAAGAAGTGAATCAGAAATTTTACACTGGTATTGGGAATGTTTGCATTTAAAAATACCTTTTGTAGATGAATATGATATATTTGAATGTTTATTCAATTTGTTATTTCCTTAACAGGAGCAAACATGGAGCCACCAATTACATTCCTGAGCAATTTTTGGATGATTTTCTGGACCTTGTTATTTGGGGACATGAACATGAGTGTAAAATAGCTCCAACAAGAAATGAACAGCAGCTGTTCTATGTCTCACAGCCTGGAAGTACAGTTGTTACTTCTCTTTCTCCAGGAGAAGCTGTAAAGAAGTAAATGCCTTTTTACAGTCGACTTTGCTAATCTTATTGTGACATAATTGCAGAGATAGTTGAGAGGCATTTCTCACTGTTAGCAATATATTTTTAAAAGTTTGATATTGATGAGCTGCCCTTGTAATCTATTATTGCAAAAGGTTGAGTTGTAGGCATCTGAGGGATGTTCTCATAATGATTTTAAGAAGAAATTTCAGGATAGGCCCCCAGCAATGATGAAAGAATTATGATATTTGTCTGAATGAAGCTGGTATGATGTGGCTTGCAATCTTTGAGCTGATAATGCTCCGAAAACTTAACTAAATTTCTTCCCACTAAATTTATACTTTGACTTGAGATTCGACTGTACTAAATTAGAAATTTCTTGACACTTAATATTTTGTTTGCTTTAATACACATAAAGATATACTGGACCACTTGCTATACAAAATGATTCTTTCAACTTTCATTTTAAGAAACTGAGAACTATGATATACACATGCTGCTATTTATTTAGTGAATAGATTTTTTAAAAATCCACAGTAATAAAGTCACAGTATAGCAATCTGTTTATGTGATACATGAACTAAGTATCATTGAGGAAAAAAAAGATTACCTTTAGTTTCCCTTCCTTGTCAAGTTTGATTTCTCCCACTGATATTTCTGGGTCTGCCATTTGGTTGCAATAACTAAATTGCAGTCTAAAACATATTGAATTATAAGCATATTTCACTTTTTAAGTATCTGTTATCCAGAATTCAAAAAAATGCTGAAGTTGTACTACTAGTGCAGAGATTCATGCACTAAGTATATAAAAAATTTGGATGTAGTGGTCAGCTTACCAATCCCGTCAGATTTATATGCTGAGTTAATGGTATGCTGTCTAGCAGCATGGATTTTAAACATTCACTTCAATATCTGTTGAATTGCTTTAAAGCCACAATTGAGTCACAATTAGGTGAGATCAACATGGATGACATTAATCAGTTTGTTAGTAGTGATATTTATAAAGTTTTATTTCTCTTGATTTACAGACACATTGGGCTGTTGCGAATTAAAGGAAAGAAAATGAACATGCGGAAGATTCCTTTGAAAACAGTTCGCCAGTTCTTTATTGAAGATGTCGTCCTTGCAGATTATCCTGATATATTTAACCCAGATCATCCCAAAGTCACACAGAAAATAGAGTCTTTCTGTGTAGAGAAGGTAAATCAATAGAATACAGCAAGTCATTTCCCAACCTAAGCCACACTGCAGAAGATGGTGCTGAGCTTATTCTCAGAACTTTTCTCCTAAGATTGCATTTTGTTGGGGGAGCCCTTTAGAATGCTTGCGAAAATCCTAATTTTAGCAGAAGCCTTTGGTTTGACTTATTTTGGCAATGTATGATGCCTGCCATTGGTGATCAGGAACTAGAACAAAGCATGATTGAAATATTTCAAGGAGCTGTGTTAACATACCTAGTCATTTTCTAATTTAGAAAATTGGAGCTGAAAAATTTGGAATTGATCTTTGATTTTTTTTACCGTACTTCCGTAGAGTGATTCAGTTCTTAATGTTTTTGACTTGGTTCTGCCAAAAATCATTCTTGTTTAGTCAAGGATACTGGTACTAATGATTCTTATTTTTTTCTCTCAATTTGCAATAATAATGTAATAATGTAATCACTTGTCTAAGTATCTTTGGAACCCTAAGCATTTAAGCATAATTAAACTGTATTCTTTACTTTCATTGATGAAATCACTTATTTTAATTGATTTGCAACAATTGCACTTCATTAAGTTGGTTGATCAAACTCTCTATAAACTGATTTTGTGAGTGAAATTATGACAAGCATCCAACTAGTCATATTAATCATAAAAAGAAAGAAATAAGAGTATGAGCAAAGAATCTTTTGGGGATATAGCAAACTTCCGGCAATGTCATTTCAGCAATGTAAGTTCACCTGGTGGACTGGCAGTTTTTTCTACTGAAGGAGCCCTGGCAATGATGCACAAGATTTTGATATATTCTTATGTGCTAAGATGGGCCTGACACTTGAATTGAAAAGTTTGGCGCTGGAAAAGCACAGCAGGCCAGGCAGCATCCAAGGAGCAGGAGAGTCAACATTTTGGGCATAAGCCCTTCAGCAATCCTGATGAAGGGCTTATGCCAGAAATGTTGACTTTCCTGCTCTTCGAATGCTGCGTGACCTGCTGTAATTTTCCAGAGCCAGACTTCGACTCTTGTCTTCAAGATCTGCAGTCCTCACTTTCTCCTGACATTTGAATTTGTTTGTTATTTTGTTCCCTCAAAGCAACGACAGGCTATAAATATTTTCATAAATGACACCAAACATACTATGATAACAGTAATGTATGAAAATAGATTTTGGAACCACCTCTAAGGCCATAACTAATGAACTGTTGGAAGTAGTAGGACAGGGGTGAGTGCTAAAACAGCACATTAACCAGTTTGTATTCCTAACTTGATCTGTATCAATACTTGAGAATGACAACAAATTCCCCACATAGAACAAACTTATTCATGTTGGACTCATAAGCAAGAATCTATCTCCTCCCTTCCAGAGAATGAATTTTTTCACAATTGAAGGCACAGTTCTGAATCTATCCATGCACTTCTCGAAATGCTGTGTTGCTGTAACATGACAACACTGTAGAAACTACAGTGAATTCACTAAAACTTATTTATACTTACTTATATCAGAATGTTTGCACTATGAGTCATATAAATATGGTCAGAAATTGTGCACTTCTATTGCCACAGTTAATTTAAATTTTATTATGGATTGTTTGAGAATGTTATAGCATACCTAAGTAGAATACATGGTAAATATCTACAGAGTGAATATTGAGACTGTTGCAATAGAGACTCTGAACTATTGGACAATTGTTATTTTGAACTAATTGAATAATAACACACATTGTCATCTGTATTTATCTTGTAGGTGGAAGGAATGTTGGATGTTGCTGAAAGAGAGCGAATAGGAAATCCTCGTCAACCAGAAAAGCCTCTAATAAGATTGAGAGTCAGTGTTGTTTTTTTAATGGATTAGCCTTTTTTATAAGTTGCAGGTAAAGTGGGTAAGCAGAAAAATGAAAGTAAAGTTAATTTTGAAGAACTAAGATGGTAAGGGTTATTTCTATCATGGGTAAAGTATCAGGAATAAATATTCTTTTGAGTTGTGTAACATGTATATTCACAATTCTGTCTAAAACGCGTTCAAATGCTCAAGGCTCCTAAATAGAATAAGGGCCTGGAAGTAGTAGTGAATGGATCAGTTGAAAGTGTATAATCAATATGGTGAAGATTATTGTTTAAAAGAATAGTAAAGCAAATCCATTATATTATAAAGTTGATTGACAATTCAATATTGTCATTGTTGTATTACTGCTCATGCCAATTTTTGCCTTGGTTTCTTTTTTTAACTTGGTCAAACCACATTTTGAGTTCTGTTTTGACCTTCTCAATGTTGGGAATATAGATGTCTTGTTAAAGGCTCAGTTGTGGGTTCACTAATTTTAGGTACTCTAATACTCGGACAAGAAATCCAGGCCTTTAACTTAGTGATGCTGTGTAGTGGTACAGGAATCACAGAATCATTACAGCACAGAGGAGACCATTTAACCTGTTCAAAATATGCTGGATTTCTTCCCTGAAAGAGAAATTTAGCTAACTCCTCTTCACAACTGTTTCTACAGAGCCCATTGGAATTTTTTTTTTCAGTTACTTACCGAGTCCCTTTTGAAAACGACAACTGAATCTGCCAGGAGCACCCTCGAGCAGTGTATTCCAGATGTTAACCAAATATTATATAAAAACAATTTTCTTTATTTGACCTTTGTTGTTCTTGCTGACGGCTTTAGATCTGTGTCCTCTGGTTCTTGATTCCACTACCAACAGTTTTGCCCTATCCGCTTTGACTTTGTCTAGATCCGTTATGATTTTGAACACCTAATCAAATCATCTTTTAATCTCGTTAAGTTTAACAATTCCTGCTCCTTCATGTAATTGAAGTCTTTGATCCATGGAAATTTGCTTTTTTGCATGATTTCCAAAGCTCTTGAACAGTATTCTCCTTAAATTGCTGTATCCAGTAGTCCAGTTGAGGCCAAACCAGTGTTACATCAGCACTTTGCTGCTTTTGTATGCTGTTTCACATATAAAACCCAGGATCCCATATGCTTTTTTAGCAACCTTCTTCATTTGCATTTCCATCTTTAACAATTTGTACATGTAAACTCAGCATCATTGGTGCCGCCTCGTGCTCTCGCGGGGAGGTTGAGCAATTCATCAACTTAGCCAACACATTCCACCTGACCTTAAATTTACCTGGATCATCTCTGACACCGCCCTCCCCTTTCTGGACCTCTCCATCTCAATTATTGACGACCGATTTGATACCGACATTTTTTACAAACCCACCAACTCCCACAGCTACCTGGATTACACCTCTTCCCACCCTACCTCCTGCGAAAATGTATTCCCAATTCCTCCGCCTCCGCTGTATCTACTCCCCAATGGACCAGTTCCACCACAGAACACACCAGATGGCCTCCTTCTTTAGAGACAGCAATTTCCCTTCCCACGTGGTTAAAGATGCCCTTCAACACAACTCGTCGACATCCCGCACCTCCGCCCTCAGACCCCACCCCTCCAACCATAACAAGGACAGAACGTCCCTGGTGCTCACCTTGCACCCTACCAACCTTTGCATAAACCAAATCATCCACTGACATTTCCGCCACCTCGAAACGGACCCCACCGCCAGGGATATATTTCCCTCCCCACCTCTTTCCACCTTCCGCAAAGACCGTTCCCTCCATGACTACCTGGTCAGGTCCATGCCCCCTTCAATCCACCCTCCCATCCTGGCATCTTCCCCTTCCCCTGCCACCGCAGGAATTGCAAAACCTGCACCCACACTTCCTCCCTCACCTCCATCCAAGGCCCTAAAGGAGCCTTCCACATCCATCAAAGTTTTACCTGCCCATCCACCAATATCATTTATTGTATCCGTTGCTCCCGATGCGGTCTCCTCTACATTGGGGAGACTGGATGCCTCCTAGCAGAGCGCTTTAGGGAACATCTCTGCGACACCCGCACCAATCAACTACACAGCCCTGTGGCCCAACATTTCAACTCTCCCTCTCACTCTGCCGAGGACATGGAGGTCCTGGGCCTCCTTTACCACCACTTCCCCACCACCAGACTCCTGGAGGAAGAACACCTCATCTTCCGCCTCGGAACACTTCAACCCCAGGGCATCAATGTGGACTTCAACAGTTTCCTCATTTCCCCTTTCCCCACCTCACCCCAGTTCCAAACTTCCAGCTCAGCACTGTCCCCATGACTTGTCCTACCTGCCTATCTTCTTTTCCACCTATCCACTCCACCCTCCCCTCCCCCCCCCCGCACCTATCACCTTCATCCCCTCCCCCACTCACCTTTTGTACTCTGTGCTACTTTCTCCCCACCCCCACCCTCCTCTCAATTATCTCTCCATCCTTCAGGCTCTCTGCCTGTATTCCTGATGAAGGGCTTTTGCCCGAAACGTCGATTTTACTGCTCCTCGGATGCTGTGCTCTTCCAGCACCACTAATCCAGAAACTAGTTTCCAGCATCTGCAGTCATTGTTTTTATCCCTAACGAAGGACTAATGCCCGAAATGTTGACTTTCCTGCTCTTCGGATACTGCCTGACCTACTGTACTTTTCCAGCGCCACACTTCGACTCTGATCTCTAACATCTGAAGTTCTCACTTTCTTCTGACATTTGAATTGCCCATTCAGTAATGTGCTTTGTTAGTTTGGGTATAGAGGAATGACTGTAACTACTAACTCCCTCCTGGACCATCATTTCAGAAAGCTTTTCCACCACAGGTTAAACGGATTACACCCTTACTTACATCATTTTTAAAATGTGAAAGACATAATTGGGATATTGGATGGACTAACAATTGCTGAAGAGGTGATAATGGAAAGCCTAACTATATTTAAAATTGATTAGTCAATTTTTAAAAAGGATGAAACATTTGTAGTTCATCTTGTAGTGCCGCTGTATTGATGGAAGATGGCTCATTCTCCATAATTTTTATCCTTCATTCCCTTTTCATCCTTGGCGTCTTCTCCTGGTGACATATAAATTTTAAATATAGCTAGCTTTTCTAGTACCACCTCTTCAACCGTTTTTTCATTCTATTTAATACCTCAACAGGGCATTGATTTTAAGAGCTATGAGGTTTTACTGCAGCTCTATAAAACCCTGGTTAGACCATACTTGGAATATTTTGTTCAGTTCTGGCCGTCTCATTATAGAAAGGGTGTAGGTGCTTTAGAGAGGGTGCGGAGAAGTTTTACCAGGATGCTGCCTGGATTGGAGGATGTGTCCTATGAATAGAGGTTGAGTGAGCTCAGGCTTTTCGCACTGGAGAGAAGAAGGAAGAGAGGTGATTTGAGAGAGGTGTACAAGGTAATGAGAGGCATGGAGAGCATAGATAGCCAGAGACTTTTTCCCCAGGTTAGAAATGGCTGTCAAGAGGGTCATAATTTTAAGGTGATTGGTGGAAGGTGTAGGGGAAATGTCAGAAGTAGGTTCTTTACGCATAAGAGTGGTGGATGTGTGAAACGCACTGCCAGTGGTAGCAGTAGAGTCAGAGATATTAAAGACATTTAAGCGACTGCTGGACAAGCACGTGGATGGCAGAAAATTGAGGGATGTGTAGGTTAGGTTGATCTTAGATTAAGATAAATACTCGGCACAACATCTTGGGCTGAAGGGCCTGTACTGTGCTGTATTGTTCGATGTTCTGTGGTCAACTACCTCATTCACTTTGACTTCAGCATCTTGTTTGGTAAGCATAGATGCAAACAGCATATTTAGTATCTCAGATAAGTTCTCTGTTTCCATACGTAGGCTTCCTTTTAGTTCCTAATTGTCACCGCCCCTCTTGCTTACTGACCTTTTTCCTATTTATGTGACCATAGATGACTTTTAGAGTCTTATTTATTTCTATTCTCTTCTTGTGTTCTTTCCTAAGGTTACTGTTTGCAGCCTGGTTCTCACTTCTGTTAATATTTATCATGTGAACTCTTTTTCTGCTTCATCTGCTTCTATATTACTTTCCTCATCAAGCTTAGTTTTGTCTTCCTTTTTCACATTTGTGAGATTGTGCCTCAGCTGTACTTGGCCCATCAAATTTTTAAACGCAGTCCATTGTTCAATTATAATTATGCTGCTAATCAGGCATTCCAGTTCACGTGGGACGGGCCCATTCTCAACCCTCTGAAATTGGCCCTTCTCCAGTTAAGTGTTTTTAAACCCCTAGCATAAACTTCGGTTGGATTTGTTTGACATCGTTTTAATCAAAGATGAAAGGATTATCTTGGTCCACTTGTGCAGGCCATTTCAGCTATATGCTTTAAGGAAGACTTGGGCCATTAATTTATGAAAGCAGAGAACTAGATATTAAAAGGTTTTCCATTGCAAAGAGTTCTTTGAATTAAGTCATGAAAATGTGAATTGGAGTTTTTTTTTCTGGATTGAAGATTTGTTTTGACCTTGATGACTTTATGGAAAATAGTGCTAATGGTATGATAACATGTTAGGATAGAGCAGAGATGATTGATTTAATGATGTGTCATCTTTTATAAGCATATACATTAAGGAATCAATTATTTCCCATAGCAGTGATTACATTTCAAATTGCTGCAAAATTTAATTCAAGGTCTTGAGATTGTGGAAAAAGCAATCTTAAATGCACATCTTATTTTATAAGGCTTTAAACATGAAAATGAATCAAACAAGTTTTTATGTCAATTTTCAGAAATTACAGCAAACAGTCAAGTTGAATTATCCTGCAGTAGACTAATTGGAGTTCTTCAGAAAATTTTATTTGGTAAACTTTTGAGGTCTTTATGTTTGGCTGTTGGATACAAAATGTTATGGACATTTTGTGAATTGGTTTGATCATAATTGATAAAAATGTTATTAGCACAGTTGTCATGTGCAGTATTCAGTTAGTTATTTTTATGAGAAACAATATGCTTTGAATTCTAGGCAACTTAATTTCTGCATGAATCTAAAAATATCAAGAAAGTAATGACTTTGTTCACAAATTATTTCAACAATTTGTCACAAATTGAAACGTAAATTGTATTGAGTTTTATGATTTCTTTCTTTGATGTGATTCAGGTGGATTATAGTGGTGGATTTGAACCTTTCAGTACTCTTCGATTTAGCCAAAAATTTGTAGAACGAGTTGCCAACCCTAAGGACATTGTTCACTTTTTCCGGCATAGGGATCAGAAAGATAAAAAAGGTAAGCCTGAGTTGTTTGGTCAGCAACACACATTTGTTAAATTTATATCATCCCACAAACATTCTGTGGGCTTTTGCACTGCAATTTCATGAGGATGCAGTAATGGAGTGCCACTGAACAAATAATGCAGACCCCAGGCTAATGTTCTGGGGTAGGGTTCGAATCCTAACATAGCAAATGGTGAAATTTGAGTTCACTAAAATCTGGAGTTAAAAGGTGGTGATCATGTAATATTGTTGATTGTTGGAATACCCATCTGGATCACTAATTCCATTTAGGGAAGGCAGTCTCCTGTATTTACCTAATCTGGCCTGCACGTGACTCCACACTGAAAGAAATATTGATGGCTCTTAACTACAGCACTGAAATGGTCTTGCAAGTCATTCAAATGTAGTAAACTGCTGCAAAGTCAAAAGAAAAGAATGAAACTGGTTCGGTCACCCAGCATGATTCAGGAATTTGAGATGACCACAGCAAACCTAGACCTGTTGACCCTGCAAAGCGCTGCATACTAGTAGCTAGGGCCTTGCACCAGAATTCAGAGAGCTGTCCTACAATAAACTCAAGCAACAGCCTGACATTATCCATGAGTGCAACATCCTCACTCTCCCTGGATACATCCTGTTCTATCAACAGGGCAGTGCCATCAGAGGTGAAGGCACAATTGTTATTCAGTCAGGAGGATGTTGTTCTGGGAGTTGTTAACATGACTATTAATGCAATGAAGTCTCATGGCATCAGATTAAATACGGGTATGGAAAGATCCCACTGATTATCATCTACCACTGCCCTCTACTGATGAGTCAGTAATCCTCCATGAGGGTGAGAGGACATTGAATGCATTCTTGGGTGAAGGATCAATGCTCATAACCAAAATTGACATAGTAGCACCACTAATGATTGAGCTGGCTGAGTCCTAAAGGACATAACTGCCAGACTGGGTCAGCGGGTGATGTGGTAATCAAAGAAAGGGATAAACTGACTTGCCAGAAATGTCAGTCCATGATGGTATCTGTAGGAATGAAGATTGCAAGTCACTGTTGAAACAGCATCTCATCTTCTCATTAAGGATATGCCCCCATTATGTTTTGTGGATTTGTCACCACACTAAACGGGGCAGACATAAAATAAATTTAGGAACTGGGCATCCATAAGGCGCTATGGGTGTTCAGCAGTAGTAGAATTATGTTCACCGACAGTTCACCTTATGGTTTGTCCCCCCCACTCTACCATTACCATTAACCGAGGACAACAACCCTAGTTCAATGAAGTATGCAGGATGGCATGCCAGGAACTACACCAAACGTACCTAAAAATGCCTACCTGCATACCACACAGTGGAAGCAGCATGTAATAGGCAGGGCTAAGTGATCCCACAACAAACAGATTAGATCTAAGCTTTGTAGTCCTGTTCCATACTGTTGTGAATGGTTGTGCTCAATTAAACAACTAATAAGAGATGTAGATGTCAGAAACATCTCTAGCCACAATGATGGGGGGCGGCAGGGGGCGGGAGGCGAGCATGTCAGTGCAAAAGACAAGGCAACAATGTTCACTCAAAAATGATGCATCTCAACCTCTTCCTGAGGTCCCAATCATCACAGTTGTCAATCTTCAAACAATTTGGGGTTTTGGAATCTTGTGTGCAGTTCTGGTCTCCCTTCTGTTGCGAAACTTGAAAGGATTCAACAAAGATTTACAAGGGCGTTGGAAGGTTTGAGCTATAAAGAGAGACTGAGTAGGCTGGCGCTGTTTTCTCTGGAGCATCGGAGGCTGAGGAGTGACCTTACAGAGGTTTATAAAATCATGAGGGGCATGGATAAGGTAAAAGACAAGGTCTTTTCCCCTGGAGTCGGGGAGTCCAGAACTAGAGGGCATAGGTTTAGGTTCAGAGGGGAAAAAATTAAACCTAAGGAGCAGAAAGTGGTGTGTGGATGGAATGAGCTGTCAGAGGAACTGGTGGAGGCTATTTCAAGTAAAACATTTTAAAGGCACCTGAATGGGTATATGATTAGGAAGGGTGTATGGGCCAAGTGCTAGCAAATGAGACGAGATTAGTTTATGATATCTGATCGGCAAGGATGAGTTGGACCGAAGGATCTGTTTCTGTGCTGTGCATCGCTGTGACTCCAATTTGATACACTCCACACAATATCAAGAAACATGACTGGGCCACTAGATACTGACTACATGCTCTCATTAGTACTGCAGACTTGTGCCCCAGGACTAGTTGTGCCCCTTGGCAAGCTGCACCACTACATTTACAATGGTGAATCTACCCAACAATGTTGGAAATTGCCCAAGTACGTTCCCTCCAGAAAAACAGGACACATCCAACCTGGCCACTTACTGCTCTTTCTGTCCACTTTCAATTATCAGGGGGCCAAGGATAGTGCTATCCAACAGCATTTGCAAAGCAGTAACCTACTCATAGGAGCTCAGTTTTGGTTCTGCCAAGACCAATTAACTCCTGACCTCATTACAGTCAAGGTACAAACATGAATGAAAAACCTGAGTGCAGAGGTGCGGTTAGATTGACTGCTCTTGACATGAAGGAAGCCTATGGCTAAATATAGAATCAAAGAGACGTGGTGAAACCAGAGCCAAAGGGGATCAGATGGAAAACACTCTGCTGGCTGAAACCATGCTTAGTAAAAAGGAATGTGTTAATGGTTTTTGGGGTCAGTCATCTCGATTCCAGATCATCTCAGCAGAGGTTCTGCAGGATTGTGTCCTGGACATAGTCATCTTTAGTTTCTTCATCAATGATATTCATTCCATTTTAAGAGCCAAAATGGGAATGTTTGCTGTT
The DNA here is from genome assembly GCF_037043375.1 of Chiloscyllium plagiosum. Lineage (NCBI taxonomy): Eukaryota > Metazoa > Chordata > Chondrichthyes > Orectolobiformes > Hemiscylliidae > Chiloscyllium > Chiloscyllium plagiosum. The sequence goes on from NW_028270144.1 coordinate 56,142,395, forward strand.
TATTGCCCTATCTTTAGTGCTGATTGCAACTCTTCAGATACTGAAGCCGCCCATGTCTATATGCAGGAAGACCTGGAAGACATCCAGGATTTGGCTGTTAAGTGGCAAGTAACATTTGTGTCACACAAATGTCAGACAATGTCCATTCCTAACAAGAGGGAATCTAAGTATTGCCTTTGATGAACTGAATTCTTCACTATCAACATCCTGGACTTACGATTAAGCAGAAACTGAACTCTACCAGCCACATAAATACTGTGGCTACAAGAACAGTTCACAGTTTGGGAATCCTGCAGCAAGTTACTCACTTCTTTCTCGGTTGTCTGAGTGCGGCCCCAACAATGCTTACAAATTTTGACAATAGCAGACTGCTTGATTGGGACCACATCCACTAACTTCACCACTGATGAACAGTAACACCAGTGTGTACCATTTTTGAGATGTACTGCAGCAGCTCACCAAATGCTGCTGTGGCAGCATCTTCTAAACCAGTGTTCTTTACCGTGTAGAACAAGGCCAGCAGGTGCATGTGAGCACCACCCTTCCTCTCCAAATTTCACAGAATACGGACTTGAAATTATATTGTTACTGTTTCACTTTTGTTGTTTCAAAAACTTGCACTTCCTTTCTGAATAGAATTATGGGTGTCCCCTGTCACCCCCTCTCACAATAGCTCCCCCCTCCCCACTTTCCATGAACAACATATTAAAAATTGAGGCAAAACAATGTGTTGGGCCCTACATATGCATTTGGAACTTATGTGCATAGGGCAAGCAACTATTGTATTTGCTTTAACAACCTAAGATAAGAATCCTTGCTCAGGCAGAATCTAACCCATCAACTGTTGAAAGGAAAGCGATCTGGTTGAAGAAGTGATTGCTTAAGTACTGATCAAATGAATGAGGGAGTTCTTCTGATGCCAGTGTTTTAAATTAGATTTTTAAAATTAAATTAAAGTTCTTCAGTTGCGATGCTGGGATTTCAGCTCATTTGCCTGTGGATCATTCATCCTGTAACACAACCAATAAGTTATCATAACTTTAGTAGCATCAGTCTCTTGAAGAAATGTCAGAATTTTATTTATTACATCTTCTGTCATCCATCCTTTTTATAAACACGAATGCATGTTCTCCATTCCACTCTTGCTATCCAGTATGTAATGGCTTTTTGCAATCAGTAGGATTCATGTTAGGGAATATTTTTCTATTTTCAGTAATTTATTGAAATAAGAATTTGCACTGAATTTGAAATTGGAAAAAGACAGTTGCAGATTCTACATAATGACACTTGAGTTGCTGCAAAGTCCGAAGAAGAACAATTTGCACGCTGTACTGCGCTTATATCAGGCTTTCAGTAACTGCCTGTCAGGCAACTGGTCCTTAAATGATAATTGTAGCTTTTATTTAGTGACAATTTAATTTTTATTTATTGTTATTAGTGACCATTTAAATTTCTGAAGCTCTGTTTTATGCATTAAGAATTTTATTTTTGTTTGAAGGCTTTGCTTAAAGGGAATATAACAGTCTCATTCTAACAAAAATAGAAATTGCTGTAAATTTCAGCAGGTCTGGCAGCATCTGTAGAGAGAAAGCAGTGTTAACGTATTGGATCCACTTCAGTTCAGCAATTTCTGTTTTTGAGTCTAATTCCAAGATCACCTTTTAAATGAAAAACAATGGCTGACACAGGACCCTGTTCTTTGCAAACACATGTGTGTACACATCTTACAAGGTGCTGACGCAACCCAATCTGGAGTACTGTAGGCAGGTTTGGTCCTCTTACTTCAGATGTTATTTTATTGGAGACAGTTCAGAGAAGGTTCACCAGAATGATTCCTGGATGTGGAGGGATTGTCTTGTGGTAAAGTTTAAACAAGTTGGGAATTGAGAATTGAGAAGAATGAGACAGACAGGATTCTTAAGGGGAATGGCAGTGTGAATGCTGAGAGGATGTTTTCCTTCATGGGAGAGTCTAAGACAAGAGAACACAGTCTCAGAATTAAGGGATGCCAATTTCTTCTCTCAGAGCATTGAGAGTCTTTGGAACTCTTTGTCATGTATAGCTGTGCGGATAGACTCCTTGTGTATATTTAAGAGTGAGATAATCAAAGGGAAAAGGGCAAGAAAGTGCGTCTGAAGAGTGTTGGGATCAGCCATGAATATGTTGAATGGTGGAGCAGGGTCGAAAGGCAGAGTGACTTATTCCTGTTATTATTTCTTGTGGTCTTTCACATTACAGCTGCTTTTCTTCACAAAATTAGATATCAGCCATTCCTTCCTCAGCCAATATCTTGATGAGTCAGTCAGCCTGTCTGATCTAAAATGAACAAAGGTTGTCAGTTAACTTTCAGTTATTATCTGTTTGGTACATTCTTTGCGCTAGATCTCGACCAATCAGAATTCAATTTCCGACCAATCAGAATTCAATTTCCAACCAATCAGTACTCTGCTCTTATCCAGTATAAATGTATTTATTGTGATTTGTACTGATGAATGCAAAATGAAAAGCTTCAACAGAGTGTATTTTAAGCAGTATTTGTCTTCTGTACTATCAAATGGCTATTTATATTAATGCATATTTGTTACTTTAGGCAAAAGTAAATCCATCAATTTAGCTATTGCTTTCTAAACTGGACACCATGAATTCCTGGGGGTTCATAGAAATTTCCAGAGGATTTACAAATTAAATAATTTCCAGTATCCAGTGTGAATAAAGAAAATTTTGATTAGAAACAGTGTCAATAATAAATTTAATTGACACTAATGAAAGCTTGTACACTTGCCCCTCTGCACTTTAAACCTATGTCCCTTGGTAATTGCTCTCCACCCTGAAAAAAGTCTAATAGTTTTCACTCTTTCCATGCCATTTGCAATTTTATCAACCTCTATCGGGTTGCCCCATAACCTCCTGCATTCCAGTCTATCCAAACTTTCTTCATAGCTAAAATCCCCCATACCAAGCAACAACCTGGTAAACCTTTTCCGTACCTTCTCCAAATCATCCACATCCTTTTGCTAGTGCAGTGACCAGAACTGTACATATATTCCAAGTGTGGTCTAAGCAAAGTTCTGTAAAGCTGCAGCATAACTTGACTATCCTTACACTTCAGTGCCCCTTCCATTGAAGGAAAACATGCCATAGGCCTTATCACTGTGGCCTTCAGTGATCTGTGGACATGCACAGCCAGATAAGGGTTCACCATTCACTGTATAATTTCCACATGTACTTGACCTTCCAAAATGCATCACCTCACATTTGCCCAGATTAAAATCCATCTGCCATTTTTCTGCCCATGCCTCCAACTGATCCATATCCTGCTGTATCGGCTGACAATTCTCCTCACTATCTGCAACTCCACTAATCTTTGTTTCGTCTGCAAACTTACTCATTAGACCAGCCACGTTTTCCTCCAAATCATCTACGTAGGCCATGAACAGTATAGATACCAGCACTAATCTCTGTGGGACACTATTAGTCACAACCCTCCATTCAGAAAAGCATCCTTCCATTGCTACCCTCTGTCTCCTGTGACTAAGCCAGTTCTATATCCATCTTGCCAGCTCACCCCTGATACCATGTGACAGCAGCTTTTGTACCAGTCAGCCATGAAGGACCTTTCAAAGGTTTTACTAAAGTCCATGTAGACAAGATCAGTCGCTTTTCCCTCCTCAATCATCTTTGTCACCTTCTCAGAAAACTCTATCAAGTTAGAGAGGCACGATCTCCCCTGTTCAAAACCATGTTATCTATTGCTAATAAGTCCATTTGCTTCAAAATGCTTATAGATCTTGTCCCTGAGAATCTTTTCCAATAATTTCCCTACGACAACTCACAGGACTATAATTTCCTGGATTATCCCTGCTACCCTTCTTAAACAATGGTACAATATTGGCTATTCTCCAGTCCTTTGGGGTCTTACCTGTGGCCAAAGAGAATACAAAGATGTCTGTAAATGCTGTAGTAAAGTGTTTTCTTGCCTCCCTCAATATTCTGGGATAGATCCCATCAGAACCTGGGAACTTATCTACCTTAATACTTTCTAAAACACACAACACCTGTTCTTTTTTAAGAACAACTTGGCTTAGAAACTTGACACTCCCTTCCCTGAGATCATCCTCCACAGTAGCAACAAATGTAGAGGCTCCAAGCTATAATTATTCAGGGATGAGTATGGCTGAAGCGGTGTCAACAAAGTGGGCCCAGACGTGAAGAGATGGTCCCTAAAGTGGAGCGACGCCTACGTTGGTGGGTCCAGTGCAGGCAGCGGCAGAGGTCTCTCTTGAGGCTAGGTGCCAGTAAGGATTGGGTCAGAAACACTGATATTCTGAACTTTTAACTTTATTTTTCTAAGTTATTCCTAAAACCTATTATGATCCACTATTTATTTCTTTACTTTGCTAATTATTTATTTTGTTTCTTAAGAATTTGATCCCAAGTATATGTACCTTGGTACCTTTGTACCTAAGATGGTGCTGTAATGTGGCGACTATTAACTTTTCCCTGTACTCATTTGAGTATGTGACAGTAAGGTTAATTCAACTCAATTCAATTTTCTTTGGTGAATACCAACACAGTATTCATTTAGGATCTCACCTACCTCTTCTGGCTCCATACATAGAACTCCTTTGTATGTGAGTGGGCCAACCCTTTCCCTGGCCACCCTCTTGCTTTTTTTATATGTATATAAAGCCTTGGTATTCTCCTTAATTCTGTTTGTTAACGACTTTTCATGACCCATTTTAGCCCTTCTAATTCCTCCTTTTAAGTTCTTACCTACTTTCCTTATATACTTCAAGAGCTTCATCAGTTCCCTTCCTCCTCGACCTTATTTATGCTTCCTTTTTCTTTTTGACCAAGATCATAACATCCCTGGTCATCCACTGTTCAATTAAACTAACTGTGGATGTGTCCAGTTTGTTATGCGCACAGTGCAGTTGACTGCAGTACAGTACTGTTCAGTGAGTACTTTGATTATGTGTACAGAGTTTAATTCAAATTAAATATCTGACCCAAACTGGAACCGTTACCTAGGGTTATCCTGTAACCCCAAAAATTAAAATATCTGCCATTAAATTTGCTGAAAATGAAAGTTGATAACTGAGAAATAAATATTTCAGAGCTGAGTGAACAAGGACTGAGTGACAGTGAACAAGAAGAATTACATTGAGAGAGAAAGTAAAAACAAAAGTTGGGGGTAGGAAAATTAATATTTGCAAACTTATACAATCACCCCCAAAAAATGAAAATTTAAATGAATAAAACTCCACATTTGTGCCTTTTTGTCAATAATAAGCCCATTGTTAAACAGGGTACTTGACCTTCTAATGCCTAGAATTAGATTTCTGTTGCAAATTAAATCTGAAATTAATGTGGAAAATACAGCTGGTATTGCAACAGAATGTGGTGGAAAAGGGCAAGATGTTACTTTGACAAAAAAATCTTAAAGCTGCCTGGCGTGCTGTGTTCTTCCAGCCTTCCATTTGTCTAAGCTAGTGGGGCAATGCTACTTGAGCAGTAATATTTGGGTGTTTATATTTAATTAAACATTTGCTCTCTGTCTGAATTTTTGCACGATTTACAATGGTCAGTGACAGGCCAATTATTTTGATGGGGAATATTGCACTGTAATTTGGTGATTGGCAATTTGTTTTCTTGTTTGATTTTCACAGATGATGTACAGATTAATTTTGAAAAATTTGCAAATAAATCTTCAGAAATAATGACCTTAAGAGTGGAGGATCTAGTCAAACAGTATTTCAAGACTGCCGAGAAAGTAAGTTAATGACATTTTAAAAGTCTAAACTAATTATGTACATCAAAGATTCCTCTTCATATATGTAAAAGAATGTTGGAAGAAAAATTGAATTACATAAAATCGGCCTCTGAAATTCAAGGTTTACCTAATTTGTCAATATTAGTCCGCTTTAAAAAAATACTTAAATGTAATTGCTACTTTTAATTCTTGCTACTAAATTTTTATTTTGGACATACCAGCAATCACAGCGAAAGTTATTTGGTTATCTATTTTCTTTCAATTTTAGAATAAAAAATGAGAAAATTCGCTACAGTGTGAAATAAAGATAAAGTAGATATTAGTAATTCAGTTTTCCATCAGAAGTTCTAATCATATAATAAATTTACTTCTACAAATTTGCTGTGTTTTTATGACAAATGTTGAAATTAAGCATATAAACTAGAAAATTTGAATGCTGTGATATAGATGCAGAATAAAAATAATAAAATTTCATAGTTAATCTACATTATTGCTTGTTAAAGTATACCATTCTGACAATAGGGAAAAGGCTGATATAAGTGGAAATCGTTATTGTGTGTGAAGAAATTAGGAAATAAATTTTCCAGGTTAAATTGTGGGCGGCACAATGGCACAGTGGTTAGCACTACTGCCTCACAGCATCAGAGACCCTGGTTCAATTCCTGTCTTAGGCAACTCTCCCCGTGAATTGTACATTCTCCCTGTGTCTGCGCGGGTTTCCTCTGGGTGCTCCGGTTTCCTCCCACAATCCAAAAATGTGCAGGTTAGATTAATGTAGTGTTAGGTGAAGGGGTAAATGTAGGGGAATGGGCCTGGGTGGGTTGCGCTTCGGGTCGGTGTGGACTTGTTGGGCCGAAGGACCTGTTTCCATACTGTAAGTAATCTAATCTAAATTATTTGAATTTTTTTTATGAGTGCATTTATTATGCTATTTTAAGATTTCTATGCTACTGCATGTTCAAACTACATTCCGAATAAGATCATAAGATAAAAGAGCGGAATTAGGCCATTCAGGCAATGGAGTCTTCTCCCAGTGACTCTTGATTCCCCTTACTAAATCGAGAACCTATATATCTCTCTATTAAATACACTCAGTGACTTGGCCTCCACAGCTGTCTGTGGCAATGAGTTCTGCAGAATCACCACCCTCTGACTGAAGAACTTCCTCCTCATCTCAGTCCCTTCACTCTGAGGCTATGCCCCTGAGTTATAGTCAATCCTGCTAGTGGAAACATCTTCTTCTTGTCCACTGTATCCAGGCCTCTCAGTATCCTGTAAGTTTCAATCAGATTCCTCCCCTTCATCCTTCTAAATTACATTGAGCGACCCAGAGGACTGGAAAGTCACTAAGATGACACTCTTGTTTAAAAAGGGAGGAAGGCAGAAGATGGAAAAATACAGGCCAGTTCGCCTAATCTCCGTCATGGGTAAGATCCTGGAATCCATTGTGAAGGATCAGACTTCTGAACACTTGGAAGTGCAAGATAAAATAGGGCAAAGTCAGCATGATTTCATCAAGGGGAGGCCATGCCTGACAAATCTGCTAGAATTCTTTGAGGAAGTAGTGAGACGGTTAGACCAAGGAGAGCTAATGGATGTTCTCGACCTGGAATTCAAGAAGGTCTTTGACAAGGTGCTGTACAGGATGCTCCTGAGTAAGATAAGGGCCCTTGGTGTTAGAGGCAAGGTGCTGGTGTGGATAAAAGCTTAGCAGAAAGCAGAGAGTGGGTTGACAGGGTCTTTCTCGAGACCAAGGGTCAGTATTGGGACCACCACTTTTCACTTTATACATTACGATCTAGGTGAAGGAACTGAGAGCATTCTGGCTAAATTTGCAGACGATACAAAGATAGGTAGAGGGACAGGTAGCATTTAGGAGGTTGGGAGGCTGCAGAAGGATTTGGATAGGTTAGGAGAGTGGGCAAAGAAGTGGCAGATGGAGTACAACGTGGGGGAGTGTGAGGTCATACACTTTGGTAGGAAGAATAGAGGCATGGACTATTTTCTAAACGGGGAGAAAATTTAGAAGTCTGAAGTGCAAAGAGACTTGGGAGTTCTAGTCTAGGATTCTGTCAAGATAAACTTGCAGGTTAAGTTACTAGTTAGGAAGACAAATGTAATGATGGCATTTATTTTGAGAGGACTTGAATAAAGCAGTGATGTCCTTCTGAGGCTCTTATAAGGCTCTGGTCAGACCACATTTGGAGTATTGTGTGCAGTTTTGGGCCCCATATCTCAGGAGGGATGTACCGGCCCTGGAGCGTGTTCAGAGGAGGTTCACGAGAATAGCTTTACATACGAGGAATATTTGAGGACTCTGGGTTTATATTCTATGGAGTTTACAATGATATGGGATCTAAATGAAACATACAAGCCACTGAATGGCCTGGACAGAGTAGATGTTGGGAAGATGTTCCCATTGGTATGAGAGCCTCAGTCCCAAGGGCATAGCCTTAGAGTAAAGGGAAGACCTTTTAGAACATACGTAAGGAGAAACTTCTTCAGCTAGAGAGTGAATCTATGGAATTCATTGCCATCGAAGTCTGTGGAGACCAGGTCATTGAGTATACTTAAGACTGAGATAGGTTCTTGAGCATCAAAGGGATCAAGGGTTACGGGGAGAAAGCGGGAGAATGGGGATGAGAAACTTATCAGCCATGATTGAATGGCGGAGCAGACTCAATTGGCTGAGTGGCCTAATTTCTGCTCTTATGTCGTATGGTCTTATGGGGTACAGACCCAGAGTCTTCAATTGCTCTTCATATGACAAGCCCATCATCCCTGGGATCATTTGTGTAACCCTCCTCTGAATACCCTCCAATGCTAGCACATCTTTCCTTAGACATGGGACCCAAAACTGTCTACAATATTTCAATTGTGCTCTGATCAGAACCTTATACAGCCTCAGCAGTGCAGCTCTGCTCTTGTTTTCTAACTGTCTTGGAATTCTACGCCTCTTTCCTTCCTACCAAAATATATAACCTCACAATTTGCCACATTATATTCTATCTATCACTTCTTTGCCCACTTGCCTAGCATGTAAAGGTCCTTCTTCAGCTTTTCTGCTTCCTTAACACTATCTGTCCCTTCACCTATTTTTGTGTCATCTGCAAACTTAGCAACAATGGTCTTGATTCCATCATCCAGACTGTTAATGTATAATGTGAATAGTTGAGGTCTCAACACTGACCCCTGCGGAGCTCCACCAGCTACCATCCAGACAAAACGCTTTTATCCACACTCTTCTTCCAGTCATCCAATCTGTTGTCCATACCAGTACCTTTTCCCTTACACCATGGCCTCTTACCTTATACAGCAGCCTCCTGTGTGGCATCCTGTCAAAGGCCTTCAGGAAATACAAACAGATCATGTCCACTGACTGTCCTTTGTCTAACTTGCTCATTACCTCCTCAAGAATTCTAACAGATTTGTCAGGCATGACTTCCTCATGAAGCCATGCTGAGTCCTCCTACTTTACCATGTACTTCCAAGAACTCCACAATCTCATCCTTAATAATGGACTCTGAAATCTTACTAATGACCAATGTTAGGCTAACCAGCCTATAGTTTCCTGTTTTCTGCCTCCCTCTTTTCTTAAAGAGGGATGGTTTCCAAACTTCTGGGATGCTCCCTGACTCTTCTGGTCTTCTCAATCCCCTGGCTTCCTTTTAATCTTCATCATATTATGTGCTTTCTCTTTTGCTTTTATGCTGTCCCCGACTTCCCTTGTCAGCCATGGTTGTCTCATCCTCCACTTCATGTGTTTCTTCTTCCTTCGGATGAATTTCTATGCCACTCGGATTATCCCTAGAAACTACTGTCATTGCTGCTTCACCATCTTCCCTGCCAAGCTTCCCTTCAAATCAACCCTTGCTAGCTCCTTCCTTGTGTCTTTGTGTTATCTTTACTCAATTGTAATACCTTTAGATCTGATTCAATCTTCTCCTTCTCAATGTAGGGCAAATTCTATCATATTATGGTCACTGACACGTAGGGGTTCCTTCACTTTAAGCTCACGAATTGAGTTTGCCTCCTTATACATCTTCAAATCCAGAATTGCATGTTCCATTGTGGCTCTACCATAATCTGCTCTAAAACCATATCATGGACGTTCTACTGATTCCTTTTCTTGAGATTTGTTACCAACATGATTTTTCCATCCATCTGTATATTGAAGTCCCCCATGATTATTATAACAGTGCCTTTTTAACATTCCTTTCTACCTCCTAATTTATTTTACTTTCCCTCGTCCTGCATACTGCTAGGAGGCGTGTACACAATTCTTATCATGGCTTTTCCCTTTGCTGTTTCTCAACTCTACCCACATAGATTTTATTCTATATCACTTATTGCTATAGTATAATTTTAATTTAATCTCATACTAACAAGGCAAACCAAACCCCTCTACCCATCGTTTTCATGGATATAGATCCTTGAATAATTAGTTCCCAGCCCTGATTTCCCCTACAGCTACATCTGTAAAAATCAAACCATTATACCCGCCAATTTCAATCTGTTCTACAAGCTCATTTACCTTGTTTTGTATCTATTTAAATACAACACCCTGCGTTGACTGCCCCCCTTTCTCATAGTTGTCCCCTTATTTGATGTGTCTGAACTTGGATTCCTGACTTTTTCCATTCTCTTTGTTCTATTAATTGTTCTGGAAAATTTAACCTCTGCTGAGCCCATCCCTCCTGTAACTCTTTCCAAAATTTTTCATGCAACTGAACCTACCCTGCCACTTCAGTTTAAAGCCTTCTCCATTAGCCTAGTTATGTGATTCATAATGCTTCAGCATGATTCAGGTCAAGCCTCCTTCCCCTTGACAGGTGTCAGTGTCCCACGAATTTGAACCCATTTCTCCCACATCAATCTTTAAGCCATGCATTTATCTCTTTAATCTTGTTGACCCATTGCCAATTTGGTTGTGGCTCAGGTAGCAATCCAGAGTCATAGAGTTGTACCGTATGGAAACAGACCCTTTGGTCCAATCCATGCTGACCAGATATCCTAAATTAAATTAATCCTATTTGCCAGCATTTGGCCCATAGAACGCCTCATCTTCCGCCTCGGAACACTTCAACCCCATGGCATCAATGTGGATTTCACTAGTTTCCTCATTTCCCCTTCCCCCACCTCACCCCAACTCCAACCTTCCAGCTCAACACCGCCCTCATGACTTGTCCTATCTGCCTATCTTCCTTTCCCCCTCTCTACTTCACCCTCCTCTCTGACCTTCATCCCCACCCCCATTCACCTACTGTACTCTTTGCTACCTTCCCCCACTGTCCTCTCTGACCTATCACCTCCATCCCCACCCCCATTCACCTATTGTACTCTATACTACTTTCTCCCCACCCCCACACCCGTCTCATTTATCTCTCCACTCTGCAGGCATCCTGCCTTTATTCCTGGTGAAGGGCTTTTGCTGCTTCTCGGATGCTGCCTGACCTGCTGTGCTTTTCCAGCACCACTCTAATCTGGTCTCTGGTTTCCAGCATCTGCAGTCCTTGTTTTTACCATAGCTTTCTAAACCCATCCTATTCATCTATCCATCCATATGTCTCTTAAATGTTGTTATTGTACCAGCCTCCACCACTTCCTCTGGCAACTCATTCCATAAGACCATATGACATATGAGCAGAAATCTCATGTCCCCTTTTTTCCCTCCTGATTTCCCTCTTGAGTATACTGCTACTGCCCTTGTACTTTTACTCAATCCCATCTATCTATACCTGTCATATACTTTTTTTTTTCTTAACCAGAACCTCAATTTCTCTAGTCATCTAGCATTCCCTATACCTGCCAGCCTTGGCCTTCGCACTAATAGGAACAGGGCCTCTGGACTGTACTTATTTCATGTTTGAAGGCCTCCCACTTTCCAACCACTCCTTTACCTGTGAATAGTTTCTTCCCAGTCTACTTTTAAAAGTTCTTGCATGATACCGTCAAAATTGGCCTTACTCCAGTTTAGAATTTTAACTCTTCGATCATATCTACCCTTTTCCATAACTATTTTAAAACAAATAGATTATTACCTTTCTGGTTTTGCTGTTTAACTCAGCCAAGTGCTGCTCATAGTCCCTCTTTAACCTATAACTTTGGTACCTACATGGACCATGACAACTGGATCTTTCCCTTTCCAATCCAATGTCCTCTGCAACCCAGATGAGATCTCCTGAACCCGGCCGCCAGGCAGGCAGCAAAGCCTTGGGACTCTTGACTCTGGTCACAGAGAAGTGTCTATTCTCCTGACTATACTATTGCCAATTACAACTACATTTCTGTTTTCTTCACCCTCTTGAATGGGTCCCTAGTACCACCATGTGATCCTTCGTATAGCCCCAACTCTCAGTTATATAGGGAGCAGGGATCTGTAAGCCGATGGACAAGCTCAAGGGCTGAGACTCCTTCTGCACTGCCTCCTGGATCCCTGTATCTTCCTTGTTTGTAATCACACTGTCCTGACCCTAACTATTAACTGAATTTGAGATAGTTGATCTAAGGTGGGTGTGTCTGCCTCCCTGATGTATCGCAGTGTTCAAAAGTCAGACTCTAGCTCATCAACTCTGAGTTGGAGTTTCTCAAGCAACCAAAAGTTGCAACGGATGCGGTCACTCTGAATCACAATGGGGTTCACCAGCTCCCACATCATGTTGTTACAACACATTGCCTGACCTGGCATCTCTTCTGAATTACGCTGTTCCTAATTTTATTTTTAAAACTGTATACTGGTTTTTAGTTTGAACCTTGCAAATATTTCCCTATTTACATTCTATTTAAAAGCAAATCAATTTTTACCAACCATTGAATTTGTGGTTTACCTGTGATGTAACGCATGTGGTGGGCCTCTGATCCTGGGCTTCAATTATCCTGTTAAAAAGAACCTTACAAGTTATGAGATTTTAAAAAAAGCAAACAAAAATTACCTTGTTCCTCTCTGCACCAGCTTCCCACATTGCCACCAAATTCCCTGAGCTATATACTCACTCGACTATGTCTCTTTCTAGATGTGATCTCTCTTTCGTAACTGTGCGCTTCCAACAGGGCCTTTCTTTTTCTTTATTGAGCCGATTTTTCTAATCTACCTGTTCAGAGATGACATTACATATCTCTGAGAACAGGTGGGACTTGGACTCAGCCCTCCAGGTCCAGAGGTAGGTACACTACCATAGTACCACAATAGGGCCCCAACAGAGCCTATTTTTCTTTTTTCCTACTTGTTTAATCAACCTGTTTAGAGATGTCACTACATGTCTCTGGAGCAGGTAGGCCTTGAACACAGTTCTTCTCGTCCAGGGATAAGGACACTACCATTGCACCACAAGAGGGCCCCTACTGCTCAATTTTTGTTTTCATTTTTTTTCCCTGAATTACCTGTGGCTGTATATAGTGTTCTTTTTAATATACAGTCACATGGTAAAAAGACACCATTGTGCGAAGACTTTATTATTCATTTTTCCACCATCAAGAAAACACTGTGGCTAATGAAACATTAACAAGCAAAGCCTGTTAAGGGCAATGTTATCATCTAAAAAGTGAGGGGTGTGTTAGGGAGGGAAGGAGGGGCCAAAATCAAAATGGAGTTGAATCAGGAGATAAAGCACTCTATTCCCCGCCGTGCTCACCTCTCTCTAAAGGCATCAAGAGCATTGGTAGACACCACATGCTCCTTCTCCAAGGAGACCTGGGCTCAAACATAACTGCAGAAGAGGGCAGGCTGTTGCCTGAAATTACCCCCTCCATAGCCTGCTGCCTGAACCTGTTGTTGGAGGTCCTCCGATCTGTCCACACCCTCTGCACCGGGTGCCCAGAAATCAGGATTGTGGGGCTGAAGTTCAACGAAAAGCACAGAATGTTTTTCAAATAGCTAAAAGGTGAATGCGAACACCCACAGCCAATATATACATGGTCCATGGATTGCGCTGCCTGTGAACTGCCCTAATTTGTAGTTCTATGCGACTGCTGCATGCAACACACTCCATCTAGTTTCCTGAGGGAAAGAGGGAGGACTCCAGTGTAGGGAGTGTTCCACAGGGAATTTCCCCGCCCCCACCCAACTACCAAAGGCAAAAAAGCACGCCAAGGCATATCCATGTGGCAGACATAAGAGCCGAGGTGGATGGTGTGCAGCAACAGTGTACACAGGAACTGCTGTTATATCTCCCCGAAAGAGAGACAACACATATTCAGGCGGTAGAAATTCTTGATGAAGGGCTCATGCCCGAAACATAGAACAATACAGCACAGAACAGGCCCTTCGGCCCACGATGTTGTGCCGAACATTTGTCCTAGCTTAAGCACTCATCCATGTACCTATCCAATTGCCGCTTAAAGGTCACCAAAGATTCTGACTCTACCACTCCCACAGGCAGCGCATTCCATGCCCCCACCACTCTCTGGGTAAAGAACCCATCCCTGACATCTCCCCTATACCTTCCACCCTTCACCTTAAATTTATGTCCCCTTGTAACACTCTGTTGTACCCGGGGGAAAAGTTTCTGACTGTCTATTCAGAAACTGAAAAAGTTTCTATCTATTCCTCTGATCATCTTATAAACCTCTATCAAGTCACCCCTCATCCTTCACCGTTCCAACGAGAAAAGGCCTAGCACTCTCAACCTATCCTCGTACGACCTATTCTCCATTCCAGGCAACATCCTGGTAAATCTTCTCTGCACCCTCTCCAAAGTTTCCACATTTTTCCTAAAGTGAGGCGACCAGAACTGCACACAGGACTCCAAATGTGGCCTAACCAAAGTCCTGTACAGTTGCAACATCACTTCACGACTCTTAAATTCAATCCCTCTGCTAATGAACGCTAATACACCATAGGCCTTCTTGCCACTCAGGTGGATAGAGCTTGTAACTTTCAAAGATCTATGAACATAGACCCCAAGATCCCTCTGTTCCTCCACCTCACTAAGAACCCTACCGTTAACCCTGTATTCCGCATTCTTATTTGTCTTTCCAAAATGGACAACCTCACACTTGGCAGGGTTGAACTCCATCTGCCACTCCTCAGCCCAGCTCTGCATCATATCCAAGTCCCTTTGCAGCCGACAAGAGCCCTCCTCACTATCCACAACTCCACCAATCTTCGTACACCAATCTTCGTATCATCTGCAAATTTACTGACCCACCCTTCGACTCCCTCATCCAAGTCATTAATAAAAATTACAAACAGCAGAGGACCCAGAACTGATCCCTGCGGAACTCCACTTGTAACTGGGCTCCAGGCTGAATATTTACCATCTACCACCACTCTCTGACTTCGACCGGTTAGCCAGTTTTCTATCCAATTGGCCAGATTTCCCTCTATCCCATGCCTCCTGACTTTCCGCATAAGCCTACCATGGGGAACCTTATCAAATGCCTTACTAAAATCCATGTATACTACATCCACTGCTCTACCCTCATCCACATGCTTGGTCAATTCTTCTGCTCCTCGGATGCTGCCTGATCTGCTGTGATTTTCCAGCACCACACTCTCGAAACATATTCAGGAGGTGGCTCAGATTGTGGGGCGCAGGCTCCTGAGGGACATTCAGGACCTTGCGGCCAAAGTGAAATTCTGTCTGAGCAGGGTACATAGATTCATCTGCACACCTGAGTATCCTACAACTGGTGCACGAAGACAGGTCTGTGCTTTGCCATTTTCAGGCGAGAAATGACATCAGCCGCCAGCTGGATGTCCCTCCCCATCCTGCTTGCCAATTCCTGCACCTACATCCAGCCTAGGCCTCCGCTACCAGCAACTTCCTGACTCTGGTCACCCCTGCTGGTATGGCCGTCCCTGCCACCAGCCACTCAAAGTCGTGATGGTAAAGATGTGGATTTGTGAAGTATGGCTACCTGATAATAGCTGCTACTCCTGATGGTGGGAAGGCCCAGTGCGAGTTGACTATGTTCCTGACATTGATTAGACCCTAGTGAAAGACTGGCAGAGTTCTGAGGGCAACTTGCAGATCCTCTTGGTCAATAAACAGGAGGTGCGTGTTGTAACTGAGGTTACGCACCTGGCGGAAAAATACACCGCCACGCGCACCATCTGCGAGGAGGCTCGAGGTAAAGGTATCTTTACAAGGTCTGAAGGTGGGAAGTCACTACCTGGGTGCAAAGGCACACCAGCGATTGACCACCTTCCTCAATGGGGAGACACAGACCTCTGCCATGACCCAGTGTACCTTTTTTGTCACAGAAGGAATGAACCAAAATTTTCTGGCCTTTTGTAACAAAACCAGGAGGAAGGGTCAAAGGGGCTAGCTGGTACAATGGCATGGAGGCCACCAGTTGTGTTAAAACCGGATAGGAGCAGTCCTATCCAGCAGCTTAAGTGAGTCAAGATTTTGGCTTCCAGCTGCTGCCAATTCGCCGACCAGGATTCTTCAGCTGGACTAAGGTAGACTCCCAGATAGAGGAAATGGGTGACACTCCAGCTGAACCTCTGTAACTCCTCTGTTAAGGAATCCACCTGCCGCAGACTGACCAGATATTCAGAACATTTGGCCCAGTTAATCCTGGTGGAGGACGTGTCTGACTGTACCACCTGGCATTCGTGCATCCTCCTGAGGTCAACTGGGTCATGAGGAACATGTCGGATAGGCAGAAAGAACCATCTCAGTGCCCAGCCTGCACAGAGCCAACGGTGACAACCTCTTCCGCAAGAGGCATAGGAAAGACTATACATCCGTGGAATAAAGCTGGCTGAGCAAGCTACGACCCTGATGCATTCCCCTACCAAAGTGATGGAACGCTGTCAAGGACCGGTTAACTTCAATCACATACTCTGGGAAGGTGTACTGACATCAGATCCAGGCAATGAACTGGGTCCCAAGCCCAAATGCTCGCAGAGTCCCGAGTAGGTACTTGTGATCAACACTGTTGAATACCTTCACCTAATTGGCAGGAAGGTACTCTATCGACCAGTCCTGTGGAAAAAATGGATCAGGTCACTGACCAGATGGACATTGCCATGGATCATCCGGCCCGGCACTGTATGATTGGTCAGGGTGGATCATATGGTCTAGCATGGATCCCAGACGAAGTGACAACACCTTGATGAAAAGTTTGTGATCCGTGCTGAGAGAGACCAGATGCCAGTTCTTAAGTAAACAAGGCAGCAGGACAATGAACACCTTGCACCAAGAAAAGGGCACTGTTCAGCCACAAAACATTCCTTCAGGTCCCATGCACAGTCGCATCCCACCCTAGGACTTCCCAGAATGCCATGAAGAACTCCATGTCAGCCCATCCAGCCGAGGGATTTGCCCCTCGAGAGCCGAATGAGGGCACCAGTCAGCTCCTCAAAGGTGATTGGAGCATTGAACATGTCCCAGGCTGACCTGTGGCAGCTTCTCTCATAAAACTCTTGAGATTCCTTGCTGGACAGGTACAGAGAGAACAATGATGGAAATGTGTTGCTGGAAAAGCGCAGCAGGTCAGGCAGCTTCTAGGGAACAGGAGAATCGACGTTTCAGGCATTAGCCCTTCTTCAGGAGAGAACAATGCCATATAATTGTATTTGATCTAGGCTCTGATGCCCTCTGAATTAGAGTTGAGTGACCCATTGTTGGCCAGCAGCACAAGGAGCTGCTAATGAAGTGCCTTTTTTTCTAGTGAACAGTAGAAGGAGAAGTCACAGTCCAAGTCCTCAAGGAGCCAGATCTGTGATGCCGTGTATGCACCCTGGAACCCAACTGCAGGTATCGGAGCTCACCATTCCTCACTTCATACACCCCCCTTCAAGACTGGCTTCACATCTGGCTGACTGAGGCATGACTCTAAATCAAAGACCTCCTTCTCTAACTCCTTGATCCTAGATTTCAGCCTGTTTGTCGACCCTCTCACGTACTCCTGACAGAAGATGTGGACATGAGCCTTGCCCAAATGAGCCTTTGTGGATAGAGCACCAGCCCGACAAGCAAACTTCCACTGTTACCCTCTACTTCTTACCATCAAGCCAATTTTATATCCAATTTGCCAGCTCGTCCTGGATTCCATGCAATCTAACCTTTCAGTGCAGCGTACCCTTCAGGTCGCATAGAACGTTATCAAAGGCCTTACTGAAATCCATAAAGACGACATCTATCACACATGTTCTTATGTGTCGCCTACGTGTAGATTCTTGATGAGGGACCTCAGGTTCATAGTTCTGTCCCCGCCACCACCATACCTCCTTGCCATAAGACTTGGCAAATGGGTCTTGATTGAAGCCTACATTTAACATTGTTTAATATGCATCTTGGAATGCCACAATTATCCCTGTAATCTTGATGGTTTAGAGGTCAGATGTCAAATCATAATGACTGAGACCATCTTGACGTTCTAGCTATCTTCCACATTCAGATGAGAGTCTTCTTTGTTCTGTCATTGAGATCGTTTGGACCACATTTTGTCTGGCATGTTCTTCCAACTTGCTGCCATGTGTGGTTCTGCCAGGACCAAGGAGTTTCCAACAACATTGCTCAAGAAATCATCAGAATGCACAACCTTTTCAGCATGTCAGTTTGAACATAAATCGTCATTACACAAGGAAATTGTTACCACTGCTTGCATTTCATATGTTCTCTTATTATTCTTTTCAAGAGGGGGAGAGGAGGAGAGCGCTAGTTATAGGGGACTCTCTAGTTAGAGGGACGGACAGGCGGTTCTGTGGACATGGGCGAGACTCACGGATGGTTTGTTGCCTCCCGGGTGCTAGGGTCCGAGACGTCTCAGACCGTGTCTTCAGAATCCTTAAGGGGGAGGGTGTGCAGCCAGAAGTCGTGGTGCACATTGGCACCAACGACATAGGTAGGAAGAGGGGTGGGGAGGTCATTCAAGAGCTCAAGGAGTTAGGCTGGAAGCTAAAAGCTAGGACAGACAGAGTCATCATCTCTGGGTTGTTGCCGGTGCCACGTGACAGTGAGGCAAAGAATAGGGAGAGAGTGCAGTTGAACACGTGGCTGCAAGGCTGGTGTAGGAGGGAGGGCTTCAGATATTTGGACAATTGGACTGCATTCTGGGGAAGGTGGGACCTGTACAAACAGGACGGGTTGCACCTGAACCAGAAGGGCACCAATATCCTGGGGGGTAGGTTTGCTAGCACTCTTCGGGGGGGTTTAAACTAATTTGGCAGGGGGATGGGATCCGGACTTGTAGTCCAGCAAGTAGGTTAGCTGTTTGTCAGGATGCCCAAGACTGTAGGGGGGCTGTGGAGAAGGTAGCACTGACAGGGACTACTAGCGGACACAGAGATGGGCTCAAGTGCGTATACATCAACGCAAGGAGTATCAGAAATAAGGTGGCTG
The DNA here is from genome assembly GCF_037043375.1 of Chiloscyllium plagiosum. Lineage (NCBI taxonomy): Eukaryota > Metazoa > Chordata > Chondrichthyes > Orectolobiformes > Hemiscylliidae > Chiloscyllium > Chiloscyllium plagiosum. The sequence continues at coordinate 56,161,463 of NW_028270144.1, forward strand.
AAGTCAGAAATAGGAAAGGTGCAGTCACCTTGTTGGGTGTTTACTATAGGCCCCCCAATAGCAGCAGAGATGTGGAGAAACAGATTGGGAAACAGATTTTGGAAAGGTGCAGAAGCCACAGGGTCGTAGTCATGGGCGACTTCAACTTCCCAAATATTGATTGGAAGCTCTTTAGATCAAGTAGATTGGATGGGGCGGTGTTTGTGCAGTGTGTCCAGGAAGCTTTTCTAACGCAGTATGTAGATTGTCCAACCAGAGGGGAGGCCATATTGGATTTGGTACTCGGTAATGAACCGGGACAAGTGGTGGGCTTGTTAGTGGGTGAACATTTTGGTGATGGTGACCACAATTCTGTGACTTTCACCTTGGTTATGGAGAGAGATAGGTGCGCACAACAAGGTAGATTTTATAATTGGGGGAAGGGAAATTACGATGCTGTAAGGCAGGATTTGAGGAGCATACGTTGGGAGCATAGGCTGTCAGGGAAGGATGTGGTGGAAATGTGGAACTTTTTCAAAGAGCAGATACGACGTGTCCATGATATGTATGTACCTATCAGGCAGGAAAGAAATGGTCGTGTGAAGGAGCCTTGGTTGACGAGAGAGGTTGAATGTCTGGTAAAGACGAAGAAGGAGGCTTACATAAGGTTGAGGAAACAGGATTCAGACAGAGCAGTGGAGGGATACAGGATAGCCAGAAGGGACCTGAAAAAAGGGATTAGGAGAGCTAAGAGAGGGCATGAAAAATCGTTGGCGGATAGGATCAAGGATAACCCCAAGGCATTTTATGCGTATGTGAGAAACCAGAGAATGACGAGAACGAGGGTAGGTCCGATCAAGGACAGTAGTGGGAGACTGTGTATTGAGTCGGAAGAGATAGGAGAGGTCTTGAACAAGTACTTCTCTTCAGTATTTACGAACGAGAGGGACCGTATTGTAGAAGAGGAGAGTGTGAAATGGACTGGTAAGCTAGAAGAGATACCTGTTAGAAAGGAAGATGTGTTGGACATTTTGAACAACTTGAGGATAGACAAGTCCCCCGGGCCTGACGGGATATATCCTAGGATTATGTGGGAAGCTAGAGAGGAAATTGCAGTACCGTTGGCAATGATCTTCTCGTCTTCACTGGCAACGGGGGTGGTGCCAGGGGACTGGAGAGTAGCGAATGTTGTGCCCCTGTTCAAAAAAGGGAATAGGGATAACCCCGGGAATTACAGGCCTGTTAGTCTTACTTCTGTGGTAGGCAAAGTAATGGAAAGGGTACTGAGGGATAGGATTTATGAGTATCTGGAAAGACACTGCTTGATTAGGGACAGCCAGCACGGATTTGTGAAGGGTAGGTCTTGCCTTACAAGTCTTATTGAATTCTTCGAGGAGGTGACCAAGCATGTGGATGAGGGAAGAGCAGTGGATGTAGTGTACATGGATTTTAGTAAGGCATTTGATAAGGTTCCCCATGGTAGGCTTATGCGGAAAGTCAGGAGGCATGGGATAGAGGGAAATTTGGCCAATTGGATAGAAAACTGGCTAACCGGTCGAAGGCGGAGAGTGGTGGTAGATGGTAAATACTCAGCCTGGAGCCCAGTTACAAGTGGAGTTCCGCAGGGATCAGTTCTGGGTCCTCTTCTGTTTGTAATTTTTATTAATGACTTAGATGAGGGAGTCGAAGGGTGGGTCAGTAAATTTGCAGATGATACGAAGATAGGTGGAGTTGTGGACAGTGAGGAGGGCTGTTGTCGGCTGCAGAGGGACTTAGATATGATGCAGAGCTGGGCTGAGGAGTGGCAGATGGAGTTCAACCCTGCCAAGTGTGAGGTTGTCCATTTTGGAAGAACAAATAAGAATGCGGAATACAGGGTTAATGGTAGGGTTCTTAGTCAGGTGGAGGAACAGAGGGATCTTGGGGTCTATGTACATAGATCTTTGAAGGTTGCCACTCAGGTGGATAGAGTTTGTAAGAAGGCCTATGGAGTATTATCGTTCATTAGCAGAGGGATTGAATTCAAGAGTCGTGAAGTGATGTTGCAGCTGTACAGGACTTTGGTTAGGCCACAGTTGGAGTACTGTGTGCAGTTCTGGTCGCCTCACTATAGGAAAGATGTGGAAGCTTTGGAGAGGGTGCAGAGAAGATTTACCAGGATGTTGCCTGGAATGGAGAGGAAGTCGTACGAGGATAGGTTGAGAGTTCTCGGTCTTTTCTCGTTGGAACGGCGAAGGATGAGAGGTGACTTGATAGAGGTTTATAAGATGATCAGAGGAATAGATAGAGTAGACAGTCAGAAACTTTTTCCCCGGGTACAACAGAGTGTTACAAGGGGACATAAATTTAAGGTGAAGGGTGGAAGATATAGGGGAGATGTCAGGGGTGGGTTCTTTACCCAGAGAGTGGTGGGGGCATGGAATGCGCTGCCCGTGGGAGTGGTGGAGTCTGAATCATTGGCGACCTTTAAGCGGCATTTGGATAGGTACATGGATGGGTACTTAATCTAGGTTAGAAGTTCGGCACAACATCGTGGGCCGAAGGGCCTGTTCTGTGCTGTATTGTTCTATGTTCTATGTTCTAAGACTGGACCCTTGGTATCTGAAGTCTCTAGACTGTGTAGATGATCAGATTCCCTACAGTATGGAAACAGGCCCTTCAGCCCAACAAATCTACACCGACCCTCTGAAGAGTAACCCACCCATACCCTATATTTACCGCTGACACTATGGGTAATTTAGCATGGCCAATTCACCTGACCTGCGCATCTTTGGAATGTGGGAGAAAACCGGAGCAACCGGAGGAAACTCACGCTGACATGGGGAGAATGTGCAAACTCCACATAGACAGTTTGCCCGAAGTGGGAATCGAACCCGGGTCTGTGGTGCTGTGAGGCAGCAGTGCTAAACACTGAGCCACTGTACCACCCCAAAGATGCTTAAAGTTATCTCTTTAATGCCTCGTGAAACAATTTGATCACTAGTACTTGTTTGTATTGTATTCCAGATCCGCTCAGGTAGATGCATTTGGGCTACTGTTCCAATACATGAAATATCACAACAGAATTTGGGGTTTTGTTAGGACTTCTGAGTACATGTAATCTGATTTGCAAGATCCTCCTTTTGAACAAAGAAAGAAAATTACTTTTTGGGTTGACTTGCACATACCACTTTGGCAATATTGCAGCTAAATATTAGAACTTTGCAGCAACACACTATACCAAAAGCACTAATTTTAGATGTTATTCTCCATGTGTTACTGCCTCTTTATTATCTCTCTGCAGTGGTGTGATGCTGCCTTTTTGTACTTTCTTGGTTCCCTTCTGTGTCTATTCATTACTGCTTGTTTAGGCACCCTTTCCCTTTACAATAGGTAATTACACAGACAGGAATCTGATCATTGAATCCCTACAGTTTGGAAGCAAGTCATTTGGCTCATCAAGTCCACACCAACCCTCTGAAGTGCATCCCACCCACACTTCTACCCTATCCTTGCATTTCCCATCGCTAATTCACCTAGTGTGCACATCCCTGGACACTCTGGGCAATTTAGCATGGCCAATCCTCCTAACCTGCACATCTTTGGACAGTGGGAGGAAACCCATGCAGATATGGGGAAAATTTGCAAACTCCACACAGGCAGTCACCCAAGGCTAGAATCAAACCTGAGTCCCTGGTGTTGAGAGGGTTCAGTGCCGCCCAACTACATTTTGTTGGATTGCAACTACTTGCACTTTTTCACAGATGCCTGCATTGTTCTACTGTGAGTATATTACATTTAAACACCTCTCCTTTGACACCAGCTCCTGTCTCATGCTTGTTAATTTACATGCCCACATTGTGGGCAAAGTCCTCTCAGTTTGGCAGATGACTTACTCAATACCACTAAAGCACCGAGACACCTCTTGGAGGAAGGCCAGCTGAACTCTTCTTCCCATCGAGCACTAAGAGGGCAATGGCTCATCTTGCCTAGAATCACATTCTTGAAGGGGTTGAAATCCCTACTGCCAGGTACTGTCAACCAATCAGAACCAGCAGCTGTGGTGTTTGGTAGTTTCCAGAAGGCCACAGCTGCTGCTGAGAATGAAAACCCAGACCAAGCTAAGCGATTTTCGGGACTTGCGGATGGTTTTTATGGGTGCAGTTGCAGGCAGTGAAGGCCAAGGGTGTCAGAAACAAAGTCAGTAGGGGGCTCTCAGTAACCAATTACCTGTTCTATGTATACCCTCCATTACCCACTGAGTACTTTTGTTTGAAGCCCTGTTACATTACAAGCTATGCAGTCTTGTTCCTCAAGGAGGGATGCTTGTAGCAGGCCTGCTTTTAGTTGGTTTACTCTGAGCAGTGACACTTAATGACTTCAGTAGGCCAGTTGTGGACAGGAAGGTCATTTATGGAACTTACTACCCAAAACTTAATTCCCATGGAGGTGAGAAGGGATTAGGAACTTGATGTGCCACCCCTAAGGCTTATTAAATGTCTTTTCCATTTCTTTGCCTCTCCAAGAACCGGGCAAGTTGATCCTTGAAGCTGTGGTGGATATAAAAGTGAATTATGTCTATCAGCTTTACAGAATTTTCATGTGAACCTGTGCTTTCACATACATTGGGGACTCTTGTAAGGTCTTTATACATCTTTAGGCATTGTGTGGCGGTAAATGGAGATGAGGAGATAGCATTGATTGTCTCACCAATCTCTCTCCTTAGAACTGTCCCTTAACTGAGTAGTCACAACGTAGTTCGTGTCAAGGCAGACTTCAATGAGACAAATAGTTTCACGGTATACCCACTTTTTTCAGCTGAATTAATTATTCATGTATGTCGTATTTACTTGCACTTGCTATGAGTCTGGCTTTACTTGAGGGGTTTGCAACATAGTGCACACAACAAGCTAAAGAAGAATCAAAAGCAGTAATGTTTCAAATCCATCAGCAAGCAATGTACCATCTTTGACCGTGAGCACAAGCATATTTTCAAAATCTTGTCAACTCAACTATTTCTAACTATGCATGCGCAATGGATCTGAATAAAATGCAAAGAGTCAATTGCAACTTTCTAGTTGGTGGGAAACAAAGCCTGCTGGTTTGCATGGTACACACACATGATGTGGGGAGGGCTGCCTGCAAATGTTGCTCCACTGCTTTGTGTATTTCTTTTTAGAAGCCAAGAATTGAATCACTGGCATAACCAAAAAAAATCAAAAAATATTCACTTTAAAATCCATGGTAATGTGGAAACATATGCAGACAGGTGGTCAGTTTACCGGCTGTTTCAGTTGTGCATCTCTTTCATGTGCAGTTTCTTCTCATACTGGAAAAACACGATAAATGTGCATGCTCATACTGAATGTTTGGTCCTGTGCATGCACAAGCCTAATGTTAGCAGATACTGGAGGAGATTGGCAACACAGATGAGACCTTGATGCTGAGTGAAGCAGCATTGCTTCCTGAAGTTTTTGAGGTGCACTTCTCATCTTGTTGTGGCTCACCAATACACCATGGCACACGGGTTAAAAACTACTGTCCTATTTTCTAAAAGATGGACTATATATTCTTATTCTATCAAGCAAAAAGAGAAATTGCTGGAAAACCTCAGAAGGTTAATTGAAAATTTGAAGAAGGATTATCTCTGATTTCTCTCCACAGATGCTGCCAGACCTGCTGAGATTTTGCAGCAATTTCTGATTTTTCTTTCCAGAGTTTTCAGCATATGGAGTCTTTTGATTATTTTATTTATTCTTACTCCCATGAGTAGAAACTCTATCCATGCATAAGGAAAGTTGCCTCTTGACCGAGCATCTTGAAACCTCCTTCAATCATTGACTGACTAGGATTTTACTTCCTACAGATTGGTTCTAACATGTCACAGATCAAATGGCCCCTTTGTAGTTATGTACACCGTAGTGTTTCCCTTCATCCCAACTGTGTCCCCTTTGGTAGCAGTACTGCTCCAAGCCTAGCCTATTTGTTTAGTTTCCTCTGAGTTAAAAGCAGCAGCTTTACAGCAGAGGTGGATGGACAATAATCCCAACCCCATCCTGTGACATTTCCAGTAGGTTAGTGATATGCAATCCAGTGTTTCTTGACAAAATATGTGCAGATTATTGAAACTGAGATGTTACTTTTTCTCTATAGAATGTCCAGTTATCACTATTGACTGAAAGAGGGATGGGAGAAGCTGTGCAAGAGTTTGTTGACAAAGAAGAAAAAGATGCTATTGATGAGCTGGTAAAATTTCAGTTGGAAAAGACACAGCGGTTTTTGAAGGATCGGCACATTGATGCGACTGAACACAAGATTGATGAAGAGGTAAATTATCTGAATATTTTCTAACACATATCTATATCATGAAATACTGGCTTTCAACAAAATATTGCTTTGTTAATGGAAAACAACTGTAATTTGGGAAAATATCCCCATGTTCTTCACAGATGAGCAATCAAAATAAATAAATGCTGAATCATCAGATGGAAAGCTAATACTGTTACTCACCATCTGTGTTGAAATCTGTAACCGTTGTGCAAGAATAGTAACTGAGGAAAGCAGGATCCCATGGCATTGCAACTAGCCAGATTAGAACAAAGCTGGGGACAGAGATATCAAGGTATCAAAATTAATCTTGTTGAACAGTCAGTTTCATTATCAGATAATGGCACGCGAGAAATGTAAATCTATCATTGCCGTTATTCCATATATTAGTCCTTAGACAATGGAGGGAAAAGAATAAGTGGACTTCCTGGTCCGAGTTACTACCTGGTAACTTTGAGAAAGTAAATTTATATAAATATTGCTCGAAAACAGAATAAGGATCAATTGCAAAATCCAAATCCAAATCTAAAAATCTCCTTAATGCCAATTTCAAAAAAATGACTGATGAAAATGGTTCTGTAACAAATCCTTGAAAAGCCAGTTGAGTGGACCCATAGAATAGGGTGCTGTGCCATTTTCCATTGGCTGCCTGCGTGCCACCCTAAACCTGACACTGTGAATGATAGGAGAGGGGTCAGATAGGTCAGGTTGTTTACCTCTGGCCCAGTTGAAGTCCTTGTCTATTCACCCTATCCATGCCCCTCATGATTTTATAAACCTATATAAGGTCACCCCTCACTCTCTGATACTCCAGGGAAAACAGCCCAAATCTATTCAGCCTCTCTCTAGAGCTCCTTAGAGCTCAAATCCTTCAACCCTCGCAACATCCTTGTAAATCTTTTCTGAAACATTTCAAGTTTCACAACTGATAAGAAGGAGGCCAGAATTGCATGCAATATTCCAAAAGTGGTCTAACAGCCGCAACATGAGCTCCCAATACTCAATGCTCTGACCAATAAAGGAAAGCATACCAAACACCTTCTTCACTATCCTATCTACTTGTGGACATAGCTGAATGTCGAGCACCATTGTTAATCGCCGTCTCCTTGGCCTACCTGCAGCACTGTCAGTGGTCACTCTCTTTCTGGCACTATGAATGGTCAAAGCAGCTGACCTCCAATCAGTCTCATAGTAACTAAAGGACCATTTTCTAAAAAAATTAAAGGATCGTGAGCCTGCTAAGTGGAGGCAGATTCTTTTCCTGATATTTGTGCTGGGATGCGGGAAGTGTAAAATTGGTCCTTAGTATAAAATTTATTCATACGTGGTAGAAACATAGATATTATAGAAACCCTAATTATCAGATAATTATCAGTCTCATTATCAGATAATGGCACATAAGAAATGTAAGTCTATCATTGCCGTTATTCTATATATTAGTCCTTAGACTATTTGGGCCAGCAAGTCCACACTGACCCTCCAAAGAGTAACCCGCCCAGACCCATTCCCCTGCTGCTCTAAATTTACCCTGTAATAATGAACCTCCTTAGACACTCTGAATACTATGGGCAATTTAGTATGGCCAGTTCACCTGACCTGCACATCTTTCGATTGTGCGAGGAAACCAGAACACCTGGAGGAAACCCACGCAGACACGGGGAGAACGTGCAAACTCCACTATGACTGATTGGAGGTCAGCAGCTCTGACCATTCATAGTGCCAGAAAGGCACCAATATCCTGGGAGGTAGGTTTGCTAGCACTCTTCGGGGGGTTTAAACTAATTTGGCAGGGGGATGGGATCTGGACTTGTAGTCCAGCAAGTAGGCTAGCTGTTTGTCAGGATGTCCAAGAATGTAGGGAGGCTGTGGAGAAGGTAGCACTGACAGGGAGTACTTGCGGACACAGAGATGGGCTCAAGTGTGTATACTTCAATGCAAGGAGTATCAGAAATAAGGTGGGTGAACTTAAGGCGTGGATCGGTACCTGGGACTACGATGTTGTGGCCATCACGGAAACGTGGATAGAAGAGGGACAGGAATGGTTGTTGGAGGTTCCTGGTTACAGATGTTTCAGTAAGATTAGGGAGGGTGGTAAAAAAGGAGAGGGGGTGGCGTTGCTAATTAGAAATGGTATAACGGCTGCAGAAAGGCAGTTCGAGGGGGATCTGCCTTTGGAGTCAGAAGTCAGAAATAGGAAAGGTGCAGTCACCTTGTTGGGTGTTTACTATAGGCCCCCCAATAGCAGCAGAGATGTGGAGAAACAGATTGGGAAACAGATTTTGGAAAGGTGTAGAAGCCACAGGATAGTAGTCATGGGTGATTTCAACTTCCCAAACATTGATTGGAAGCTCTTTAGATCAAGTAGATTGGATGGGGCGGTGTTTGTGCAGTGTGTCCAGGAAGCTTTTCTAACTCAGTATGTAGATTGCCCGACCAGAGGGGAGGCCATATTGGATTTGATACTTGGTAATGAACCGTGACAAGTGATGGGCTTGTTAGTGGGTGAACATTTTGGTGATGGTGACCACAATTCTGTGACTTTCACCTTGGTTATGGAGAGAGATAGGTGCTTGCAACAGGGTAGGTTTTACAATTGGGGGAAGGGTAAATACGATGCTGTAAGACAGGATCTGAGGAGCATAAGTTGGGAGCATAGGCTGTCAGGGAAGGATGTGGTGGAAATGTGGAACTTTTTCAAGGATTAGATACAACGTGTCCTTGATATGTATGTACCTGTCAGGCAGGAAAGAGATGGTCGTGTGAGGGAACCTTGGTTGACGAGGGAGGTTGAATGTCTTGTAAAGAGGAAGAAGGGGGCTTACATAAGGTTGAGGAAACAAGGTTCAGACAAAGCATTGGAGGAATACAGGATTGCCAGAAGGGAGCTGAAGAAAGGGATTAGGAGAGCTAAGAGAGGGCATGAAAAATCTTTGGCGGATAGGATCAAGGATAACCCCAAGGCATTTTATGCGTATGTGAGAAACATGAGAATGACGAGAACGAGGGTAGGTCCGATCAAGGACAGTAGTGGGAGACTGTGTATTGAGTCGGAAGAGATAAGTGAGGTCTTGAATGAGTACTTTTCTTCAGTATTTACAAATGAGAGGGACCGTATTGTTGAAGAGGAGAGTGTGAAATGGACTGGTAAGCTAGAAGAGATACTTGTTAGGAAGGAAGATGTGTTGGACATTTGGAATAACTTGAGGATAGACAAGTCCCCCGGGCCTGACGGGATATATCCTAGGATTATGTGGGAAGCAAGAGAGGAAATTGCAGAGCCGTTGGCAATGATCTTTTCGTCTTCGCTGTCAACAGGGGTGGTACCAGGGGACTGGAGAGTGGCGAATGTTGTGCCCCTGTTCATAAAAGGAAATAGGGATAACCCCGGGAATTACAGGCCAGTTAGTCTTACTTCGGTGGTAGGCAAAGTAATGGAAAGGGTACTGAGGGATAGGATTTATGAGTATCTGGAAAGACACTGCTTGATTAGGGACAGCCAGCATGGATTTGTGAAGGGTAGGTCTTGCCTTACAAGTCTTATTGAATTCTTTGAGGAGGTGACCAAGCATGTGGATGAGGGTAGAGCAGTGGATGTAGTGTACATGGATTTTAGTAAGGCATTTGATAAGGTTCCCCATGGTAGGCTTATGCGGAAAGTCAGGAGGCATGGGATAGAGGGAAATTTGGCTAGTTGGATAGAAAACTGGCTAACCGGTCGAAGTCAGAGAGTGGTGGTAGATGGTAAATATTTAGCCTGGAGCCCAGTTACAAGTGGAGTTCCGCAGGGATCAGTTCTGGTCCTCTGCTGTTTGTAATTTTTATTAATGACTTGGATGAGGGAGTCGAAGGGTGGGTCAGTAAATTTGCAGATGATACGAAGATTGGTGGAGTTGTGGATAGTGAGGAGGGCTGTTGTCAGCTGCAAAGGGACTTAGATATGATGCAGAGCTGGGCTGAGGAATGGCAGATGGAGTTCAACCCTGCCAAGTGTGATGTTGTCCGTTTTGGAAAGACAAATAAGAATGCGGAATACAGGGTTAACGGTAGGGTTCTTAGTAAGGTGGAGGAGCAGAGGGATCTTGGGGTCTATGTTCATAGATCTTTGTAAGTTGCCACTCAGGTGGATAGAGCTTGTAAGAAGGCCTATGGTGTATTAGCGTTCATTAACAGAGGGATTGAATTCAAGAGTCGTGAAGTGATGTTGCAACTGTACAGGACTTTGGTTAGGCCACATTTGGAGTCCTGTGTGCAGTTCTGGTCGCCTCACTTTAGGAAAGATGTGGAAGCTTTGGAGAGGGTGCAGAGAAGATTTACCTGGAATGTTGCCTGGAATGGAGAATAGGTCGTACGAGGATAGGTTGAGCGTGCTAGGCCTTTTCTCATTGGAACGGAGAACGATGAGGGGTGACTTGATAGAGGTTTATAAGATGATCAGGGGAATAGAGTAGACAATCAGAAACTTTTTCCCCGGGTACAACAGAGTGTTATAAGGGGACATAAATTTAAGGTGAAGGGTGGAAGGTATAGGGGAGATGTTCTTTACCCAGAGAGTGGTGGGGGCATGGAATGTGCTGCCTGTGGGAGTGGCAGAGTCAGAATCATTGGTGAACTTTAAGTGGCAATTGGATAGGTACATAGATGGATGCTTAAGCTAGGACAAATGTTCGGCACAACATCGTGGGCCGAAGGGCCTGTTCTGTGCTGTATTGTTCTATGTTCTATGTTCCACACAGAGAGTCGCCCGAGGCTGGAATTGAACCTGGGTCCCTGATGCTGTGGTGTCGCAGTGCTAACCCTGAGCCCACACTTGTGGTGTGAGATCATAACAATTCAAATGTAATTCCTGGTTTTGTTGCCCCCTTGGTTGAGAAGAGAAAATAGAAATTCTCCTTACCACTGATGTTCTGGAAATGTGTGCATCAAGTGACAACAAATGCAATTCTAGTTGTGATCGTATAGCGTATTGTTCATGTTCTCGCGTGAATATATGCACTTGGGGAAGATGTCAATCAATGATCAATTCAAATACAACCATACCCCAGTTTGTATCACAGAATTAATGTTGCAGGAGAGAAAGAGGCTATTCACCTCGTTTTTGCGCTGGCTCATTCAATAAAATCATTACCTAGCGCCAATCTTCTGCTTTATTCCTATATCTGCATTATTTTTATACATAACATAAGAACTACATCAGCAGTAGGCCATCTGGCCTATCGAGCCTGCTTTGCCATTTAATAAGATCATGGCTGATCTTTTCGTGGACACGGCTCCACTCACCCGTGTCTCACCATATCCATTTATTCCTTTATTGTTCAAAAATTTATGTATCTTAACTTGAAAATGTTTACTGAAGTAGCATCAACTGCTTCATTGGGCAAGAAATTCCAGATTTACAATCCTCTGGATGAAGATGTTCCTTCTCAGTTCAGTCCTAAATCGGCTCCCCCTCTAATCTTGATACCATGCCCTCTTGTCCTAGTTTCACCTGCCAGTGGAAACATTCTCTCGACTTCTACCTTATCTTTTCCCTTCATAATTTTATATGTTTCTATAAAATTCTGATTCCCCCCTCATTCTTCTGAATTCCAATGAATATAATCTCAGTCTACTCAGTCTCTCCTCATAAGCCAACCCCTTCAACTCTGGAATCAACCGAGTGAACCTTGTAAGGACAGCATGAAACAGGATGATATGCTCAAACAGGTTGATGTTAAGAAGGAGGATGTGCTGGAAAGTTTGAAAAACATAAGGATAAATAAGTCCCTTGGGCAAGAAGTTTGTGTAAGACCACTTTTTTAGATTGTACTCTATGAACATATTTTTCCCCATAGCCTCTATGTTTTAGTTCAGAGAGCACACTTTGTCAAAATCTATATGATTTTGTATTAAAGTGAATTTTGTGCAACAGAACAATTGAGAGGAGTATTAGAAATATAAAAACTTCATAAGCCACACACTTTAAAAAATATTCTCTTTAACTATCTGAACAATAATTGGTTCCTTCATCAGCACATAATGTATCATTTTGTCTGATTATTGGGTTTCTGTTTATTATTTAGGTATTTCATAAATTAACTCATCTTTAACTTTTAGGTTCGCCATTTTCGTGAAACCCGGAGAAAAAACACAGCTGAAGAAGATGAAGAAGTTCAAGAGGCAAGTTGTTTTCTATATCGTGATTCAGTACTAATTTTCAAGTCTTTAATTAAATATCACAGCTGTATCTCTGCCTTTTACACACTGTGTCTGGACTTGGACTGTGCAAACTTTGCAACTACACTATATTTCCAGATTTTAGAATGATGTACTATTACTGTCCTGTAAACACATGGGTGCAGATTTGACTTCTCCAAACCCAAAAATATTCTCCAGTAATTAAATATAGATGTCATACTGAGTACTCTGTAATCCATGAATATTTTCAGGCAAACAAGAGCATGTTGTCCTTACATGTCTGCTTAGCTTTATAACAAAATTGCTGAGTTCAAAAGGAATGGTATTCTAATGTCTGCATGTTTTGTAATTTTATCAGGATGGTTAATTCAGCATCTCCCTGGTATTTTGCTCCAATGTCCATTCGTGATGTGTGAACATGGGTACTGAACATTAGAGAACAATTCACTCAGTTGTGTCAGAGCTGAACCTGATTGTGTCTTCACTTGAATTGTATACAATCCAGTTGAAGTCACAGAATAATGGTCAGGATAATGAATTTTGGCTGGTGTTCTTATTGATTCAATCTCGATCCTTCAATTTCTGCTTAACTTAATGAGTAAATTCATCATTAACCTGGAACTAAAAGCTGTAATCTGTTGATTTTTGTCAAATAGTATTAAGCCCCAAATTGCTCTTGCTGTCAAATCACTGGAGTAAGCTCAACAGTGTGAACTGCATTTCTGTAAATTGGGGTAATCTAGAAGAAGGGCAGCAGGTGTGTATGGACATCACTACATGCAAAGTTTCTCCAAGTCACACACTTTCCTAACTTTGAAATATGTCATCACTATTATCACTCATTCAGTCACTGAATTAGATTCGGTTTTTACTAAATTCTAGAGAATGTGTTATTCAGCCTATTAGGACAAAGAGTTCTATAAATTAGATATTTAAAGTAGCAATGCTGTTGGCATTAGAAATTGATTTAAATTAATTTGTACCAAAACCTTCAGCTATTGTTTCATGAGGAGCAAGATAATGCAAAACCAGACTGGGCTGAACATGGCAAATTGGCCTGAAATATAAAAGGAATGAATAATGCCTATTTTTAAACATTTTGGTTTCTTCTATTTTCTCCCTTATTTATTGCCCATCATAATTACCCATGAGAAGATCACGTGTACTGCTGTCGCAGTTATTCTGTAGATAAATTTCAGTGTTTTTCAAGAAGGAATTCCAGGATTCTAACCCAGTGACTGAATGAGTGACAATAGTAACAATGCATTTCAAATTTGGTAAAGTGTGTGACTTGGAGGAAATTTGCAGGTAGTGGTATCAATATACACCTGCTGTCCTTCTTCTAGATGTGTACACCTTGTTATCAAAGTAGTCTTGATAAGTTGCATAAATATTAATAACATAAGTGTCAAGATATTAACTTCAGAATTTTCATGCATACCTTCTAATTGTAATTACCCAGTTCTGCTTCACAGGAGTTAAATTGGCTGACTTTCTCTCCAAATTCTTTCAAATTTGATCCCCATAATATTTTAATACATGCAAAGAGATAGCATCACTAAGTATATATCAGCCAAGCCCATAATCTGGATATTGGCACCAGGTAACTGTCAAATTAATATGGATAATACTTGCTTAATTTTATTACAATAAACCTTTTTTCTAATGGACAGTTGTCTTTTCTCTCTCCATTAATTAAAAGGCAATGAGTAGAGCCAGAGCTCACAGAACTGAAGGAAAAGATACCTCTTCATTAATTAGTGATGATGACATGGTCGTTTCTGAAGAAAAAGCTGCAGATTCTGATGAAAGTAGCGTGCCCATAGCTAACAGAGGGAGAGGCAGAGGTCGTGGAAGGGCCAGCACTAGAGGCCAAAGTTCTTCCACAGCAAGAGGAGGATCCAGAAGAGGAAGCAGTAAGAATTGTTTATATTATACAAACATACTTCACAATTTGGGAGATCATGCCTCACAAATTTGTTAGAGTTCTTTGATGAAATGACTAGGAATGTTGACGAGGGCAGGGCGGTAGACATAGTCTATGTGGATTTCAGAAATGCCTTTGAGAAGGTTCTACATGGTAGGCTGCTCTGGAAGGTTAGATTACATGGAATCCAGGGCAAGCTGGCAAACTGCATTCAAATTTGGCTTGATGGTTGGAAGCAGAGGGTTATAGTGGAAGGATGTTTGTTGGACAGAAGGCCTGTGACTAGTGGGGTGCCTCAGTTGTCGGTGCTGGGCCCATTACTGTTTGTTATCTATATCAATGATTTGGATGAAAATGTACATGGCATGATTAGTAAGTTTGTAGATGACAATAAATAGGCAGTATTGTGGATAGTGAGGAAGGTTAGCAGAAATTGCAGCAGGACCTTGATTAGCTGGGTAAGTGGGTCGAGAAATGGCAAATGGAGTTTAATATAGATAAATGTGGTGTCATACATTTTAGAAAGTCAAATCAAGGTAGACGTTTCGTGGTGAATGGCAGGGTTGAAAGAATGTAGTGGAACAAAGCGATCTTGGAGTTCACAGTTCTCTTAAAGTGGAGTCACAGGCAGACAGGACAATGAAGAAGGCTTTTGACACATTGGCCTTCATCAGTCAGGGGATTGAGTATAGAAGTTGGGAAGTTATGTTGCAGTTTACAGGACGCTGGTCAGGCTGCACTAGAAATATTTTGTTCAGTTATGGTCACTTTGTGAAGGATGTTATTAAACTGGAAAGGGTGTAGAAGAAATGTGCAAGGATATTGCCTCGACTCAATGGTCTGGTTTATAGGGAGTTGTTAGACAAGCTAGGACTTTTTTTTAGAGCATCAGAGACTAAGGGGCGGGGGGCTTTTTTTTAGAGGTGTTTAAGATCATGAGAAGCATGGATAGGGTGAATGCACTCAGTTTTGGGGAATCGAGGACAACAGAGCATCAGTTTAAGGTAGAAGGGAAAGAATAAAAGGAAACGGCAGCTTTTTTTGCACAGAGGCTGGTATGAGTTGCCAGCGGAAGTGGTTGGGGCGGGTACATTAACAGCATTTAAAAGACATTTGGACAACTACATGGATAGGAAAGGATTAGAAGGATATGGACCAAGTGCAGGGAAATGGCGTTAGCGTGGACGGACATTTTGGTCGGTATGCACCAGTTTGGGCCAAAGGGCCTGTCTCCATGATGTAGGACTCTATGACTCTATGGCTTTTCTTACCTGTCAACTGTGTTTAGAGTCCTACAGCATGAAAACAGACCATATGGTCCAACTCATCCATGCTTACCAAGCTTCACAAACTAAACTAGGTCTATCATGTTGGTTCCATACAATAATGACTGTGCCATTATAGCTAAATATTTATTTTTCCACCTGAGTTATTCTCACATCCAACCTTCTCGGAGAGACCAAGAAATTCAAATCAATAAAAAAAAATATTCTTTTGAAAATTCCTCTCTGACGCTTTCAGATGGTTAAAACCAGTCTGTGAGATCATGTGGACCTTTGGTTAAGTTGAGGACATCCCTAGCATTAGCACCAAGCACACTAGTCAGCAGTGTATTTCACAGGACACAATTCTGTAGCAGAAAGAATTTCTTATTATCCAGTCTGTTACGCCACACATGAATATTTTAACCTCATGTTCGTAGTCCTCCACAATCTGTTAGTATTCTGGAATCAGTAGTGACAATATCCAGCTGTTAACTTAACTACTAGACCCCGTGGCAGGTCACCTCCTAAATGCTGTGAAATAATTGGACCTTTTTAAGGAGTAAACGCTCTTTAAATCAAGAATCGTTCCTTTAGCTCTCTTTTTGGACCTGAGGCAACTATGTCAGCTTTCATTTGGGGAAATGAAAGTATTTGATAGATGGACTGATCAATAGTTTGTATATTGTTAAAGTAGCATTGTTTGGTTCTTTTTGTAAAACTACTAGCTTTCAACACAGCATAGTTACATTAGTCATGAACCTTCAGTGTTCTCAGCATGGTAACATCAGCAACACTTCCACTCTGTTTCTTTTGACCTTGCTTTTTGCAAATAATGCTTGCATTCATTTTTACTGGACCACATTAACTTGCAGTTATCTGTGACTTTGTTATTGCCTGGCAATTATGAAGGGTGAGAGAAGCAGGTTGGCACTTTTATTTTTCTCACCTTTGGAGTGTAAGCAGAGGTGTTTTAATTGTTTCAATCATTTGAGATAGGCTACAATGTGTTTAGACCATAATATGTAAGTGCAGAATTAGACCATTCAGCCCATCAATTCTGCACTGCCATTTGATCATGGCTGATATAATTCTCAACATCATTCTCCTGCCCTCTCCCTGTAATCCTTGATCCTCTTACTAATCAAGAACCTATCCATCTCTGTCTTCAATGCATTAAACACCAAGTTATAGTCCAAGAGGTTTATTTGGAAACACTAGCTTTCAAGGTGCTGCCTCTTCATCAGGTGGTTGTGCAACAAACACCTGATGAAGAGGCAGTGCCTCAAAAGCTAGTGCTTCCAAATAAACTTGTCGGACGATAACCTGCTGTTGTGTGATTTTTAACTTTGTCCACCCCAATTCAACACTGGCACCTCCAAATCATAAATACACACAATGACTTGGCCTGCACAGCCCTCCGTGTCAATGACTCGCTAGTAATTGGAACCAGGTGGACTTTATTGACTATGAGATTTTGATTGGGGTTGTTAACCTGGGCCAATCAGGAAAGAACTGGCTGACTGACACAACCAGGAGATTTAGAATCTCTTCGATTTAGAATCTCCTCAATTTAGGGTTTGGAGATGCTGGTTTTGGACTGGGGTGTACAAAGTTAAAAATCACACAACACCAGGTTATAGTCCAATAGGTTTAATTAGAAGCACACTAGCTTTTGGAGTATCACTCCTTCATCAGGTGGTAGTGGAGGGCTCAATCCAAACACAGAATTTATAGCAAAAATTTACAATGTGATGTAACTGAAATTATACATTGAAAAATTGATTGTATGTTAAGCCTTTCATCTGTTAGAATACCGTTTCACTTCTTTCATGTGTAAATCACAAAACCTTTTTAAAAAGTTGCATTCTCAGGTTAGCTGTTTACAATGGTGATAGCTAGACAATATGTTGAAGGTGTTAGCCCCCTGTGTTCTCTGTCTATGCCATGATGTTTAGATTGATTCTAATCTAAAAAGTGAGATAATGGAGTTTTACATGAATTCATGCAGTTTTTGAGCTACGGACAATGTAACCCTGCAAGTACAAATTCACCCCACAAAATATATGTGCATGTGGGTCTTTGTCTGTAGTGTTTCTGTCTGGGTTGGGGGTTGTGAGTGTGAGAAAGTGTGTGTGTAGTGAGTGCAGAGTGTCTTATGTCTGTGAGGGAGTGTGTGTGTGTAAGAGTATCTGTGTGTGTGTGTGTGTGTGTGTGTGTGTGTGTGTGTGTGTATAGTGCAATGGTGGTCACCTGTGATGTGACAGAACCAAAGGTCCTGGTTGAGGTCCTCCCTATGGGTACCGAACTTAGATATCAGCCTCTGCTCGGCCACTTTTCACTGCTGCCTGTACCGAAGTCCGCCTTGGAGGATGGTCGCCCAAAGGTCCAAGGTCGAATGTCCTGGACCACTGAAGTGTTCCCCAACTGGGAGGGAACACTCCTGTCTGTTGATTGTTGTGTGGTGCCCATTCATCCGTTGTCATAGCCTTTGCTCGGTTTCCCCAATGTACCATGCCTCCAGGCAAGGGGGTGGGGGGCAGGTGGTCTGTTAGTGCGCAGGGTGGCTGGGGGCTAGGCAGCCGACAGCATGCCCACTGGAAAGCTGGTTGCGGAGGGTCAGCCGGTACATGGGTTGGCTGGAGGCCGGAGGGTCGATCCACAGTCTGGAGGAAAGTGGGCCAGGAGGAGCCTGTCAGTATGTGGGTTGGGTGGGGCCAGGTAGCATCCTCTCAGAAAAGCAGGTATAGGGCAGGCCGGTCAGTACATAGGGAGGCTGAGCTAGACAGCCGATGGCAGTCCATAGGAAGGCTGATTGGGGAAGGACCAGTCAGTACATAGGGTGGCTGGGAGACAGACAGCCAATGGCTGGTCAGTAGGAATGCTAGCCAGGAGAAAAGGTCAGTCAGTATGCAGGGTGGCCAGGTGTTGAAAGGCTAACAGCCCAATTGTAGGAAAGCAGGTCAGATGTGGTTGGTTAGTACGTTGGGTGACCAGGAGCCAGTGGCCAACGACAGAGTTGGAGGACAGTGGGCTGGGGAGGGTCAGTCAGTACACAGGGTGGCTGGAGGTCAGAAGGCCAACAAACAGCTCATTAGAAAGCAGCCTGGTGTAGTCCCCCAGTACGTAGGTGACTGGGAGCTGAGTGGTCATTAACCAGTCTGGAAGAAAGTAGGTCTGGGGAGGGTCGGTCAATATGCAGGGTGGCCACTGTCCTACAGGAAGACTCCCAAAGGATGGGCTGATCAGTATATGGCGGGGACTGGTGTCAGGTGTCTTTTCTTTAGAACACAGACCCAATATAGCTATTTGCTGTTTGATTGCACTGTCTTGTCTGTGTTTGTTATCTTTGTGATGAATGGAAGCGGGATTTGAGGTTTGACCTTGCTGCCCTTACCCTTATATATAGTTTTTTTTTGTGAACTGTAGTTTTCTGTTTGTTAACTGTTTAAATCTTCTGGTTATATTTTCTTAGAATCTCCTCAGTTTAGGGGACTGACTGTGTTACTGCTGCTGTTGGTTTCTGCTCTTCTTTTTGGAGAACCTGATTCTTAACTGGTTGACTCAAAAGCCAGTTTTTTTAAAATAAAAAATAGGTTAGGTGGGAGGGGTGTGTGGCTTGCTGGGATGCTGGAGGGAATGTGTTCTGTGTTCCATTTGATTGGACTGTCTTGTCTGTTTGTTACTGTTTCATTTTTGACTGAAGGTGGGGTTTGAGGTTTGCCCTCCTTTCCCTGTTAACTGATTATACGATGGGGTTTGGTCTTGCTGCCCCTTCCCTGTAATTTGTTTGTGAACTGCTTTTGTTTGTTGAGAAAGTGAGGTCTGCAGATGCTGGAGATCAGAGCTGGAAATGTGTTGCTGGAAAAGTGCAGCAGGTCAGGCAGCATCCAGGGAACAGGAGAATCGACATTTCGGGCATAAGCCCTTCTTCAGGAATGAGGAAAGTTTGGTGTGGATCTGACGAGGGAGACGGACCCCACCACCAAGGATATATTTCCCTCCCCTCCCCTATCAGCATTCCGTAAAGACCACTCCCTCCGTGACTCCCTCGTCAGATCCACACCCCCCACCAACCCAACCTCCACTCCCGGCACCTTCCCCTGCAACCGCAGGAGGTGCAAGACTTGCGCCCAAACCTCCCCCCTCACCTCCCTCCAAGGCCCCAAAGGAAACTTCCATATCCGCCACAGATTCACCTGCACCTCCACACATATCATCTATTGCATCCTCTGCACCCGATGTGGCCTCCTCTATATTGGGGAGACAGGCCGGCTACTTGCGGAGCGTTTCAGAGAACACCTCTGGGACACCCGGACCAACCAACCTAACCACCCTGTAGCTCAACATTTCAATTCCCCCTCCCACTCCACCAAGGATATGCAGGTCCTTGGACTCCTCCATCGTCAGACCACAACAAAACGACGGTTGGAGGAAGAACGCCTCATCTTCCGGCTAGGAACCCTCCAACCACAAGGGATGAACTCGGATTTCACCAGTTTCCTCATTTCCCCTCCCCCCACCCTGTCTCAGTCAAATCCATCAAATTCAGCACCGCCTTCCTAACCTGCAATCTTCTTCCCAACCTCTCCGCCCCCACCCCAGTCTGACCTCTCACCCTCACCTTGACCTCTTTCCTCCTATCACATTTCCGACGCCCCTCCCCCAAGTCCCTCCTCCCTACTTTTTATCTTAGCCTGCTGGACAAACTTTCCTCATTCCTGAAGAAGGGCTTATGCCCGAAACGTCGATTCTCCTGTTCCCTGGATGCTGCCTGACCTGCTGCGCTTTTCCAGCAACACATTTCCAGCTCTGCTTTTGTTTGTTGTCAACTGTTTTTGTACTTTGTACGGTTTCATGAAAAATGGGATTGGTGGTTTGCTGGGTTGCCAGGGGTCTGTTCTATGCACTTTTATTTGTTTGATTGGACTGTCTTGTACGAGTTTGTTACTTTAGGGTGTAGGTTTGATATCCAGATGTTTCATTACCGGGCTAGGTAACATCATCAGTGGCGACCTCCAAGTGAAGCGAAGCTATTGTCTCCTGCTTTCTATTTATATGTTTGTCCTGGATGGGGTTCCTGGGGTTTGTGGTGATGTCATTTCCTGTTTTGTTTTCTGAGGGGTCGATAGATGGCATCTAGATCTATGTGTTTGTTTATGACGTTGTGGTTGGAGTGCCAGGCCTCTAGGAATTCTCTGGCATGTCTTTACTTAGCCTGTCCCAGTCGAAATTGTGGGTGTTTTTTCCTCCGTGTGTAGGGCTACAAGGGAGAGAGGGTCATGTCTTTTTGTGACTAACTGGTGTTCATGTATACTGGTGGCTAACTCTCTTCCTGTTTGCCCTACGTAGTGTTTGTGGCAGTCCTTGCATGGAATTTTGTAGACGACATTGGTTTTGTCCATGGATTGTACTGGGTCTTTTAAGTTTTAGTTTTTGTTTGAGAGTGTTGGTGGGTTTGTGTGCTACTAGGATTCCGAGGGGTCTTAGTTTGTTACTCTTTCCTTAATATAAGTTGGGATTTGAGGTGCATCCTCATTTCCCTGTTGCACAGTGGGGTTTGGGGTTTTGCCTTGCTGTCCCTTTATCCTGTAAATAGCCTTTTTTTTTGTGAACTACTGCTTATTGTTTATTGTTACTGTTTGTGCCATTTCATAAAATAGAAATAAACAGGAAGTTTAGAATCTCCTCAGGTCAGGAGACTAACTCTGAGGTTGCTGGCCCCATCAGTGTACAGTGCAGAAGTAAATAAATGGTGACTTGGTGACAGGATACTAGTCTCTGTGCCGTTTATTTTTAGTGGTGATGAGAGAAAAGAGCACTGAAAACATCGGGTTGCAAGCATTTCTGACATCGTGCCTTTGTTTAGGAAGTTTGACACAGTTAATCCTGCTGTCGAAGACTGGACCCAGTATTTGAAAAGAATGCGATTTATTTTTCTGGACAAATGACATTGTGGCAGACGAAAAGCAGCAAATAATCCTTCTGACTGCTTGCAGACCTGCAGCACTTTTGGTTATAAAGAGCTTTACTTTCCTAGAGGCACCTGACACTAAAACCTATCAAGAATTGATGGAGTTGGTTAAGAAATATTATGACCCCAAATCTCCATTCTGAGATGCTATTGGCTTTTATTTAGCTGATAAAGGATTTGTGGGGGGTGGAGGGGGCGGGGTGCGGAAATGTGTATCAGGATTTTTGATGTGCTTATGACTGACAGGAATATAATTTTGGGTCAAGCCTGAATGAGATGCACTGAGAACACTAGGTATGTGGAATTAATGATGTAACCATGCAGAAGAGCCCACTAGCTGAAGTCCTGTTTTGAGCAGTGCAACTGGCGGTTTCATTATAAAAGTGGCAAATAGAGTGTGGAACTCCAAGGCATCCCAATGGAAGTGGACACTCTCATCTGTCTGACTGAGTTAGGGAATGCCACTTGTGTAGGCAATTGCAGAGGCTCAGGCAGGGAACATCCTGAACTGAAGGTTCCTAGGCCAGCCTACAGCAGAACCCCACAACAAAGCTGAGCCTCCGCCAAATGGCTAAAAAATTTGAGAATCTGGGCAGGCAAGCCAAAGTAGTTGCTGCCGGTATGTAGACTTGACAGCAAAGAGGTACTGGATCAGTGGTGCTGGAAGAGCACAGCAATTCAGGCAGCATCCAACGAGCAGCAAAATCGACGTTTCGGGCAAAAGCCCTTCCTCAAAGAGGTACTGCAAGGACTGAATTGAGTAAGAGAACTCATTCATCATACTTGGGTGAGTGCACACCATGGAAAATCCCCCTATATGTGGTTGGATTAATTAAATTGCTTAACAATGCCCAAATCAAAACAGATTTAAAATTCATGTTTGGTTCACTGGTCACCCTGTTCCCATGGAGGTCAATACCAGTGTAGCTGTATCTGTGCTTGCAGAAGATTTCTTTAACAAGATTTTGCTCAGGTCTCCAACCCTTAAATTGGTGCAAGACCTCTGCCAGACTGAGAACATAATCTGCAGTGGTTCCCCAGTGTAAGGTTGCAACTTCAGTTTTCATCTCCTATGAGAAGCAGTGGTGTGGTTACCACTGCTGGTAGTACAAGGCTTGGGCCAAAAGCCTACTAGGATGGAATTGGTTGAGAAAGATTCACCTAGATTGTCTCGACACTTCGTTTAGAACATGGTTGCCTTAGTGAAGTTGTAGTGAAAATTCCAGGAGTTTTTTTAGGAAGGCCTGTGTACTATGAAACTGGCAAAGCCACTTTACATGTTGATCAGGAAGCCATTCCAAGATTTTTAAAAGGCCCACTTAGTGCCTTTTGCCTTAGTAGTGGCGGAAATCGGGAAACTGGAAAGTGAAGAAATCATCAAAACGTTGCTGTTTGTAGAATGAGCAGCATCAGTCATACTGATTTGTGAAACCTGATGGTCCAGCCCATCTTTTTGGGGATTTTAAGCAAACAGTAAACAGCTGCTCACAGATGGATTAACACCCAATCCCTTATGTAGAGGACTTGTACACAAAGTTGGTGGGGGGTGCTGTCCTTTCTGAAGCTGGAAATGAGCCACACCTACCTGCAATTGCAACAAGCTAAGGAGTTTCAGAAGTTTGCTACAAGTAATACCAATAAGGTATTATACCAGACTGATATTTGGAGTATCACCAGCCTGCACATTATTTTTTTCCAGCAGACCATGGAGAACATTTTTTATCGGGGCTATTCCAGGTTGCCATTTATCTAGATGTACTAATAACAGGGAAAACCAGTAAAGAATATTAGAGAACTTGGACATATGCTTAAATGTTTCTCCCAGATGGGCATGTGCCTTAGATTGGGGAAAAATGTGTTCCAGGCACCGCAACTGATCTACTTGGGTTACAGAGCTGACAAAACTAGGTTACACCTCTTGGAAGAGAAAGTAAGGGTGAACAAAGGAGCCCAGCTCTCATCTGTAACTAGAGCTTAGGTCTTTTCTTGGCTTAGTGAAGCATTACAGAAAATTCATTCACAAGTTGCCCTCCATCTTGGTACTCTTACACCTGCTGGTCGAACAGGGCAGCCTTGGAAATTCCTTCATAGGGAAGAAGTAGCCTTTATGGGAAGTGGGGAAACAAAGCTATTGTCATCCAACATGTTGGAGCATTATGATCAGAAATAATAGGAAGTGCTGACATGCATTGCCCCCACATATGACACTCACTAGCCCAACAGGAACACCCAATAGTGTATACTTCCTGGACTTTGGACATAGATCCATTCGGCATCAGAGCTGAAAATGTGTTGCTGGAAAAGCGCAGCAGGTCAGGCAGCATCCAGGGAACAGGAGAATCGACGTTTTGGGCATAAGTCCTTCTTCAGGAATCCATTCCTGAAGAAGGGCTTATGCCCGAAACGTCGATTCTCCTGTTCCCTGGATGCTGCCTGACCTGCTGCGCTTTTCCAGCAACACATTTTCAGCTCTGATCTCCAGCATCTGCAGACCTCACTTTCTTCCCATTCGGCATCAGCCAATTGGAGCAGGAAGGTTTGGTCATCTTTGTGAGGTAGTTCCAGCAGTACCTCTTTTTTTTTTTAACGGATGAGAATTTGCCATAGTGACAGATCACAAACCCCAGCTAGGGCTACAGAAGAATGCAAGGCTGTGCTGCCCATAGTTTCCACATAGAATTCAGAGTTGAGCCCTTATTCTCAGTATGTCCAAGTACAAGCTAGAATGCTGTCCAGAAAGTCAAGTGGCTAGTGCAGATGCCCTGAGTGGTCTCCCACTAGCAGATACTCCACCAGTGGTGATTTCCCCTGGAAGCGTCCATTTTGGTTTTATACTTTGTGGACACCCTTTTGGTCATCATTGACAAAGTGATTCTCTACTAGTGAAAGTAGAACAGCTAGTGGTAATGGGGCAAACAAAAGAGCAATCGCAACATGCATTGAAACATTTCCGGCAAGACCAGATCACTGTTGAGGATGGCCTGTTGCTATAAGGAGCAAGGGTGATTGTCCCGAGTAAAGATCGCTGTCCAATAGTGGCTGAACTCCACCAGAGACATCCAGGGGTCTCAAAGATGATGCTAGCAAGAAGCTGTCTGGTGGCCAGGTTTAGATGCTGACAAAGCTGCATTGGTGGGGCAGTTCCTAGTGCCAGTAACGTAGAATTGCCACCAGCTATGCCCTCACATTTGTGCGAATGGCCATGTCAACCCTCAACTCTGCATGTTGACTGTGCTGATCCTTTCATGTGCTCAATGTTCCTGGTCGTTGTGGATGCCCATTCAAAATGGTTGGATATGCATAACATTTGGTCAGCAAACATGGATGACCATTGAGAAGCTGCGAGCGTTATTTATGATACAGGGACTCTGAAGTATTGGTCATGGACATTGTTCACTTACCAGCATTTAATCTGAATGTTTCCTAAATTCCAATGGCATTCAGCTCCCTACCTTCCTTCCATCCATCCAAATGTTGAAGCAAGCTGAATGAAACAGCCTAAAGCGTAAATGGATACTAAACTTTCCTGGCTCCTGTTCGTTTCTTTTTCTAGGATCACCCCACGCACAACAGGGATAGCTCCAGCAGAGTTGCTGATGGGGAGATGACTCCGCACCAGATTAAACCTAATATTCCTGGCCGGGGGAGGGGTGTTGAAATAGCGGCAGGGATGCCAATATTGGCCATATGCTGCCTCTAAGTGAGAGACAATTTATTTCAGGGGAAGAAGTTTGGTGCCAGAACCATGGGAATGGTCCTGTATGGATGCGAGGTGAGGTTGATGTAAGTCATAGACCTGACTTTACAAAGTTCGGATAGGTGATTAGTTCTGAACAAACACCTGGATCACCTGAAAGTTGAAACCTCACAAACTGGGCAGGAGCAAAACGTGCCTGGCTCCTCTGAACAGCCCGAAGGCCTGTCAAATCACTGGTTCTCCCCCTCCGACTAGTATTGAGGAAATGACAAATGACATGCCTGAAACGTCGATTCTTCTGCTCCTTGGATGTTGCCTGACCTGCTGCGCTTTTCCAGCAACACATTTTTAAGCTCTGATCTCCAGCATCTGCAGTCCTCACTTTCTCCTGCCAGAAAAGGAGGAAACTCTCCTGAGACATTATGGCTGCAAGAGGTGGGCAATGGTCTGATACGTGCTCTCCAAATCAGAGGAAACAGACCTGGGGCAAAAACCTGGCTGGAAAGGTTATGATAAAGACCAGTGTTCATCCCTGGACTTAGTGAGGAAGGGATGTAATGATTGGAACCAAATGGACCTTGTTGACTGAGATCCTTGATTGGCCTGGGTTAAGTACCCCAGAGTCCTGGCTGACCAATGTAACCAGGAGATTTAGAATCTCTCCTCAGTTCAGGGGACTGACTGAGCTGGCTGTCCACAGCCAGTATACTAGGAGAAAGTGAAGACTGCAGATGCTGGGGAGCAGATTCAAAGAGTGGTGCTGAAAGCACAGCAGGTAAGGCAGTAGCTGAAGAGCAGGAGAGTCAACACTTCAGGCATAACCCCTTCATCAGGAATTCCTGATGAAGGCCTTTTGCCTGAAATATTTTTGTTTTGTTACTGTTCCTTGGATGCTGCCTGACCTGCTGTGCTTTTTCCAGCGCCACTCTAATCTAGACATAGACATAGTCTCTTTTAAAACTAATCAAGAAGCATTGCCTTTAAAACAACTATGATCTCTTTCATGTCTTGTTGACCTGACTGTAGTCCATTCCCAAGCACATCCAAATATTTATTAATTTGATTTCACTTGTCTTTTGTCTTAATCCTTGCACAAATTTTGTCATCTTCGGATTGCTAACCGTAATCTCCATAAAGCTGAGATGTTTAATGAAAAGCACTAAGAGTAGTAGTGGACTTTGGCCCAATGCCTAGGGCACACCACTACTAATGTCTCCAGTTGAGCTATATCTATTAACTATAAAGCCTTGGCTGCGGAATTAAAGCCCAGTACTAATCCAGTTGTGATTTGGAGACACCAGTGTTAGACTGGGGTGTTCAAGTTTTTTTAAGAAAAGAAATCACAACACTAGGTTATAGTCCAGTTTTATTTGGAAGCACTAGCTTTCATAGCACTGCTCCTTCAGGTGGTTGTGGAGTACACTATTGTAAGACACAGAATTTATAGCAAAGGTTTGCAGTGTGATGTAACTGAAATTATATATTGAAAAAGACCTGGATTGTTTAAGTCTCATCTTTTAGAATGACCATGTTGGTTTCAGTTTAATATGTAAATTGCAAAACTTTTTTTAAAAGTTAATTCTCCAGTGTCATGTCAGCTCCAATGAAGGTATTGAAGGTGTTCTCTCCCTGAGAGGCTGTCTGTGCCACAATGTAAATCGTTTTTTTTAAAACAGTCTGACCATTGTGGCACAGATAGAGCCTCTCAGGGAGTTAACACCTTCAATACCTTTATCTGAGCCGACATGACACCAATTGTTAAAGTACACTGGAGAATGTAACTTTTAAACAAAGGTGTTTTCTGATTTCCGATGAAAGAACTGAAACCAACATGGTCATTCTAAACAATCCAGGTCTTTTTCAATATATAATTTCAGTTAATCACACTGTAAACCTTTGCTATAAATTCTTAGTCTTTATTCTCAATCACCTGATGAAGGAGCAGTGCTCTGAAAGCTAGTGCTTCCAAATAAACCTGCTGGACTAAAACCTGGTGATGATATTTTTAACTTTGCACTAAGCAAGTGTCTCTCTCATTTCTATTGATACCACAAAAACCTAGGTTATGGAGTAATGTGATGAAAGATACCTTGTTAAAGACTTTTTGGAAATTTTGGATCGACTTTGTAGCAACAAAAGCTTTTCCAATTATAAACCAGCTTTTGTTCCAGGTATCATTGCTAATCTTTATATAACTGCTTTATGCCCCTTTTTTTAAAACTACAAGTCCTTAAAGTAATATATTTAACAGATTTATAATAGTCTAGTTACCGCATAGTGAGTTGTCATTATTTCATTTGTGGTAGGGGGCTAACATAACTGTTTAACTGGGCAAAAGTGAGGACTGCAGATGCTGGAAACCAGAATCTAGATTAGAGTGGTGCTGGAAAAGCACAGGTGGTCAGGCAGCATCAGAGGAGCAGGAAAAATGGACATTTCGGGCAAAAGTCCTTCATCAGAAATGAAGCCTGTGCCTTAATTCCTGATGAAGGACTTTTGCCCGAAACGTCCATTTTTTTTTTCCCTGCTCCTTGGATGCTGTCTGACCTGTGCTTTTCCAGCACCACTCTATAACTGCTTAACTGCCTGACACCCAAACATGCTTCTCTTTGAATCAGTTTAGTCAATTTTGTGAACTGTATTAAGGGTACCCTCACTGTAAAAGTAATTTTGCAAAAGGTACAGTTAATTTCAACAGATAATAAATGGCAATTGATAGGCTTTAATCATATAACTGGGTTATTGTTTTCTTTCTTCTCGTGCTTATTAAAAGTAATGGAGGAAAGTTCCTATAGATGCCTCCTTGTTTGATCATAATTTGATAAATACTACAAATCAAGTTTAAAAAAAAACTTCTCTAAAGTTATGAATGATGAGCAATTAACAAATGGGTCCCAGCAAAATGAAATTTTGAAGTTGGTTTAAAACTTAATTCAGCAAATGGTATGAATTTATCAAATGTAGTGTAGCAAGAGAATTTGGTTCGTGAATACTGATGCAAGAATAGAAGAAATCATCCTTAAAGGGGTCAGCCACTGACCTGATCTTGAGAAGCATGTATCAAAATGAACTCCAAAATTGTCAGAATGGTTACATTGCCAATAGAAGTGGAATAGGTATACAGGTAATTCTGCTATAACACATTTTGTTAATGTGAATTCTCTGTAACTCAATTGACAAATTGGGGACACTGTTTCTGAAGTCTGTGAATTTTTAAAATGTGTTGGCTGTAAATGATTACATCACCAACACTTCAAACGATTTTTCTATAATACGGGGTTGCGCAAGCCTCGAGCTACCTGTACTATCACTTAAATGGGCATGAGCCATCCCTGAAGAAGGGCTCATGCCCGAAACGTCGGTTCTCTTGCTCCTTGGATGCTGCCTGACCTGCTGCACTTTTCCAGCAACACTTTTTCAGCTCTATCACTTAAATGGCCCATTTCAGAGCAACAACTGGTTTGAATCAATTTCTTATGGGTGGAAAATATCTGCTTTGTGGCAAAATACCACTTAGATCATGATGCCAGAATAATGAATCTCTAATAATTCACCAGTCAGTGGCAAACACATCAATACAAACTATGCCATACCAACTATGAACTTCAATCTGACAAGCATCCGAACAGTGGAGTGGAAACTTTCAAAAAACCATTTTAATGAAAACCAATGGACATGAGAAGACAAGATTCAAGATAATAGACTAAAAATATTATAGAACCTATAGTAATTTTCAAATGTCGATTTTCCTGCTCGTGTTTGTGTAAGTTCTTGTCAATGGTTGGATGGATAAGGATAAAGTGAATTTATAGATTACTTTATGGGATGCGCACCCTGCTGGTTTATACAAAAATAGCAATTTGTTAGTAAGGGATGTAACATCTTGAATAAGATCAAGAGCTACCTAATGAAGAAATAACTCCAAACTATACTTAAGTAGGAGCTTTAACATAAGACACATCCAAAAGACAGGTTTGTGTCTCAGCAAGGTTCACATTCACAAATCTTCACAAGGACATTTTTTTCTTTTGCCCACTTACACTGGTGGTTCACATTTTTATACTCAGTCTATAAATTAATCCCCATTCTCAGAGGTATTTCAGTTTTGTGGGGAGATGATGTCCAATGGGCTATAAACACTGGACTATTATTGCAGAGACCCAGGTAATGTTCTTGGTTTTAATCCCACCATGGCAGATGATGGAATTTGAATGCAATAGTAATCTGGAATTAAGAGTATGATGAACACAAAACCATTGAATGTCGGAAAAATCTTCACTAATGTTCTTTTTAGAGAGGGGCAACTGTCAACCTTACCTGGTCTGGCCTACATGTGACTCTAAACCCACAGCAATGTGGTTGACTCTTAACTGCCCTATGCCATAAATGTTGGAGTAACCAGCATTGTCCCATGTCCCATGAATGAATACTTTAAAAAATTTACACATGATTTGGTATGTTTTATAATTGCTTCACATCCATTTTAAGTGACATTTAGTCAAGGAAACTCTGTGATTTGTTTCCAAAGCACACCCTTGTTCATTTTTGTAGGGATCTGAAATGGTTCATATTAGAAAAACTGCAAAAGAAATATGCAAACATAAATGACTAACTGATCTGATATGAAAATTAACTTTTTTTCCAAACTTAAAGATTCTTAATGCTTGTAAACACATTTTAATTGTTTAACAGCTTCTCTTCCGAACTAAAATGTCTGTTTTTCAAAATGTTCAAGGAGACATTTCTGACTTGATGGAAAATAACTGCAAAAATTGCATTTTTGTTTTAATATATTTCAATGCTATACATTGTGGAGATATTGAATAATCTCCTTTTATTCATTAGGGAATAGCGGAAGAGAAACTAGCAACGAATGTAAGTTCTCCAGCAGGACTTACAAAGCTCCAGTCGTTACCCCTGTAAAGAATAAGTTAATCATGGATGGTAGGTCAACCTATGTCTGCAAGCCACTGAATATAGTTTGAATATTATCCTTTATTCAGAATATAACACCATGCTGTTAAGATGTTCCTTACAAAATTCAGCATTTCTTTTATTTTCCACTGCAGTTAACTTTTGTAAAGGTTACATTAACAATCTGCTTTAAATACTACTTGAATGTCCTGCTGAGCATTACAGTATCTGTGTTACTTTATTAGATACACTACTAAATTTAGTAGTTGCATGAATTGTTGTAGACTTGAAGTCAAATGTTGCACATTTCCTGTTCTCTGGGTTCTATCTATGGCTTACCTTTTGGACTGGAGCAAATGTCAAAATTTAGTCAGAGTCCAACATCACAGACAGGCCCTTTGGCCCAAAGTGGTCCATGCTGATCATGTCCATTCGCAGTCACCCTGTTCCTCTGCACTTGGCCCATATCCTTCAAAACCTATGTATTTGTCCAAATGCTTTTTAAATGTACCTGCCTAAACCATTTCCACTGACAGCTAATTCCATACGAGCACCAATTTCTGCCTGTCAGATTTCCTTTTGTTTGTTTCCCCTCCTAACCTTTAAACTAATGCCCACTTGTCCTTGGTTCCTCAACCCTGGGGGGGGAGAAAAGTGCCTATCCATGCCTCTTATGATCTTATACTCTTCTATAAGTCCCCCCCTTCCCCCCACCCCTGATTCTCCTACACTCTAAAGAAAAAGCTTGTCCAATCTCACCTTATAACTCAGACAGTTAAGTCCTAGCAACATACTTGAGTTTCTTCTACACTGTTTCCACTTTAATAACATATTTCCTGTAGCAAAGTGACAAAAACTGATCACAATACTCCAAATGCAGTCTCACCAGCGTCCTGTACAACTGCAGTGTAACTTTCCAACTTCTATGCTCGGTGTCCTGACCTGAAGGCCAGTGTGCCAAATGCTGTCTTCACTGTCCTGTCTACCTGTGACTCCTCTTTCAGAGAATCCTACACTTGAACTCCGAGGTCAGTCCTTCTTCCTTTTTATTTTCTTTTAAGGCTCTGCCATTTGCCATGAAAACTCCTGTCCTGATCGATCTTTCTTTCCAAAATGCAAGACCTGAAAATTATCTATTAAACTCCACTTGCCATTTCTCGGCCCACTTCCCCAGCTAATCAAGCAATTTCTGATCACCTTCCTCACTATCCACAATACCACCTGTTTTAGTGTCATCTGCAAACTTACTAATCATGCCTTGTACATTTCTCCTCTAAATCATTGTAAATAACAAGCAGTAATGTGCGCAGTACTGACACCTGAGGCACTCCAGTCCAACAATCATCCTTCCACGATATTATCCTCTGCTTCCTTCCAGCTTAAGAAGGGCTTATGCCCGAAACGTTGATTCTCCTTCTCCTTTGATGCTGCCTGACCTGCTGCGCTTTTCCAGCAACACATTTTTAAGCTCTGATCCCTAGCATCTGCAGTCCTCACTTTTTCCTACCATCCAGTCAATTTTGCCAGCTCCCGCTAGATTAACCTTCCAGAGCACCCTACTATGTGGAACCTTATATGGTTTTCAGCAAGGCGTTTGATAGACTACATCTACTATCCTACCCTCGTCAACCTTCCTGGTCACTTAATCAAAGAACTGTAACAAATTTGTGAGGCATGGGCTCCCAAGCAAAGCCATGCTGATTTGCTCCTAATCCAACTCTGTCTTTCCAAATTCATGTATCTTATCTCTCAGGATCATCTTGAGTAACTTACCTACCACAGATGTTAGGCTGACTGGTCTATAGTTCCCTGGTTTTGCTTTGCAGCCCTTCTTGAATAAGAGCACAACACTTGCTACCTTCCGGTCTTGCAGGACCTCGCCCATGGCTAATAATGATCAGTCTGGGTTCAGCAACTTCTTCTCTAGCTTCCTTACTTACATCTGGTCTGGCCGGGTCCAAGAGATTTATCCACCTTCATAAATCTAATACACCCAATACCACTTCTACTGCGATATGAACTGTCCCTAAGGTATCTTCACTAACTTTCCCAAGTCTTCATGGTTTTTCTCCAGGGTAAACAGGTGAGGACCTTGCCCATTTCCTGTGGTTCTATGCACAAATGTCCACTTTGGCCCTTGAGGGGTCCTGTTCTGTCTAGCTATTCTTTTTCCTTTTAATATACTTAAATAACCTCTTTGGATTCACCTTAGCCTGGGCTGAGAAGATTATCTCATGCCTCCCAGATTTTTCCTCCTTCAGTAAACTCCTGTATCCCCTATATTCCCTTGACTCTAGCTACCTGTAGCTGAGCCATGCCTCCTTTTTTTTTCTGGTCAAAGCAGCAATATCTCTTGACATCCAAAATTCCTTGTTCCTGTGAGCCTTACCCTTCACCCTCACAGGAACCCATAGACCTTGAACTCTCGCTATCTCACTTTTTAAATGCCTCTCACTTGCCAGGGGCCCCTTTGCCTGCAAATAAACTACTCCAATCAATCCCTGCAAGTTGCTGTCTAATTCCATCAAAATTCACCTTGCCCCAGTTTTGACTTTGAACCTGTGGGCCAGTTTTGTCCCTCTCAATAAGTATCTTAAAATTAATAGAACTATGGTCACTGGAACCAAAGTGCTCCCCACTTTCAACCTCAGTTACCTGTCCTGGCCTATTTCCCAAGAGTAGGTAGAGTTTTGCCTCTTCTCAAGTAGGATATACTGCTTGAGGAAACTTCTCTAAATGCACTTAACAAATCCCACCCTATCCAAGCCTTCATGCATATAAATGGATATGGCAGTCCTGGTCTGTTAGGAAAATTAACATCCTCTACTATGGCAACCCTATTGCTCCTGCAAGTCTCCCCAGTATCCCTGCATATTTGTTCCTCTAATTCCTGTTAACTATATGGGGGCCTATAGTCAAACCACAACATCACCATCCCCTTTATTTCTTAGCTCCACCCACAAAGCCTCACTGGATGGTCCTTTAGTTATTTCATCTCTGACAACTGCTGTGACATTTAATCAAAAGGTAACTGTTCCCCCTCCCCTCTTTCCTCCACCTCTGTCCTGCCTTAAGCACCTGTACCCTGGCACATTAAGCTACCCCTCCCTTAGCCAGGTTTTTGTAATGGCTATCATATCCCAATCCAACGTACCTATTCACACAGTTCATCAGCCTTACCTGTCGGCCCTCTTGCATTGAAATAGGTGCAATTTAATCCAATAGGCATTCCTAGCTTCCTGTCGTGTTCCAACCTGACCTGTCTCTTCAACTTAAAGTTTCTAATTATTGTATCTCCTTTTGAGCCTTGCACTTGCATCCCTGCTGTTGATCCCACCCAATTGCCAAACTAGTTTAAACCCTCCCTTGTAGCACTAGCAAACCTGGCCATCAAGGTATTGGTCTCCTCCAGTTCAGGTGTAACCTGCCCCTCTTGAACAGGTCACCTGCACCAATCCTTTAGCTATGCATTCATCTGCTATATCCTCCTGTTTATACCCTCACTTACACGTGACCGTGGAAGTAGTCTGGAGATTACCACCCATTTTGCATACCTTTTTATTCTGTTACATTTTCCCCTGACAAATGCACCTAACATACACACCCCTAAACACTATGGGCAATTTAGCATGGCCAATTCACCTAACCTGCACATCTTTGGGCAGTGGAGGTGGAAACCAGAACACCCATGGAGTTGAACCTGGGTCCCTAGTGCTGTGAGTCAGCAGTGCTAACCACTAAGCCACAGTGCTGTCCATACCAAGCCATAACTGAGTCATGTTCTGAAAATTGTGGATTTGAACCATTAATGTTATATTGGTTAAGCTATTACATGTTATTTCAGGCCATGTTTTTTGGCAATGGATGAATAGATGTGGGTATTTGGAGTGTTTTGATACTTATGATTGTGTATCTGAGTTTAGATTTTGATAGTGCAACTTCAACATGAACTAGCAGCCTGCCACAGGAAATAAGAAAAATGCAAACTTTACAGTCTTTTAGTCATAGTTGAACTTTGTATTCATAGTTTAAATGATCTAATAATTCATTGTAATTGACTTCAAATTGAGTAAATTATCTTAGTACAACCGTTTTTGATGCAAGCAATTTAAAGTAGCAAGTAGATGGTATTAAGATGAAGTTGTATTTTAGCTTTTATCAATCATTGATATTACTTCAGCAAAATTTGCTATGACATATAAACAATAAACTGGTTAAGCACCAGAAACCATACTGCAGTCCTAGACCACTGTGGGCAAATCCATGGAACATGACTAACACTTGAAATGAATTGAATGTTTGTAGAAGTTGTAGGTTTTGAAGCTGCCATTTTACTTGTGGCTTGCCATAATTTTCTATTATATAACACAATATTTTCCTCAATGTTGATTACCAGTAACCAAACAATTTTTCTTGTTAGCTTTTAAAGGATCTAGTCGACGCACAGCACAGGCTTCGCATCAAAGTCCTGAGGAGGTAAAATGTTAAATAGTCTACAACTTATTTTGTAAATGATCATTTTATCTATGCTAATCCAATTTACCATGACCATGCAGCTGGGAATCAAGACCAAGGTGTAGCATTAGGGTCAAGGGGTGTTCGAGTCTAACATTAGGAAGTAAGTAATTAGCGCGATAGCATTGTTGCTCGTCCAGTAATCCAGAGACCCACTGGAAAATTAGTTTAAATCCCACCACGGCAGATAGTGGAATTTGAAGTCAAAATTAAATCTGATTGAAAATAAAGTGTAGTATTCCAGTCACATGAAGGTAGATTTTATGGCCCTTTAAGTATGTTTTAGGGAAGCATTTGCCTTTTTCATGTATGCCAGGCCCCAAAATATTCATGATGGCACAATTTATGACTTCATCTGCTTCAAGTTAGGAATCTACATGGCTCCATCGATCACTTCACGTCCAAATAGCCTTCTCTCCAATTCCCAGGCATGTTCTGGAGTGAGGCGTTATATTCCACCTATGAATGTGTTCACTCTACAGATTTGGCTGTTTTACTATGTATTTTCAGCAGTTCCTGTTTTATATCTCAAAGTTTTGAAAACCCTGAAGAAACTTTCTAACTCTTTGTTAAATTTTATTTTACAGGTCATAATTAGTGAAGATTCAGATATGGAAGAATGTAGTCTATCCAGTTTCTCAAAACAAAATCAGGGGTATGCATACTTCATTCTCATATAGTAGAATGT
This sequence comes from Chiloscyllium plagiosum, assembly GCF_037043375.1. Classification (NCBI taxonomy): domain Eukaryota; kingdom Metazoa; phylum Chordata; class Chondrichthyes; order Orectolobiformes; family Hemiscylliidae; genus Chiloscyllium; species Chiloscyllium plagiosum. Next base: position 56,196,899 of record NW_028270144.1, read on the forward strand.
GATGGTAACAGAGCTATTAGTTTGGGAATGAATAACAGCTGGAGACTTGAAGACATCTGGAATTTGCTGATTTCCATTTTTAAGAATGTACAGTACCTCTTGTTGACAAATATTAATTGAATCCGGTTAATGAAAGTAATTTGCAGGCTTCCAAAAACATCAGGTGAATTGGCCATGCTAAATTGTCCATAGTGTTAAGTGCAGGGGTAAATGTAGGGGAATGGGTCTGGGTGGGTGCGCTTCGGCAGGTCAGTGTGGACTTGTTGGGCTGAAGGGCCTGTTTCCACACTGTTAGTAATCTAATCTAACCTAAATGTGCTGCTTAATTCTAGTTTTGGTATATGTGAAATAAAGAAAGGTGAAGTTGCTATTTGTCCCAGAGCACCATAAGGCTGCACTCTCATTAAAGATGAACAGTGGTGGCTTAGGTGAGGAGATGACATCAAGAAGGTGGGATCTTCATGGCAACCTCAGCTGGAACAGAAATTGAATCCATGCTGTTGAGGTCACCAACTGAATTAACCAACCCCTAGTGAATGTGTGAAACATCAGAAGTAAAGAAAACCTTTAGATGCTGTAAATCTGATCATTTTGCCTGTGCCGGGCCTTGCCTATAAAAAATAATCAGGGCTCCAGACCAGACTCTAAGAATGAGTATGCTGAGGGTAGTCTCCCCCCCCCCCCCCCCTCCCATTTGTGACTATTCAAGCAGGTCTTCAAAATAAGTTTCTTCCATGTGCAGATACTAATTAAATGATTTTAAAATGCATTTATTGAAAAGTATTTGTTCTACAAGAGAATTGAATATTAAATACCAACCAAACTAGTAAATGAGTCAATAGTTTTTATTTTCAGCGTTTCTTTTTAAATTGGGTTTACTCAGGTATAGTAGTTGGGTTTTCAAAGTCATGTTTCTTCACTGAATTGTGGTCAGGCAACATGCAGCATTGGAGTGAAGCAATTTTCTTTACACGTTTTTTCTCCAGTTTTAAAACTTCAAAATCTGCCTGTCAGCTAAGGGAGAGAGTGCACAGATGAAGCTGTGTAAATTACATCCAGCACTGTTATACAGCAGCAATCTACATATTTTCATTGCCGCCTCAAGTTTTCAGTAGTCAGGTTCTCCACCCCCACCACTCCTTTATTTTTAGCAGATCTTCTTTCTCCAAACTGTCTTCAGGTCATCGTGGCACATTAGTGCAGTAGCAGTTTTGAAATGCCATGTTTGTCTCGTGTATGACACTAGGGCAGGAGAACCCAGGATGCCATCATTACCTGAGATGTTCTGATATCATTGTGTTTCACATAATTGGAACCTTCCAGGAGTTAAACTAGAATACAGAAGAGTTTCTGATACTGTGGGAAGGGCATTGGAAGCACCCTGTGAACAAACACAGGATGAAGACCAGTCCTGTGCTCAGGTTAAGGTTGAACCATTAAAAGTTGTTTGACTGCGCTGACATATGATCAAAAGAGCTGAATTCTCAAGAGGTGAGAGTGACTGCCCTTGAGGTCAAGGCAGCATTAGACCAAGTGTGGTATCAAGGAGGGTTAGCAAAACTGAAGTGAAGGAATTGGTGCTATCCACTACATCACAAGACCACCTCTATAGAAATGTATGTGTTTTTCATGAAACAACCCTTTTTGAATTTCAAACAGATAATTATTCCAGTTGTTGATTTGTGATCTTTTTTTCATTTAAAAAGGAATTCAAGTGGATCAGGATCTTTCAGTAGAAGAGGTTCACAAAACCAGTCTAAAGGAGTAACTTTTTATGATGACGATGAAGAGGTAATTTCTAGTTTTATTCCTCTTGATTGTTCATTTATTGATGGTATTCAGCAGGTCAGGCAACATCTGGAGTGAAACAGAGGTAATGTTTCGGGTGAATGGGTTTTTTTTTCATCAGAACAGCTGAATTGAATTCCATCTGCTACCTTGTCTGTGCATTCTGTTACATACCTCAAGTTCAGTAGCATTGAATTTTGAAGTTTTAACCTGTATTGCACAATTCAAATCATTAATACTAATCAACTAAGGAACTGTTGTAGCACTGACCCTTCACTAACATCACTGACTAGCATCTTCCATCTAAACAAATGACCATTTACCACACCTCTCTGTTCTATTCTTTTTCTGTCTTTTTTAAGGCAATGTAGACCTCTCTATTGCATAAGCTTCAATTTTGTTACCCTGTCTCCTATCTAATACTTTGTCATCCTTTTCTTCAAAGTATTCAATTATGTTAGAATATAATCTGCCTTTTTACAGATTTGAGTTAATTAGACTCTCTCAAAGTCTGTTTTATCCGTACTGTTGTCTCTAAACTTTATCCACCATTGACATTAAACTGATTAATTCTTTTACTAAGTCTGTCCTTGCAACTTTTCTTGATTTTAATGTTGTCACATTGGGAGGTGAATGCTGCTATGATTTAGTCGAAAGCTTTTGAAATGCTGGTACTCAACTTCTAACACCTTTTACACTTAAAAGAACCAATACTGCTTGGTTGTTGTTCTTCATTTGGCTTTGTGGCAGGTGAGAGATTCTGAATGTTTGAAAGTGTTGTCCACCTGAAAGATGGCATAATATTGATGATGAAATTGGATGATATTCAGTGCAGAGAGGTGTGTGTGGTGATGCACTTTGGTGCAAAGAGCGTGGAGGTGGGATACTATTCTAAAGGGTGTGCTGGAGCAGAGTGTCCTGTGTGGATATATACATAAGTTATTAAAGGTGGCAGGACAGGTATGGAAGATCTGTTGATAAAAAGAAAGCATAAGGGTTCAAACTTTACATGGTGGGAGAATTTGGAACTGAATTTCTCAGCAGCATATGATTGAAATGAGTTGACTGATTTTTGTTATACAGAGTGTTGCAGCTACATGATGGTTGCAAATATTAGCTTGTATTTTGCAAATCATGCTTAATTTTAGTTTAGTTTTCACACCAATAATCAAAACTCTGCAACTTTTAATGATCATGCTTTAATAAATTCCACTGAAACATACTTGACAATAGCTAAAACTAGGTTTCCAAACCAATATATGGGAAACGTAGTATCACTTTGACAAGGCATTTGAAAAATATTTTAATATTTGAACATGCGCAGTTTGTTGTTAGAGCATGCTGTGATATGTAAAGCATAATTAATTTTGTGCAGTTTGGTTTATTTCACATCAGTATTTACTGTGGATAAGGTCATGAAAACTTGAGGAAGTAAATGATGTCTTGAAAAAGGTTCACATTACAGAAGGAGTACTGGAGGTTTTAAAATGCATAAAGGTAGACAAATCCCCAGGACCCTAGAACTACTTGAGAAGCTAGGGAAAAGGTTGCTGGAAACTTTCCTGAAATGATTGTTGATACAAACATGGTTGAGGTGTTGGAAGACTGGAGGTTGGCTAATGTGGCATTTTATATGAGAGGCTGGAAGGAAAAGCCAGTGAGCCTTAAGTCAGTGGTGGGTAATGTTGGAAGGGATTGAGGGACAGATTTACATCCCTTTTTGGAAAGGCAGCGACTGATTAGGCATAGTGCATGGGAGATAGTGTCTCAGGAACTTGAATTTTCTGAAGAGGTGACATTGGTTAGGCCACTGTTGGAATATTGCGAGGACTTCTGGTCTCCTTCCTATGTGAAACTTGAAAGGGTTCAGAAAAGATTTACAAGGATGTTGCCAGGGTTGGAAGATTTGAGCTATAGGTAGAGGCTGAACAGGCTGGGGCTGTTTTCCCTGGAGTGTCGGAGGCTGAGGGGTGACCTTATAGAGATTTACAAAATTGAGGGGTATGGATATGATAAATAGGCAAAGTCTTTTCCCTGGGGTCAGGGAATCCAGGACTAGAGGGCATAGGTTTAGGGTGAGAGGGGAAAGATATAAAAGAGACCTAAAGGGCAACATTTTCACGCAGAGGGTGGTACGTGTATGGAACGATCTGCCAGAGGAAGTGCTGGAGGCTGGTACAATTGTAACATTTAACAGGCATTTGGATGGGTATATGAATAGGAATGGTTTGGAGGGATATGGGCCGGGTGCTGGCAGGTGGATTGGGTTGGGATATCTGGTCAGCATGGACGGGTTGGACCAAAGGCTCTGTTTTCGTGCTGTAGATCTCTATGACTTTATGACTCTATGATTGAAGGCAGAGCGCTAAACAGCGTGTATCTGGACTTCAGCAAAGCAATCAACAAGGTTCTCCATGATAAACTGGTTAGTATATAGTTAGATCGTATGACATGGGACCAAGGGGAGCTAGTCAATTGAATAAAAATTGGCTTAGAGGTAGGAGACAAAGGGGATAGAGGATTGCTTTTTGAACTGGAGGCCTGTGACCAGTGGTGTGCCACAAGGAACTGCCTTCAATTTATGTAAATGATTTGGATCTGAATGCAGGAGGCATGATTGGTGTGAAGAAAGCATGGCTTTAGGAGGTTACTTTGCTCTGACCTTTTGTTTTAATGAAAGGTATTAAGTGTCCAGTGGTCTACTAGAATAGACAGCTTGTGAAGCCTTGGAATTTTTTTTAAAAGTTGGAACAATAGAAGCAGCCTATATAGATGTGGTCAAGCTCTCACTGAACTGGGATTTTTAATTTTAGCTTTCAGCAGTTCATAGTTTTTGCTGGGGTCTCAGCAGCATTGTAGGTTGCAGAAAATCTTTCCTGGCTGCTATGTCCTGTCAGAATTTTCTCTTGATTTTGTTTCTTCTTGGGCTATGGGAATTGCATGTGAGACAATCTGTTTCCTGAATTTGCCTTTTGCCAAGGTTGTGTTTATGGCATGTTACTATATTGAACAGTTAATTTAGTATTATTCTGTTAAGCTTTCCAATAGAATAAAGTCATCCTAATTCCGTTTTTTTTTTGTATTTTAACCATAGTGGATGTATCAAGTGTGTTTTTGGTCAAACCACTGGATTTAAGACAATCAAGTTGCATCTAGAACACAACACCTTACATTTACCTTTTTAAAATAAGAAACAGTTAGGGTCCGAGCTATCTTCTGAATATTTTGAGGGGGTTTGGTCTTACTATAACAATAGTAAGTTATAAATGACACCAAAATAGGTGATATAGTGGGCATTGAAGATTGAGTACAATGTGCCAGTGAGGTGAGGAGTGGCAGATGAATTTGAATTTAGATAGATGTGAGGTGTTGCATTTTGATAAGACAAACCAGGGCAGGACTTTTACACTTAATGGTAAGGTCCTGGAGAGTGTTGCCAGGCAAAGACTTGAGGTGCAGGTGTATAATTCCTTGAAATTGGAGCTGCAATAGACACGATGGTGAAGAAGGCGTTTAGCATGCTTGCCTTCATTGGTCAGAATATTGCAGATAGAAATTGAGATGTCATGGTGCAGCTGTACAGGACATTGAGACTGCTTTTAGACTACTGTGTGCATTTCTGGTTGTCCTTTTTATAAGAAGGATGTTGGTAAACTTGAGAGGGTGCTGAAAAGATTGAAGGATATTGCCAGGACTGGAGGGTTTGAGTTATGGGGAGAAGCTGTATACACAGGGGCTATTTTCCCTGGAGCTGAGGGTGACCTTTAGAGGTTTATAAAATCATGCTAGCATGGTTGGGAGAATAGTCAAGATTTTTTTCCTAAGGTGGGAAAGTCCAAAACTAGAGGACGCAGATTTAAGGTGAGAAGGAAAAGATTAAAAAGGGGTAACTTTTTCACCATACGGTGGTGAGGTAGAACACCAGAGGAGGCGATGGAAGCAGGTACAATACAACATTTGAAAACCATCTGGATGAGTATATGAATAGGGAAGGATTTAGAAGGACTGGAGAATTGATGTTTGAAACATTGATTCTCCTGCTTCTCAGATGCTGCCTGACCTGCTGTGCTTTTCCAGCACCACATTCTCTACTCTAATCTCCAGCATATGCAGTTCTCACTTTTGCGTAGGGTTTAGAGGGAGATGGGCCAAATGTTGGCAAATATGACTAGGTCTGATTGGGATGTCATGTCGGCACAGATGAGTTGGACCAAAGGGTCTGTTTCTGAGCTGTATGACTCAATGACTCTATGGTTACTGTGCCTCTCGGCAATCAATTTTAAGTCTGTGTGTAACATAGGAACAGTTTAGTTGGGCATGATCTTTTCCATCTCTACATAAATATGAAATGTAGTAAGTCTGTTAATAGAGAGGCCACTTGTTTAACAACAGGCACAATTAATGCACATTTTAGCACCTTTTCTGAGAATATCTTGGCTATCTGTAACTTCCATTGTTCTGCCATGCTTTTTAAAGTAGATCACTGCAGTTGCATTTTTTAGTGTTGGATAGGCAAAATAAGCTGCCATTATCGTATTTATCACAATTATGTCTACCTATTCACTATATTTCAAATCAGTTGGGCCGAAGCAAACATTGATCTTGCAGGAAGAAGCTACTGTTTGTATACTTGTATATTTAGACTTAATGTTGATTAGTTTAATTTGATATGATGCAAAAAAATGCCTTAAGAATACTTACTAATATTTGTTATAACCAGCAATCTAAATCAAATTTTTTGTGCATTTGAAATTCTGAACGTACCAATGAGTGCACAAAAGGTTTTTCATTAGTTTCCAACCAGCAATAAACTTGCTAGCAGTTATGTCATTATTTCGATGCTGAACAGAGTAATAAAGATTCTTAATATAATGAGAGGGATCCTATCAATTAAGATGTGGAAGTGCCAGTGGTGAACTGGGGTGGACAAAGTCAGAAGTAACACGATGCCAGGTTTTAGTCCCAACAGGTTTATTTGAAATTGCAAGTTTTCGGAGCACTGCTCCTTTTGTCAGATTCTTCCTATGCTGCCAGGAGGAAATGGCACCCACAAGAGTGTGTTAGTAAAACAACATATTGGAAATATATTCAGACTTTCTATTGAGGTTCTTCCATTTTTGTTTTGAGACCTACCTAATAATTAGTTATAGTCATACAGCACAGAAACAGACCTTTTCAGTCCAACTCGTCTGTGCCAACCAAATCTGACCTAGTTCTATTGCCAGCATTTGGCCCACATCCCTCTTATTCATATACCCATCCAGGTGCCTTTCAAATGTAATTGTAACCACCTCAATTTCTAGCCAACTTGTTCCATACGTGCGCCACCATCTGCATGATATAGCTGAGTTTCATTGAAACCCCTTCTTCAACTGCCTCACTCTAATGCTGTCCTAAAATGTCAATTGTGCATGCGTCCGTCTGATGGTCTCTCATACTCTGCATACTAACTCATGACATTTCCTTGATTGATTGCGTATGTGGAACTGCACAAAACATTTCCACCACTGACACTTTTATGGATTGTACTATCAGCAATCAGCCAGACCTTTTAATGACAACGATAAGCACCTCACATTTTTAACTTGTGTACTGTAAATAGTTGTTGACCCATTGATAAAAAGAACTAAGAAATTGAAGTCACCAGTTAAGCTTTTTTTTTAACTTCCATGCTTCAATAAGTTGCAACTTTTATAAGAACCTCGGTTCTCAGCCAAACCTCATTTATAGATTAGTTGGCTGAGATACAAACTCCCTTAAAGCATTCTCTTTGGAATATATGTAGCCTGTGCCAGTAAAAATTGAAGTCGCCAGGGCCAGAATTTTGGAACTCTGTTCACTGTTTTGTAGGTCTGTGGAGTCTCCATGACTCTGCAAAAATCCAGCCTGTCATCGTTTGAATGAAACCCTGTTTCCTGATTCACATGATACAAATCTTCAGACTGCACAATTCAAAGTAGAAAGGTAAAAATTCTCTTCTTGTGGTGAATATTTATTCCTCAACCAACAACCTAGCCATTTATTTCAATATTGGTTGTGAGCCCTAAATGAATGAGAAATGACTGCCATTTTGTCTGTCTGTAAGTGATTGCATCTCAAAAGTCTTTTAATATACTGTGAAGTCAGTCATAAAGAGAGTACGGAAACAGATCTTCGGCCCATGCTGACCAGATATCATGAATTAATCTATCCCCATTTCCCAGCATTTGGTCCATGTCCCCTAAACCATTCCTATTCATATAGCCAGCCAGATGTCTTTTAAGTGTTGTTGTAATTGTCCCAGCCTCCACCACTTCCTCTGGCAGCTCATTCCATACACAACCCTCTGCATGAAAACGTTGCCCTTTTTAGGTCCCTTTTTAAATCTTTACCCTGTCATCCTAAACCTTTTTCCTCTAGTTTTGGACTCCGACCCCCATCCCAGAGAAAAGATCTTGTCTATTCACCCTATCCATACCCTTCATGGATTTATAAACCTCTATAAGGTCACCCCGCAGCCTCTGAACCTCCAGGGAAAAGAGTCCCAGCATATTTAGCTTCTCCCGATACCTCAAACACTCTCTAACTCGAGCAACATCCTTGCTAATGTTTTCTAAAATGTTTCAAGTTTCACAATATCCTTCCTATAGGAGGGAGACCAGAACTATACACATTCTTCCAAAAGAGGCCTAACCAGCCATACCATGACCTCCAACTCCTATACTCAGTGCTCTGACTAATACAGGCATAATTTTAAAGTGATTGGAGGAAGGTATAGGGGAGATGTCAGAGGTAGGTTCTTCATACCCACCACCTCTCTGTGTGTAGAATGCACCACCAGCAGTGGTAAGAGTCAGAGACATTAGAGGCATTTAAGAGACTGCTGGCCAAGCACATGGAAGGCAGTAAATTGAGGGGTATGTAACTTTATCTTGGATTAAGATAAATGCTCTGCACAAACGATGTTGGGCTGAAGGGTGTGTACTGTGCTATACTCTGTTCTATATCAAATGCTGCCTTCACTATCATATGTACCTGCGATTCTATTTTCAAGGATCTATGACCCTGCATTCCAAGGTCTTTTTCAACAACACCCCCCAGACCTTACCCTTAAGTGTGCAAGTCCAGTCCTGATTTGCCTTTCCAAAATGCAGCACCCCACTTTTTATCTAAATTAAACTCCATTTGTCACTCCTCTGCCCATTGGCCCATTTGATCAAGATCCCATTGCACTCTGAGGTAACCTTCTTCGTTGGCCGCTACACCTACAATTTTGGTTTCCTCCCACCATCCAAAATGTGCAGGTTAGGTGAATTGGCTGTGCTAAATTGCCTCCTATGTTCACATCCAATCACTTATATAAAACAACAAAAAGAAGTGGACCCAACACCAATCCTTGTGGCACACAACTTGCCTTTCAGACTGAGGCTTGTGACAACCTTCCACCACTCCCTCTGTCTTCTACCTTCGAGCCAGTTCTGTATCCAAATAGCTAGATCTCCCTGTATTCCATGTGGATGTTAATAGGTCTACCATGAGGAACCTTGTCAAACATCTTATTGAAGTCTGTAGATCATGTCCACTCTGCCCTCATCAATCCTTTTCATTACTACTTCAAAAAACTGTCAGGTTAGTGAGACATGATTTCCCATGCACAAAGCTTTGACCATCCCTAATCAGTCCTTACCTTCCCAAATACATGTAAATCCTGTCTCTCCGGATTCCCTCCAACAACTTGCTCACTACTGAAGACAGGTTCACTAGTCTATAGTTCACTGGCTTTTCCTTACCACCTTCTTAAATAGTAGCATGAAGTTAACCAACCTCCAATCTTCCAACACCTCACCTGTGACTATCAGTGATACAAATATCTCAGCAAGGAGCCTAGCAATCACTTCCCTAGCTTCCCACAGATTTCAGTGATACATACACCTGATCAGGTCCTGGGGATTTTATCCACCTTTTATGCATTAAGACATCCAGCACCACCACATCAGTAATTTTGACATTTTTGAGATGTCACCACTTATTTCCCCCATAATCTTTATCTTCCCTGCCCTTCTCCCTGATTCAAAATACTCATTTAGTATCTCCCCCTCCCCCATTTGCTGCCTCACTGTACCAGGGATCCAGGTTCGATTCCAGCCTCTGACTCTGTGTGGAGTTTGCACATTCTCTGTGTCTGTGTGGGTTACCTCCCACCATCCAAAATGTGCAGACTACGTGAATTGGCTGTGCTAAATTTCCCATAGTGTTCAGGGATGTGTAGGTTAGGTCAGGGGTAAATGTAGAGTATTAGGGTAGGGGGAATGGGTCTGGGAGGATTACTCTTCAGAGCGTTGATGTGGACTTGTTGGGCCAAAGGGCCTGTTTCCACACTGCAGGATTCTGATTCCTGCAGTTCCACACATAGGGCTGCCTTGCTGATCTTTGAGGGGCCCTATTCTCTCCCTAGTTATCCTTTGTCCTTAATGTATTTATAATATCTGTTTGGATTCTCCTGAACCCTCTTTGCCAAAGCTATCTCATGTCTTTTTTTTTGCCCTCCTAACTTCCCTCTTGAGTATTCTCCTACAGCCTTTATACTCTAAGGATTCTCTCGATCTCTGCTATCTCTACCTTTGTGTCTCTTCCTCCTTTTTTCATGTGCTGTTGTTTTGATCTTTTTCCCAAAGTACCAAAACAGTGCAACAGCTTATAAAACAGTAATCAATGCTCCTGTAATGTGAGGAAATCAGTTTCAACACTGTACCTCAAAGTATGTCTTACAGCCACAATTTTTTTCTTGTCATCCATCTTAGATTACCAAGAGTTTTGGTAAGTCCAAACATGTAAAAGATGCGACCTTTAACATGCTCTTTCTTGGACTGAACCTTTGGGCCTTCATTCCAGCCTGTTCTTTTAGTATGGCAATTATTTTCCCCACACCTTATTCTATTTTCTACAATAAACTGGTTCATGTTTGTATTTCATAAATTAAGTTATTGAAAGTAGCATTAAGATGAAATGCTTTTCTGTAGACTAGACTATATAAAGAAGATAGCACTCAGTCATAAATGACTATCTATTTTAGTGCATTGGAGTTGTTGAAACAACAAATCAACATATTTTTGAAATCACACTTATACATTTTACTGGGTAATCCCTTTTTTAATTGGCTAAAGACATCTTGACTTTTTGGATATTGTATCTATTGTTAATCCGGAAATAACAAACTGAGTTTACCAAAATAACACTTTTGCATGTCAAACATTCTACTTCTAAGCATTAATTCTTAATGTTAATGTACCTACTGGTAGAAAATGAGGAAGGAAGATGCTGGTGATCAGAGTCAAGAACATGGTGCTGGAAAAGCACAGCAGATCAGGCAGCATCCGAGGAGCAGGAGGTTTCCTGATAAAGGGCTTATGCCCAAAACGTCAGATCTGTGCTTTTTTTTCCAGCGCAACATTTTCGACTGTTAATGTACCTACGTCTTTTTAATGTTGACCACTATACTAGTTTAAAGGTTAATTGCTTATTTTAAATGAGAATATTGAATAAACATCTAATTGATTTGAATTTCTGGCAGACACATCCTAATTGATGTGGTGTTTAGATTACCGGAATTTTAGATCACTTATGTTGAGAGAGATTTATTCTAATTTATATCTACCTTATGTATTTGTTCCCAGGATGAATTTGATCCCTTTAAAAGTTCTGCAACCGCCAAAGGAAACAGAAGATAACAACTAGTCAAACCCTCATAATGTGCTGATGGTTTATATTCTGGAAGATTTTGTTAATGGTTTCAGTGACAATAAATATATAACGAAAGATTTTTCAAAACTGTTCTTGCTTAAGCATGTTATCTGACACATAATTAGATAGCTAAGTGGATGTGAATACAGTACTTTGATTTTTGCGTATTTACAGAACTGTTTTCCATCTATAGATCTATATTCAATGTGAATCCTTTTTTAATTTTAAAAAAACTTAAATGTTTTGCCTGGTAGCTTTGGGGTGGTTTAATCCACTGAATAGTCTTTACTTAATGTTAATGAATCTGCAAGAGGTTGAAGAAGGATTGCTCTTGTGTAAATGTTCTGAAACTTAAACTCTTTGATATTTTACATATTTCACATATTAGACTTCTTAGAGCCTTGTATTAAATACCCATTTTAATATGTGCATGGGGATCTTTAAAACTTGAATGTGTATTATTTTTATAAAATTTAAAAGCATCAATATTGACCTTTAGGGTGTAGATTTCCCACCTGAGAAACAGTCTGCAATGTTTTGAAGTGGGGTGGGATGTGGAAGACAGTTTAATACTGTATCCTGGGTAAAGAAGAAAAACACTGAATTACGGTAAAGGAAATTAACGGATAACAGCACGAGACACAAGAATGAAATACTGGTAGTAAATTTTATTTGTACATAGTGGTAGGAAAATCTAACATGACAAAGATTCATTGAAATCCTGCAAAATCGCACTGTTCAATGTCGTGGCCTGGTAAAATGGCATACTTAATGAAACATTTATTAAATTCTGCCAAATTCTTCCATTTTCTTCCCATTTACTTTATGTAATGAATCACAACAACATTGACACATTTGTCAAAGAATTAAAGGTTTATGTAGCTAATATATCTCTTTTTTTTTAAATTCAGGCATGGCACAATTAAAATGATTAACTTCTTAATGATATTAACCTTTGCATGTATAGTGAACAAAGTTTGAGAAGTACTGATAGACTTAGTGCTGGTCTGACTGACTGAATCAAAACGTGCTGTAGTAAACCAAGTGGTCTAAGTAGAGTTATGAATGAAGGAATAGAGACACAATATTGTACTTAATGTACGATGAATGGAGTTATTGTGATGAATGTGACTTCATTTGTGCGTTGATGGGAATATGAAGTTTTCTTTATAAGAAGTTTATAATGCAATATAGCAGGATTTACTTTTACATGAGATATATGGAAAATACAAGATTTTTTTTGGCCAAAAATAAGGGGTTGACTTTTACGTGAGATCGACTTTTGCATGAGTATATATGGTGGTTGGCAACAGGAGATATGCAGCCCCTTCCTATCACCACAGGATTAAGTTGTAGGAGCTCAAGCTCAAGCTCCACCCTCCTGGCCATTACCGATTTAGGCCCTCAATAACCAATTAATATCTCCTCATGCCACCACTAAGTGACTGTATTTCCAAAAGGAGAGAACACTGACAGCTGTTTGGTAAAATGGGGTAACTTACCTGCCATGTTTGGGGGCAGATGAGCATTTAGCCTTTGCCTTGGTCAGTACCAATCATGGGTATTAGGGAATGCAAATGAGGGAAGCTGAAAGCCACTTCCCTGTCCTTGCCTTAAACCCTGTTTCCCCATGACCAACCCTGAGATGCCTCACAGAAGTAACTTATTTTGCCAACTGTTCCTGAACTTGAGTTGCTATTCCACCCCCTAGCCTCAACCTCTGAAGCAGCAGGTGTCTGTTGGCCTTGCATTTTCAGTCAAGGCAGGACATTATTGTCTAAAGATTTGATTCAGCAAAAATCCACCAGATGACAGATGGGTGCTAGATCCCCTTGCACTACCAATTGCATGGGGTGACAATCCAGTGTTTTGTGCCCACCAGCACACTTCAACAAAAAAATCAAAAGATTTTACTCTTAAATATAGCTTCTTCCCATCCATACGGGACAATGGGCAGCCAGACATCACCAGCAATCCCGAATCCATTGCAACCTCTTTTGCTTCATCCAAAGTGGTTTCATAATTGTGAAGGTTCTCCTTAAATATACCTTGCCAAGCATTCTTTAGCTTGTCAAACTACTGGTGTTTGTTCTGCTGCCATCCTGACATGCCATTCCATACATCTGGGAGATGAAATCAATGTCTTGTCATTCTCAGTTATCTCTCTGTTACAAGATCCTGTAGGTGTCTGTAACCAATCCTCTGTAATATTTCATTATTAATGAGGAAGAAGAAGGCATATAATGAATACTAGAATAATAGTACTTAAACATAGGCGAGAAGCTAGGGCTGAAATAAGGAAGGCTAAGAGGAAGCATGAGCTGTAAAATGTGTTGCTGGAAAAGCGCAGAAGGTCAGGCAGCATTCAAGGAGCAGGAGAATCGACGTTTCGGGCATAGCCCTTCTTCAGGAATGAATCTCCAGCATCTGCAGTCCTCGCTATCTCCTAAAAGGAAGCATGAGGAAAGGATGTCAGGCTCCACTAAAACAAATGATAAAATGTTCTTCAAACATATTAATAGTAAAAGATTAGTGAAGGATAGAGTGGGGCTTATAAGGAGCAAGTAAGGTAAGTTGCTCAATGAAGCAAAGGACGTGGCAAAAGTACTAAACGAATATGTTGTTTGACCAAATTATAAGATGATAATGGCCGAGTTGAAATTATGGGTGTTGAGCAACTGAACAGAATAGTGATAGGTAAAAACGTGGTGCTAAAAAGGCTTGCAGCACTCCCAATAGCGATGTCGGTAAGACCGGATGAGACGCATCCTAGTTTGCTGAGATACTTAATGGAGCAAATTGCGAAGCTAGTGACAGACATTTTCCAGGCCTGAACAACGGATTAGTTGCAGGAGAACTGGAGGATTGCAAATGTTACAACCTTGTTTAAAGGACAAAATGTAATCCAGGAAACTATAGTCCTGTTAGTTTGACATCACTGAGGTTAAAGTGATGGAGGCCATAAGATTGGGTTAGGTAAATGTACACTTAAAAAAAAATACTGGACAGTCAAGAGCAAGTCATGTCTGACAAATATAATTGAGTCCTTTGATAAGATGTCACAGACGATGGATGGGAGTAGTGCTGTGGACTACTGTTATATTTTATGTGTGGACTTTCAGAAAGTATTTGATACAGTGCGAAATGGCAGGTAGGTTAGTAATTTTGAAATGTTTGGGACTGATGAATCCTTGGTGTAGAAGCAAAACCATGCCAACAACTCTTTCCCTCACCCCCCACACCACCCCTCTGACCAAGGAGGCAGGCAGGATTTTTTTTTGTACCCAACTTACTGAAGGCCTGAAACAACAAATTCTAATGATTACCTAAAAGTGTGGTAAATAAACATACCCAAATTGTGGCCCAAGATATGCTGACTTCAAGGAGAGGCTCTTGGCTCTCACTAATCTGTAGGAGTGAAACCCCTCATCCTGACCGGGAACAAAGACTCAGGAGGCGAGCAGGATTCAGGCACGTGGCAGTGTTTACTCTTATTGAAGCAGTCACCAGTTCATGCAGGGATAAGGCCAAAGATCTCTCCCAAATCTGACCTCGATGTGAGAACCCAGTTGTTCTTTTAATCTTTGATCTCTCTTTCGATATTAGCTAATGACACTGTAGTGCTTACAATTAAATACAACAGTTTTATACATTTTGTGTTACAACAATCACACGTGGTCACTGTGCCTTTTCCCTTATTCTATATATCCAATCCTGTGAAACACGTAATCAATGATGGACACTCATGTGGACAGATCTGTGTTCCCACGATCTCATGATGTTTAACACACATTGTGATCTTCAGGCCTAGGGATCTTCCTATGCATCCTATTAACTCACATTCCAAAGTTACTGGCTGTACTTCTTCGAACATGTCCCAGAACTTGCTTATATCTAAGGATAGCTTGAATCCTTTTGCCCATTATATTCCTTTCATATCTCTATCAAATTCTGTTTCTCCTTTTATATTTTACCACTGCCCTAATTACGTATAAAATGTACAACAGACAACTGGTTCTAACTAATTGCTATTAGATTGGTAACATTCATTTCTATTGTAAAATTAGTTATACGTGAGGTTTTGTAATTACCTCGACTGTTAGCACTCTTTAACTATGAGCTTCAAGCCATTTGTTTCTCATGGGATATGCCAGGTGAGACTACCTAACTTTCACATCTATGTTTAAATCTTTTCCCAATGCTTTTTAGTTATCAATGTATCTTCTTGTTTACTTGTGTCTATAATTATGTTGCAATTTATCTCTGAGATTATCTGAACAATCTTTAACTAAAATCTATTTCTTAGTAATTTTAAAAAAAGCTCTAATTACTGCAAAATAACTTCAGCTGTTTTTATAGCTGTATGATGAGTTAGGCTGACAGTCTTATGGATTGAGGTTTATTGGCCTTATTCTGACTGATTTTTTTCATCTAATGGGACAACATATTTTCATTAATGAGACTGGAAACAATTACTTGTTGTAGTTTAATGAACTTCTTTAATCCTTCAGATGTTTACAAGCCACAGTCACTAGTTCATCTGTGTTGGTTGGTAGAGGTTTACCTCCTCCTTTAATGTTTGTAACAAATCTTCAGACAGTCGATCTTGGAACATTTCTGATCAAGCTTGTCTCTACCAACACTCCTTTCAGCTGTTGTTCATGCAATGCTCCCTTTTGCCTTGGAATAACCCCTTCTCAAAGATACCATTGTTTCACTTAAATACTGCAGCAGGCTTTTAATTGTGTTTTAATCAGTGTGTCAGCTATTTTATATCAAATATGGGCAGCTCCAACAGATTTCCCCCCCCCCCCCCCAACCCTTTGACCCTAGGTCAGATTATGGCCATAGGGACATTATTAACGAAAAGTCCAAAGCAAAATCCATGAGTAGTCTCCTTTCGGCAATGTTGCATCTACGAGCCTATTCCCGCCATATAGTGAGCTGGTCATTTTCTTTAGTCATTCCACTAGAAGTCTGTTGTTTTGGTGGTACGTAGCAGGGCTACCTTCTTAGTCTGTGGCTCTTCCGCAGTCATTTTCTTCATTATTGTAACGAATTACTTGAGGAAGCCATAAACAGGAAAATACAGACATAACTAATACCATCAAAATTACTGTTATCGGGACAATAAGCATTCCCCAGGGTCCCAGCCACCCTGCTACCCAACTCCATAGGGTTGAAGATGGGTGTTGTTTAAGTTTGTTCATTTCTTTTAAGATGTGATCAGCTAAATCGGTAATTTCCTCCAAATTGTTGGGGATATATATAACGATTTCAGGGTACTAGTGTTGTTGGAACATTCCCTCACTTGTGCGCTTCCTGAAGGTCAACCAGGTATCATTGTGAATTGATGACAAGCTGGGGTGATGATGTATGTCTGAGTGCAGTTACTAATTCCCACTTCTAGCCCTCTAGGATCCATTTTTTTCTCACAACTCACACCATTGGGCTTCCCTATTTCTGAAGTGCTAGTCCGTGTGACAAAGGGGGCTATTGTGAGGATTAGTACCAGCCAACAAAGGCAGTCAGGTCCTGCTGACTTCTACTGGACCCAGTAGTGGATGGTATGGATGCTATATTTTCCTGCCCCATTTGGGCATTTATATCCTTCCCCGAAACCATGTCCTGTACTACTATTCTGTCTCAATATCCATTCAACTAGTTCCAACACATTAAAGGGGTTGAGCCGCCCTTAGGATGTGTTGGGATGTGTGAACAATTTCAGCAGTGGGAGACATTAATATGTTTGGTATAAGCAAATAATCTATACAAAAGTATGATAACATTAAGTTCCTGTCTCGCCATGTTTCTGTTAGTCTCTAATAAAATCAAAATTGAGAGGAGCCTACAGAGGATTAGCATCTTCATGCTTATGCTAATATCAGTAATATTCTTAATTACAATCAACCTTGCCCAACTGCGTCACATGTATTTAGATTACCTAGTGTGGAAACAGGCCCTTTGGCCCGACCATCCGAAGAGTAACCCACCCAGATCCATTTCCCTCTGACTAATGCATCTAACACCATGGACAATTTAGCATGGCCAATTCACCTGACCTGCACATCTTTGTGACTGTGGGTGGAAAGCCACACAGACACTGGGAGAATGTGCAAACTCCACACAGACAGTCACTGGAGGCTGGAATCGAACCTGGGACCCTGCTGCTGTGAGGCAGCAGTGCTAACCACTGAGCCACCGTGCTGCCCTAACAAATGACTTTAATCATTTCCACCTGCCATCCAGGGGTTGAGGATCCTGTTCCAAGTGCCTGTCAGTGATCAATTGGTGAGGGCCCTTAAAACCTGCAAAAGGGAGAGATGAGAGAGAGGGAACATACTAGACGAGCAGGATGGAATGTTATTAGTTTCTATATACTCTTAGCTAGGTAGGATTATTTTCATAATTAAGTGCACTCCTGTTACCTGATAATATTACCTCATGATGTCTGTCCCTTCGGGGGTCCCTTGCTTGGCATTGTTTTCACCAAACCCTTTGATCCTGGGGCTTGCATTTTTGTTTGTCCTAGGCATTCCTCAAACTCTCAGTCATTGAGAAGCTACTGGTCTTGTGCCTGCCCATGAAGTATGTGTAAATGTTCACAGAGGGATTTTACGTAATCCTAGACCTGAAGATAAGAATCTTTATGATGTGGAAACAGGCCCTTCGGCCCAACAAGCTCATACCAACCCTCAGAAGAATATCCTACCCAAACCCATTCCCCTACCAATCTCCATTTATCCCTGACTAATGCACCTAATTATGCATCCTTGAACACTATGGGCAATTTTGCATGGCCAATTCACCTAACCTGCACATCTTTGGACGGTGGAAAGAAACACATGCAGACACGGGGAGAATGTGCCAACTCCATGCAGTCACCTGAGGCTGGAATCAAACCAGATCTTGTTGCTGTGAGGCAGCAGTGCTAACCACTGAGCTACTGTGATGCCCTACTTGTCCCTCGCTGTTAGTGAGTTCTGCTTCCCCTATAATTAGGTTCTGGGGAGTGTCATTGCTCATCTCGTAATGAGCTCAAAGAGATTTGGTCCAGTGACCCTCGAAAGCATTGCCCTTTGTACCATCAGAATGGCTTGTAGGGAAAAGGTGCATTTAACTCCTTCTCCTACCTTTGCCTTGGTCTGAGCATTTTTCAGCATTCTATTCATACCTGAGCTCTTTTGTTAGCAGGGGATATGATCTTTTATGTTATTCCCAAGAGTTTACATGCTTCCTTCAACTACTTGCCTGTGAAGTGGGTCCCTTGGTCTGATGTAATAATTTGGAAACCCCGCTTCGCCTGATTCTACTTCCTTCCCAAGATCCACAAGCCTGACTACCCTGGCCGACCCATTGTCTCAGCCTGCTCCTGCCCCACTGAACCCATCTCCACTTATCTCGATACTGTCCTATCACCCCAGTCCAAGAACTCCCCACATACATTCGAGACACCACCCATGCCCTCCAGCTCCTCCAAGACTACCGTTTCCCCAGCCCTCAATGCCTCATCTTCACCATGGACATCCAATCCCTCTACACCTCCATCCACCATGATCAGGGCCTCCAAGCCCTCCATTTCTTCCTCTCCCAATGTCCCCACCAGTACCCTTCCACTGACACACTCATTTGTTTGGCTGAACTGGTCCTCACCCTTAACAATTTCTCCTTTCAATCCTCCAACTTCCTCCAGACAAAAGGGGTAGCCATGGGCACCAGCATGGGCCCCAACTATGCCTGTCGCTTTGTTAGCTACGTAGAACAGTCCATTTTCCATTGTTACAGCAGCACCACTCCCCACCTCTTCCTCCGCTACATTGATGACTGCATCGGCACCACCCGCGAAGATGTTGAACAGTTCATCAACTTCACCAACACATTCCACCCCAACCTTAATCCTTGACACCTCCCTTCCCTTCCTGGATCTCTCCATCTCCATCACTGACGACTGACTCAACATTGACATTTTTCACAAACTCATCGACTCCCACAGCTACCTGGATTACACCTCTTGCTGCAAAAATGCTATCCCGTATTCCTAATTCCTCCGCCTCTGCTGTATGTGCTCCCAGGAGGACCAGTTCCACTACAGATGGCCTCCTTCTTTAAAGGCCATAATTTCCCTTCCCATGTGGATGAAGATGCCCTCCAATGCATCTCATCCACGTCCTGCACCTCCGCCCTCAAGCCCCACCCCTCCAACCGCAACAAGGACAGAACCCCTCGGTCCTCACCTTCCACACCACCAACCTCTGCATAAACCGCATCATCCGCTGACATTTCCACCACCTACAAATGGACCCCACCACCAGGGATATATTTCCCTCCCCACCGCTATTCGCTTTTCGCAAAGACTGTTCCCTTCGTGACTACCTGATCATGTCCATGCCCCCCAACAACCCACCGTCCCCACCTGGCACCTTCCCCTGCCACCGCAGGAATTGCAAAACCTACGTCCACATCTCCCCACTCCCCTTCATCCAAGGCCCCAGAGGAGCCTTCCACATCCATCACAGTTTCACCTGCACATCCATAAATGTCATTTATTCTATCCGTTGCTCCCGGTGCAGTCTCCTTTACATTGGGGATACTGGATGCCTTCTCGCAAAGCACTTTAGGGAATGTCTCCCGGACACCCACACCAATCAACCCCACCGCCCTGTGGCCCAACATTTCAACTCCCCCTTCTCACTCTGCCGAGGACATTCAGGTCCTGAGCCTCCTCGACCGCCACTCACTCACCACCCGACGCCTGGAGGAAGAACGCCTCAGCTTCTGCCTCAGAACACTTCAACCTCAGGGCATCAATGTGGACTTCAGCTTCCTAATTTCCCCTCCCCCTACCTTAACCCAGTTCCAACCTGCAAGCTCAGCACCATGCTCATGACCTGTCCTACCTGCCAATCTTCCTTCCCACCTATCTACTCCACGTTCCTCTCTGACCTATCACCTTCATCCCCACTTCCATCCACCTATTGCATTCTTAGCTACCTTCTCCCCAGCTCCACACCCCTCCCATTTATCTCTCCATCTGGAGACTTCCTGCCTCATTCCTGATGAAAGGCCTTTGCCCAAAATGTCGATTTTCCTGCTCCTCAGGTGCTGCCTGACCTGCTGTGCTTTTCAAGCACCACTCTAATCTTGACTCTCCCTTGATCTGAGCCTAGTTGTATGGTAACCTCCCTCCCACCCACCTCTTTTCCCCCCCCCCCCCCCCCCCCCAACACTCCCCTACCCCAACCCCAAACATGGATATTATTTCAGCTGCCAATATTTTTGTCACCAAGGTTGCAGTACAGATCTTTGTGGGAAAGCTTTTATTTATCTGCTAAACTGGTTGACAGAATTTCTTATTCTGAGTTTGTGGGAGTGGTCCCATAAAGTCCACTTGGATGTGTTCCCATGGTCCCTGTGGACGGGACTGATGGCTCATTTTGATTTTAATTCCCTGTCCTGGTTCTGTCTGTGCACATGCAGTGCATCTCAGGCAAAATTTAGTTTTGTCTCTTCACATTCCTTTCCACCACGAGCAAATAGGTATTACCTGTGTCATTTTGTCCCTCCCTATATGTACTCATCCATGGTAAACATTGCACAGGATCTGTTGACATAATATGGGAGTGACCACCTTACTCCAAATATCATCTGCTCCTAATGCTGCTCCATCTTTAATCCATTCTGCTTTATCCTCTGAGCTGGCTTGTTGCTCTCTCACAGCTGCTATCGTTGTCACTTCTTGTTCTAACGTTGCTTTTGCTGCACTGTCTATGTAGTCATTCCCTCTCTGCTCTGGTGTCTGAATCTTTCTCTGTGCTTAAATACTGCTGCCTCCCGTGGCCAATAAATCCTTGACTAGGGTCTCATGCTGAATTACACTTCCACCTGAGGTAACATAACCTCGTCTTGTTCATCCCATCATGTAGTCACAGACTACACCGACTACTGTCTGTGTTAATGTCAAAAAGTGTGGCATTGGAAAAATACAGCAGGTTAGGCAGCATCTGAGGAGCAGGAGAGTCGACATTTCAGGCATAATTCCTTCATCAGGAATGTGGGCGGAGGGGGCTGGTTGCCCAAGGGGGCTGAGAGATAAATGGGACGGGGGTGGGGCTGAGGGGTATGTAGCTAGGAAGGTGATAGGTGGGTGATGGTAATTGGTCAGAGCAGAGGGTGGGGAGGATAGGAAGGAAGATGGACAGGTGGAAGAAGTTCAAGAGGGCAGTACCAAGTTGGAGGGTTGGATCTCGGATAAGATAGGGGAGGAGAGATGAGGAAACTGCTAAATCAACATTGATGCCATGTGGTTCGAGGGTCCCTAAGTAGAAGATGAAGCGTTCTACCTCCAGGTGTCAGCTAGCTAGAATTTGGCAGTGGAGGAGGCCCAGGACTTTCATGTCCTTGGTGGAGTGGGAGGGTGAGTTGAAGTAGTTGGCCACAGAGTGGTGGGATTATTTGGTGCATGTCCTGGAAATGTTCTCTGGAGCATTCCACAATTTGACGTCCTTTCTCCCCTCTGTAGAGGAGACCACATCAAGAGCAATGGACAAAGTAGATGAGGTAGGCAAAAGTGAGGACTGCAGATGCTGGAGATCAGAGTCTAGATTAGAGTGGTGTTGGAAAAGCACAGCAGGTCAGACAGCATTCGAGGAGCAGGAAAATTGATGTTTCGGGCAAAAGCCCTTTATCAGAGGTCTTTGGATGTGCAGGAAAATCTCCGCTGGATGTGAAAGGATCCTTTGCGACCTTGGATGGAGACAAGGGTGTGGGTGCAGGTTTTAGATCTGTAACGGTGGCAGGAGTAGAGGGTGAGTTGGTGGTGGGGGCGTGGACCTAATGAGGGCATCACAGAGGGAATAGTCTCTGCGGAATGCTGATAGTGGTGCGGAGAGAAATATATCTCTGGGAGTGGGGTCTGTTTATAGGAGATGGAAATGGCAGAGGATGATGTGTTGTATCTGGGGATTGGTGGGGTGGAAGGTGAGGACCAGGGGGTTCTAATCTTGTTATGGTTGGGATTCAAGTGTGGGGGTGTGGGAAGTGGAGGAGATACGCTGAAGGGCATTGTTGTCCATGTGGGAGGAGAAATTGTGGACCTTGAAGTAGGAGGCCATCTGGTATGTTCTGGAGTAGAATGGGAGCAGATGCAGTGGAAGTGCAGGAACTGGGCCTCAGCGTTATAGTGCTTCTGCGCCCCATCTACAAACATGGATTTTATATTTGGCCCCTCCATTTGCTCTCTCTTAACTCAACCCTGTCTCTCTTCTTCCTGCTCCATGAGGGGAATACATTTATGTTTCTATCCTTCTTGATTCACATCTATTAACTTTAACCCCTTCCACGTGCTTGTCTCCTGGCGAGGGTGCAGCTTCCCATTTGGCTCGCCAACTGTCCGTAACACTTCTCAACTTGCCAGCTTCCAATAGCTGGATTATACTATGTGAGGAGTGTAATATCATCTTCCCTCGCTGTGTCAAGGGGGAGGATGTTGTAGCACCTTAGATGACTCAAACACTCAAGTGTTGTCCCACCATGACTAGATCTATTTTACCTAAGTAGTATCCCACAGGCCGGAGCTGGTCTCGGTAGCAATACTCCAGACCGATTGCCCTTTCCAGCACTGCAAAAGAGGTGAAAGGGCTTTTTCAGGTCAGGAAGTCCTAGTGCTGGTGCAGAGGCCAGTTTTTGATTTTGACAAAGGCCATCTTTTGCTCAGGTCCTCATTCAATTTTCTCTGAGCTAGCACATCCCCATCCCCCAACCTTGCTGAGTTCTTGCTAGTTTGCTGTAATTTTCTACAAAGTTCCTACAATAGTTCAACAGTCCTAAAACTTGTCTTATCCCTCTAACAGTAACATTTTTTTCATTTCCGATAAGGTCACCTGAGTAAGGTGACAAAAATATTGTCTAAATCTTTTTTAGTTAATATATTTACATAATTTGCTTGAAATTTCAGTACACTCCAGATTCAGGTTCCTTAATTTATTTTATTTTACCCTCCAGTTCCCTACCAACAGACCAGCTCTCCCAGTAACAGCAAAATAACATTATACATGGACTCAGAATTTCTCCAGCTGTCTCATCTGTATCCATTTTGAGAATACTTCTTTAATCTGCTAATTTTGTTAACAAGTGTACCACAGAGTGGCACTGCTTTCATATGTAAGCACCCAACTTAGTTGCAGTTTCATGTTATGAAACAGTACAGCTCTCATGTTCATCAGGCTTTACCTTCAGAATATGTTTCCCGCCCCTTTCACTAATACTACTTTCATTGTTTTAAAATCAGTTTCTCAATGGATGAGGTGTCAGTGTCTTATCGTTTAAACCATGTTTTTGTGCTCTTCCAAACTATTAACCCTTTTGTCAACGAGGTGTCTGAGACCCATTCTCTAATATGTTTTTCTTCTGTCAGTGCTCTTCATCCTTAATTACATCCAATTTTGCAATTTAACTATTATCACCTATCTAACTCTAGCCATCTGAGAAGATTTGCAGCCCATGGATCTTAATCTTATAATATTTTAAAACAGAAGTCAAACATTTCTGTTTAATTCAGAAAAAAACATGCTTTGTTCTTTCTCTGAGATGTCCCTTTTTTAAAGTTACTTGATAACTCTAGATATTTGATATCTCTATGTAAATTTGTCCAAATGTGAAATTCTGCTTATTCTCTCAAAGTCACTAACAATTTTTATACATTGGAATTTCTAATACCCAATATTTCTAATGTTTCCACAGTACTTCTCTAATACTGAAAAATAAACAACTATCATCCTTCCTCATCAAACAGTACTGGTTAATTAGTATTGAACTACTACACTACTACTGATTCAAAAAAGGGGGTGGAGTGTAAACTCTTGCACATAGTTACATCATCAGACTCTCCACCTCCTGCAAAAAAAGTTATACTTTAACAAAAAAAACACTTCCTTTGTTAAATTTGCCCTTCCTAATTTCTCTATTGGTTTTCTTAGATTTTAGAACATACCATCAAAATTTTGTTGAAACATAATTGCATTTCCAAAATTCCAAATTCCCGATTACTTGTATACTTTCACACCAAAGTACATTTGCAATGTGCAAATGTAATGATTCACTCATATATCAAAACAGTATTTGGAAGTTAACTATTTCCAGAAAATGAAATTCCAAAAATGGTAATTTCTGGAATTTCCTCAGTCCAAACACTACACTGAGCCAATTCCAAAAAGTAAATTTTTACCAAGCTTTCATAAACCAAATTTTTGTCAACATTTTGTCGCAAATTTATGCTCTGCACAAGCATTGATAGCTTTTTAAAAGAACATTACATTAAGTTTCCCACTTACAGAGGCACACCACATTTTTAAATTACCTTAGATTCCCAAAATGCAAACTAACTTCAAAGTAGGCACAGATCTCGAGGTCCAGGGAACAAAAACACATAAATTGTTCAAGATGACATGTAGCAACCAACAAAAGTGCATTAAAACCAGACAACAAAAAGTTAATACTTCTACAACTTTTAGCAAACTAGCATGGAGAACCAATATTCCATTCTCTTTTTCTCACTTATGAACTCTAGCTATTTTAGCTTGTTTCTGTGCCTTTTTGGTGTTCTGTTTAAACAGAACTGCAAGGATGATTAACCCTTTCTGTGTCTTTTCATGTCCCTAATTAAGGCTTTATTTTTCTCAAACACAGTCTACAGAATGGATAGGTCTGGACCCCATTGGGTTTTTTCCCAGTCCTTTCCTCACATTCTTCTGGAGTTTTTTTGTTGCTTTTTTTTTTGAGACAATCCTTTGTCCCTCCGCTTATTCGTTAGCATGGTCCTTTGTTTGAGGCAAGACGTCGCTTCTCACTTCTCCTGTGCTTATTACTGTAGTTAGCACAGACCTATGTATGAGACAGCCTGTTGTCTCTATTGGCACTTATTTATGAGACCTGCCCAGTCCTTTTTCCTTGTGTGCTGACTTAATGCTGGTACCTATTCATCCCCATGGGCTTTTGTTGAGACAATCCTTTGTCTCGCCTGCACTCTCCTGTTAGTACAGGCCTTTGTTACCACACCCGTAGTTCCTGTTGGTCAATTAAAAAATATTTTTTTATGTCCTGACTTATAGAAGCTCTCACAGAGCGAATGCTGTACTTACCTAAACGTGGGGTGAATGAACATACTCACCCAAATCATGGCCCAAGGTATGCTGACTTCAAATAGAGGCTCCTGGCTGGCTCACCAATTTGTAGGAGCAAAACCACCCCCACCAACCAGGGACTAAAGACTTGGGAGATGGGTTAGATTCGAGCATGTGGCAGTCTTTATTCTTATGAAGCAATCACTGGTTCATGCTGGGGGAAGGACAAAGATTCCCCACAAATTTGGCCTTGCTGTGAGAACCAATTGTTCTCTTAGTCTTTAAATCAGGTCGGGAGAGAGATCAATGACACTCAAGTGTTTACAGTGAAATACAATATTTTTATACAATTTGAGTTACAATAACTACGTTCAATGTAGTTACTATGCCCTTTTTGTTATTCTATACATCTAATCCTGTGAAACACGTAATCAACGATGGATACTCCTGTGAACAGACCTAGATTCCCATGATCTCATGATGTTTAACAGACATTGTCATCTCCAGGCCTTAGAGATCTTCCAATGCATACTATTAATTCACATTCCACAGTTACTGGCTGTACTTCTTCGACTTGCTTCCCAGAACTTGCTTATATCGAAGGACAGCTTGAATCCTGTTGCCCATTATATTCCTTCCATATCTCCATCAAATTCTGTTTCTCCTTTTATATTTTTCCACTGTCCTAATTACATATAAAATATACAACAGACAGCTGGTTCTAACTAACTGCTATAAGATTGGTAACATTCATAAAGTTAGTTATATGTAAGATTTTGTAATTACCTCGACAGTTAGCATTCTTTGACTATGAGCTTCAAGCCATTTGTTTCTCACTGGATATGCCAGGTGACACTACCTAACTTTCACATCTATGTTTGAATCTTTTCCGCTAATGCTTTTTAGTTATCAATGTATCTTCGTGTATACTTGTATCAATAATTATGTTGGAATTTATCTCTGTGATTATCTGAACAATCTTTAACTGGAATCTATTTCTTAGTAATTTAAAAAAAAACTTTAATTACTGCAAAATAACTTCAGCTGTTGTTTTTATAGCTGTGTGATGAGTTAGGCTGACAGTCTTATGGACTGAGATTCAATGTCTTTATTCTGACTGATTCTTTTCATCTGGAAGGAACCAGGTCAAATTTATGGTTAATTCTTTTGAATTAAACATAGTCATTTTGATAGATGGGTGTGTGCTTTAAAAATAGATAAGACCCATGAGGCTCTACGAGAGATTATTCTGCTGGAGGAGTTTAAAAACCCACTTCCAGAGATGGTAAGAATATATGTGGAGGAACAGAAAGTTCAGGCAGTGAGAAGGGCAGCAGAATTAGCGGATGAGTACATGTTGGTGCATAAGACAAGCTTCTAGCCAGGATGTCATCCTGTGAGGGATGGAAGTTGGGAGAAGAGGAGATCCTACACCACAAAACTGAGAGTAGAGAACATTGGGAAGAATTTACCACATGTTAAAGAAGCCCAAGAGGGTTAAAAAGAGGCAAAAAGGCCTCCGATGTTTTCACTGTAATGGAGTGGGACACAGAAAGTTACCGTGCTGGTGGTTTCAGAAGCGTACTTGGAAAAGGTGCACTGGAAAGCGGGACACGTAAAGTCACTGTGCTGGTCGTTAAAGAAAGGCACTGTGGGAAAAGATGTGGTAAAAGAAGCTAAGTCAGTGGCATTAGTGAAGGTAGTAAAGAAGAGCTGAGGAGCTGCAGGAGAGTGCACAGCCTAGGCAGAGGCTTGGTATGAAGTTAGTATCTGATTTCTACAAAGAATTCACCTCTTGGGTAAAGTTTACTCAGAAAGAACAAAGGAGAGAAGGAAAGAAATTATAATTTTGAGAGATACAGAATCTAACCAGTCACTGATAGTAAGGGATGAGCAAATACACACATGGATCTGTTACCCAAGAGTGTGGTAATTTGTGGGATAGATTGACAGAAATTTAGTGTTCCCCTATGTAAGATCAGGTTGGAGTGCCAACTCAAGACTGGGGAAGTTACAGTGGGAGTGATTGACAGAGTGTCAGTTCCAGGAATTCAGCTTGTTAGAATCATAGAATCCTTTCAGTGTGGAAACAGGCCCTTCAGCCCAACAAGTCCACACCAACCCTCTGAAGAGTAACCCACCCAGACCCATTCTTCTACTACTCTACATTTAGCCCAGACTAATCCACCTAACCTACATATCCCTGAACACTATGGGCAATTTAGCATGGCCAATTTACCTAACATGCACATCTTTGGGCTGTGGGAGGAAACCCACGCAGATACGGGGAGAATGTGCAAACTTCATACAGATAGTCACCCGAGGCAGGAATCGAACCCAAGTCTATGGTGCTGTGAGGCAACAGTGCTAAACACTGAGCCACCATGCTGCCCACAGCAGGTTAGTGCAGAAGAGAAATGGGCTGAAGTGCACCAGATTGTGTTGCCAGTAGCACACAGAGAGGAGCTGTTATGGGTAGCATATGAACTACCTGTAGGAGGTCACTTAGGGGTACAAAAGACTCAGGCTAAGATACAAAAACATTTTTATTGGCCTGGAAAACACAAGGGTGTGGTTAACTTTTGCCGTATGTGTCATACATGCCAATGGTAGGTAGACCACAAGCTTTAATAAAACCAGGACCTTCATTGCTAATTCCCACATTTGAAGAAACTTTCATGCAGGTTATAATTGATTGTGTAGGTCCCCTCCCAAGAACTTGGGAAAGTGGGAACAAGTACTTGTTAACCATAATGGATTTGTCTGCCAGATTTCTGGAGGCAATTCCATTACGGAGTATCAAGGCAAAAAAGGTAGTAGAGGAGTTAGTAGCTTTCTTCACACAGTATGGGCTACCCAGAGACATTCAGTTGGATCAAGGGTCAAATTTTACTGCTAAGCTGTTTAAGGAGGTTATAGATAGCTTATGTATATAGTACTTTAAATCCAGTACATATCATCCTGAATCCCAGGGAGTATAGAAAGGTGGCTTCACACTTTGAAGATCATGTTGAAAGTATACTGTCAGGATTACCTGAATGATTGTGTTAAAGGTATCCCATCAGTATAGTTTGCCATTAGAGATGCCCGAAACAAATCTACTCAGTTTACTCTCTTTGAGTTAATATTCGGGCATGAGGTGAGAGGTTCTTTAAAATCAATTAAAGAAAAATTTACAGAACCAAAACTGAAGATCTCACACTTAGATTATGTATCGGAGAGATTAACTCGAGTAGGTGAATTAGCTAAACAGCATCTAAAGAGGGCACAGTGTAGAATGAAGAGGGTAGCAGATAAAAGCTCTGAGACTTGGACGTTTTCCCAAGGGGAGGACGTGTTAGTACTCTTACCAGTGATAGGAGATCCCTTCAAAGCCAGGTTTAGTGTTCCCTATCAAATTGAGAAAAAGTTGAGTCAGGTGAGCTATCTAGTAAAGATGCCATATTTAAAAAAAGTATTGAGTATGTCATGTGAACATGTTGAAACCACATTATACTAGAGAGAAAGAACTGGAGAAACAGATGTTAGTTACTGCCCCGCAGGGTGAGGAATCAAATCCAGATGCTGAGGATTTGGAGGAGCCTCAAAATGGATTACGAAATGAAGTCCTTGAGGAATGGGATAGGTTAGTAAGCTATCTGTCTCAGGAGCATAGAGCAGAGTTGAAAGATTTGTTACTGCAGTATAAGGACATACGACATACATAAGAATCAGATGAGGAGGACAAATGAAGTAGACGTAGGGAATACTGCTCCAATAAAACAACACTCCTATCAGCGTAATCCTTTCAAAGCCAGACAGGTCCAAGTTTAGGTGGAGGCCATGCTCGACGAGGACATCATCGAACCAAGCCAGAGTGTTTAGAGTTCGCCGATCGTCTTAGTTCCCAAACAGGATAGGACTCAACAATTCTGTGCGAATTATTAGAATGTCAACGCCGTTACAAAACTGGACACCTATCCAATACCAAGATTGGAGGACTGTATCGAAAAAGTCAGACAAGCCAGTTACATCATCAAGTTGGAATTACTGCGTGGTTACGGGCAGGTACCTTTATCAGAGATGGCAAAAGAAATTTCTGTGTTGTAACCCCAACCCAGAGTTGTCGCTGGGTTAACAAACTGTGCAGTCTATTTGGACAATGTCGTGATCTTTAGTAAGTCCTGGAAAAATCATATGGTCCAGTTGGCAAAGCTTTTTGAATGACCACGAGAAGCAAAACTGGTGATAAACTTAAATAAAACTGAATTCACGTAAGCAGAGGTGATGTTCTTGGGACATTATATCGGTCATGGAAGGTTGGCCCCACGGAACACACAGACAAAGGCCATCGACGAATTTTCATGACCAACCTCAAAGAAAGAGGTGCATCTCTTCTTAGGACTGAACGGATTCTATTGGGAGTTTGTTCCAAATGTCAGCAGTGTAGTGGCACCATTAACCAATTTGCTGAAGAAGTTTTGGTGGACAGAACCATGCCAGGAGGCATTCGACCATTTGAAAGCTGTGTTAACCACCATTTCAAAGAATAAACTATCTACTGCCATCCACTAAAAAGCCACTGACTCTCGTAGCTATTTTCACTGCAGTTCTTCCCACCCTACATCCTGTAAGGATTCCATCCCATTCTCCCAGTTCCCTCACCTATGTCATATTTGTTCAGATGATGCCACTTTCCAAAACCTTCTATAACCATGGTTTCCTACCCACTGTGGTTGACTGCATCTACTGCACCCACTACATCCAACTTATCACCCGTGCTTCCACCCTTGCACTTTCCCATCACTCACAACAGTGTGATCAGGTCCCCTTAATTCTCAATTTTCATCCAAGCAGCCTCTGCATTCAAAGAATTGTTCTCTGCCATTTCGGACAACTCCAATAGAACTTCACCACCAAACACATCTATCCCCATTCCCCCCTGCATTTCTCAGGGATTGTTCCCTCCAGGACACCCTCATCCAGTCCTTGACCACCAACCCCACCCCCACTTCCCATGGCACCTTTCCATGTAACCACAGAAGGTGCAACATCTGCCCCTTCACCTTCTCCCTGCTCACCATCCAAGGGCCTACATGGTCTTTCCAGGTGAAGGAACATTTCACCTGTACTTCCTCAAACTTCACTGCACACAATGTGCCCTACTGTATATTGGAGAAACCAAATGCAAACTGGGTGCCTGTGCCTGCTTTGCAGACCACCTCCAGTCCGTGTGCAAGCATGACCCCAACCTTCCCATAGCCAGTAAGTTTAGCACAGTGTCTTGCTCACATGCCCACTTGTCTGTCCTCAATGTGTGAATCACAGCAAAAGCTGGAGGAGCGACATCTCATCTTCAAAATGGGCACTTTCCAACCTTCTGGACTCGGCATTCAGTTCAGCATCTTCGAATTGTGAACTCCTTCCTTCCCTTTTTTCTAGCTTTGATTGTTACATGCTCTGTCACCATATCCTTTCTCCCCTTACCCCACTCCAGTGGTACTGTCTGTTCTTTCCAGTCTGGCAGTTAGACACAACATTGTTCTGTCATTGTCACATTCCAATCACTTAATCTGAACTAAAAACATTCTTTCTCCCCCAGCATTCCCAACAACACCCCCCCCCCCCCCCGCCCCAACTAACTATTGCATTAATGCAGCCCTGTCCACACTTCTGATGAAGAATCATCTAGACTTGAAATGTTCTTTTGCTTTCTCTCCATGGATGCTGCTTGATGTACTGCCACTTGATCCTAACACAAGGCTTATTGCTGTATTGAAGTGCTATACATCGTATACTTCTGCAGTTAGGCAGGTAGAGAACCTTCTTGTCCATGCTTTGACACTTCAACTAGTTTATGTATTAAAAATATTTTATCCAAACTCTCTTGTTGGTGAGGTGGACAATGACACCTTTACCTACATAAAGTCTTGTACATCACTTGTACGTGACAACGTCGTAGCATCAGACAATTCGGTTTGTGGTTTAACTCGATTTTATTAAGAGAGTTTTCATTATTAAAACAATATATGAGCATTTCCCAAATTCCCACAACATTTACTCTCCATATAGCTCTATCCATCTGAGCAAAGAAATTACCTCAATGATCCACATGTTCGAGCTAGCCCATTGGAATCTTCTCTCTTATGTATAGCTGGTTCTCTTCCATGATACTGGATCTCTCAGGAGTCAGGGCAGACTCTCTCTCTCTCTTTATCTACCTATCCCTCTCTTCCTCAGCACCCCCCCCACCCCCCCCCCCCCCCCCAATTTCTCGGAGATCTGTTGCTGGGCCAGGTGAAGTCTTTGCTGTACTGTCGCTGAGGGAGTGACTGATTCCCCTTCATTCCTGACCTTCCAGAATCTTCTGTGACCTTTGGTCAATGAGTTCAAATCATCCAATGGGATTGCACCAACACATTTTATTGTTGCTGTGCCACGAAGTGTAAAGTGCACATACTTGGGTGGTTAAGATGCCAGACCATCTGATTGATGCATCTCCAATACACAACCCTTGGGCTGGTTGTAACCTCATTGATCTTGGTTGCTACTGTTCTGAGTAGCTGATAGCTATTTGCGACTGTTTAAATTAGTTTGGCCAAATTTCTGTCAGGTCTGAGGTTTCCAGTTCTGGGTCAATTTAGAATGTACAAATTTGACCCTGTGATTGTTTGACCACAACCTCAATGCAATGCTACCAGTCTATAACTTGACTGGATTAACTTACAGATTTTGTTATCTTTTATGTTACTACTGTCCCATTTTCGTGCAGGGCAATACATCTTAAGTGTACAAGATGTTAAGACTAAATACTGTCAAATCTTAGAACAAAGAACAATACAGCAAAGGAGCAGACTCTTCAACCCTCCAAGCCTCCGCTGACACATATTGCTGTTAATCATTAGCAATTAACTTGATTGAGGAGATCAGGATGTAGAAGCAGTTTGTGTGGCGATGAGGAATAATAGGGAAAAGAATTCATTAGGGGGAGTTGTCTACAGGCATCCTAACAGTAACCCAAGATGCCATAATGTATATGAGGAAATATTGGGTACTTGTGATAAAAAGGTAGCAACAACCATGGGTGATTTTAATTTGGATTGGAAAAGAAGGCAGCAGTAACCTGGGTGAGGAGTTCATCAAATTATTTTGAGATAATTTCTTAGAGCAGTACCTATTAGTAGCAGCTAGAGAGCAGATTATATTGTGCTTGATATTGTATAATGTGACTTCTTAACAACACTATCAACCTGTGTGGCAGCTTTCAAGGATCTATGTACATGGACACCGAGACATTTCTGCTCATCTACACTACCAAGAACCTTACCATTACCTCGGTGCTCATTATTCCTGTTATTCCTTCCAAAATGAATCACCTCAAACATTTCCACATTAAGCTTCATTTGCCACTTCTCAGCCGAGATCTGCAGATTATACCATGTCCATCTGTAACCTAGAACATCCTTCGGCACTATCCACAACTCCACAAATTTTCTAACCCATCCTTCTAGAGTTACAACATTGATCAAAACATCACTGCTGGCTATACACATGAACACGTGTACACAGTGGAACCATGCATCATTGCAAGGTATACACCAGATCTGGTGTACACAGTGAAATCACTCTATTGGGTACACACATGAACAGGATAACACAGTTCACTAAATCATCACTGCTGGGTACATACATGAACAGGTGCACACTGTGGCACCAAACATCACAACTGGGAACACGCCAAACAGGTGCACACAATGGAAACATGCATCACTGCAGAGTGTACACCAGAAGTGGTGCACACAATGGAACCAAACAACACTGTTGGGTACACACACTAACAGGTCAACACACTAAAATATCACTGCTGGGTACATACATGAACAGGTTCACACTGTGGAACAACACATCATGGCTGGGTACGCACCTGAATAAATTACACAGTGGTACCAAACATTACTGCTGGTGCACAACCAAATACATGTACACAGTGGAAACTAACCGCATTGCAAGTTCACACTCTAACAAGGGTGCGCAATTGATCCAAACAATACTGTTGGGTTCATATCTTAACAGGTGTTTGCAGTGGAACCAAATATTACTGGAGGTATACACCCGGACAGGTTGTCAAATTTTATGCAAATATCACTGCTGGGTATACATTCAAATAAGTGTACATAGTGGGACCAAAAACCACTCCTAGGTGCACTCTTAAACAGGTATACAGAATGATGCAAAAAATCACAGCTGTTGCACAACTGCAAAGGTGAACACAATTCAAACAAACAACATTGCAAGATATACACTTGACCAGGTGTGCAAAATATACCTATAAAAAACTGCTGGCTCCACACTTCAACAGATATATGCAGTTCAACCAAACTGGACAAACACCCAAACAGGTGTACACAGTGGAATCAAATATCATTGTGTGTACACATCCAAACAGGTATACACAGGGTGGCCCAAACTCCACTGTTGGATACACACATGAACAGATGAACACAGTTGACTTAACATCACTGCTGGATACGCAGTCAGACAGGTGTACACAATGGACCAAACGTAACTGCTCGGCGCATGCCTGACCAGCTGTGCACAATGGACCAAATGTCACTGCTTGATACATACCTCAACAGGTACAGATAATGGAACTGTGAGGATCACTGCTAGGTACATGCCTGAACTGGTGCACACAGTGGAACCACATATCACTGTTGGGTATACACACTAACAGGTATATAATCTGGAACCCCCACATCACTGCTGGGTACACACCTGAACAGCTGTACACAATGACCAAAATTTCACCGCTGGGTACACACACAAACAGCTCAATACAGTTGACTGCCCTGTACACACTTGAACAGGTGTACATAGTGGAACAAACATTATTGTTGGCTACACACCAAAATAAGTGAACACAGTGAGCTAAACTGCACTGGAAGAAATAGACAATAGACAATAGGTGCAGGAGTAGGCCATTTAGCCCCTCAAGCCTGCAACATCCTCTATGATCATTGCTGATCATCCACAATCAGTAACCTGTTCCTGCCTTATCCCCATAATGCTTGATTCCACTATCTTTAAGATCTCTATCCATCTCTTTCTTGAAAGTATCCAGAGACTTGGCCTCCGCTGCCTTCTGGGGCAGAGCATTCCATATATCCATCATTCTCTGGGTGAAGAAATTTCCCCTCAACTCTGTTCTAAATGGCCTACTCCTTATTTTTAAGCTGTGTCCTCTGATTCTGGACTCATCCATCAGCGGAAACATGCTTCCTGCCTCCAGAGTGTCCAATCCTTCAATAATCTTACACATCTCAATCAAATCTCCTCTCATCCTTCTAAACTCAAGTGTATACAAGCCCAGTTGCTCCAATCTTTCAACATACGATAGCCCCGCCATTCTGGGAATTGACCTCGTGAACATACGTTGTACTCCCTCAGTAGCCAAAATGTCCTTCCTCAAATTTGGAGACCAAAACTGCACACAATACTCCAGGTGCGGTCTCACCAGGGCCCTGTACAGCTGAAGAAGGACCTTGTTGCTCCTCTACTCAATTCCTTTGTTATGAAGACCAGCACGTCATTCACTGCCTGCTGTACATGCAAGCTTGCTTTCATTGATATACAAGAACACATAGATCTCGTAGTACTTCCCCTTTACTAAACTTGACTCCATTTAGATAGTAGTCTGCCCTCCTGTTCTTGCCACCAAAGTGGATAACCACACATTTATCCACATTAAACTGTATCTGCCATGCATCCGCCCACTCAACTAGCCTGTTGAAGTCACCCTGTATTCTCACAACATCCTCCTCACATTTTACCCTGCAACCCAGCTTTGTGTCATCAGCAAATTTGCAAAGACAATGCAGATTACTGGGCTAATGGTAAGATTGTAAATAGTGTAGACGAGCAGAGGGATCTCGGTGACCATGTACATAGATCTTTGAAAGTTGCCACCCAGGTTGATAGGGTTCTTAAGAAAGCATGTGGTGTATTAGACTTTTATTGGTAGAGGCATCGAGTTTCAGAACTATGACATCATGCTGCTGCTGTACAAAACTCTGGTGCGGCCACACTTGGAGTATTGTGTGCAGTTCTGGTCACTGCATTATAGGAAGGATGTGGAAGCTTTGGAAAGGATTCAGAGGAGATTTTCTAGGATGTTGCCTGGTGTGGAGGGAAAGTCTTATGAAGAGAGGCTGAGGGATTTGAGGCTGTTTTCCTTGAAGAGAAGAAGGTTGAGAGATGATTTAGGTGAAACATATAAGATAATCAGAGTCTTAGATAGGTTGGACAGTGAGAGCCTTCTTCCTCAGATGGTGATGGCTAGCACAAGGGGCATAGCTTTAAATTGAGGAGTGATAGATATAGAACAGATGTCTGAGGTGGTTTCTTTACTCAGAGAGTGGTAGGGGTGTGGAACACATTACCTGCAACTGTAGTAGACTCACCAGCTATAAGGGCATTTAAATGGTTGTTGGATACGCAAGTGAACGAGAATGGAATAGTGTAGGTTAGATGGGCTTCAGATTGGGGTTCCACAGGTCTCTGCAACATCAAGGGCAAAGGGCCTGTACCGCACTGTAATGTTCCATGTTCTATAGAGGATGATCTTACGGAAAGGAGTGTCGAATTTCTAAGCCAAGGTGCTTTAAAAAGGAAGAGATGTTGTGCATCTTAATAAGTATTACACTAGATAAGGCCCTGGTTCCTGATGGGATCTATCCCAGAATATTGAGGGAGGCAAGAGAACAAATTGCTGGAACATTGACTGGCATCTTTGAATCCTTTGTATCCTCTGGCCACAGGTGATGTCCAGGGGACTGGAGAATAGCCAATATTAGAGTAGTGCTAGAAAAGCAAAGCAGGTCAGGCAGCATCAGAGGTGCAAGAAGATCGATACTTTGGGCAAAAGCCCTTCATCAGGAATGATGTGAATCAAATTTATTAAGTCAAAAGCTTTTGGGAGGGGCAATGTGATTCTGACCCTAACATAGGACTTGACCACGCCGTCACTCCCAGAGCAACATGAACAGCAGTTTTTATAGTCTGGATGGCATGTACAAAAGAAGCCTGCAAAAGACTGTTTCTTGTGTTCTGCACATACGCACACAGAGATCACTGTTTCTGGGAATGCGTACCACGCCTTTGTGTTCTGCAAGTATTTCTTCTTTAGTTATTTCTTCTTTAGTTTTTTGTTCTTTAGTTAGTTTCTGTTTTCAGTCATCCCTTATTATCTGAGACATGCGGGAGCATGACGAACAGACCACCTACATCCAGTAATCATCAGTGGGGCCAGAAAGGGGGTGACTCACAGGCGATTCAACGTGGATTCACTGTCAAAATTTTACAACATGAGTTAAGGGCAGCCATAACAATGCAACAAGCGATGACAATAACAATGAACATGAGGAAGGCATGCAAAAGGTATGAGCCCCAAGATCCAACTTGTAGCCATCATAGCCACTCTGGGCGGTTATAATCATGAAACTATTTCCCTTCCTGACAGGTTTTATCCACCTCCATGCATATGTGATCTGCTAGGTTAGTTATATTGTCCGAGGCGTCCGGAATATACGGGCAGCACTCGGAGCCAATAACAGCACAGGTGTCACCTTGTGCCGCTAGTAAATTGTCAAGGGTCAAACAGCTCTACGACACAACACTACGGGTGGCAATAACCTCAGCCAACACCTCGGAGATGGCCAGAATGGGTGCAGAGGGGGTAAATAGGTGGAGTGAAGGCTCAGTTGGAGTGGAGGTGGATACAGGGATTGCTGGATACGTGAACTGATATATTTGGGCTGTGGCTAAACCTGAGACACTACACGAGTAGTAGCTCCCACCTGTCCTCCTCCTCTAACCAAGAAAAAAGACCATGTGTGAAGAGTTGGTATGGTGAGGGTTTCTTTTGTGTTTTTTTCATTTATTCAATCTCTCTTGGTAATTTAGAGCAGAGAGGATGGAGGCTAGGGTAGTTGCATGCTCCTCTTGCAGGATGTGGGAGGTAAGGGTCACCAATGGTGTCCCTGCTGACTCTGCCTGTGAGAAGTGCACCCAACCCCAACTCTTCACAGACTGCGTTAGAGAACTGGAACTGGATGAACTTCAGATCTTTCGGGACGCTGAAGGGGTGATAGAGAGGAGTTATCTGATCCTTGTGATTTTTAAATTGACTTGGATGAGCAAGTGGAAGAATGGGTTAGTATGTTTGCTGATCACATGAACGTTGGTGGAGTGAAGGGCTGTTGTAGGTTGCAGTGAGATATTGACAGGATACAAATCTGGGGTGATAAGTGGCAGATGAAGTTCAACCTTGAAACGTGTAAAGGGATTCACTTTGGAAGGTCAAATTTTAATGCAAAATACAGTGTTAAAGGCAAAATTCTTGGCAGTGTGGAGGAACAGAGAGATCTTAGTGTCCATGTCCATAGATCCATCAAAGTTGCCACCCAGGTTGATAGGGTTGTTAAGAGGGCACATGGTGTGTTGGCTTTCATTAGTAGGGGGGTTGAGTTTAAGAGCCATAAGGTTCTACTGCAGCTCTATAGAGCCCTAGTTAAACCATACTTGGAATATTGTGTTCTGTTCTGGTCGCCTCATTATAGGAAAGACATGGAAGCTTTAGAGAGGGTGTAGAGGACATTTATCAGGATGCTGCCTGGACCAAATGTCTTATGAAGAAAGGTTGAGGGAGCTAAGGCTTTTCTTATTGGACTCAAGAAGGATGAGAGGTGACTTGATAGAGGTGTACAAGATGTTGAGAGGCATAGATTGATGGAAAGCCATTTTCTCATGATGGCAGTGTCTATCACAAGGGGCATAATTTTAAGGTAATTGGGAGAAGGTTTAGGGGAGATGTCAGACATACTCAGAGTGTGAGTGTGGTGGATGCATGGAATGCACTGCCAGCAGTGATAGTAGAGTCCGGTACATTAGGACGTTTGAACGACTCTTGCATAGGCACATGGAAGTTAGTACAATGAAATGTGTGTAGGTTAGTCTGATTTTAGAGTAGGATAAAAGGCTGGCACAACATCAAGGTTGAAGGGCCTGTACTGTGCTGTATTGTTCTATCTTATATGTTCTATACAAGGAAAGCAGGAAAGAACTTGAATTAGAAGGAATTAGAAGGGCTAAAAGGGGTCATGAAAAATCATTACCACACAGGATTAAGGAGAACCCAAGGCTTTTTACACACGTATAAAATGCAAGAGTATAGCTAGGGTAAGGGTTGGCCCACTCAAAGACAAAGGATGCAATCTATGTGTGTAACCAGTAGAGCTGGTGAGGTCCCAAATGATTATTTGTGTCTGCATTCACCAAAGAGAATTAATTGGTGGAGGATGATCTTAGGGAAGGGAGTGTCAAATTTCTAAGCCAAGCTGCGATTAAAAAGGAAGAGATGTTGTGCATCTTAAAAAGTATTAG
This sequence comes from Chiloscyllium plagiosum, assembly GCF_037043375.1. Classification (NCBI taxonomy): domain Eukaryota; kingdom Metazoa; phylum Chordata; class Chondrichthyes; order Orectolobiformes; family Hemiscylliidae; genus Chiloscyllium; species Chiloscyllium plagiosum. The sequence continues at coordinate 56,235,943 of NW_028270144.1, forward strand.
AGTAGATATGTCCGGGAGTCCTGTTGGGAACTATCCCAGAATATTGAGGGAGGCAAGAGAACAAATTGCTGAAACTTTGACAGTCATCTTTGTATCTTCTTTGGCCACAGGTGATGTCCCAGAGGACTGGAGAATAGCCAATGTTGTCCCATTGTTTAAAAAGGTTGGCAGGGATTATTCAGGAAATCACAGGCCTCTGAGCCTCACGTCAGTGGTAAGGAAATTATTGGAAAAGATTCTCAGGGATAAGATCGATACGCAGTTAGAAGCAAATGGACTCATTTGTGGCTTTGTACAAGGGAGATTGTGCCTCACTAACCTGGTCGAGTACTTTTCAGGAGTTGATGAAGATGATTGATGAGGGAAAAGCTGTTGATGTTGTCTACATGGACTTCAGTAAAGCCTTTGACAAGGTCCCTCATAGCAGACTAGTACAAAAGCAGCAGGTACTGGGTGAGTTGGCAAGATGGGTACAGAACTAACTTAGTCACAGGGGACAGAAGTAATGGTGGAAGGATGCTTTTCCAAATAGAGGATTGTGACATGTGGTGTTCCATAGGAATTTTTGCTAGAACCTCTGATGTTTGTGGTCTGTCTAAATGATTTTGAGGAAAACATAGCTGGTCTAATTAATAAGTTTGTGGATGATACAAAGATTGGTGGAGTTGTGGATAGCAAGGACAATTGTCCAAGGATGTAGCAGGATGTAGATCAGTTGGAGGCTTGGGCAGGATTAAAGGCAGGTGGAATTTAATCTGGACAAGTAGGAGATGATGCATTTTGAAAGGTCATGTACAGGTGGAAATTATATAGTGAATGGCAGAAACCTTAGGAGTATTTATATGCAGAAGGTGTTGGGTGTATAGGTCCACAGATCACTGAAGGCAGCAGCAGAGGTAGATAAGATTGTAAAAAATGCTTTTAGCATACTTCCCTTTGTTGGAAGGGGCATTGAGTATAAGGATAGACAAGTTATACTGCAGCTTTATAGAAGTTCACTTAGACCACATTTGGAATATTGTATACAGTTCTAGTCATCATGCTACCAGAAAGATGTGGATGGTTTGGAGAGGGTACAGGAAAGGTTTACCAGGATGTTACCTGCTATAGGAGCTTTTAGCTATGAAGAAAGTCTGGATAGACTGGGTTTGTTTTCATTGGAATGCAGGAGGTTGAGGGGTGACCTGATAGAAGTTTGTAAGATTGTGAGTGGCATGGAGAGAGTGGCAAGTATGAGACTTTTTCTCAGTGTGGAGGGGTCAATTATGAGGAGACACAGGTTCAAGGTGCAGGGGAGGAAATCTAAAAGTGATGTGCGAAGAATGTACTTCATACAAAGGATGGTGAGTGCCTGGAATGCTCTGCCAGAGTAGGTGGTGGAAGCAGATACAATAGTAGCATTCGAGAAGCAACTGAATGAATACATGAATAGGAAGGCATACAGGGATACGGATCCTGTAAGTGAAGACAGTTTTAGTGAGGAAGGGCAAAATGTATTGGGGGGTGCAGGCTTGGAGGGCCAAAGGGCTATTCTTGTGTTGTATTGTTTTTTGTTCTTTGTTGTTTGTGTTTGGTCCTGCTGTGTACACCTGTTCAGTTATGTACCCAGCAGTGATGCTAGGTTCCACTGTGCACCTTTTTGGTTATATACCCAACAGTGATGTTTGTGTCAAAAGTGTGTAACTGTTAAAGTGTGAACTCTGCAGTGGTATTTGAGTCCATTGTGTACAACTATTCGGGTGTGTATCCATTAATGATGTTTCATTCCATTATGCATATCTGCTCGCACGTGTACCTAGCAATAATCTTTGGGTCCACTGTGTAACCCTGTGTGGTTGTGTATACCCTGCAGTGATGCTTTGATCAACTTTGTACACCTGTTCGAAGTGTGTACCTAACAGTGATGCTTGGTTGCATTGCCTACACCTGGTCAGTTGTGGACCGAGTAGTTTTGTTTGCGTCAATTATGCACACCTGTTTGGATGTGTAGACCGCAGTGATCTTTGCTTTCACCATGTACATCTATTCAGTTGTATATCAGCAATAATGTTGGCACCACAGTGTAAACCTGTTCAGTTGTGTTACCTGCAGTGATGCTAGATTGCAATGTGTACACCATTTTGGTTAGGTACCCAACGGTGATGTTTAGGTCAGCTGTGTTCACCTGTTCAAGTATGTGCCCAGTAGTGACATGTGTGTCCATGCCTATACCTCCTCAGGTGCATACCAGCAGTGATGTTTGTTTCCACTATTTACACCTCTTCATGTGTGTATACAACAGTGATGTTTTGATTCCAATGTGAACAACTGATTCATTCTCGAGATAACTTAAGGTTTTATAACAAAAGATGACATCTCAGCTCAAACAATGCATTAAAGGTGTGAGGTTAGAGTCTGGATGGATTCCAATCTGGTGTCAGACTGGTTCCATTTCCAAAATGGAATTTATAAAATATTACATGGATTGACTGACTGCATTGACTGACTGCAGATTGTGCATTTTTTTAGCAAAATAGAATGTTTCTGCAAATATAGTTCTGCAAATACAAATCCTGTAGACTTTTATGTGTATGAGCGTGTATGTGTGTGTGTGTGAGAGAGAGAGAGAAATAGAGAGAGAGAGAGAGAGTGTGAGTGAATGTGTGCAGTTTGCTGTGTACAATTATCTGTTTAAGGCTTGGCGGTTGTTTAAAGGCAAAAATTGGAGATGTAGGGAAGGTCTGAGCAAGATGCTTGTCGATAATGTGTTGTAAGCTGTGAAGAGCATGGCATAGTTTCTTGGCTCCTGGGAAGTACTGGAAGGGTACCTATTGGGTGCAACCTCGTTTCTGTCTCCTGAAGAGGTTTCTTGCTGTGATACGTCGGAAATGGTTATCAATGAATTGATCATTGTACCCTGTTCTTATGAGGACAATCCTTGAGCACCTTCAGGTGTCTGTCATGTTCCTCCTCATCTGGGGTGGCATGGTGGCTCAGTGGTTAGCACTGCTGCCTCATAGTGCCAGGGACCCAGGTTCGATTCCAGCATCAGGCAACTATCTGTGTGGAGTTTGCACATTCTCCTCCCATCTGCATGGGCTTCCTCTGGGTGCTTCGGTTTCCTCCCATAATCCAAAGATGTACAGGTTAGGTGAATTGGTCAAGCTAAATTGCCCATAGTGTTCAGGGATGTGTAGGTTAGGTGCAATAGTCATGGGAAATGTCGAGTGATTGGGTAGAGTAATGGGTCTGGGTGGGATATTCTTCGGAGGATCGATATGGACTTGTTGAACCAAAGGACCTATTTCCACATTGTAGGGATTCTAATTGAACAGATCCTGTGTATGCACAGGGCCTGTCTGTACAGAATGGCTGTTTTAACATGTTTAGGATGTAAGTTAGAGATGTGCAGCATTCTGAGGTTATCCGTGGGTGTGCAGTAGAGTGAGGTACTGAGGTGCCCATCCATGATGGAGATGCATTTGTGCAAGAATGAGACAGATACTAAGGAGTAGTCTATGGTACGTCTGATGGTGGGATGAAACTCGTTGATATTACTGTGTAGTTGTTTCGGTGACTCCTCACCATGGCTCCAGAGGAAGAAAATGTCGTCAATATATCTGGTGTATAGCGTTGTTTAGAGGTCCTGTGCAGCAAAGAAGTCTTGTTCAAACTTGTGCATGAAAGTGTTAGCATATCGGGGTGCAAATTTGGTCCCCATGGCTGTTTTATGTGTCTGGATGAAGAACTGGTTGTCAAAGGTGAAAATGTTGTGGTCGTGGATAAAGCGGATGAGTTGTGGGATGGTGCTCGGAGATTGGCAGTTGTAGGTGTTGAGTACTGAGGCTGTTCCACTTTGGAAATAGAACCAGTCTGACTCAAGATTGGGATACAGCTAGTATCTAACCTCATATCTTTAATGCATTGTCTGAGCTGAGATGTCACCTTTTGAGAAGGTGATTTAAAAGAAATTCTGGGATTTACATATTGATGAATCGAAACCTGCAACCCATTCTAAAAGATGAACGATTTAACAACAATCCAGATTTGTTCAATATTTCATTTCAGTTATATGATACTGTGATCTTTTGCTGTAAGTTTTGTGTATTATTGTTCGGTTCCACACCCACCTGATGAAGAAACAGTGCTCCAAAAGCTAGTGCTTCCAAATAAACATGTTGGATTATAACCCACTGTTGTGTGATTTTTAACTTTGTCCATCTATTCAAGTGTGTACTCAGTAGTGATGTTTGGTTCTGTTCATGTGTGTATCTGGCCTAATGTTTGGTTTCATTACCTACACCTGTTCATGAGTATCTGGCCATTGTGTACACCTGTTCATGTATGTATCCCGCCTGATGTTTGGATAAATTGTTTATACTTGTTCGAATATATTCGCAGTGATGTTTGTTTCCACTGTGTACACCTGTTCGGGTGTCTACCCAGCAGTGTTGCTTGCTCCCACTATGTACACCTGTTTGAGTATATAAAAGCAGTTTTGTGGAAATTTGGTTAAGTACATTGTGTTTTAGCTAGACACAGTGTTTGCTCACTTTTATTTTGCACTACAACATTAACATTGCATATTTTCATCTGCTGCATTGTCTACATTTTGTGTTGGTTTATCATACAATTGATTAAAGTATATGTAACTTTTGAAGTTGATCGTCTTTGTTTGTCCTCAGAGAACTTGTTCTTCTCCTTGCAGGATTTTCTGATGATTTTCTTGGCCTCTACTGCCAAGTTGATTTGGATAGCTTTTTCAAAAGTTGAATCTTCCTTAAAAGATCTAATAAAGATTGAGCAGCATGTGAACAACTGTTCCGTCTGTTTTCAACTCTGTTTGCAAAGCTCCATATTTGTTTGTTTTAACCAATGTATATAGACCATTTATGTTTTGTCAACAAGTGTACATAGAAGTTGTCAAAGATTTTAATATCATTGTCTGCCTATTCCTTTAATATCTGGGGATTGATAATGTGATCTGCTAATGGACCTATGTAGTAGTGTAGTGTATTAAATTGTTCTCTCTCAGATTTGGTGCTTAACCTTAAAGCAACTTTATATCTCTAATTGTTTCCTCCTTGACATCCACTGTTGATCTGTACCAGCTCTTTATCTGATCTAAACTTTGTTAGGAAGAATTCCATGATTTTATATTTCTTCAAATGTGTTGATCAAAGTATTTTAAACCCATCTAATTTCAATAATTCTCTGTATTCATAAATGCAGCTTCAATGTAAAATGTTGGTAAAGCTTTTTTAAAACTTTGTATTTACGTTTCAATTCATAATTAATTCTTAATAACATTGATCTGCATAAAATTATTGCAAAATGCTTTAATTCATAGTCACTCATTCTGTAGTTATTACTGCTTTCAGAATTTTTATAGCCTATCATCTTGTAAAAAGTCTTATTTTATAAATTCTTCTCTTTTAGTTTCTTTCCTTTAAATTCACTCATCTTTTACTAAGTCTTATCTGCTATTTATAATTATTCTGTTATAAAATCACAGTATTTTTAGACTAAAAGACTTATTATGACAGCAGAAATATACCATTCAGCACATCAAGATTGCTCTGCTCTTCAATGAGATCATAGCTAATTTGATCATGTTCAACTCCACTTTCCAGCTGTATCCTCATAATTCTTGATTCCTTTAAATAAAATCCATCTTTCTCAGTCTTGATGCATTCTCTGCAAATCTCCACAGTAAAGAAATCCACAGATTTGCTAAACTCTGAGAGAAGAAATTCTTCCTCATCACTGTTTTAAATGAGTGACCCCCTATTCTCAGAGCTGGTCTAGACTCTCTGGTCCAGACCCTCTGGTCCTAGACTCTCCTAACAAAAGGGAAATGACCTCTTCACATCTATCCTGTCAAGCATCTCCACCTACCTGCTATACCAAGAATGTTAGATATTTCAATAAGATCTCCTCTCATCCTTCCAAACTTCAACTAGTACAGGCTTAACATTGTCAAACTCTCCTCATTTGAGAAACCCACTGGATCTGCAATCAACCTAGTGAACCTGCTTTGAATTGCTGAAGACGTGTGATCATACCATAGGACATCCTCAATTGTAATGATTGTAGCAGTTATGCACCTCACCAGCATTGAGGATGATAGACACTGAAAATCCCATAACTCCTCCACATCCTGAGGGGACCATCAGTTGTGACTTTTTTTAAAAACTGTGGACACAGAGCAGTAATTAGAAAATCTCCTAAAACGTTGCACTGACCAGTATGCTGGCAACATGAATAGCTTGGCATGGCATTGGGGAACTGATGCTGGATGGAAAATTCAGTTTATTGACTTTTGTTCCATCTTGTACTTTAGTCTTTTTTCTAATCCTCACTTTCACATTAATAATTCCTTTCTGTTTCTTGTCTGTTGTTTTTCTGTCTCATAATCTTTCGTCACAGTTTTTCTTTCTCCATCTCTCAATCATGCTCATTTTCTGTCTGTGACTCTGTTGTACTATGGCTCAATTTATATGTGTCGCATTGTCTCACACAATTGAGAGTATTTCTTTCGTTTGTTCTTTCTCACTGTTACTCTGATTTGCTTGCTCCTTTCATTCTCTAAGGCACGCAATTATTTTCTAACTGATTCAAGCGTTATGAGTGTATCATTACGAAACATTGTCTTAAGCAAAGTTTCTATATTACACAAGGCCAAAACAATTTCATTATTAGACAAAAAGTACCCTACTGTTTATCTGCCTCTTTCTGAAGAAAGATTTAAGCACTTTACCTTAGAACTTAAGACAAACAGTAATTCGCTAGATAGATCCAATGTTTGAAACTGTAGATTTTAATTCTATGTTTCCAACCTTATTTTAGATACTAGAAAAGGATTTGGAACATTTTCATATTTTCAGTTTCCTTGCCAATCATAGAAGCCTTACAATGCAGAAAGAGGCTATTTGGCCCATGAAGCCTGCACCGACCCTCTGAAGAGCATCTCACCCAGACCCAGACCCCTATTTTATTCCTGTAGTCACACAGGGTAATCCACCCAGCTTGCACATTACTGTACACTATGGACAATGTAGCATGGCCAACCAACCTACACTAACCTGAACATGTTTGGACTGTGGGAAGAAACCCCAGCACCTACTGGAAGCCCACATAGACACTGGGAGAACGTGCAAACTCCACAAGATTACCCATGGCAGGAATTGAATCTAGTCCCTGGCACTGTAAGGCAGCAGTGTACTCATGGAGCCACTAGGCTGCCCCAGTCAGTCAGTAGAGTGAATCATTATAAATGACTTAAGAGTTTTTGGTCAGTGACAAAGGAAGGACACTTGGTGTCGTCCTCACAGGAGGCTCTCCACTAAAATGTAGTAATCTCTATGGTATGGTTTCCCTATCCCTGACAGTAGGTTAAATTTGACACCAAATCCTGGGATGTGATAGAATGCAGCACAGTGATGTTCACAAACAGCTAAGCAACCAATTACATCAAATTAATCATAATAAATTCAGAAGTTAAAAGTAATTACTATCCTTTACTTTATATTGAAATTTTCACTTATTCAAATCAATAATTATAATTGGATTCATACTAAAAAGATGAAATTTTATAAAAGGGAATTTTGATTTTAAAATGTCTTTAGATTTTTAGAAATATTATATAAAAATTTGATAATCCACAAATATAATGTGAACTTTTCAGGGCCTTTTGCCTGTCTATCAGTAATTCTGGAGATAGTGAGGACCGCAGATGCTGGAAAGTCAGAGTTGATAAAGTGTGCAGCTGGAAAAAACAGCAGGTCAAGCAGCATCAGAGCAGCAGGGAGTCAACATTTCAGGTTGGAACTTTTCATCAGGCATTATTACCCATGTTCAGCTCATTTAACACAATGGTATATTTTCAAGGCTTTCTTACAGTGAGAGTAACAGTTTGGTAATACAAGTTCTTGTCAAATCATTTGCGTTGGAGATGGCTGCCTGCCAGAATATCTACCCACCAGTCAATGGCAGGGTATAGGTTTACGATCAGCAACTGCTGACTTTCCATTTTACTTGATATATGTGCAGATTCCTAGGTGGCTGTCAGTTCCAGGGAAGGTAATGAAAGAGATGCTGACAATTTTGCTAATATTGCCACTTTAGAATCCAGGCCAAGAAATTTGTACAGGCTTCCAAATACCTGTGAGAAATTTAAATAGGGTAAGAACAGCTTGTACATTAGTACAAGCAAAAGAACGAGTAAGTTACAACTTTGCAAAACAATTTGGTGGATGAAGATAGTTACCTGGTCGAGATTGTATATATTCACAGACAATGAGGGTTGGGTGGATATAGTGATTGGAACCAGCTGGATCTTGTTAACTTTGAGATTGAGGTTGTTAACCAGCGACAATCAGGAAAGCCTTGGCTGACCAGTTTAATCAGGAGATTTAGAATCCACTCAGGACAGACTCTGTGCTGGTTGGGGTTACAGTCAGTGTGGTATTGCTGCTGTTGGTTTTTTGGAGGAAACCTGAATCATATAAGCTAGTTTGTTAACTGCTATTCCTTTTTACTGAGGACTGGTTTTCAAATCTGATCTGCACAGTTAATGTGTTTCAGATGTAACTGAGTTCTCATTAGAGGATTGTTGTTTCACTGGCTTGTTACACCTTATGTGTTACTCTCTTCTGTCCTAGAGGTGGTTGGAAGGTGTGAAGGGTGGCTAGGGAAGCCAGAAGTTGGGTAGGCTATCCTGACTGCTGTCATCCTGGGAGGGAGGTGTTTCAGGAAGCAGGTCTGGCTGTCTTAGACGTGGCTGGAAGGTGTCAGGGTGGACAGAGAGCTGTAAGGGGCATAGGACCGGGCTGTCTTAGAGTGGCCGGAAGGTGGGAAGGACTGATGGCTTGCTGGAGCTCTGTGGTTTTGCACTTTTTAAAATGTCATTGTTACTGTTTTGTAACAATGTAATCTAATCTAATGTAATGATTGAAACTGGGATTTGAGGTTTGTCCTCTTCCCTGAAAACTGGTTGAATGGTAGGATGTGGGGCCTAGCTTTGCCATTCCTCTCCCTAATTAAACTCTGTAGTTTTTTTTAAAAATTAACCAGGTGATTTAGAATCTCCTCCATTTAGGCACTGAGTCTGTGCTGGCTGGGTCACGGTCAGTGTGTACTACTGTTGGTTTCTATTTTTGGAGGAAACCTGATTCCTGAATGGGTTGAACCATATAGCCAGTTTATTAGCTGGTATTCCTCTTTATTGAAGGTTGATTTTTTTTTTCAAAAAAACTGCCTGAGCTACATAGTTAATGTGTTTCAGGTGTAACTCAGTTCTCATTAGGGAACTGTTTCACTGGCTGGCTACAGCCTATTACTCTTTTCTCTTTCACCTTGAGAAAAGGGCAATGTTGATTTTATGGCAAACTTAGTCCTTGCACTCTAGTTTTCTTTGTTTTGTATGTGCTTTCACTTTGTTTGGTATTTTGGATTGAGTCCTGGGGGGGGGGGGGGGGGAAGGAATACAACTTTTCAGATGAGCTGTTCCTGTGGGTAGGCCTGAGCCTAGGATTAGGCCTCTGTAAAGACTGAACACCTATGTGTGCTGGGAAGTGAGCACTTGCTGTAACCTGGAGTTTGGGAGTGGGCTGAACCCCTGTGAGTTAACTGCACCTTTACAGTGTACTGTGTTCCTGTGAGTGGGCCTGGTTCTGTACTGATGGGCCAAGACTCTAAGGAGACTGAACACCTGTGGGGTGTGCATTTGTTGCCTTCAGGAGTGAACTCCTCTTTTTAGGAGTGGACTCTATTTCTGACAATGCACTTTGCACTTTGTGTACTGGAGTGGACTCCGTTCCTGGGAATGGATTCTACCATAAACAGTTCTCTTCAAAATGTAATGGACTCTGTGTACTAGAAGGGACTCAGGTTTTTTTTTTGATAATTTACTCTCTTGTTGCTTGTACTGCATGTGTCCCTGGGTCTCTGTGAGCTGGGAGGTTCATGGGTCATCCTCAAAGCTGTCACCCTGAGAGCAGGAGGATGGGTAGGCTGACGTGTGAACCTGAAGGTGAATAGGCTGCCCTGATGCTGGTTGCGCTGAGAGCCAGAAGATGAGTAGGTCGTTCTGACCACTGTCCTCCCAAAAGGAGTAATTGGGATGGGCTATCCTCGACAGTTGGAAGGTGTCAGAGTGGCCGAGAGCCAGAAGGTGCATAGGGGTAGGCAGAGATCTGGAAGGCTTGTGGGCTGCCCTGTGTGCCATCCTCCCAGGGAAGGAGGTGGCTGGAAGGAGTCAAGGCAGTCTACAGGTCAGAGTGCATTTGGATGGGTGCAAGCCAGATGGTATGTAGCGGCAGACCGAGAGCTGGAAAGCGGGTAGACTGTCCTCAGCGCTGTCATCCCGGGCAGGTACTGGGAGAGCTGTCAGAGGTGGCTGGAAGGTGTTAGGGCGGACTGAGAACCAGAGAGGGGCATGGGGTGGACCGAGAGGTGGGAGGGATGGGCGGTTGCTGGCAGGTCTGTATTTTATGCACTTTATGTAATTGAACTGTCTTATATGTATTTGTTACTGTTTTGTGATAATTGAAAGTGGGATTTGAAGTTTGTCCTCACTTCCTGAAAATTGGTTGAATGGTAGGGTTTGGGGCCTGGCTTTGCAACTCCTCTCCCTTGTAAAATTGCTGTTTTCTCTCTCTATTTGGCTGTTAATACAGAGTTTATAAAACAGTTAACATTGTTTAATAAAATTAACCAGGAGGCTGAGTCTCTGCAGATTAGGGGGCTGACTGTGTGCTGGCTGGGTCACAGTCAGTGTTGTTGCTATTGGTTTTTTGGGAGGAAACCTGATTCCTGAATTGGCTGAACCATATAACCGGTTTGTTGACTGGCATTCCTTTATTGAGAATTGACTTTTAAACTGCCTGAGTTAAACAATGATTTGTAGATGCCGGTGTTGGACTGGGGTATACAAAGTTTAAAAATCACACAACACCAGGTTATAGTCCAACAGGTTTAATTGGAAGCACACTAGCTTTCGGAGCAATACTCCTTCAGGTGATAGTGGAGGGCTCAATCCTAACACAGAATTTATAGCAAAAATTTACAGTGATGTAACTGAAATTATACATTGAAAAATTGATTGTCTGTTAAGCCTTTCATCTGTTAGAATAAAGTGATTAGTTTCACTTTCAAGTGTAAATCACAAAACCCTTTTTTAAAGTTGCATTCTCGGGTTAGCTGTTAACAATGGTGATAGCTAGACAATATGTTGAAGGTGTTAGCCCCTGTGTTCTGTCTATGACCTGATGTTTAGATTGATTCTAATCTAAAAAGTGAGATAACAGAGTTTTACATAAATTCATGCAGTTTTTGAGCTCAGAGTTCTACATGAATGTATGCAGTTTTTGAGCAAAGTGCAATGTAACTCTGCAAGTACAAATTCACCACACAAAATATGTGTGCATGTGGGTCTTTGTCTGTGTGTGTATCTGTCTGTCTGGGGTGGGGGTTGTGTGAGAGTGTGTGTAGTGAGTGCAGAGTGTCTTAAGTCTGTGAGGGGGTGCATGTGTGGGAGTGTGTCTATAAGGGTGTGTCCGTGTAGTGCAATGGTGATCACCTGTAATGTGACATGAACCCAAGGTCCCGGTTGAGGCCCTCCCTATGGGTACCGAACTTAGCTATCAGCCTCTGCTTGGCCATTTTCCTCTGCTGCCTGTCCCGAAGTCCACCTTGGACGATGGTCACCCGAAGGTCTGAGGCTGAATGTCCTGGACCACTGAAGTGTTCCCCAACTAGGAGGGAAACCCTCCTGTCTGTTTGTTGTGCGGTGCCCATTCATCCGTTGTCGTAGCCTTTGCTCGGTTTCCTCAATGTACCATGCCTCCGGGCATCCTTGCCTGCAACGTATAAGATAGACAATGTTGGCTGAGTCACATGAGTACCTGCCATGTACAAGGTGGGAGATGTTCCCACGTGCAATAGTGGTATCTATGTCCACACTCTGACACGTCTTGCAGCGTCCACCGTGACAGGGTTGTATGGAGTTGTCCTGAGAGCCGGGCAGTTTGCTACGAACAATGATCTGAGGTTTGGCGGTTGTTTATAGGCAAGTAGTGGAGGTGTGGGGAAGGTCTGAGGGGTGCTCATCCTCATTGATAATGTGTTGCAGGTCACGAAGAACATGGCGTAATTTTTCAGTCCCTGGGAAGTACTGAACAACGAAGGGTAACCTGTCAGTTGCAGCCCGTGTCCGTCTCCTGAGGAGGTCATTACGGTTCCTTGCTGTGGCACATCGGAACTGGCGGTCGATGAGTTATTTAAATGATGTGTTACAGGTGTACCTTCTCATTAGGGAGTTGTTGTTTCACTGGCTGGTTACAGCCTGTACGTTACATTTTTTTTTTCTTTTGCTTTGAGAAAAGGACTGTTGATTTATATAGCAGGGATTAGTCATAGTCATAGAGATGTACAGCACGGAAACCAGTCCTTCAGTCCAACCTGTCTATGCCGACCAGATATCCCAACCCAATTTAGTCCCACCTGCCAGCACCCGGCCCATATCCCTCCAAGCCCTTCCTATTCATCTACCCATCCAAATGCCTCTTGTACCAGTCTCCTCCACTTCCTCTGGCAGCTCATTCCAATACCATTCCAATTCCCCTCCGCCCCCACCTGAACCTATGCCCTCTAGTCCTGGAGTCCCTGACCCCTGACCCCAGGGAAAAGACTTTGCCTATTAACCCTATCCATGCCCCTCATAATTTTATAAACCTCTGAGGTCACCCCTCAGCCTCTGATGCTCCAGGGAAAAGAGCCTCAGCCTGTTCAGCCTCTCCCTATAGCTCCAATCCTCCAACCCTGGCAACATCCTTGTTAATCTTTTCTGAACCCTTTCAAGTTTCACAACATCTTTCCAATAGGAAGGGGATCAGAATTGCACACAATGTCGTGTACAGCCACAACATTACCTCCCAACTCCTGTACTCAATACTCTGACCAATAAAGGAAAGCATACCAAATGCTGCATTCACTTTCACTATCGTATCTACCTGCGACTCCACTTTCAAGGAGCTATGAACCTGCACTCCAAGGTCTTTGTTCAGCAACACTCCCTAGGCCCTTACCATTAAGTGTATAAGTCCTGCTAAGATTTGCTTTCCCAAAATGCAGTACCTCACATTATCTGAATTAAACTCCATCTGCCACTTCTCAGCCCATTGGCCCTTGCCCTTGCACTCTTTTTTTTTGGTTTTTTGAATGTTTCCATTTTTCTTTTTGGTGTTTGGACCGAGTCCTTGTGAGAAATACAACTTTCCAGATGGGCTGGTTCTGTATGGGTAGGCCAGGTCCTTTGTGGGTAACTAGGCCTTTGTAAAGACAGAACACTTGTGTGCTGGGATGTGAGCAATTGCTGCTTCCTCGAGTGGACCCAACCCCTGTGAGTTAACTGCACCTTTACAATGTACTGTTCCTGAGAGTGGGCCTAGTACTTTAGATGGACCAGGCCTCTGGAGACTGAACACGTGTGAGACATGGACTCTGCCCTTGAGTGGACCAAACCCCTGAGAGTTAACTGCAGCTTCACAATGTACTTTCCCTGATAAACGCCTGGCCCTTCCAGGGAGGACCAGGCCCACTATGGAGATTGAATGCCTCTGTATGCTGGGAGGTGAGCATTTGCAAGGTGCTGGAGTTTGGGTTTGGACTCTGCTTCTGTACTGGAAACTGTGTTAAGGATTTTGTGAATTGTTACTGTATGTAGATTTGTAATTTGTTTGAGTGCAGGCCAGAGTAGTCATATGTGGGTGTTTTTGGGAGCTGGAGAGTCAATGACGAGACTGGGAGAAAGTGGGCTGGGGAGGTGTCTTAGTATGCAGGGTGACTGGGGGCTAGGCAGCTGAAGGTGTTCCGACAGGGACAGGCAGCCAGTATGTGGGCAGGCTAGGGGTTGATGACTGACAGGCCAGGGATGGGCAGGCCCATTGATAGTGTCTTCACAGGAAAGTCAGTATAGGGAAGGCTGTTCAGTACACAGGGAGGCTGAGCCAGGCGGTCGATGGCAGCCCTTTGGTCCTCCCCAGTTAGACTTCCTGTCAGTACGCAAGGCGACTGGGAGCCGGACAGCCGATGGCTAGTCCATAGGAACACTGGCCAGGAGACGGGGTCAGTCAGTACGCAGTGTGGCTGGGTGCTGGAAGTCTGACAGCCCAATTGTAGGAAAGCAGGTGATTGGCTAGTATGCAGGGTGACCAGGAAATGGTGGCTGATCATGTTGGAGGAAAGTGGGATGGGGAGGGTCAGTCAGTACGCAAGGTGACCAGAAGGCCACCCACCAGCCTGGGGTAATCTAGTCAGTACGTGGGGAAATTGGGAGCTGGGTGATCAACCTCCAGCCTGAAGGAAAGCAGGCCTGGGGAGGATCGGACAGTGTGCAGGGCAGCTGGAGACTGGAAGCCTGATGACTATCCTGCAGCAAGGTTAGTCAAGGACTGTCTGATCGCTGTGGTGTCTTTTTATAGCTGTATTGGGTCTATGTTCTGTGCACTGTTTCTCATTTGATTGTACTGTCTTGTCTGTCTGTCATCTTTTGTGATGAATGGAAGTGGGATTTGTCCTCATCTCTCAAACTGTATATATATTTTGTGAACTGCTGTTTATTAACTATATTTTGTACTGTTAATAAAATTAAAATATAACTGAGATTTAGAATCCCCTCAATTTAGGGGACTGATTCTGTACTGGCTGGGCCACAGTCAGTATGTTGCTACTGTTGGTTTCTGTTGAGTTTCTTTTTCCTTCATCTAAGGTCAACATTTAATTTTTGGTTTTCTTCATTGTTTTTCTTCCTTTTGTTTTTAAAAGAGTTGTGTACAGCTGCATGAGCAGCTACCACTGCAGCCTGGGCTTTGCCTACACCTAAACACTGTCATTGCTGCCTGGCAGCCCATCCAGACCGGAGGGCTGCTGCTGCTGCCCGAGCCATAAAATTTGACATCACCCAAGGCCCATAAAGAGGAAGACCACCTGAGAAGCAGCTCAACATGGCGAGCCCTAAGACAGCAGGCAAAGCCACACCTATGCTGGAGTAGCCTCTCCCTTAGGCTCAGCTGCTCCAGCCCCAGTTACAATCTAACACCTTTCAGGCATCTGACTAAATGCCTGGGGGTTAAAGCCTATGACCATCAAGGCCTGCTGTAAGGCCATGGCTAGTGTGGTCAGCCCATTGGTCATTGTTGTTGCTGCCCAGATGTACAGGAAGGCTGTATTTTTCCTGAGGACTGAGCAGGCAGTCCACCTGGCTGTGCAGAAGGGGCTCCCCGTGTGGATGGGACATTCCTTCCTGTTGACTTTTTTTCCTGAGGTTAGTGATCTCCAATGTCCTGCCCTTCGTTGCCAGCAAGCTCCTTCTTCCCCCCCCCCCCCCCCTCCCCCAATCTTCTGCTCGGTCTGAAGAACCCCACTCTCAAGCACACTTACTCCTTCTGGTGTCAGGTGTTCATATGCCTGGCCTGGGAGGAATCAGAGGGCTCTTTTATCCTCTGCTGTGAGGGTGTGGCCTACCACATCTTCTGGACCACACGCAGTGCCACTTGTGCTGCAAGGTGGATCATATAAAGAACTGCCCCACCCAGAATGCTGCCTAGCCCCCAATGGCAGTCATGGGGGTGCTGCCATACCTACTCCCCCCTCTTCTCGGTTCTTACCCCCCCCCCCCCACCCCCAAAGGGCCTGTCAGTGGAGTCAAAGCTACTAGTGCCTCCACCTCTGGTGGGGAGTGAAGTGAGCATCCAGTCAGACAGAAGGCACAGAAGACCAAGCACATCTTGCACTCAATTCCCTCCCCCCAGGATTGGACCCTTACCCTGGCCCACACTGGCACAACAATGCCCTTGTGGCTGTACCAGCATCACCCTAGCATGGGAGCCCTCACCCTGACAGATTGTGTCCAAACCCTGCCCTGGGACATTAGTATTTCAGTTTGATGGGGAGAATGTGTCTGTGTGGGGTTTGCACAGTCACCTGAGGTGGGCATTGAACACAGGTCTCTGGTGTTGAGGCAGCAGTGCCAACTACTATGCCACCGTGCTGCCCAAAACAATCCAGTATTTCAGTTCTGAAGAAGGGCTTATGCCTGAAATGTCGATTCGGATGCTGCCTGGCCTGCTGTGTTTTTCCAGCACCACATTTTTCAACTCTGGTCTCAAGCATCTGCAGTCCTCACTTCCTCCCTGGGACATCAGTGCTTGACCCTCTCCCTGTGGCACTTGACTGTGGGATCCCTGAGCCCAAATCCTGCCCCACCCCACTGGGCCCCAGCTCTGACCTCCATCCTGCAGTAGCTGTGTCTTGGGCAGGAAGCTGGGTTTCTGCCCCCTCCTCCCACCCCATACTCCCACCTGATGTCCCAGGAAGTGATGCAGCTGGCTCTTCCTTCCCTTGCCCCTCCCCTGCCTTCCCCCAGCCAATCACTCCATGAAAATCTGGGGGCAGGAGCCTCTGGCCCCATGATCACCATGGCGGCAGGGGAAGGGACAGAATTTACCATGGTCACTCTCTCTCCTCTGGGAAGAGACAGCACCTTTCAAGAGGGAGGAGTTCTGTGGCATGTCAATGGCAGTAGCCCTCCCCTGGGGTTGTGCCCATGGCACCTTCTGCCTTTCCCACACCACATCCTGACCTACCCAGGGCCCCTGGGGGTTGCAGCAGGTTCACCTCCTGCCGTTCCACCAGCTCCTAGGGATGAGCCTGTGCTCCACGTAGGCTGCAGTCCAGACTCCAGTAGTTCTTATTACCGCTGGGTCATTGAGTATTGGAGGGGTAGGAAGGTGTTAGCCTCACTCTTCCCTTCCTGACTATTGTTTTTTTTTTGGGTGCCTTGACCCTAGGGGAGGACCTTTGCCCTAAGGAGTTGGGTGTCACTGTGTCGGGGGAGGAGTGGGGTCCTGAGCCTCTGCTGCCTGATGACCTGACCTGGGGGCATTCCAGGAAGGGGTGTGCTGAGGAAGTTACTGCTGGTGACCCTGGGGTGGGGTTGCAGGAGGTTTGAGGCCAGTTGGTGGTGCCAAACCAGCCCCTACTCACCCCTCACTGGGGGAGGGGTCAGTGACTGAGGGAGATTGCCCAGTGGAGAGTTCAGGCTTGGTGGTGGACACTGGGGAAGATGCAATGTCTGTTTCGAGTGAAGCTTTTGACTCCCAGGTGTCCCCCACTGGGGTCCCCCTCAGGGAACTCCAGGAATTTGTCGAGGAGACACGCAGTCGTCAACAGAGCCTAACTGGTGCTCGGCCACTGGAGCTCCTTTGAACTGGTATACTGATCGGCCCAGGCTGCTTGCCGAGCACCTGGGCTGGACACAAATGAGCAAGAACGCATCCGGAACTTAGGTGCATTCCTGGTGAGGGAAAGGGACTTTTGCACACCTCCCTTGTCCTCCTAGTAAATGTATATAGTTTTAATTGTATTGGTGGTGGTTGCACAATACTACTGACGTGAAGACCACTACCCAGCCTCCACATTAAAAGCAGCAGGGAGTCACAATGCAGATTCCAGGCTGCCTTGGCCCTTCAGGGCAGGAAATATGCAGTGTGCTTCCTGCAAGAAATCCATGCTGCTCCTGGAGTGGCAAGGTGAGTGCAGTGTCTACATGAGTCACCTCATCTGCAGATCTGGTAGGGTGGCTATCCTCTTGGCCCCACATTTTCAGCTGGCGATCTTGTCGGGGGGGTGGTCGTCAGAGAGCTTGTGCCAGGCTACTTGCTTCACCTGATGTTTTGGCTGGGAGGTGTAGTGCTCCACTTTGTGAATGACTAGCTCCTGTAGTCTGACAGTCAAACGCACTTCTGTGGAGAAGTGTCTACTCATCTTGCCTCCGTTGATGAAGACCAGTGTGTTGTCCTCGGGAAATTTTAACTGCATCCTCTGACAGGGACCATGGCAGTGCCCAATCTGGTTTGATGTGGGGGAGGAGGTTGTGGGCCATGGTAAAGTCCTTCAACCTGCTGGACATCTGGCAGAATCTCCATCCTGACTCCATCGCCTTCACCTTCATGAGGCCTGGAGTCTGAGCGTCTAGAATTGACCACCTGTATACTTCACAGGCTTATGCCTCCTGCTTTCCAGTGGCCTCCATGTGGCAGATGCTACACACAGACCATCAGGTATGGGTAGAATTCCTCCAGTTTGGCACCTAGCTCGGGTCCATATACTAGCAATTTAAAAACCTGCTGCTGGAGGATGATTTGTTCTGGGACTTGTTTTGTCAGTTCTGGGCCAGCTGGAGAAGGAAGTGGGGAAGCTTTCCCTTTGAGGCTATGATGGGACATGGGCAAGGCTCACATTTTCTGTCAGCAGTATGTGAGGGGGTTGAGTTGGAGAAGGAAGTGTTCGTTCTGGAGTCACATCTTGGTCAGCCTGATGTGGACCCGGCCCTGTGGGAGGTGTATGAAGTGAAGAAGGCTAGGCTCGGGAACCTGCAGCTCGTGGAGTACCAGGGTGTGTACTTGAAGTCTTGGATCCAGCTCCTCCAGGACCTGGACCTCGGTTCCCCCTTCTACTTGCTGGAAAAAAGGTGTGGCACCTGTCAGCAGTTCACTGTGTGCTGCTGGCTGACAATGGGTGCTCATCTCTGCGGGGTGTATCAGGGCCCAAATAGACTTCTATTACATGGATCTGTTCTCTCCGGATCCATCCAGCAAGGATGCTTGTAGAGGTCTGTGGGAGAACCTGCTGCAGCTCATCCCAGAGGACACCAGAAGGCTTGATGCTGCTGTCACTTGAGAGGAGCTGACCAGATGCTGCAGAGCGTCTGGTTAAAGTTAATGGATCCCTGATACTCCTCTTCCAAAATGAAGGGGCATGATGTCAGGTCTGCCCCCTGTTCAGCTAGGTGTATTCCCTGAGTGTGGAGTCTTTCCTGCCTCCCTTGTGGAAGTAGCTGTCTGGGCTGGTTCTGCATGGTGTGGGCATGGGCGTGGTCTCCTTGACTTGCTCCTTCCCAGCTGACCTGGGGAGGATGCACAAGTGTATGCATTGTCAACTGTGCCAAATGTTCTGGACTGCTCATTTGGTCTGTGGTGGGTGGACTCTGCCAGAGGAGTTACGGGGTTTCAGCTGGAGTACCCACCCACCTCCTATCTGGGGGTCTACCTCAGCTGAAGAATTCTGGCCAGCCAAATAGCAGGAGCTGGAGGCCAAGGTCTCAGCTTACCTAGGCCGCCAGACAGGACTGCTGAGTGCTGTCTTACAGGATCAGAGTGCTGGTCACAAACCAGCTGGTGGTTGACATGTTGTACTGGTTGGTCCCTCTTGGTTGTTTTGCTGACATCCAGAGAATGTTGGTTCACTCCTGGGACAAAAAGACTCGCTGGGTCACTGCACAGGTCCTGAGTCTCCCTGTTAAGGAGGGTGGTCGGTTGCTGGTGTGCATCCACATCCAGACAGTGACTTTCCACCTTCAGGCCTTGCAGCAATATCTGGGTAGTGTGCCCTGGCCACGTATGTTTTCCACCAGTTCCGTAACCTCAACTACGACACGCAGCTCCTGTTCATCGATCATGACTGTTTGGAAGTCGGTCTCAGGACACTGCCTGTCTTTTACCAGGACCTGATTACTGGAACATGGTCTAATTGCACCGCGCCTACCCTCCGGCAGGAGTAGTGGCTGTCGTCAGGGAGCTGTTGCTCATGAATCCACACCTCTGTACCCATGGGTTCGAGTGGCTGTTGGAGGAGGGCCATGGCTGC
Organism: Chiloscyllium plagiosum; assembly: GCF_037043375.1. Taxonomy (NCBI): domain Eukaryota; kingdom Metazoa; phylum Chordata; class Chondrichthyes; order Orectolobiformes; family Hemiscylliidae; genus Chiloscyllium; species Chiloscyllium plagiosum. The sequence continues at coordinate 56,255,629 of NW_028270144.1, forward strand.
AAGGGTAACCAGGGTCAGGGATGTGGTGGGTGTCTGGGCTGGATACTGCCACAGGATATAGCGAGCAGGGCAGTGGTAGATGTCTGGTTTATGGCCGCTGTCATTTCACTCCTTAAAATGGCGATGCTCGGACCTGATACAATGCACCAGTTGAGGATGCTCAGGTGTGCAGTGGAATCCTGTCTGTGTTCACCCCTACCTGGATGGAATTTCATATGGGCCCGAAGGTCCTGTACCTCCTGCCCCACAGGAGGTACAGGACCTTGATCCACCCCCACAATTTTAATTTTGTTCCCTTCAGGGATGTAAAACGGTGGACCCTTTATCAACTGCTGCTACACACTGTCCACCTTTTTTTTTTCTTTTTTTCCTCTTATCCACTACTCATACATGCATTGGCGTGTGCAATTACCACTGGGTGGTGGTGGTGGTGGTGGGGGGATCTCTAGTGGAGTGCTCTTTATGTAGGAATTCTGCCCCTTCTCTCTGATCTGACTGTTGCATGCAACAGTCTGCTGCAACTGCAGATTAAGGTTGTTCATGGACTGACTGCTTGTTCTGTGGTGCTGCGGAGTCCATGGACCATATATACATATATTAGGTGTGGATGTTTGCACTCCCTTTTTGATTTCTTTTTCCTCAAGCTTTTTTTTTCTCCTCTGCTTTTGGCTGCACTTCAGTCCTATGCTCCTGATTTTTGGGCACCCGGTGCAAAGGGGGGAGGGTAGGCGAGAGGACCTCCTTGTGGGTCTGCTCGCCTGGCCAACTAATCATAAACAGGTGCAGATAGGGAGCTGTGGATGAGGTAATTATGGCTGATCATCTGCCCCTCTTCCGCAGCTATGCCTGTGCCCAGGTGTCCCTGGAGAAGGAGCACACTGTCTACCAACACTCTTGGTTTTCAGGGAGAGGTGGGCACCACAGAGTGGAGTGCTTTATTTTCCCCCTCTACCACTATTTTGATTAAAGCCCCTTCACTTTCTTGATCACGCAGCATTGCCCTTTTGAGAAGGGCATTGCTAGTCACTGGCCACTTGGGCGTTTCTTCCTGGTGGTGGAAATTGAATAAAAATTTATATACCTGTTGTCTTTCACTGTCTTCACCTGTGTGCACACCATGGATACTGGGGAAAATAAGTACTACTGCTGTTAGGCAGTAGTATGGGAGAAAAATAAGAGGAAAAGAAAAATATAATACATATCTTTTATATAAGAAAAGAAACGAGATTCTAAATCCTCCTCGGTTTAGGGGACTGATTGAGTGTGGCCTAGCCAACACAATGTGTTCCTGCTGCTGTTGGGTATTTTGGCAGAAATCGGATTTCTGAACTGACTGGTTTACAAAGCCAGTTTTGTTAATTGGATATTCGATTTTTTAATTGAGGACTGATTTCTAAATTGACTGATCTACACAGTCAATGTGTTTCAGGTGCAACTCTGGTCTCATTAGAAAACTGTTGATTCACTGGCTGACTTGTGTGTTACTCTTTTTTTACTTTGTGAAAGGACTGTTGATTTTGTGGTAGGGCTTAGTCCTTGCTTTCTGGTTGTTTTTTTTTCACATGTTTTCACTTGTTGTTTGGACTGAGCCCTTGAGAAAATACATCTTTCCAGATGAGCTGCTCATGTGGGTGCCCTTGTCGGTGAGCTAGGCCTCTGTAAAGACTGTGTGTGTGTGCTGGAGGTGAGAATTTGCTATGTCCTGGAGTTTGGGAGTGGACCAAACCCTAGTGAGTTACTTGAACCTTCAAAATGTACTGTGCTCCTGTGGGTGGGACTGGTTCTCTATGGATAAACCAGGCCTGTATGGAGACTGAACACCTGTGTTTGTGCTGTGGGGTGTATACTTGCTATCTTCAAGAGTGGACTGTGCCTTTAGTTGTAGACTCTATGCAGAATGCATTGTCAGAGATACTGGAATGGACTCTTCCTGGGAATGGACTGTGTACCAGAAAGGACTCTGTTAGTAACTGAATCAGATGTATTGCTTGTTGGGCTTATCAACTGCGCTGTCTTGTGTTCCCTGAGTCTGTCCAGCCTTACTGTGAGCTGGGAGGCTGATAGGTTGTCCCGAAAGCCAGCGGGTGGGTAGGCCATCCTGACGTTGGTCACCTTGAGAGCTTGAAGGTGGGTTGGGCGTCCTGGGTGCTGTTATCCTGAGAAGTAATTGGGATGGGCTGTCAGAGATGGTCAGGTGTGTCAGAGCAGCTGAAAGCCAGAAGGTGCATAGGGGCAGGCCAAGATCCAGAAGGCTTGTGGGCTGCCCTGTGTAGGACAGCCCACCCCCTTCCCTGGGACAATGGTACACAGGGCAGCCCACAAGCCTTCCGGATCTTGGCCTGCCCCTACGCACCTTCTGGCTTTCAGCTGCTCTGACACTCCTGACCACCTCTCTGACAGCCCATCCTGATTACCCCTTCTCAGGATGACAGTGCCCAGAGCAGCCCAGGGAAGGGGGTGAGCTGTCCTAGAGGTGGCTGGAAGGTGTCTGGGCAGTCCACAGGCTGGATGGTGCATTGGGGTGGGCAAGAGCCAGATGGTACGTCAGGGCAGACTTAGAGCCAGAAGACTGGTAGGCTATCCTCTGCTGTCACCCCCGGCAGGTACCAGGAAGGGCTGTCCTAGAGGTTGCAAAAAGGTGTGAAGGGCAATTAGGGAATCTGGAAGGTTGGGGGGGGGGGGCGGTATGGGTGCGTCCTGATCACTGTCGTCCTGGGACAGTTGGGGAAACGGGACAGGCTGTCCTAGAGTGGCTGGAAGGTGTCAGGGCGGACTGAAAGCCAGGACGGACGTAGGTGTGGGCTGCCTGAGTGGTCGGAAGGTGGGAGGGATGGGTGGGTGTCTGTAAGATAAAAACAATGACTGACTGCAAATACTGGAAACCAGATTCTGGATTAGTGGTGCTGGGAGAGCACAGCAGTTCAGGCAGCATCCAAGGAGCTTTGAAATCGATGTTTCGGGCAAAAGCCCTTCATCAGGAATAAAGGCAGTGAGCCTGGAGCGTGGAGAGATAAGCGAGAGGAGGGTGGGGGTGGGGAGAAAGTAGCATAGAGGGGAGGGGATGAAGGTGTAGGTCAGGGAGGAGAGGGTGGAGTGGATAGGTGGAAAAGGAGATAGGCAGGTACGCACCCATACCGCGCCCCCCCCCCCCCCCCCCAACCTTCCAGATTCCCTAATTGCCCTTAGCTTTAGAGGGATGGCAGTGAAGGCAGTGCAATGTTCCTCCTGCAACATGTATGAGGTGAGGGATGCCATTGACGTCCCTGCCGATTACACTTGCAGGAAGTGCACCCATCTCCAGCTCCTCCAAGACAGTGTTAGGGAACTGGAGCTGGAGTTGGATGAACTTCGGATCATTCGGGAGGCAGAGGGGGTCGTAGATCAGAGTTATAGGGAAGTAGTAACTCCAAAGATGGGTGACAGTGAGGGGGACTGGGAGGAAGCAGCCAGTGCAGGGACCCCCTGCGGCCGTTCCCCTCAAGAACAAGTATACTGTTTTGGATACTTGGGGGGGATGACTTACCAGGGGTAAGTAACGGGGCTCAGGTCTCTGGCACGGAGCCTGTCCCCGTTACTCAGAAGGGAAGGGTGAAGAAGAGCAGAGCAGTAGTAATTGGGGACTCGATAGTTCGGGGCACAGATAGGCGGTTTTGTGGGAACGAGAGAGACTCACGTTTGGTATGTTGCCTCCCAGGTGCAAGGGTTCGTGATGTCTCTGATCGTGTTTTCCGGGTCCTGGAGGGGGAGCAGCCCGAAGTCGTGGTCCATATTGGCACCAACGACATAGGTAGGAGGAGTGCCGAGGATGTTAGACAGGCTTTCAGGGAGCTAGGTTGGAAGCTCAGAGTTAGAACGAACAGAGTTGTTGTCTCTGGTTTGTTACCCGTGCCACGTGATAGAGATTCGAGGAATAGGGAAAGAGAACACTTAAATGCGTGGCTACAGGGATGGTGCAGGAGGGAGGGATTCCGGTTTTTGGATAACTGGGGTTCTTTCTGGGGACGGTGGGACCTCTATAAACAGGATGGTCTACACCTGAACCTGAGGGGCACCAGTATCCTTGGGGGGGAGGTTTGCTAGTGCTCTTGGGGGGGGGGGGTTTAAACTAACTCTGCAGGGGCATGGGAACCCAGATTGTAGCTTCAGGGTGCAGGGCCTGGAATGTAGGGAGGTTAGGAACATGGCATCAATTTCCAAGGAGGGTGCCTGTAAACAGGAAAGTGGCTTGAAGTGTGTATACTTCAATGCAAGAAGTATACGAAATAAGGTAGGTGAACTTGCAGTGTGGGTTGGTACCTGGGACTTCGATGTTGTGGCTATTACGGAGACATGGCTAGAACAGGGACAGGATTGGCTGTTGCAGGTTCCAGGATTTAAATGTTTTAGTAGGGTCAGAGGTGGGGGTAAAAGAGGGGGAGGTGTGGCATTGCTTGTCAAAGATAGTATTACAGTGGTGGAAAGGACGATGGATGAGGACTTGCCATCTGAGGTAGTTTGGGCTGAGGTTAGGAATAGGAAAGGTGAGGTCACCCTGTTAGGAGTCTTTTACAGGCCTCCTAATAGTCCTAGAATCATTGAAGAAAGGATAGGGAAGGTGATTCAGGAGATGAGTGACAGTAATAGGGTGGTTGTTATGGGGGACTTTAACTTTCCTGATATTGATTGGGAAAGCTATAGCTCAAGTTCGTTAGATGGGTCAGTGTTTGTTCAATGTGTGCCGGAGAATTTCCTGACACAATATGTAGACAGGCCAACAAGAGGTGAGGCCATACTGGATTTGGTTCTGGGTAACGAACCAGGCCAGGTGTTAGAATTAGAGGTAGGTGAGCACTTTGGGGATAGTGACCACAATTCGGTGACCTTTACTCTAGTGATGGAGGGGGATAAGTGTGCACTGCAGGGCAAGAGTTATAGCTGGGGTCAGGGAAATTATGATGCGGTGAGGCATGACTTAGGATGTGTGGCTTGGAAAAGTAGACTCCAAGGCAAGAGTGTAAATGATATGTGGAGCTTGTTCAAGGAGCAACTATTGAGTGTCCTTGATAATTATGTACCTGTCAGGCAGGGAGGAAAGGGTCGTGCGAGGGAGCCGTGGTTTAATAAGGAATTGGAATCCCTTGTTAAATGGAAGAGGGCGGCCTATCTCAAGATGAGACGTGAAGGTTCAATTGGGGCGATTGAGAGTTATAGGGTAGCCAGGAAGGACTTGAAGAGAGAGCTAAGAGCAGCAAGGAGGGGACATGAAAGGTCCTTAGTCGGTAGGATTAGGGAAAACCCTAAGGCTTTCTATAGGTATGTTAGGAATAAAAGAATGACTAGGGTAGGAATAGGTCCAGTCAAGGATAGTAGTGGGAAGTTGCGTGTGGAGGCGGAAGAGATTGGGGAGACACTGAATGAATACTTTTCTTCAGTATTTACTCAGGAACAGGGCATTGTCGTCGATGTGAATACTGAGTCACAAATAAGTAGAATGGATGGCTTTGAGGTATGTAGAGAAGAGGTGTTGGAAATCCTGGAAAAGGTGAAAATAGATAAGTTCCCTGGGCCTGATGGCATTTATCCTAGGATTCTCTGGGAAGCAAGGGAGGAGATTGCAGAGCCATGGGCCTTGATTTTTATGTCCTCGTTGTCTACAGGAATAGTGCCAGAAGACTGGAGGATAGCAAATGTGGTTCCCTTGTTCAAAAAGGGGAGTAGGGATAACCCTAGTAACTATAGGCCGGTGAGTCTCACTTCTGTTGTGGGCTAAGTCTTAGAGAGAATTGTAAGGGATAGGATTTATGCACATCTGGATAGGAATAATGTGATCAAGGATAGTCAGCATGGTTTTGTGAAGGGCAGGTCGTGCCTCATAAACCTTATTGAATTCTTTGAAAAGGTGACGAAGGAGGTTGATGAGGGGAAAGCGGTAGATGTGGTATATATGGATTTTAGTAAGGCATTTGATAAGGTTCCCCATGGTAGGCTACTGCAGAAAATATGGAGATATGGCATTGAGGATGAGTTGGAGGTTTGGATTAGGAATTGGCTGGATGGAAGAAGACAGAGGGTAGTAGTTGATGGCAAAGTTTCTTCATGGAGTGCCGTCACTAGCGGTGTTCCGCAAGGATCTGTTTTGGGACCATTGCTGTTTGTCATTTTTATAAATGACCTGGAAGAGGGGTTAGAAGGTTGGGTGAGCAAGTTTGCGGATGATACGAAAGTCGGAGGAGTTGTTGACAGTGAGGAAGGATGTGGCACGTTACAGCAGGATATAGAGAAGCTGCAGAGCTGGGCAGAAAGGTGGCAAATGGAATTCAATGTAGCTAAGTGTGAGGTGATTCACTTTGGGAAGAATAACAAAAAGATGGGGTACTGGGCTAATGGTCGGATACTTGGTAGTGTGGATGAGCAGAGGGATCTTGGTGTCCATGTACACAGATCTCTGAAAGTTGCCACCCAGGTAAATAGTGCGGTGAGGAAGGCATATGGCGTACTGGCTTTTATTGGTAGAGGAATTGAGTTCCGGAGTCCTGAGGTCATGATGCAGTTGTATAAGACTCTGGTGCGGCCGCATCTGGAATATTGTGTGCAGTTTTGGTCGCCATACTATAGGAAGGATGTGGAGGCACTGGAACGGGTGCAGAGGAGGTTTACCAGGATGTTGCCTGGTATGGAAGGAAGATCGTATGAGGAAAGACTGAGACACTTGGGGCTGTTTTCATTAGAGAAAAGAAGGTTTAGGGGTGACTTGATTGAGGTGTACAAGATGATTAGGGGGTTAGATAGGGTTGACAGTGTGAACCTTTTCCCGCGTATGGAGTCGGGTATTACAAGGGGGCATAGCTTTAAATTAAGGGGGGGTAGATATAGGACTGAAGTTAGGGGTAGGTTCTTCACTCAGCGAGTCGTAAGTTCATGGAATGCCCTGCCAGTAGCAGTGGTGGACTCTCCCTCTTTATGGGCATTTAAGCGGGCATTGGATAGGTATATGGAGGATAGTGGGTTAGTATAGGTTAGGTGGGCTTGGATCGGCGCAACATCGAGGGCCAAAGGGCCTGTACTGCGCTGTATTCTTCTATGTTCTATGTTCTAAGTCATGGGGACAGTGCTGAGCTGGAAGTTTAGAACTAGGGTGAGGTGGGGGAAGGGGAAATGAGGAAACTGTTGAAGTCCACATTGATGCCCTGGGGTTGAAGTGTTCCAAGGCTGAAGATGAGGTGTTCTTCCTCCAGGTGTCTGGTGGTGAGGGAGTGGTGGTGAAGGAGGCTTAGTACCTCCATGTCCTCGGCAGAGTGGGAGGGGGAGTTGAAATGTTGGGCCATGGGGCGGTGTGGTTGATTGGTGTGGGTGTCCCGGAGATGTTCCCTAAAGCGCTCTGCTAGGAGGCGCCCAGTCTCCCTAATGTAGAGGAGACCACATCGGGAGCAACGGGTACAATAAATGATATTAGTGGATGTGCAAGTAAAACTTTGGATGTGGAAGCCTCCTTTTGGGCCTTGGATAGAGGTGAGGGAGGAGGTATGGGCACAGGTTTTACAGTTCCTGTGGTGGCAGGGGAGAGTGCCAGGATGGGAGGGTGGGTTGTAGGGGGGCGTGGACCTGACCAGGTAGTCACGGAGGGAACAGTCTTTGCGGAAGGCGGAAAGGGGTGGGGAGGGAAATATATCCCTGGTGGTGGGGTCTGTTTGGAGGTGGCAGAAATGTCGGCGGATGATTTGGTTTATGCTATGTGCTGCTTTTTATCTAATTGGATTATCTTGTATATATTTGTTAATGCTACTGTTTTGTGATGATTGAAAGTGGAATTTGAGGTTTGTCTTCCTTTCCCTGAAAGCTGGTTGAATGGTAGGGTTTGGCGCCTTGTTTTGCTGCTTCTCTCCCTTTTATAATACTGCTATTTCTCACAGCTGTTAATGTTAACTGTTTTTGTAAACTCTATTGTTTAATAACATAACACATAACCAGGTGATTTAGAATCTCCTCTGTTTAGGGGACTCATTCTGTGCTGGCTGGGCCATAGTCAGTGGTTTACTGCTGTTGGTTTCTGCTTTTGTTTTTGGGGGAGAACCTGATTCCTAAACTGGCTGGTTTACAAAGCCAGTTTTGTTAACTAGAATTCCTTTTATCTTTATTTTCTTTTACCCCACACTACTGCCTAACTGTGGTAGTGCTTATTTTCCCCAGCACCTATGTCGTGTGTATGACACAGTGAAGAACAACAGGTGTTTAAATCTTTATTTGTATTCCATCACCAGGAAGAAAGGAAACCATTATCAAAGCGTGATGCTGCTTGATCAGAAAAGTGAAGATGAGGACAGGGATTAAATCAAAATAGTCAGAGGGGGAAATAAAACACTCCAATACCTGCAGTGCCCACCTTTCCCTGAGCAGTTCGAAGATATTGGCAGACACCATGTGATCCTTCTCCAGAGACTCTGGCTTGGACGTAGCTATGGAAGAGGGGCAGGCAATCAGCCATAATGACCCCCTCCATGGCCTGCTGCCTAGACCTGTTTATGACCAGTTTGGCCAGGCCCACGAGGAGATCCTCTGACCTACCCCACCCCCCCCCCCCACCCCCAGCACCAGGTGCCCAAAGATCAGGAGCATGGGGCTGAAGTGCAACCAAAAGCAGAGGAGCAGGCTTTCCAAAAAATTAAACTGGGAATTGCAAGCACCCACACCCAATATATACATGGTCCATGGGCTCCACAGAACAAGCAGTTGGGCTCTGCGTCTGTGAACTACTACAAAGAGGTTGCAAGGGACTGCTGCATAAAGCACCCTCCACCCCAAATCCCGGAGAGAAAGGGGAGAACTCCTACATAGAGAACCCTCCACTGGGGATGCCACTGCCCTGTGGCAAATCGGCACACCAAGGTGTGTATGGCTGTAGATAATGGAAAAGAGGTGAATGTACAGCAGCAGACTGTACAGGGGCCCACCATGATACGTCGCTGAAGGGACAAAACTAAAATTCTGGAGGTGGCTCAGGTTGTGGGGCACAGGGTCCTGTGGGAAGTACAGGACCTCGGGCGTATTCCTTTTTCATTGTGGACTGATTTCTGAACTGCCTGATTTATACAGTCAATGTGTTTCAGATGTAGTTCAGTTCTCATTAGGGAACTGTTGTTTCACTGCTGGTGTTCTTTTTCTCTTTGAGAAAAGGACTAGGCTGATTTTGTGGTAGGGCTTATTCCTGGTTTTCTTTGTATTGTTTGGAATGTACTCTCACTTTGGTGTTTGGACTGAGCCCTTGTGAGAAAATACATATTTCCAGATGAACTGGTCCTGTATGGGTAGGCCTGGCACTTTGTGGGTGACTAGGCCTGTATAAAGATTGAATGTGTGTGTGTGTGTACGCTAGGAGGTGAGCAATTTCTGCATCCTGGAGTGGACCAAACCCCTGAGAGTTAAGATTAGACTAGATTACATTACAGTATGGAAACAGGCCCTTCGGCCCACCAAGTCCACACCAACCCGCCGAAGCGCAACCCACCCATACCCCTACATTTACCCCTATACCTAACACTACGGGCAACTTAGCATAGCCAATTCACCTGACCTGCACATCTTTGGACTGTGGGAGGAAACCGGATCACCCGGAGGAAACCCACGCAGACACAGGGAGAACGTGCAAACTCCACAGTCGGTCGCCTGAGGTGGGAATTGAACCTGGGTCTCTGGCGCTGTGAGGCAACAGTGCTAACCACTGTGCCACCGTGCCGCCCAGGCCTTTAAAATGTACTGTGTCCCTATGAGGGGGCCTGTTCCTTTGAATGGGCCAGGCCTCTGTAGAGGCCTGTGGGCCATGGACTCTTTCGGGAGTGGAACAAACCCCTGAGAGTTAACTGCAGCTTCACAATGTATTGTGTTCCTGTGAGTGAGCCTGGTTCTCGATGGATGGGCCAGGCCTCTAAAGAGACTGAACACTTGTCTGTGCTGCTGGGCATGGACTCTGCCTTTAGGCAGAAATCTACTGTGAGGATTTTGTGAATTCTGTTAATGTATGTCAGTTTTGTAATTGTTTTGTCTACGCGTCAGAGCAGGCTAATCTGTTTGTGGTGGTTGGAAGCTGGAGGGTCAATGACTGGCCTGGGGGATGGGAGACTGGGAGTTTCTGTTAGTATGCAGGGTGGCTCAGGGCCAGGCAACCAACAGCGTGTTCATAGGAAAGCTGGTTGGGGAAGGGCAGCTGGTATGTGAGCTGGCAGGGGGCTGGAGGGTTATGACCAGCTTGGATGAAAGTGGGCCGGGAGGACCCTGTCAGTACTCTGTAGGCAGGGCTAAGCAACTGATAGGTACAAGGCAGGCTGATCAGTACATGGGGAGGCTGAGCTCAGCAGCCCATAGGAAGGGTAACCAGGGAAGGACCAGTCAGTACACAGGGAGGCTGGGAGCCAATGGCCAGTCTGTAGGAATGCTGGGTAGGAGAAAGGGTCAGTCAGTATGCAGGGCTGCCAGGTGCTGGAAGGTCGACAGCCCAACTGTAGGAAAGCTGGTTGGGGTGGTTTGGTTAGTGAGAGGTTGTGGGAGTCTGTGGCTGATTCCTGTCTGGAGGAAAGAAGGGCTGGGGAGGGTCAAGTCCATTCGCAGGGTGGTCAGAGACTGGAAGGTCGACAACCAGCTTGTAGGAAAGCAGCCTAGGGGTGGTCCAGTCAGTACGTGGGGTAACTGGGAGCTGGGTGGTCGATGACCAGCCTGTAGGAAAGTGGGCCTGGGAGGGTCAGTCAGTATGCAGGGCGGCTAGAGATCGGAAGGTCGATGACTGTCCTGCAGGAAGGCTAACCAAGGACTGTCTGATCAGTATGTTGTGCGGATGGATGTCAGGTGTCTTTTTTTCTTTAGCTATATTGGGTCATGCTCTATGCACTGCTTTTGATTTGATATCTTGTCTGTCTGTTACTGTTTGAGCTGAAAAGTGTGTTGCTGGAAAAGCGCAGCAGGTCAGGCAGCATCCAAGGAGCAGGAGAATCGACGTTTCGGGCATAAGCCCCTCTTCATTTCTGAAGAAGGGCTTATGCCCAAAACGTCGATTCTCCTGCTCCTTGGATCCTGCCTGACCACCTGCGCTTTTCCAGCAACACACTTTTCAGTTCTGATCTCCATCTGCAGTCCTCACTTTCTCCTGTCTGTTACTGTTATCTTTGTGATGAATGTGAGTGGGATTTGAAGTTTGTCCTCCTCCCTGAAAATTGGTTGAAAGGTGGGGTTTGGGTTTGGCTTTGCTGCCCTTTCCCTTGTATATGATTTCTTTTTTGTGAAATGTTGTATTGTTAACTGTATTTTGTACTGTTTTTAATAAAATAAAATCACCAGGAGATGGCACCACAGGGAGTGGAGTGTTTTATTTCCCTCTCCAATTCTATTTTGATTTAATCCCTGCCCTCCCCTTCACTTGAGGATGCAGCATTGCCCTTTGAGAAGGGCATTGTTTGTCACTGGCCACTTGGGTGTTTCCTTTCTTCCTGGTGGTGGAATATAAGTAAAGATTTGTACACCTGTTGTCTTTCACGGTGTCTCATCTGCACACACGGGTGCTGGGGAAAATGAGTATGACTACGGTTAGGTGGGGAATTTGGGGGGGAAAAAAAAGCAAAAATTAAAAATACCCAGGAGAATTAGAATCCTCTCCGTCATTGTGGGGGGGGGGGGGGCTGGGGGCTGGGAAAAAGTATAACAAGGAGATGGCACCACAGGAAGGGAGTGTTTTATTTTCCTCCTCCAACTCTTTTGATTTAATCCCTGCCCTCCCCTGCACTTTTGATCATGCAACATTGCCTTTGAGAAGGGCACTTCTTGTCTCTGGCCACCCTGGTGTTTCCTTTCTTCCTGGTGGTGGAAATTGAATAAAGATTTATAACCAGGAGATTTAGAATCTCCTCACTTTAGGGGATTGAATCTGTGCTGGCTTGTCCATGGCCAGTGTGTTACTGCTGCTGTTGGTTTCTACTTTTTTTTTGGGGGTGGGCAGGGGAGGAAATCCTGATTCCTAATATCACCCCTTGTGTTTCAGGTGTAGTTTAGCCCTCATTTTGGGAACTGTCTCACTGGCTGGTTAAGCCTGTTACTCTAATCTCCCTTTCCTTGAGTAAAGGACTATTGTGAATTTGTGGCAGGGCTTAGCCCTTGTATTTTGTGTTTTGTTTGTTGAATGTGCTTTCACTTGGTGTTTTGGGCCTGAGCCCCTGAGAGAATATACATGAGTTGGACCTTGTCGGGTGACTCGGCCTTTGTAAAAACTGAACACCTGTGTTTGTTGCGTCCTGGAGTCTGTGGGTGGCACTCTGCCTCCATGGAGACTGAACACCTGTGTGTGCTGTATATTTGCTACTTTCAGGAGTGGACTCTGTGTACCAGAAAGGACTCTGGTAATTGAGTTAGGCTTGTTGGGTTTATCACCTGCACTGTCTTGTGTCTCTAGGTCTGGCAGGCCTTACTGTGAGCTGCGAGGGTCATAACTTGCTCCAAAAGCTGTTACCCCGAGAGCCGGAAGGTGGGTAGGCCATTCTGAGCGTTGTCGTCCTGAGAAGCGGTAATTGGGACTGGCTGCCTTCGAGGTGGTTGAAAAGTGTGTCAGCATGGCTGAGAGCCAGAAGGTGCGTCGGGGCAGGCAGAGATTCAAAAGGCGTGTGGGCTGCCCTGTATCGTCACCCCATGGAAGGGGACTGGCTGTCTTAGAGGTGGCCGGAAGGTGAAAGGACAGTCCACAGGCCAGATGATGCATTTGGGTGGGCAAGAGCCAGATGGTACGTAGAGGCAGACATGGAGCCGGAAGGCGAGGAGGACACCCTCAGCGCTGTCACCCCAAGTAAGTACCAGGGCAGGCTGTCCTAGAGGTGGCCAGAAAGTCTGAGTTGGGGAAGCCAGAAGGTGATAAAGCTGTCCTGATCGCTGTCATCCAGTGGGGTGGGGAAACACGATTGACTGTTCTAGAGGTGGGCGAAAGGTGTGTCAGGGTGGGTCGAGCTAGAAGGGACATTGGGGTGGGCTGCCATAGATTAGCCGGAAGGTGAAAAGTACTGGTGGGTTGCTGGGCGGTGAGGGTCTGTATTCTATGCACTGCTTTTTATCAATTGGACTTTTTTGTATGTATATGTTACTGTTTTGTGATGACAAAGTGGGATTTGAGGCTTGTCCTCATTTCCCTGAAAATTGGTTGAACGGTCTGGTTTGGGGCCTGGTTTTGCCACTCTTCTCCCAGGAAAATTGCTGTTTTTCTGTACACAGCTGTTAATGTAATTTTGTTTTATAAACTGTCATTTAATAAAATTATAGGAGTTAGAATCCCCTCAGTTTGGGGGACTGACTGCATTGGCTAGGCCACAGTCAGTGTGTTGCTGCTGCAGCTGTTGGTTCCTGCTTTTTTTCCTGGAGGGAATAACCTGATTCCTAAACTGGATGGTTTACAAAGCCAGTTTTGTTAACTGGAATTCCTTTTTTTTTTATTGAGGACTGATTTCTAAACTGCCTAATCTACACAATGTTTTTCAGGTAAAGTTCAGCCCTCATTAGGGAACTGTTGTCTCACTGGCTGTAGCCTGTGTTAGTCCTTTTCTCAAAATATGTTGATTTTTGTGGTAGGGTTTACCCCTGGCACTCTGGCTTTCTTTCCTTTTTTTGTACATGTTTTCACTTTTTTCCATTTGCACTGATCCCTTGGGAGAAAATACATCTTTCCAGATGACTTGTTCTTGTGGGTAGGCCTGGTCCTTTGTCGGTGGACTAGGCCTTTGTAAAGATTGAACAACTGTGTGTGCTGGGAGATGAGAATCTGTTGCATTTGGGAGTGGACCAAACCCCTGTGAGTTAACTACACCTTTACAATTTACTGTGTTCCTGTGAATGGGCCTGGATCTTTGCATGTGCCAGAACTCTCTGGAGACTGAACACCTGTGTGTGTTGTGGGGTGTGCATTTGCTGCCTTCAGGAGTGGACTCTGCCCACAGTTGTGGACTGTTTTTGGCAAAGGACTCTGCAGATTGGAGTGGATTTTCATTCTGACAATGCACTTTGTATACTGGAGTGGACTCTGTTTATTTGTTTATTGTAATGAACTCTGTACCAAACTGTTTGTTGATAATTGACTGTCTTGTTGCTTGTTGGGTTTGTCACTTGCACTTCTCATGTGTCCCTGGGTCTGGTGGGCCTTATTGTGAGCTGGGAGGCTTGTTGGTCATCCTGAAAGCTGTCACCCAGAGGGCCATCCTGTGAACCAGAAGATGGGTAGGGTGCTCTGAAATCTGGAAGGTGGGTAAACCACCCCAATTCCAGTCGCTCTGAGCCGAAAGGCAGATAGTCATTCTGTGTGCTGTCGTCCTGGGACGGGCTGTCTGCGAGGTGGCCAGAAGGTGTCTGGGCAGTCCACCATCCAGATGGCTTATCTGGGTGGGCGAGAGCCAGATGGTATTTTGGGGCAGCCCAAGAGCTGGAAGGTGGGTAGGCTGTTCTGATTGTCATCTTGGGGGTCAGTTGGGGAAACAGGGCCGGCAGTCTGAGAGCTGGCCAGAAGGTGTTGGGGCAGGCTGCTTTTCAGTGGCCAGCAGGTGGGAGGGCTGAGTGGTTTGCTGGGTTTCTGGATGTGTCGGTGTTATATGCACTGTTACATTATTTGGTCAGTCGGTCGTTTTTGATAAGAGAAGGGGGAATTGAGGTTCGTCCTCCTTTCCCTGTGAACTGGTTGTATGGTGGGGTTTGGCTTTGCCATCCCTTTTCCCTTGTAAATGGCTGGTCATGTTAACGGTTTGTAACTTATACTGGTTAATAAAATATATAACCAGGACACTAGAATCTCAAAAATATATTAGCAGGGGATTTTAAAAACCAAGAGGCTAGAATCTCTTCAGTTCAGGCAACTGACTCTGAACTGGCTGGCCAAAGCCAACATACTGTGCATGAGTAAATAAAAGGTGACTTGGTGATGAGATGCTGGTCTCTGTGCAGTTATTTCAGTGTATAACTGAAGGACAGTTTGTTGTTAAAGGGGAGGCACACTCTCGGGCTGAAGTCACCAAGTTAGAGAATTGCTACTGGAAACATTGCTAATGCCAACATTTGAAAGAGCATCAATGATTTTAAAATTTCTACAGGAAAAAATGCCTTTGATTACAAATCCATCAGGCATTGATCAGCATTCAAGACCTTATGGGAAACAGAGGGTTGATCATGTCTGTGTTCCCCTGAGCAGATTACCAAAATCATTTTGCAGAATGTTCTTTGCCAGAACTTTTCAACAGGCACCAACATGTTGTTTGGTAGGCACTACCCATGCATCCTTCATGAATGCTCAGATGCTCTGTCACCCACAAACTGCCCTCAGTGGTTATGAATGGGAAGAGACTGGCACATATCTCCTTCTAAAATTCACCTTTGCAAAGGAGATCTGGAGAGATGCAATGGCGTTTGTCTAATTAGTCAATAGCTCTGTGATGCAGGACTCTGTTCTTCGCTCTGTTCCCTGGGACGTGCACAGTGACAAACATCAACTGCACCTGGAAGACCGTACCATCAGTGAAAGATGGTCTTTGGTCTGCCTACAATTTACCAGTCTTCCAGAGCAAGGAATTGACCTCAACAAAGTGTTTCACACTGACACATTCCAATGTCCAGGATTACAAACGGAGGGATTTTTAGTTTCATGTAGTTGCCAAGGTGCAAGGGGGAAAAGACCACTGTCTAAGGCTTTTCTGCCAAAATGAGGATCCATTTGGTTAACAGATCCTCAATGTATATAAATAGTGTCCTGTATGGGTAGGAAATTACCTGCAGCAAAAAGGGCATGTCAAATTCTAATGTTTGTTCTTTAAATGTAAAAACTGTACAGAACTGTTTTATTGTGTACATACATAAAGATTTTTATGAATAAGTACTTTTTTGCTTTGGAGTGTCTGCTTAGATTATTGTGCCTAAATTTCATCAGTGCATCTTCAGAGGGAAGACTAGTGGTCAGCAGCTGTGTCACAGTGCCAGGGATACAGATTTGATTCAAGCTTTGGAAGACTGTGGAGTTTGCATATTCACTCCTTGTTTGCATGGGTATATCTCTGGGTGCTTCAGTTTCCTCCCACAGCCCAAAGATTGGCCATGCTAAATTGCAGCCCCCCCCCCCCCCCCTCAAATGTCCAGGGTTGTACAGGCTAGATGGATTCGCCATGGGAAATGCGGAGATAGGTAGACAAATGGGTCTAGGTGGGATGCACTTTGGAACATTGATGCAGGCTCAATGGGCTGAATGACCTCTATCTGTACTGTAGGCATTCCATAAGTAGTACCATCTGTATTGAAGTTGACATTCGCTAATTCTCTCTCACATCTCAAAACGTTAATCATATTTTTCTCTCTCCACCGATTGTTGTCAGAGCTGCTGAATTTCTCCAGCATTGTTTACCACAAATTTATTGCTACCTGCTTCAAGGAGGACTGAGCTGGATTTAGACGTTGTTTGGAGATAGTAATGACTGCAGATGCTGGAAGTCAGTTGATAAAATGTGGAGCGAGAAGAGCATAGCAGATCAGACCGCACAGGAGGAGCAGGAAAGTAGAGATGTAGGTCAGGGGTAATTGTGAAGGTAGTCAGATGCTCAGTGTATCTGACATGTCTAACGTTTTGTTTTGCTGTACTTTTAACACTAACTTATAACTACATGAGTGCCCATTCTGTGTACCAGGAGAGAGTGCAGTGTGAATGAATTATAGTCTGGTTTGATGAACCAGTATGAAAGTTACAATGTTAAAAAGATAAAGGCTTTTTTTTAAAAAAAAGTCTTGTCTTGTTTAGGCTAGCAACATTTTGAGTGGAAGCAAAATGCATCATAGAAGCAAATTAAGATTTGCATTGGAAATGTTTTACTGTGGTGGAAAATCAGTTGGTCCAAGAACATGATTGCAGGTTTCAGAAAATCAGCTGCAGTAAAAACACTCATTTCTACGAAACATGCATTTGAAATGTTGAAGAAAATGCTCAGCTGGAAGAGAAGTATTAGAGTTGAAAAAAAATTTTGATAAACTTGCTGCCCTTTTCCTGCCCTACTGCAATAGTTACTGAGACCTTTCACGGGCTAGCCCATGTGCGCTCTTGAATCGGACATCAACTTACCATATTACTCTTTTTCTAGTTCGACTAAATTTTTTTTATATAAAGATGTTAGACCCCAATGTAATTTTAAGAATCAATATCTAAGCATTTGGTGCACTTATCCCAGTTGTGCTGTAGATTCATACTCCCGTATGAGTTCAGAAAACGCTGACAAGGCATGGTTTTTAAATAATATACTGAATGTAAGATTCTAATCTATGGTGGACAGTGGAAATACCTGTTAAGCTGCTGTAAAAGCTTCAGTCAATAGCATTCTGACTTGGTTCATATGAAGCTTGGAGAAACTTTTTTTGTCATGAGGAATTCTGGCAATCAAAGATAAAGATATGGATAATGTTACTAAATTTCTTAATAATCAAAAACATCATGTATGAGGGACATGTAAGTTTACAATGCATGAATGGCCAATAGTAAATAATATTACAATCATGATTAACTGGTTAGATCACTTCTCCAGGACCTTTACCATTAAGCATAGAAGTCCTGCCATGATTTACCTTTCCAAAATGCAGTACCCCATATTTATCTAATTTAAACTCCATCTGCCAATTCTTGGCTCATTGGCCATCTAATCAAACTCTTGATGTAATCTTCTTCACCTGTCCACTACACTTCCAATTTTGGTGTCGTCTGCAAACTTAATCATATCTCTTATGTTCACATCAAATCCAACACTTGCATCTTCCCAGAAGGAGAGAGAGATGCAGTGGAGGATTGCTTTTCAGATTGCTGGTCACAAGCTTCCAATGTGCCATAAGGATCAGTGCTGGGTCCACTACTTTTTCTCATCTATGAAAATGATTTTGATGTGAATATAAGAGATATGATTAAGTTTGCAGATGACACTAAAATTGGAAGTGTAGTGGACAGGTGAAGAAGGTTACCTCTGGTCCATCTAATCAAAATCCTGTTGTACCCAATGAGCCAAGAATTGGCAGATGGTGTACCTCATTCTTCTCCTACAATACTAACCTTTTCCTGAGTGAAAACCAATGAGAAAAGTTCGTTTAGCACCTCTCCGATCTCCACAGGGTCCACAGTCAACTTCCCACTTCTGACTTTGGCCCTATTCCGACCCTAATCATCCTTTTATTCCTCACATACCTATAGAAAGCCTTATTCTATTTGCTAAAGACTGATAGTGTCCTCTCTTTGCTCTTCTTAACTCTCTCTTTAAATCCTTCCTACCTGATCTGTAACTCTCTATCGCCTCATCTGAACCACCTTGCCTTATCAACACGTAAGCCTCCTTCTGTTTAACAAGAGATGCAATTTCTGTAGTAAACCACGATTCTCTTATTGTATCACTTCCTACCTGCCTGACAAGGACACGCAATATCTGTTCCTTAAATCAGCCCCACATTTCCATTGTCTGCATCCCCTGCATTTTGCTATCCCATTCTATGCATCCTAATTCATGCGTAATGGCATTATAATTGCCCTTGCCCCATCGATAGCTCTTGATCTGTGGTACGTACCTATGCCTTTCCATGGTTAAACTAAAACGTAACTGAATTATAGTCTCTCTCTCTCTCTCTCTCTCTCTCAAGTGCTCACCTACAACTAAATCAAACACCTGGCCTGGTTCATTACCAAGCACCCGATCCAGTGTGGCCTCCCCTCTTGTCAGACCTTCGACATACTGTGGCAGGAAACCCTCCTGTACACATTGGACAAAATCTGATCTATCCGACATACTAGATTTATAGCATGTCGGGGGGGGGCGGGTAGCTGAGAATGCAATAGGTGGTAAGAGGTGGGGCGAAGGTGATGGGTTAGAGAGGAGTGTGGAGTGGATAGGTGGGAAGGAAGATTGACAGGTGAGACAGGTCACGAGGACGGTGCTGAGCTAGAAGGTTGGAACTGGGGTAAGGTGGGGGGAGAAGAAATGAAGAAACTGATGAAGTCCATTTTGATGACATGGTATTGAAGGGTCCCAAGGCCGAAGATCTTCCGTTCTTCCTCCAGGCATCTGGTGGTGAGGAAGTGGCAATGGAGGAGGTCCAGGACTTGCATGTCCTTGGCAGAGTGGGGTTGGGGGCAGTTGAAATGGTCGGCGATGGGGCTGTGGGGTTGATTGATGTGGGAGTCCAGGGGGTGTTCTCTGGAGCACTCTGCAAGAAGACATCCAGTCTTCCCAACATAGAGGAGACTGCATCGGGAGTGACGGATACAATAAATGACGTGTGGAAGTGCAAGTGAATGTGTGGAAGGCTCCTTTGGGGCCTTGAATGGAGGTGAGGGGGGAAGGTGTGGGCACAGGTTCTACAATTCCTGTGGTGGCATGGGAAGGTGCCAGGAAGGAAGGGATGGTGGGTTGTTGGGGGGGCATAAATCTGACCAGGTAGTTGCGGAGGGAACGATCTTTGCGGAAAGCAGGTAGGAGTGGGGAGGGAAATATCTCTGGTGGTGAGGTCCATTTGTAGGTGGTGGAAGTGTCAGCAAATGATGCAATTCATGTGGAGGTTGGTGGGCTGGAAGGTGAGGACCAGGAAGAAACTGAGGGCTTGGAGGCCCCGGTCATGGTGGATGGAGATGTAGAGGGACTGGATGTGGAAGATCCAGTCCCTCTACACCTCCAACCAGGACCTCCAAGCCGTCCGTTTCTTCCTCTCCCAACATTCCCACCAGTACCCTTCCACTGACACTCTTATTTGTTTGGCTGAACTGGTTCTCACCCTCAATAATTTCTCCTTCGAATCCTCCCACTTCGTCCAGACAAAAGGGGTAGCTATGGGCACCCACATGGGCCAGAGCTATGCCTGTCTCTTTATTGGCTTCATAGAAACAGTCCATCTTCTGGAGTTGCACCGGCACCACTCCCCACCTTTTCCTCTGCTATAGCGGTGCTACCTCGTGCTCCCATGAGGAAGTTGAACAGTTCATCAACTTCACCAACACATTCAACCCCGACCTTCAATTCACCTCGACTACCTCTGACAGCTTCCTCCCCTTCCTGGACTTCTTCATATCCATCAACGATGACCGTCAACATTTGATATTTTCTACAAAGCCATCGGCTCCCACAGCTACCTGAATTACACCTCCTCCCACTCTTCCTCCTTCAAAAATGCTATTCCATATTCCCAATTCCTTCGCTTCTGCTGCATTTGCTCCCAGGAGGACTAGTTCCACCACAGAACACACCAGATTGCCTCCTCCTTTAAAGACCGCAATTTCCCTTCCATATGGTTGAAGATGTCCTCTAACGCATCTCATCCACGTCCTGCACCTCCATCCTTGAACCCCACCCCTCCAACCGCAACAAAGACAGAATCTCCCTGGTCCTCCCCTTCCACAAAGACTGTTCACTCTGTGACTACTTGATCAGGTCCATGCTCCCTAAAACCCATTCTCCCCTCCTGGCACCTTCCCCGGCCACTCAGGAATTGCAAAACCTGTGCCCACACCTCTGCCCCAGGCCCCAAAGGAGCCTATCAAAGTTTCACCTCAACTTCCACACTGTCATTTATTGTATCCGTTGCTCCCAATGCGGTCTCCTCTGTTTCAACTTCACCAACACTTCTCGCAGACTGCTTCAGAGAACATCTCAAGACACCTGCACCAATCAGCCCCCAATGCCCTGTGGCTGAACATTTCAACTCCCCCTCCCACTCTGCTGAGGACTTGCAGGTCCTGGGCCACCTCCATCGCCACTTCCTCACTACCTGACATCTGGAGGAAGAACACCTTATAATCCACCTTGGGACCCTTCAACTCTAGGGTGTCAATATGGACTTCACTAGTTTCCTCATTTCCCCTCCCCTCCTCTCCCCACCTTACTCCAGTTCCAACTTTCCACCTTAACCAGCCCTCATGACTTGTCCCACCTGTCGATCTTCCTTTCCACCTATCTGCTCCACCCTATCACCTTTACCCCCACCTCCATCCACCTATTGCATTCTCTGCTACCTTCTCCCCACCTCCACCCCCTCCCATTAATCTATCTACCCTCGACGCTCCTAGCCTAATTCCTGATGAAGGGCTTTTGCCTGAAATGTCGGTTTTTCTGTTCCTTGGATTCTGCCTGACCTGCTGTGCTTTTCCAGCACCACTCTAATCTTGACTCTAATCTCCAGCATCTGCAGTACCCACTTCCACCTATTCGGCCTATCAAGTCCACACCGACCCACTGAAGAGCATCCAACCCAGACTTACTCCCCTACCCTTTCCCTGCATTTCCAATAGCTAACCTACCTAGCCTGCACATCCCGGGACACTATATGCAATTTAGTATTGCCAATCTTTTGGCAGTGGGAGGAAACCAGAACATCCCTAGAAAACCCACACAGATACAAAGGGAATGTTCATATTCCATACAGACAGTTGTTAGAGGCTGGAATTGAACTCTGGTTCCCGATGCTATGAGACAGCAGTGCTAATCACTGAGCCACCGTGCTGTCAATACTGACATTGGTGAAGTAGGCAGATGGTAGCAGATGAAGTTCAATACAGAAAAATATGAAGTAATGCATATTTGGTAGGAAGAACATGTATGTCAGACAATATAAAATTAGAACAATTCCAAAAGTGATGCAAGAGCAGAGGGATCTGGGGCTACATATGCACAATCATTGAAGGTGGAAGGCCTTCAATGTTGGTCATTATTTTATAAATATTAATTATCTTATCAATGGGGCACACTGTATGAGAGCAAGGAGATGATGCTGAACTTGTTTATGACTTGTATTTTTGCATTCAGAACAGTGAGACTTCCAGTTGCACACTTGTAGTTACAGCTCAATTTGATCCAATACATTTTTGTTCGAGTTTCCCTTTTTAGATTCATTCTTATGTATTCCAATAAGTTCCACATCTTGCAATGTTCAGCATTCTGAACAAATGTGTCCCACTTTTTTACAGTGGAAATGTTTCAACCTTCAATCCTCAACTCCACATTCAGTTCTTGTCTTTGTGATCTGAGGAGATCTTAGGGAATTCTCAGATATCCATTGCTTTCCTTGGCTACTTGCTTTCCTTTCATTCTCCACTTTCTAGCTGTTTTGTATTTTTGAGGGCAAAAAGGAAAACCTTTTTTTGTTTTATGGATCAGCTCAAAATGATCAACCATTATTGTTATCTAGGTAAAAACCATTCCAATATTGTTATCTGTCTAGCCGTTTCATGTTTTGGTCCTTGACATAGTTTCTTATTAGAGTTGAAAAATGTGGTGCTGGAAAAACACAGCAGGAGGATCGATGTTTTGGGGCATAAGCCCTTTTTCTGCTCCCTCGGATGCTGCCTGGCCTGCTGTGTTTTTCCAGCACCACATTTTTCAACTCCGGTCTCCAGCATCTGCAGTCCTCACTTTTCTCATAGTTTCTTATTACACAAGTTCATGAATTTTTAATTCCGTCTAAGAGAATGCTCCCCCTAAAAACTTTATTTGTGGTTTCAACTTCTAATGCTCATATGCACCTGTCAAAATTAATTTGCTTAACTCTTCCATATTGAATGTAGATTTGACCTGGGATTGATTCCTTTGTCTGTATGTTGCAAGCGCTAACTTATGTGCATCCAACAGAGCTCTTCTTCCTCAACTTTTGGCAGGGCCAAAAGTAAACATTTCCTTAGTGGACTGTAGATAATGACTCAGGTTCTCCCAAACAGAGTCTGCCATTTTATCTGCTGTCCCTTTTTCCAACAGCTGCATTTTAAGCCTAAATTCTTTGTCTGTTTTCCCTTCCTTCTGAAATTCTACTTCTCGTCTTCTCATTTCTCTTTCTTCCCTTTAGAAGTCAATCTTTTAAAATTACTAGATTTTTGGTGACCTTGTTATTCAGTTCCCAACTGTTAACTAAATTTAATCCTATATCTCTTGCCTGCAGCAGCATTCTGCTAGTTTTCACTTCACCACTAGTGTTCTTTAAATAATTGCTGAAATGTTAACGTTGGGTTTTTAATTAAATTTCTCAAATGCCTTTATGATATGATCTGTTTTCCAATCCATTTTCAGGCTGTAGTTATGCATTCACAGCTGTGTGGCACGACATTTTTTGTTAGGATTCACTCAGTCTTTTTTCTGGTACAACATGGGTCAGTTTTTAAATCAGCCCATAATTGATTATGATGTTCAATAAAAAGCTCTATTGGATGCATATGAATTAGTACTTTTTGACATATAGGCAAAGGTTTTGGAATTTAAGGTAACGGCCCCTGGGCACAACACTGAGAAATCAATGTGGCTACCTGGTAACTTCAGCCCGTCACTTGATTCAAAGGACTTAAACTTTGGACACTGGCATCAACTTCTCAGCGCATGCTCTATGGTCACTGGCTACACATATCTCATGTCCAGGGACATGAGCATTTGACCAGCCTTTTGGAATCCACATGACATGCTCTGATCCAGTTATGGAACTCTTATGCATTTCAATACTACACTGCAAACTGCACGACCAACTATCTGAAGCATGTGCACTGTGTCATCAGGGATATAAATCCAGCTCATGTACTGGACAAGGTGGCATCTTGGACTCTTCGCTCACTGTCTTAGGCTCAGAGTAGGTGAACACTATCTGAGTAGCATCCTTAAGTTTCATTGCCTTTCCTTCACTTTGTGTTTTGTTTCCTCAGCCTGAGCTAACAGGGTCCTTTCCTTCTGCCTCACTTGTGGCATTTAGCACAAAGGCAAAGAGCTAGTCTTGTTTGTCAGGAGGGTCCATCAAGTCAAGGAGGCAATCTGCAATCAGGGGCTCTTACTATGGTAAGTTAAGGGAAGCTTCCAACACCAGTCCAGGAGCTTGGATACAGTCAGGCATAGAGTCAGGATGTTCTGTGTATAACTAACTGGGGAGATCAATGTTGAGCAGCCAACACCCAACTTGAATTTTTCTTCCCTCTCAGGGACTGTTTATCCCCTGGTTATGCAAGTGTTATGGGAGAAGAGTGAGAGTGGGCAGCTGTCACTTTTGGTGCAGATTGGGAGGTGTCTTATGTGATTATGTAGCACAGAGGGCATGTAAGGTTAGTGGTGAAGGGTTGGGATGGGTGACAGAGACATTGCGAAAGCATTGTAGTCAGTGAGAACAGTGGAGGTTAGACATTGACCTTCTTCCTACAGTGCCGAGCATTCTTCCAGATGATGTTACTGATCTAAAATAGGTGGCAAACTCTGAACAGTTTTGGCATGGTCTGGTGTCATGATCCTTAGGCTAAATTAAGTCCCACCTCTGCACCACCACATCCAGCACGACCTCTGCCATATTTGGTGTAGATATCAGGAAAAGTGCAGGGCAGCTCTGAATGATAGAGTTTGACCAGGTGCATAGTCAGCTTTTTAAGGTAGCATGGGTACAAAGAATGCCAGTTAATTCTGACATATCCTGGCACTGGTGAGTTGTTCTGAGAACAGTGTGTAGTAATATGGGCTGGAATTGAATGTGAGGGATGCCACAGAGCTGGAGAAGGTGATTAATGAGGTATGTTGGGTCAGGTTGTGATAAAATACACTAGGACTTGCAGTGAAAATTCTCAAAAAACCTAGTGCAACTCTCACTTATCCAAAGATAAGAGGCCAGGTTTATGCACTTTATAGAATTGTTAACTCTTTTTGGTCCAATTTGAATTTTGTTGGTTGCTAAATGTCATCTTGTACAATTTGTGCAGTTATGTTCTGTGGTGCTTGAGATCTGAGGGTACATTGAAGTTTGTTTGCATTTTAGGAATGTACGGTAATTTGAAAGTTTAGTGTATGCCTGTATTAAGGTGGAACGTGGATGGTTAATGTAATGTCCTTTTAAGCAACCATCAGTGGTTGTATGAGGCAAAAGTCTGTGACAAAATGTTGATTCAAAAGTTTGGTTCATAAGAACTTGGTAAAAAGTATCTTTTTGAATTGGCTCCATGTTGTGTTTGGACTGAGGACATTTTAATTCCAGAAATCACCATGTTTGGAATTTCATTTTCTGGCCAGAGTGAGTTTCCAAATATTGTTTTAACACATGAGTGAATCTTTAATTCTGGATGATAAGATGACTCCTATCCAAGTGATAGGGACATTGGAATGTCGAAAATGCAACTCAGTGAGTAAGGGGTTTAGGAAAGGTAAATTTAACAAAAATTGAATTTTTCCTCCCTTCAAGGCGGGGGAGAGATAGATGATATAATTTACGCGCAGGATTTTATGCCCACCCCCCTTTCTTTTGGAATCTGCAGCAGATTAATACTAATTAACACAGTCTGCTTCACATGGAATGGATGGAGCTTGTTTGTCATTTTTAGAAATTGGAGACACCGAAGGCTGGACCCATTTCCCGAATTTCAATATCACAACACAGTGACAGATGAGACACCCTGAACCCATTAAGCCATTCAATGTTGGGGAACTACTGTGGAAATGTCAATTATAGTGAATGTCAGGAATCTCGAAACCACTGAGCCTGGGTACACTTAAGCACATCATGACAAAAACTATATTAAGACTCACCTGCCTCGGTATTCTAAAGCATTTAAATGCAATAGTTACCTGAAAATTTGAAGGGCTTCTGGGAAATGATAAAATGCACGTATGCAGTCTCAGTGGTTTCAATGTATGAAAATGGTTAGTGACTTTGAGGGACTAAACAGAATATTGAATTTGGACAAATATACATAGAGATATGTCAAGTATCTAGAAAGAGTTATCAACTAACTTTAAAAAAAAAGTCATCTTAGAACAAACAAAGTGTTTTGTGCCTGAATCAAGCAGAAATGTTTGTCTTCTGTTTTAAAATATTATAAGATTATGTTCCATGGACTACAAATCTCTACAGATAAAAAGGGACTTATCTCGGGAGTCGGGTCCATTTTGCCAGAGTGGCGCGGAGTGAAGCGAGAGCTGGCGGGAAGGTAAGGGCTTAATTTATATTTGGGCAGTGGCTAAACCCAAGATACTACATGGGTAGTATCTCCCTCCCAGTCTCCCCCCACCCCCCACAACTGGAAGAAAAAGACCCTGTAAGGCAAGGCTTTTATTTCTTATCTATCTTTTTCATTTATTTAAGTGCATTGTTTGGTTTTCGTTCATTCATATAAAGCTCAGCTTACAATCGCAGAGGACCTCAGACCCGTGGCATGTGACTCTCGCTTGATGTGGGAGCTTAGGAACGTGTCTGATGTTCCTGACTGTTACACTTGCAAGAAGTGTTTCCAGCTGCAGCTGTTGTTTGACAGCATGACAGCTCTGGAGCTGCGGATGGACTCACTGTGGAATATCCACGGTGCTGAGGAGGTCGTGGATAGCACATTTAGTGAACTGGTCACACCGCAGGTTAGGATTGCTGAGGGAAACAGTGAATGGGTGACCAAAAGACAGAAAAAGAGTAGGAAGGCAGTACAGGTGTCCCCTGCGGTCATCTCCCTCCAAAACAGGTATACCGTTTTGGATACTGTTGGGGGAGATGGCTCACCAGGGGAGGGCAGCAGTTGTCAAGGTCATGGCACCATGGCAGGCACTGCTGTTCAGAAGGGCGGGAAAAGGACTCGTAGGGCAATAGTCATAGGGGATTCTATTGTGAGGGGAATAGATAGGCGGTTCTGTGGCCGAAAATGGGACTCCCGGATGGTATGTTGCTTCCAGGTGCTCAGGTCAGGGGTGTCACTGATTGGCTGCAGAGCATTTTAAAAGGGGAGGGTGAACAGCCAGTTGTCTTGGTGCATATAGGCACCAATGATATAAGTAGAAAGCGAGATGAGGTCCTGAAAGAAGAATTCAGGGATCTAGGAGAGAAGTTAAAGGGGAGGATCTCGGGATTACTACCAGTGCCACGTGCTAGCCAGTGTAGAAATGAAAAAATAGGCAGGATGAACACGTAGCTTGAGAGATGGTGTAGGAGGGAGGGGTTCAGATTTGTTAGACATTGGGACCGGTTCTGGGAAAGGTGGGACTATTACAAAAGGGACGGTCTACAGCTGAACCAGACCAGAACCAATGTCCTTGAGGGAATTTTAGTTACTGCTGTTGGGGAGGTTTTAAACTAATGTGGCAGGCGACTGAGAATCAGAAGAGAAAACAAGTAGGCAGCGAGGTGGAGACTGTGAGAATTATGAAGATAACAGTAATAAAGGGAAGAATAGGCAGAGAGCAGGTGAGCGCAAAAGAACTAGTGGCCTGAAATGCATCTATTTTAATGCAAGGACTATAGTGTGTAAGGCAGATGAACTTAGGGCTTGGATTGGTGCCTGGGAGTATGACATTATTGCCATCACAGAGACTTGTTGAAGGAAGGGCAAGATGATTGGCAACTAAATGTTCCAGGATATAGACGCTTCGGGCAGGGAGGGAAATAAAAGAGGGGGTGGAGTTGCATTGCTGGTCAGGGACAATATCACATCCCTGTGTTAAAGGACGACACTATGGCGGTCTTGGGTAGTGAGGCATTATGGGTGGAGCTGAGAAATAAGAAGGGTGCAGTCACATTGTTGGGGCTGTATTACAGACTTCCCAACAGTGAGCGTGAGGTAGAAGAACAAATAGATAGACAGATTATGAATAGATGTAGAGGCAATAGGGTAGTGGTGATGGGAGATTTTAATTTTGCCAACATTGACTGGGATACACTTAGCGTCAGAGGTCTGGATGGAGTAGAATTTGTACGAAGCGACCAGGAGAGTTTTCTAGAGCAGTCTGTCAATAGTCCGACGAGGGAAGGGAGCATATTAGACCTGGTACTGGGGAATGAGCCAGGACAAATGGTAGAAGTTGTGGTGGGGGATTTCTTTGGAAACAGTGACCACAATTCTATAAGTTTTAGAATACTCTTAGATAAATAAGAGAGTAGTCCTAAGGGAAGAGTACTAAACTGGGCCAAGGTCAATTATATCAAAATTAGGCAGGAGCTGGGAAATGTGGATTGGACACAGCTATTTGAAGGGAAGTCTACATCTGAGATGTGGGAGGCTTTCAAAGATAGGTAACGGTAGTGCAGGATAGGCATGTCCCATTGAAGGCAAAGGATAGGAAAGGCAAGATTCATGAACCTTGGATGACAGGAGAAATTGTACGACTAGCCAAGAGGAAAAGGGAAGCGTACGTAAGGTCTAGGCAGCTAAGAACAGAACGAGCCCTGAAGGAATATCAAAAGAGTAGGACAAGCCTTAAACAAGGAATCAAGAGGGCTAAAAGGGGTCATGAAATAGCTTTAGCAAGCAGAATTAAGGAAAATCCCAAAGCATTTTATTCTTATATAAGAAGCAAGCGGGTAACTCAAGAAAGGATTGATCCACTAAAAGATAATGAAGGAAGGCTGTGTGCTGAACCTGAGAGAATGGGTGAGATTCTGAATGATTATTTTGCATCAGTGTTCACTGAGGAGAGGAACATGATGAATCTTGAGATTAGAGATAGAAGTTTGATTAGTCTGGATCACGTTGGCATAAGTAGAGAAGATGTGTTGGGTATGCTAGAGATTATTAAGGTGGACAAATCCCCAGGACCGGATGGGATCTATCCCAGGTTGCTGAGGGAGGCGAGAGAAGAAATTGCTGTGGCCCTGATAGATATCTTTGTGGCATCCTTAAATACAGGTGAGGTGCCAGAGGACTGGAAGGTTGCTCATGTTGTTCCCCTATACAAGAAGGGTAGTAGGGATATTCCGGGTAACTACAGACCAGTGAGCCTGACGTCGGTGGTGAGGAAGTTGCTGGAGAGGGTACTGAGAGATAGGAATTATTTATATTTAGAAAAGAATGAGCTTATCAGTGATAGGCAATATGGTTTTGTGTGGGGGAGATCATGCTTTACCAATTTAATAGAGTTCTTCGACAAAGTGACCAAGTTAGATGAAGGGCTGTTAATGTCATATACATGGACTTTAGCAAGGCGTTTGATAAGATTCCCCATTGTAGACTAATGGAGAAAGTGAAGTCACATGGTATGCAGGGTGTTCTAGCTAGGTGGATAAAGAACTGGTTGAGCAACAGGAGACAGAGTAGTAGTTGAAAGGAGTTTCTCGAAATGGAGAAAGGTGACCAGTGGTGTTCCTCAGGGGTCAGTATTGGGGCCACTGTTGTTTGTAATATACATAAATGATCTAGAAGGGGGCACTGTTGGTATGATCAGCAAGTTTGCAGATGACACGAAGATTGGTGGAGTAGCAGAAAGCATAAGGGACTGTCAGAGAATACAGGAGGATATAGATGGACTGGACAGTCGGCGGAAAAGTGGCAGATGGCTTTCAATCCAGACAAATGTGAGGTGATGCATTTAGGTAAGCCTAATTGTAGAGCGAATTATACAATGAATAGAAGAGCCTTGGGAAAAGTTGATGGGTAGAGAGATCTGGGAGTGCAGGTCCATTGTACCCTGAAGGTTGCTGCACAGGTGGATAAAGTGGTCAAGAAGGCATATAGTATGCTTGCCTTCATTGGACGGGGTATTGAGTATAAGAGCTGGCAAGTCATGTTAAAATTGTACAGGACATTGGTTCGGCCGCATTTAGAATATTGTGTACAGTTCTGGTTGCCACATTACCAAAAGGATGTGGATGCTTTGGAGAGGGAGCAGAGAAGGTTTACGAGGATGTTGCCTAGTATGGATCGTGCTAACTATGAAGAAAGGTTGAGTAGGTTAGGCTTATTTTCACTAGAAAAAAGGAGATTGAGGGTGGAACCTGATTGAGGTTTACAAAATTATGAAGGATATAGACAGGGTGGATAGAGACAAACTTTTTCCCAGGGTGAAGGCTTCAATAACGAGAGGTCATGCTTTCAAGGTGAGAGGTGGAAAGTTTAAGAGGGATACACGCGGCAAGTACTTCACACAGAGGGTGGTGGGCATTTGGAACGCGTTGCCAGCAGAGGTGGTAGAGGCAAATATGGTAGATTCATTTAAGATGCATCTGGACAGATGCATGAGTAGGTGGGGAGCAGAGGATACAAATGCTTAGGAATTGGCCGACTGTACATTTGGATCGGCTCAGGCTTGGAGGGCCGAAGGGCCTGTTCCTGGGCTGTAAATTTTCTTTGTTCTTTGTTCTTTTAGATCTCTGGAATTAGATATGATAATAGTTAAGTTGCAAAATTTGATAAGCCCAAGTTATGAGGGGTGGCAACGAGTGTAGAAGATGAAAAATTAAAATAATGGGTTGAAACGGCAATTGGGTTAAGATGTAATTTAATGCAAAGGAAGTTTAGATGAGAGCTTTTCCTTGATGTTTGTGTCCTTGTCTGTCTTTTTAAAAAGACTGAATTGGTGACCAAACTAATACCTAAGGCATAAGGACCATATGTGGAGAGAGATCATTTGATAAAATCATATGGGAGTCAAGAATGTGTGACTTGTTATTGGGATACCGAAGTAAGTGTGCAATGGTGAACGTTACATTGGACATAATAAACATGAGGGAATACAGCGTAAAAAAAAATACACTCACTGAAGAATGGGTCTCAGACCTGTATACACGTACTTGAAGAGAGAATGGTTGAAGAGCACAAAAACATAGTTTAAATGATAAGACATTGACCCAAAATCCTTAGAGAAACTGGCTTTAAAACAAGAAAGTAGTATTAATGAAGGGATGTAAAAATAATTATAATCAAAATAAAGTGTTTGGCTATTATGTTAAAATTTTGCTGAAACTGAAGTATATGCAGTCTATGCATGTATGTTAGCTGAAAATGTGTTACTGGAAAAGCGCAGCAGGTCAGTCAGCATCCAGGGAACAGGAGAATCGACGTTTCGGAAACTGAAGTATATGCAACCCAACCTCCACTCCCGGCACCTTCCCCTGCAACCGCAGGAGGTGCAAGACTTGCGCCCACACCTCCCCCCTCACCTCCCTCCAAGGCCCCAAAGGAAACTTCCATATCCGCCACAGATTCACCTGCACCTCCACACACATCATCTATTGCATCCTCTGCACCCGATGTGGCCTCCTCTATATTGGGGAGACAGGCTGGCTACTTGCGGAGCGTTTCAGAGAACACCTCTGGGACACCCGGACCAACCAACCCAACCACCCTGTGGCTCAACACTTCAACTCCCCCTCCCACTCCACCAAGGATATGCAGGTCTTTGGACTCCTCCATCGCCAAATCACAACAACACGACGGTTGGAGGAAAAGCGCCTCATCTTCCACCTAGGAACCCTCCAACCACAAGGGATGAACTCTGATTTCACCAGTTTCCTCATTTCCCCTCCCCCCACCTTGTCTCAGTCAAATCCATCGAATTCAGCACCGCCTTCCTAACCTCCAATCTTCTTCCTGACCTCTCCGCCCCCACCCCAGTCTGACCTATCACCCTCACCTTGACCTCTTTCCACCTATCACATTTCCAACGCCCCTCCCCCAAGTCCCTCCTCCCTACCTTTTATCTTAGCCTGCTGGACAAACTTTCCTCATTCCTGAAGAAGGGCTTATGCCCGAAACGTCGATTCTCCTGTTCCCTGGATGCTGCCTGACCTGCTGCGCTTTTCCAGTAACACATTTTCAGCTAACATACAGATACCCCATCTTGAGTGGTTGTATGACTAAACCTATAGGTGGAATTGTAATGTGTTAGCACAGTTAGTGTTTGTGAAAGAAGGCTGAGTTAAGACAAGGTGGTGGAGGAGTTTGTGGTAAGGGAACCCCAGGAAAAATTAAAGGTTACAAGCATAAGTTGAAGCTAAAGCCCAATGAGTGTTTTATTGTTTGATACCGTGTATGCTGCAGTTCAAAGGGGTACTTGCATATGGACGTAGTTACCACTCAATGGTACAATCATTTATAAAATTGGCAAGGCAGGTAACATATTGAAGAAGTATCCTTGAGACGGATACCAAGAAAGACAGCTGAAGAAATTGCGTCCATGTATGATGTTATTTTACTGTTACTAGGTGAGGTGACCTATGGATAGGAAACTGAAGAATGAAAAAAAAACACAATTTAAGGAACCTGAATCTGGAATATACTGAATTTTACAGCAAATTCTGTGAATAGATTAATTGGAAAAATAAATGTGGAATGAGTATGTGGAAGTGGTTAAAAACAATGAGAGAACCCAGCAAGCTATGTGAATCGGGAAGGAGAGACATGTGATTTTAGGCCTTTTAGGCCTGTATCACAGGAAGGATGTACTGGTCTCAGAGCATGTTCAGAGGAAGTTCACAAGAATGGTCCCAGGAATGAAAAACTTAACATGAGAACATTTGAGGACTCTGGGTCTATACGATGGAATTTAGAAGGATTGGGAGGGGTGGGGGAGGAATCTAATTGAAAAATACAGAATACTGAATGGCCTGGACAAAGTAGATGTTGGAAAGATTTTTTCCATTGGTAGGAGAGACTAGGATCCAAGGGCACTGCCTTAGAATGGAGATAAGGAGAAACTTCTTCAGCCAGAGAGTGGTGAATCTATAGAATTCATTGCCACAAAAGGCTGTGTAGGCCAATCATTGAATATATTGAAGACGGAGATAGATAGGTTCTTGAGTATCAAGGTTTTTGGGAGAATGGGGGTTGATAAGTTTATCAGCCATGATTGAGTGGTGGAGCAGTCTTGATGGGATGATTGGCCTAAATTCTGCTCCTATGTGTGATGGTCTTATGATTGTATACCTCTCATGGAACAGGAAGAAGAGAGACAGTGTCGAGTTAAGGAAGAGCCATTAGAGGGGCTGGATGTGAAATGCATGTTTGTAGATGGGGTGTGGAAGTACTGTGATAATGAGGCCCAGATGGGATAGGCCATGGTTAATTTGAAAAGGGAACTTTTTTGGCAGGAGAGAGGATAGGAAAATGTCACTCTGACCAGGTAGAAGAACTAAAAGCACTGAACTAAAAGCACTGCCACCTTCCAACTACGAAAAGGACAATGAGTTAACATCTACGCTGACAGTAAAAATGCCCTTGTCCATGACTACATACAGTTCAACATGAAAAACTAATCACATACCCAGTGGCAGCAGTAATTAAAATTAAAGTGTACAGAAACTTAAAAATGCATGAATGGAAAGGAATTGACTGACAGTCAGCTGGTCTGGCACGCTTTTGTTTGCTCTCTCTCTTGCAAGTTTCGAGTGCCTTGGCAGGAACAGGATCCTCTATTCCAGGATGGGAGCTGAAATAGCTTTAGTGTGTGTATGGTTATGTGACATAGTTGCATGGCGACTGTAATTAAGGATATTATTGATACTAGCGGAAGCCTGAAAATGCTAATCTTCTGTGGGCTCCTTTCAATTTTGATCCCATTGGAGGCAGATAGGTACATGGTATAACTTGTTGGTTCCAGCACAGCCTTGACCATATATCAATGGTGGGATCTATTTGAGGGTTGGTCCCCAAAAGCTACTGCGACCATGAACTTGATGATACACCCTGTTGTCATACTATTTGTATTAACAATGTGTTATTTCTATTGTAGTTTTAATCTTCTAGTGTAGCCTACGTACTCTTATATGTTCTCACGTGGCTGTCATTGAGTTGTGTCTGCACCTGCAATTGTAACGCGCCATCAGATATCATCAGGGATGAATCGTACAGGATGGGATGAAGGGCTAAAATTGTTGATGGTATTCAACAGCTGCATGACCTTAATGGGTTCTGTGAACATTCCTGGATGTGCTGCAGATGGCACGATCAGAATTTGTTTTCGGTAGATGCAAGCAGCTTGTTTTCCTTATCTGCTTTTCTGTGCTGGCTGTTTGTTGCACTTTATAAGAGAGAGCACTTTGGTTCAAGTTTTTGGACTTCATCTTGGATCAGGATCACGAATGTGCCAGGACTAAACCTAACCCATGAGACCAGCCGAAAAATCGAGGGGTCCCTGACTGGCAGGAGGGCATAAGGCTCATTGCTTTCTTTTCCTTCCATTTTCATCTTTATTACTTAATAAATTTTCATATTTAAGCAAATTGCTGTTCTTGAGTCTTAACTACATTTAACCAAATCCAAAAAGAATGCACCCTGTGATCCAAGCCAGATAGGATGAGGGAGGGGATTGTGCCCAAGGAGAAAAGTTGGATAGACAAAGGACCAGATAGTGATCTGGCTAGGAGGGTAAATAGCTACACTGGGGACTGTTAGTGGCTAACAATGAGTTGCATGCAATAGCAGACTGCATGATAACAATGCCTAGTGTGTGGGGTTGGGGGGCAGGATACAGGTGAGTTCAATTTTTAAATTGTGGTTAGTGTTTATTTATTTATAATAAATAGTGAAGAAACCTAGTCAGTGTTTTCTATTAACCTGAGGCTATCAGGCAGATAATCTCGGGACTTTTGAGTGCTTTTATTAAATCTTTAACTTTTATGATGACCTCAATTATTGGGACCTGAGTATCAGCACACCTTCCCAAGTAGGACACACTATTTGTGAGAAATATTGTCAGCTATGCCATTGAGATATCACAGCAGTTCAGAAATCCTGATGGCGAGAGAGTCATTGGAGCAACGGCATGGGATAGGGTGTGCTAACCAGACCCCAGATCTCTAGGGGCTTGTTGTGTGGGGTCTGAACCAGCACCTGTAACAGGGCCATTAATTTCTGTTCCTGCCCCTGATTGGAGCAGCAGAGACTGGAGTTGCATGTCAGGGTCCTGTGGAATCCATGATGCAGCTGTTTCTATGGGAATTGCCCAGGTAATTAACTTATCTGATGAGCAATGCCCCTGCACCCAGAACACTGATAAAAATCCTTTAAAGTCAGAAATTCCTGAGGGTTCTGACTCTGTTAAACTTAATGCTTACTGAAACTGCACCTTGCCTGACCCCTTATATTCCATAGACACCTCACAATCAACCCCCACTAAGCACCTTCCCTGTTCCAACTCAAATCCATTCCATCTCCTGACTTAAAGATCCCCAGATATGAATTCCACCCTACTGTGCTAGACGCATACCCCTGCATTCTTTTGGCAAACCTATCCGACTCAATCTACCCAAGAACACATTCAGATACTTGCCACACTGGTATTTTGCCTACCTGGTACCCTTACCCCACAACCAAATGCCACCTAATCCCACATTCAATTTACATAATTTGCCCTTTCACAGCAGTTGTCCAAGCATTTGGCTATGCTGCTGGGCATGTCAATTACAGAACACAACTCCATGAAATTCATGTCACAGATGGTGGTTCAGAAAGTGTTTAACACACTTGCCTTCATTACAAATAAATAAATACTAACCACACGTTAAAAACCTATGAATGATCAACATGTAACTCTACTAGTTAAAACCATAACACTTCTTTTAAAACTCCTACATACAAATAGATGAACACAGACAGACTTTAAACAAAAGGCATTAAAGGTGGGGAACCAAACAAAACTGGAGAAACATGGTTCCAAAGCACTAATCACAGGCTTTGATAAGGAGTCCCTTTTTCTTCCCAAGACCTTCAGTTCTCCAAACACTTTCCTTCTAGGTTCTTTTGATTCTTTGCCAAAGAGACAGGAGATTTACACATTAAGTGTTCAGTTTCACAGTCACTGGCTAGAGGCAACACTTTACTGCAAATGAAGGAAAATAATTGGCTTACTTTAGGCTTCAGTTACTTTTACTGCAGAGCGCTGCTGCTTCCTTCTGCTTATGTACCAGTCATATACACACCAATCTGTTTGGCTGCCAATCAGATAATGGTTTCATCAGACTGATGACTTTGCTATCTACAACTGATCACAATTTTGTGAACCAATCAGCAATCTGTTGCTGATTGCATCTCATTTTGTACACATAACCTAATGCTGTGCTGTCTTATCTCTCCTGCCCTACTGCTGGTTAAAGCAGCAGTGTAAAACAGAAATCTCAATGGGTTCCAGTAACTTATTTCTAAAATAAGCCTTTTTAATTTGAGTCTGTAATTAAAAATGCAGAACAAAATTACTGTATAGATTAGTCTGTAACACATCAAAAACAATTGGTATCTTTGGGAGAGGGAGGAAAGGAAAAAAAACTCTTAAGACCACAAATTGCTGCTTGCTTTTGAATGCCAAATAAATGTCCCTCAGATACTTCATGATTAAAGTCACCATTCTTTTGGAATGTTACAAATATATTTTGTTCTCATTTTCTCTCTTCTTACAATATTTCAGACATGATTGTTTTAATGCCATGTCTTTTTTCTATTACCTATCATTGTGCCCTAAGAAAACACGACTCTCAGTCAAAATGTGTCAGAAAATATATTCCAAGAAGAATACTGAACCCCCTGGACCTGTTTTCTTTTAATTTTTTTATTCAGTACTTTGCTTGTCTTGCACCTCTGCAGTTCTCTATTGGTAAATAAATCCAACTATTGAGTTGCCCTGTATGCATTATTGTAATAAATGATAGTTCTCAACAGAGACAGGAAAAAATCATGGGAATCCAATTTAATTTTTATATGTCCATTAATGGATAATTATTATTTTTCCATTCATGGGACTTTTTACTGATTTATAAGTAACTTAGCTTGCTCTTCAATGAAGAACGTAGCCTGAAATATAAGGTACAAATTGTAAGGACTTTTACAGGACATTGTCACAACTAAAACATTCATTCTTGATTTATGATTTTAAAAAAATCAAGTAAAATATTTGCTGTCAGACTAGTATATTTTGATTAGCTTTAGTTGAACAAGGAGACCAAACTCATTAGCATAGAAACATTTTGTAATAACTAATGTCAAGGTATGTCATTATTCTAAGTAAGTGGTAAACGCAATTGTCCATATATATTTTGAGTTGAATACCTGTAAACTGCAAAAGGTAGTGTAATTCCAAACTCTAATGGGATTGAATGAAAAACAATATGATTAGATTCTCTACAGTGTTGAAACAGGCCATTTGGCTCAACAAATCCACATTGATCCTCTGAAGAGTAACCCACCCAGACCAATTCCCTTACATTTACGCTTGACTAACATACCTAACATACCTAACACTAGGCAATTTAGCATGGCCAATTCACCTAACCTGCACATCTTTGAACTGTACAC
Organism: Chiloscyllium plagiosum; assembly: GCF_037043375.1. Taxonomy (NCBI): domain Eukaryota; kingdom Metazoa; phylum Chordata; class Chondrichthyes; order Orectolobiformes; family Hemiscylliidae; genus Chiloscyllium; species Chiloscyllium plagiosum. Next base: position 56,292,584 of record NW_028270144.1, read on the forward strand.
ACCGACACAGAGAATGTACCAACTCCACATAGTCACCTGAGGCAGGGATCGAACCTAGGTCCCTGGCACTGTGAGGCAGCAGTGCTAACTACTGAGCCACTGCGTCAGCCTATGACAATAAGAGTTAAATTTTCTGTACTGACTATTCAAGGAAGGTTACCTCAGAGTAAAACAAGATCTTAATCAGTTGGGCCAATGGGCTGAGTAGTGGCAGATGGAATTTAATTTAGATAAATGCGAGGTGCTGCATTTTGGAAAAGCAAATCAGAATAGGACTTATACACTTAATGGTAAGGCCCTGGGACATGTTGCTGAACAAAGAGACCTTGAAGTGCAGGTAGATAGGATAGTGAAGAAGACGTTTGGTATGCTTTCCTTTATTGGTCAGAGCACGAGTATAGGATTTACAAGGATGTCTATTTACCCTATCCATGACCCTCATGATTTTATAAATGTTTATAAGATCATCCCTCAGCCTCTGACACTCCAGGTGCAGCCTATTCAGCCTCTCCCTATATCTCAAATCCTCCAACCCTGTCAACATCCTTGTAAATCTTTTCTGAACCCTTCAAAAGTTGTATGCTCTGAAAAGCTAATGCTTGGTCTTCTCTTTGAACTACTGCACTGCTTGTGCTCATGACATTCCTATAATAGAAGTGCAGGAAATTCCAAGCCTTTTTAATGGTAATGAATGGACAGTGATAAATGGTCAAATCAGGATGCTATGCAACTAGAAAATTATAGTTTTTCTATTAAATTATTTTCCTTTATTGATTTAAAAATTCTGGGTTGCAAAATAATGGTGAAATGAACTTGATTAATTTTATAGCACATCCTGTAAATCATATATCACATAGATCATTTGTAACATCATGCAGATCCTGTTAAATGATGGAACAGGCTTGAGTGGCTAAATGGAATACCCCTGCTTCTTATGTTCATTTGCATACTGTAGTCACAATGGTGCAGGGATGGTTGGTTGTTTGATCAGCAGGCAGTTTGGACCTGGATGATGCTGTCCTTCTTGAGCAGTACTCAGCTGCACACATTGAGTTATTACCCCTGACATATGACCTTGTAATAAATTATGGGCAACTGTAAATATCATTGGGATCAAGGGAAAAAGAATGTTCAGATTAAAACATCATGCTTTAGAGGTTAATGTGATCAATTAAAGATTGGCATGAGCACTTGTCATCACTTGGACAACTTGAGATAAATCTTGGAGTAAGTCACTAATTCAAATTGTATAGTTCATTACCGGGACATTTGCAGCAACTTCTGTTTTTGTTTCTGATTTACAGCATCTGCAGTTCTTTCAGTTTTTATATTAATTCCAAAGCTGTTTTTGATTTAATTTTGGAATGATTGCAAATTTTGCCAGAGAAGTTATCCTAATGAGATCACCAAATAATGTGATTATGTTTCTAGATCAGACTCCCAACTAGATGGATGAATTTGGATCTGGCAAACTTATGGATATAGTTTGAACCTTAGTGTTGTACTGAGTCACATTCAATTTTATACTCGTCACTAAGCCTTTCTTGTAAATTGGGTTACCTGCTGAAATGTAAACTATTCTTTAGACTTTGACAAATTAGGAAGTCTGTCACCACTCCATCCAGTACTTTATCTGAACACGATTATCTTTCAAATTCTCATAACTGCTTGAACTACTCCAATCTATGTAATACTAGTCAATCATAGATAAAGGATCAGGTGATTATCACCTGATGAAGGACCGTCGCTTCGAAAGCTAGTGTGCTTCCAATTAAACCTGTTGGACTATAACCTGGTGTTGTGTGATTTTTAACTTTGTACACCCCAGTCCAACACCGGCATCTCTGAATCATAGATAAAGGAGTCTGCCAATTCCCTAGGCTGCAGGGATTGCTGGTTGAAATAAGTGTTCTTCTTGGCACTAAAACAAAATTGAATGCTATGTGGACTGACTGAAAATCTGCGTAGCTTTTATCAATGCGTTGTCAAATAAGAATCCATTAGCAAAGGGGCCAACTCTGTATAGGAAATTACTAAACTGGAGCTGTTACTGGCTCAGCTGGAAATCCAAGGCTTTTGTGTTGTTATGGAAATGTGCCATCAGTCACTTGATAGCATCAAAGAACTTCAACGAGTTCGTCACTATTCAGCTGGCACAGAGGTTTTGCCACTTCAGTGTATACCACATTTTAGATAAGTCTTCAAAACATTGCATTTGGGAACTTCTCTGAGGATTTTGTTTTTTCCCATGCTTTCTCAACTTTGTCTTATGACTGTTTTTGCCTTTGCTTTCCTCAGAGGAATCTAAATAAACCTATGTCTCTTTTAGAATGATATCTCTATCATTCCTATCACATTATTTAAATCTTCATACAAATTTAGGTCAGATTTCTGAGCTACTCTTAAATGACTTTTATTGACCAACTTCACATGATAGTAAGTCTACAAAGAAATAAGCTCCATAAATCATTGTTCATGTATTCATTAGCATATTATGGTAGCGCTGGTGCAGGGAATGGATATTGGTTTCAGTTGTGATTTAGCTGATCAGGTAGTTTTGACCAGGATGATGCTGACATTTTTGAGTGTGATCAATTATACACATTGAGTTATTACCTCCATTATAGAAACTTGTAATAAATTACAGGTGATTATAACTGGAATGAGATCAAGAGAAAAACAATTACTGGAGGTTCCAACCTTCTAGCAGAGTACGGGAACTTAGCTATGGAGGTCACAGTTACATCACAGCTTAGTTCAGAGGTTTAGCTACAAATTCATTAAATGTACAAATAATGACAATACTTTGGTCAGAACTATTTTCACAAAGTGTTTGCAGCAGCTGACAGAAGTGAAAGTAGCATTGGGCTGCAACAATCACAAAGATTAGAATCACTTTGATGAAGATGTAACACTTCAGACTCGACGTAAAATAGGGTGAAAGTGAGGACTGCAGATGCTGGAGATCAATGTCAAGATTAGAGTGGTGCTGGAAAAGCACAGCAAGTCAGGCAGCATCTCCGAATCCTGGAGGCTAAGAACGATGGAAGCTAACCCTCAAAACTTTGTTGCTTGTTCAAAAACAGAAATTGCTTGAAAACTAGCAGGTCTGGTAATACCTGTGGATGAAGAAGGATCACTAGACCCAACGTTAACTCTGCTTTCTCTCCACAGATGCTACCAGATACGCTGAGTTTCTCCAGATTCCGCAGATTTTCTATTTGTTATTTGTACTTTTGGCAATTGCCTTAGTCTCAGAGCTCAACCCTACTAAAGTCAGATTTAGAGTCAACTTAACTAATAGCCTGGCCATAATCAATAGTCCTTTACGGTGATATCCTTCAATATAAAGTGGAAGACAGAAGTGAGTTCATGGTATCTTCTTCCGTGTACCCCCACACAGCAAGCTGAAATACATATTTGCGAACACGGAACTGCACAAGCGGTAAACGACATGCTCTCGGGTTTGGTTAGTGATTTTCAAATGCAGGGGAAACCGAATGCGATTTAAAACAGAGATGTTATCTCCTCTGGAGGTGATGCGGGGAATTGAGGAGAATCCTCCTCGCCTTTTAACATCAACAATTGCTTCTGGTCTTCCTTCATCTAACTCCAACGTCAGCGATGAGTGATGGTAAATGGACACAGAACCTGACAGAGAACGAGATGGTGCTCCGCTCTTTCAAAAGTTACTGGCCAGCTCGTTCCATTTTTGCGATAGTTGCATTTTCTTGTTCAAGGTGAAAGTAAAAATGAGAGAAGGAATACAATATATTGCGAATCACCAAATGGGAAAAGACGAAACAGTCCGTTTGAAAGGGGATGGTATATAACCAGCATCAGGAAGAGAACCTGAAGGACACCGTGTTGTGATGCAAGTCCAAAAACGGAAAATCGTTCTTTGACGAAGAAAAGACGTCACTGCATTAGAGAAACTCGAAGCATCAATTGGCTGAAAGTAGGTGTCACCATGTGCGTGGGTTTCAGCTTGGTTCATATAAAACAAACTGACAGAACAGTCTGTAGACAGCAGTAGAATGTTCGATCAGTGCACTGCGCGAATACTCAGCGACTGAAAGCCACGCTAACCGCCCGCAAATTCAGCATTTTGTTGAATTGCGAGCTTCGAAGCGAGAGGTTTGAATGGTTGCTGGAACGATTGCTAATTTAACACTGAGCTGATTGGATGCCTGGAGCGTAGTAACTTTTCAGAAAGCAATAAAGAGCGGGATTTTGCCAATATCTGAGATGTTTAAAAAACGAAGGAGATTTTAACGTATTTGAATAATGACCCGTTACACGTGGCCCACTCTTCACTATTTAGTCAAAGCTTTTCAAAGAGCGGACAATTTCCTTAACTCCACTCTTCCGGAGACACTCGTTTCTAACCGATCGACTTTCCTTCCCTGGGGTAACTTCACTCTGGACGATTGGGAGAACTTTGTGGACTCGGCAAAATACGAGGCGGAATCCCAAAATGCAACCGTCAAAGCTTTGCTTATAGTAGCCTACTCGGTTATTATAGTCATCTCTCTGTTTGGAAATATCCTTGTGTGCCAGGTAGTAATAAAGAACAAGCGGATGCATTCTGCCACCAGTCTGTTCATTGTTAATCTGGCCGGAGCAGATATCATGATCACCTTGCTCAACACTCCGTTTACTCTGGTAAGAATCTTTATTAGTTGGGGTGTATTATTAAGCTTTATTTCTTGTATTCTCCATGTGTACTGAAAAGGTTACACGAAATCAGGAATGCAAACAACGTCGCGCATTGATATAGCGCCTTTAACACAGCAAGTATTCCATCTCTACACTCGAGAGTTGTCAGCCACAAACTGATACCTACTAAATGAACAGGGAACCAAAAGTTTGGTTCGGTGTAATAGCAATACCAGGGTCATAGATGCGGGTTCTTAAAGCACGGTGGCATAATTAGGTAAAACAACCCGTGTTCAAGCCCCACCTGTTCCAGAGATGCGTAATCACGTCTCTGAACAGATTAATTGGAAGATATTTACAACTGACAATGTCAGTGTAGTTAATCAAGTATTGGTGATGTTCAAAAATGTTTCTAAAGGTATTCCCTGCTCCGCAACGTGCTCATCTTGTTACGACTTTCCCGCCCACCTCAAACCGGATCTTTACTGCATTTTGAGTCTCATCTAAAACATTGATCATGACTTTTTGAATATCACGTTTAATCATCAGAGCCTTCCGATTACTTGAGAAAACTTTATTCGCGCTGTTTGAGCATGTTACTTAAAATGTGTACGTGACAAACAACGTTGACATGTTCAGTTTGCTTTTTAACACGTTTTGACTTAATGTTTTGGAAATCTGACACGGAAACGATTGCCATATGTAAATCCAACCAGGCAACAAATAGTAAATAGCATTCCGGTTGACATACAAAATTGTCCCAAAATAACTTTAAAATTTGGCTAATTTTGTTTAATGGAGGCATGCAGAGGTGCAAATGCACTCTCAGTAACTTTTAAACTGTATTAACAAAATAAAAGATAAAGTATTGTATATACAGTATAATGTCAATTGTTAAATAATTCTTTGGTATATTGTTTTTCTCTCAGTAATGCAGAGATGCATTTTGACCTTTCAGTTCTTAAAGCTGTACATTTAGTTCCAGAAGACCCGCTTATATATGAAGTGTTGCACGAATAACCTTCTGGTATTTTTGATTTCACAGGTTCGGTTCGTTAACAGCACTTGGGTTTTCGGACAAGGCATGTGTCACATCAGCCGCTTCGCCCAGTACTGTTCTTTACATGTTTCCACCCTCACCCTGACAGCCATCGCCGTAGACAGGCATCAGGTACGAATCAAAGACTGTGATTCCCACTGACCTGTATAGGTGTAAAAATCTGTTGACCTTTTAAAACATACATTTGGAAGCTTTCGTGCTTATTTGATTGAATTTTAAGTTCACTTTTCTAGAAAACGTGATAAAAAAGTGAAATGTCGACGGGAGCGTGTAAAATTTTCTAGTGTTGACTTAAAGACTTAATGCCGTTTCATAATACAGCTCATTCCTATCAAACACAACTGAGCAATGGTTAATTGAGATTTTGTTGAGGTAATCAAAGTAAAAATGATGATTGACTAAATTGCAACACTGCTTTTATATTTAGAGGACGCATATATGCAAAGTCTGGCAAAGGTTTACCCAAATAGTTGGGGGTGGGGGGTGGGTAGGGGGAGGTGGGTGTTTTCTAATCCGAATGGACATAGCGGTTTTGCATTGACGTATGATGTGCCCCATCAAGGCCACACCTCTGAAACCCATATTACCAAATTAATCCCCAATTAAAACGTTATTTGCTGGAGAAACTCAACAAATCCTGCAACATCTGTGGAGAGAAAGCAGAGTTAACAATTTCGGGTCCAGTAATCCTTCAGAACTGTGAATGCTTTAACAAAGGATATTTTCTGTCATTGCAAAATGATGTCCAATTTGAAGCAATATAATATTGATTGTAAAATTACAGCTCCAAACAAAGCTAAAAGACGACCAATCCTAATGAGGACGACGATCCACATTACCTTGCATCGCCCTCGTGATATAACTCCGGTAGTTTCATATTAGGATCTGAGGTTGCTAGCTACAGTAGAACAATAACAATAGATTGTTCCTTTTCCATTCTAAATGCAAGGATGGACTTCCTAAAACACTGTGCAATCGTGTAGATTCTCTTCAATTTAGGATCGGAAGATCTTCATAGAGCTCCTTTTCACTCAAGGACATTGCGTTTGAGTGAGCTGTCAGTCAAACGTCCGCTTGCTGTAGTGGAGTTAGTATTGCTTACGTTCAGAACTCAGACCAGAGTTAGACAGTCACCTCCCTCATTGCTATCCCTGTGAATTCTTTCGGGTGCTGTTCATATAGTCGGTGGTGAATATTTTGCAGCGATTCGCAGTCTTTTTTTTTAAAGGGAAGCAGGGGCTCGGAAAGTGTCTGGATTCACTTGAATCAATTATAATTATTAGTTGTAAAATGAATTAGAACTTAGACCATCAATAATTGACAACAGTTTTATTTACCGTGTAAGGTGATTCAAGTTAAACTGTCCATTAATTGAGTTTAATTTCACCCCTCGCCCCTTAGCTGTTTTCTTCTGTCGTTTCATCTGAATTCATAAATTATTTCGGAGTTTAGGCAAATAAATATATAATTAAAACATGCAAATCGTTTAACAGTCATTCAGCATTGAAGGGAGGCTTTCTGCTGTGGGTGCTCTGATTAACATGAGCAGAAATTACTTTTGTCTGATTTTGAGACTGTAAACAGTGATGCAGGAGGAAGTATTTCTGACCTGTAATATTATCAACCGTAGCTGCAAATAGACCTCTGCAAAACTCTGCGCACGCGTAGTTACAGCAATTCACTCGGCATTTAATTCAATTCGGAATGTGTATTTTTTAAATACTAAGAAAGTCGACATCAAAACCATGGACATTCAAGGGTATCTTTGTTTTTTCTCGTAGTCAGGTTGTAACTTGTATGTGATTTCAGTTTAAAAAAAAAATCAAAGGCGTTGGAAAATACCGTGTGTCATTAATGCACTGATGCTTGCAAACTGACCCGAACATTCTGCTGCAGTATTTTATTGGAGGCTTTATTTAAATAGCGGCAGCATTTCCAGTTAAATATCAGAGAGAGGCACATGTTACGTGTGTGTACGTATCCGTTACTATCAAAGTGGAAGTATTAGTGGGATACAAAAAGTAAAGCGGACGATTAAGGGAGAGTAACCATATAACGTGACAACAAAATAAATCAGAGAACTGCGGATGCTGGAAGTCTGAAAACAAAAGGCCTTGCAACATCTTGAGCGAGAATACACAGTTAACGTTTCGAATCCAGTGAATCTTCATCAGAACTGATGAAGAGCCTAGAGAGAGAGATATGAAGAGGGTAGGTTGTTGATAGTAAGCCAGGAAAGAGAAAAGCTGAATGAGTGATAGGGAGAGTGAACGGTATGCTGTGCTGAAAGCAGCCCGTGTCATTTGATAATTGGACCAAGATTGTGTGAGAATTGGTTGGCTGTGCTGAAAGCAATTATGTCGTGACAGGGCTAGGTTGTGGGGGTGGACTAAAAAACATGAAAGGACGTAATCAGGCTCTGAAGTTATTGAACCGGATGTTGAGTCCGAGAGGCTGCAGGGTACCCAAGCGAAACGTAAGATTCTATTTTTGGAGGTTGTGCTGAGCCTTGTTGGACACTGCAGCAGGCTCGAGACAGAAATGTTGGTGTGGGAACAACCACCACTCCTCCCATCCCCAGCCTTCAGCCTAACTAGCACTTTTTCCTATCAGTTCTGATGGTGAGTAACAGGACTTGAAATGTAAGCTGTTTTCTCTCTGCAGATGCTGCCAGTTCTGCTGATTTACTCCAGCTATTTCTGTTTTTATTTCACATAACGCGACATATGTATAAATCTTTTCTCCGTAATCGGGATTAATGCTTATATCTTCTGTAGGCTATCATGCATCCTTTGAAGCCTCGGGTATCACCTGTGAAGGGTATGATTTACATCATTATCATCTGGATTATGGCCAGTTGTTTCTCCCTCCCACATGCTATCTATCAGAAGCTCTTCAGATTTGAATACAGGTAAATAATCAGAGCTGATTTTCTCTGAACAAATCAATAGATTTCTGGAGATAAATTATGTCAAATTCTCTGGAAATAGTTCAGGAAAATGGCATTGAAGTAGATGATCAGCCATAAATTAATTGAATGACAGAGCAGGCTTGATGGACTGAATGGTCTACTTATATGTTGTGATGTTCCTGCTTATCTTCTATAAATGTGCATTTGAATATATTGTTATATGTAACATCAACCTGAGTTCAGTGGTACTCGCAGACTGACAAGAGAGCATTATGAGGCTTGCTTAGCAAGAACAGCTGAACTTTGGATTTATGGGGCAATATTTTGCCACCCCTTTGAAGACGGATTGTAAGAATTAATAAACTTGAGACAAAAACTGTCATGAGGGAGGTCTAGCATCTTTACATCTAAACTTAGTATTCCCAAAGGCTGCTGGCATGATACTATGTCTGACTAAAAGATATTCAGTGACTCTGTCAGTAGCAGGATTGGTGAGAGCATGGACCAGGGGCTGCCGGGAAGGTAAATTTCACTCTTAAATACTTAACTCATGAATAATCAGAGTGAAGGCGCAACAGGAGTGGACACAGACACAGAGATTACTCGGCACGTGAATTGATAGATTTGGGCTGTGTCTCCCACCCAATCTCCTCCACTAACCAAACAAAAAAAAGACCATTTATGAAGGGTTGGTAAGGTAAGGCACTTTTTTTCCCCTCTCATGTATTCAATCTCCCTGAGCAATTTACAGTAGGTGGGATGGGAGGCTCAGCAGTTGCACGCTACTCTTGCAAGATGTGGCAGGTAAAGGCCACTACTGGTGTCCCTGATGACTTTGCCTGCGAGAAGTGCACCCAACTCCAGCTCCTCACAGACCACGTTAGGGACCTGGAGAAGAAGCTGGATGAACTTCAGATAATTCAGGAGGCTGAGGCTGAGGCTGAGGCTGAGGCTGAGGTAACTGTGTGACCATCAGGAGAGGGAAAGGGAATAGGCAGGCAGTGCAGGGATCTCCTGTGGCCATTCCCCTCAATAATAAATATACCACTTTGGATACTGTTGGGCTGGGAGGTGGGGGGAGGGAGGGGGAAGCCACAGCAGCCAGGTTTCTGGCACTGAATCTGACTCTGTGGCTCAGAAGCGAAGGGGGGAGAATAGGAGAACAATAGTGATAGGAGATTCAATGGTGAAAGGAACAGACAGAAGAATCTGTGGTTGCAGACTAGACTCCAAGATGGTATGTTGCCTCCGGGTGCCAGGGTCAAGGATGTCTTGGATTCTTAAGGGGGAGGGAGAACAGGCAAATATTATAATACACATCAGTACCAATGACATACCTAGGAAAAGGGATGAGTACCTTAAAAGAGAATGTAGGGAGTTAGGTTGGAAGCTAGAAGGCAGGATGAGGAGAGTAGTAATCTCAGGATTGCTACCAGTGACATGGGCTAGTGAGGCTAGGAACAGAGAATGAGTACAGATGAACATGTGGCTTCAGGGCTGGTGTAGGAGGGAGGGCTCCAGATATGTGGATCATTGGGATACCTTTGGGAAAGGTGGGATCTGTACAAAAAGGACGAGTTGCACCTGAACTGGAGGGTCACCAATATCCTAGGCAGGAGGTTTGCTGGAGCTCTTGGGGTGGGTTTAAATGAGATTGTGGTTGTTGCAGGGATGGGAACCAGAGCTACAGATTAGATGATGGAATAGATAGTGAACAGCCTGATTAAAACAGCTTGCAGACCGTGTGTGAGGAGGGATAGACAATTGATAGGACAAACCTGCAGTCCAGTGTGATGGGTTGAAGTGTGACTATTTTAATGAAAAAAGTATCAAGTATAAGGGTGATGAACTTAGAGCATGGATTAGTACTTGGAGCTACAATATTGTGGCCAGTACAGAAACAATGTAGGTTAGTTTGATCTGAGAATAAGTTAAAAGAGACCCTGATCTGAGACCAGGGTCTCTACTGGTCTGTATGCTTCTATGGTCTATGTTGTATGTTGTGCCAGTACCATTATCTGGGGAAGAATGTTTGATCGCTGCATTTGGACATGGACTGTTTCAGTCTCTGGGAAGTCATTAGCAAATATCCCCACTTCTGATGTAATGCTGGAGGGAAAGTCATTGTTGAAGCAGCTGAAGATGCTTGGGCCTAAGGCACCATCTTGACAAATACCTGTGTGATGTCCAATGATGTTTGTTCTCCATAACCACCAATCATCTTCCTGTTCAAAGTTTATCATTGTTACCTCCATGGTATACCACACAACACATTGGACAATTGCTCTTTGTAGAGATGTGACTTTACATTCACAAAGACTGTGTGGTGGACACTCTTACTGACACTGTCATGGACAAATATATCTATGACAGACAAATTGATGAGGATGAGGTTAAGTATGCTTTTCCCTCATGCTGGTTCTCTCACCATCTGCCGCAGACTTAGTCTAGCAGCAATATCCTTTAGGACTTGATCAATTCCATCAGTAGCAGTGCTGCTGATCCACTTTTGGTGATGGATATTGAAGTAGTTCTGTTGGTTTCATTCTTTTATTTAGACTTCATAGTGGTTTGATTCAACTCATTGGCTTGCTGGGTCATTTCAGAAGACAGTTAAGGGCAAACCACATTGCTGTGGGTCTGGAGTCTTGTGTGAGTCAGACCAGGTAAGGATGGCAGACTTATAAGCGCATTAGTGAATAACATGAGATTTTACAATTGATAATGGTTACACTGAGATTTAACAATTGTTATTAAGCCAGTTTTAAATACCAGATACTCTGAGCTTCATTATGGCAAATGTTTACCAGGAGCATAGAGGACATGCTTCAAAGAATCCTTAAAGCCTTCCAGACAATATGCAATACCCCAATGACCCATGGAAATATCTAACCAATAGCTGCCCAACTTGAGAACAAGTATCTGCAAAGGTGGAATGATTCTTCAGCCCAGGTAGAAGCTAAGCACAAAAACCAGAAGGAGCTTGCAGACATCAGAGTATGCCAGCCACTCACTGCTTGAAATGTTATTGCAAGGACTACTGAAGGAAAAGAAGTCCAGATATTTGTTGAATTCAAATTTTAACCACCTCCCCTGCAGGGAATTCAGAAATATAATCACTATGCCACTTCCTTACCTCCCATTGTTACTATTTTGCACCACTTGCAATGACAGGCTAGACATCTTCCTCTGTCTCTGACTGTATTACTGATTTCAGAATGTCACCCCATCCGAGTTGCAGAGACTCTTGTTTCTGGTGTTGGTGCTAGACCCTGAGAAAATTTCACCCATGATTTCTGCTTGTCTTTAGCACTGGGGAATTTCCTTACCAAATGTAGATTAGATTACTTACAGTGTGGAAACAGGCCCTTCGGCCCAACAAGTCCACACCGACCCGTCGAAGCGCAACCCACCCATACCCCTACATTTACCCCTTTAACCTAACACTACGGGCAATTTAGCATGGCCAATTCACCTGACCCGCACATTTTTGGATTGTGGGAGGAAACCGGAGCACCCGGAGGAAACCCACACAGACACGGGGAGAACGTGCAAACTCCACACAGTCAGTCGCCTGAGTCGGGAATTGAACCCGGGTCTCTGGCGCTGTGAGGCAGCAGTGCTAACCACTGTGCCACCGTGCCGCCCATAACCACTGTGCCACCGTGCCGCCCATAACCACTGTGCCACCGTGCCGCCCATAACCACTGTGCCACCGTGCCGCCCATGTACTTGATAAAGATTGATTACTACGATTGGTTATATCATTGTCCCTATCTAAGTGCATTCTTCTTGGTACTTTTAGTAGTCCTAATGTTAAATTAAATGCTAAACAAAGGTCCTATCAGCCTCTGAGATGATCATAAAATATCACACAGTACTATTTGAAAAAAGTTCACTCAGTGTCCTAACTAATATTTATAGCTCAATTAGTATAATGGGAAAAAGGATTATCTGGTCAAGTGCTTCTATTGGTGGAATCATACTTTGCCCAAACTGACTGCTTGTGTTTCCATCCATGATAAGAATGACTGGAGTTTAAAGCTACTTACTTAGACCATAAGACACAGGAGTGCAAGTAAGGCCATTTGGCCCATTGAGTCCACTCCACATTTTGATCATGGCTGATGGCCAATTCAACTCCACTTACTGGCACTCTCCACGTAGCCCTTAATTCCTTGCGAGATCAAGAATTTATCAGTCTCTGCCTTGAAGACATTTAACGGCCCAGCCCTCACTGCGCTCCATGGCAATGATTCCACACACCCACCACTGTCTGACTGAAGAAATGTCTCCTCATTTCTATTCTAAATTAACATCTTTAATTCTAAGGCTGTGTTCCCGTGTCCTAGTCTCCCCACCTAATTGAAACAACTTTGTAGCATCCACCCTTTCTAAGCCATGCATTATTTTTTATGTTTCTAGTAGATCTCCCCTCAACCTTCTAAACTCTAATGAATACAATCCCAGGATCCTCAGCTGTTCATCATTTGGTAGACCTACCATTCCAGGGATCATGTGTGTGAATCTCCGCTGGATATGCTCCACTGCCAGTATGTCCTTCCCAGGGTGTGGGACCCAAAACCGGACACAGTATTCTAAATGGGGCCTAACTAGAGTTTTATAAAGTCTCAGAAGCACATCACTGCTTTTACTTTCCAACCCTCTTGAGATAAAATGACAACCTTACATATGCTCTCTTAATCAACCTACAAGTTAGCTTTTAGAGATGCCTGGAGTAGCATTCCCAGATCCCTTTGTAATTATGAATTTTCTCACTGTTTAGAAAATAGTTCATACCTGTATTCTTCTCCAAAGTGCAAGATCTTGCATTTGCTCACGTTGAAGTTCATCAGCCATTTCCTGGACCACTCTCCTAAACTGTCTAAATCTTTCTGCAGCCTCCCCACCTCCTCGGTACTACCTTTCTGTCCACCTATCTTCATTTCATTGGCAGACTTTGCCAGAATGCCCTAGTCCCTTCATCTAGATCATTAATAAAGTGAGCAGCTATGGCCCCAACACTGAACCCTGCGGGACACCACTTGTCACCGGCTGCCAATCCAAAAAAGTTCCTTTTATTCAAACTCTCTCTGCTTTCTGTCAGACAGCCAATCCTCAATCCATGCCAGTAGCTCACCTCGAACAGCATGGGCCCTCACCTTACTCAGCAGCCTTCCTTGTGGCACCTTATCAAAGGCCTTTTTGAAGTCTAGATAGAAAACATTCACTGGGTTTCCCTGGTCTAACTTACATGTTACCTCTTCACAGAATTCTAACAGGTTTGGCAGGCACAAACTCCCCTTACTAAATCCATGCTGACGTGTTCTAATCCGACCCTGCATTTCCAAGAATTTAGAAATCTCATCCTTAATGAAGGATCCTAGAATTTTACCAACAGTGGCACAGTGGTTAGCACTGCTGCCTCACAGCGCCAGAGACCTGGGTTCAATTCCCGCCTCAGGCATCTGTCTGTGTGGAGTTTGTACATTCTCCCTGTGTCTGCTTGGGTTTCCTCTGGGTACTCTGGTTTCCTCCCACAGTCCAAATAAAATGCAGGTTAGGTGAATTGGCCATGTTAAATTACCCGTAGTGTTAGGTGAAGGGGTAAATGTAGGGGAATGGGTCTGGGTGGGTTGCTCTTTGGAGGATTGGTGTGGACTTGTTGGGCCGAATGGCCTGTTTCCACACTGTAAGTAATCTAATCTAATCTAAAAAAACTGAGGTGAGGCTAATCAGCCTATAATTTTCCATCCTTTCTCTCTATCCTTTTTTGAACAAGGGGGTTACAGCAGCGATTTTCTAATCATCTGGGACTTTCCCTGACTCCAGTGACTTTTGGAAGATAACAACCGACACCTTTGCTATTTCCTCAGCCACCTTCCTCAGAACTCTAGGATGTAGCCTATTGGGGCCAGGAGATTATCAATTTTTTAGACCTTTTAGCTTTTCTAGCTCTTTCTCTTTTGTAATGGCTACCATACTCAGCACTGCCCCTGACTCTCCTAAAGTGTTGAGATATTACTCAAGTCTTCCACTGTGAATTGGAAGACACAAAGTACTTAAGTTCTTCATGTAAAGTAGATTAGATTAGATTACTTACAATGTGGAAACAGGCCCTTTGGCACAACAAGTCCACACCGACACTCCGAAGAGCAACCCACCCAGACCCATTCCCCTACATTTATCCCTTCACCTAACACTACGGGCAATTTAGCATGGCCAATTCACCTAATCTGCACATCTTTGGACTGTGGGAGGAAACCGGAGCACCCGGAGGAAACCCACATAGACATGGGGAGAATGTGCAAACTCCACACAGCCAGTTGGCCGAAGCAGGAATTGAACCCAGGTCTCTGGCACTGAGGCAGCAGTGCTAACCCATCAGTAGCCTTGAAGCATCAATTTGGAATGGCCCAATGTCTAATTTTGCCTCTCCTTTGTTTTTTATGTAATGAAAGAAACTTTTACTATCATTTCTAATAATGCTGGCTAGCCTACCTTCATATTTGATCCTCTCCTTGCTTATTTCTCTCTTTGTCATCCTCTGTTTATTTTTGTAGCCTTCCTAATCTTCTGATTTACCAGTGCTCTTGGCCACTTTATAGGCTCTCTCTTTTTCTTTGATACATTTCCTGACTTCCTTTGTCAGTCAAGGCTGACAAATCCTCCCCCGCCCCCAGATAATCTTTCTTCTCTTTGGAATGAACCTCTTTACTGTGTCCTCAATTACACCCAGAAACTCCTGCCATTGTTGCTCTTCTGTCTTCCCCGCTAGGCTCTGCTTCCAGTCAATTTTCGTCAGTCCCTCTCTCATGGCCCTGTAATTGCCTTTATTTAACTGTGACACCATTACATTCAAATTTGCCTTCTCTCTTTCAAACTGCAGACTGAGTTCTACCATATAATGATCATTGCCTCCTAAGTGTTCCCTTACTTTAAGATCTTTTATAAAGTCTGGCTCATTACATTGCATAGTACTTGAGTACTTTTGAAGTGTTCAAGAAGGTACCATAATTTGCATACAATATTCTCAGACAACCATAACTAATTCCGATCTATAATGTTGATAGTTTGGACAATATGATTAATTGAGGAGAAAGTGAGGTCTGAAGAAGGGCTTATGCCCGAAACGTCGATTCTCCTGTTCCCTGGATGCTGCCTGACCTGCTGCGCTTTTCCAGCAACACATTTCCAATATGATTAATTGCCATTGTTTGGTCATCTATTTACAGTCAAATTAATTCTTCCATTCAATGAGTGGTATTTATTCGCCAGATACTTCAAAAACTAAATGAAGAAAAATCTTTACTATCATCATAATAATGCTAGTAAGAATTTAGTCAATAGACTCAAATTAAGTGCTCATAACCAAATGATTGATTTCTGGTTATCATGGAAAATGGAAAGAACCATTCAACAGAACATCCACAACACCACAAAAGCTTTGCAACCTAAGCAACATTGAATGATTCAGTTATTTTAAACCATTGATTTCAAACAATGAATAATATCATCTTGTTTTTTACTTTACATTGCAGTAAAGAAAAAATTCGAAGTTTGTGTGTGCCCAACTTCCCAGAGCCAGCAGACCTTTTCTGGAAGTATCTGGACTTGGCGACATTTGTCATGCTGTATGTACTTCCCCTTTTAATTATCACTATCACATACACCACTGTTGCCAAGAAGTTATGGCTTCGCAATGCAATTGGAGATGTGACAACTGAACAGTACTTTGCACATCGGCGGAAAAAGAAAAAGACAATTAAAATGCTGATGCTGGTTGTGATAGTATTTGCTGTCTGCTGGTTTCCTCTGAACTGTTACGTTGTCCTTATTTCTAGTCAAACCATTCATACTAATAATGCTCTCTATTTTGCTTTCCACTGGTTTGCGATGAGCAGTACTTGCTATAACCCTTTTATCTATTGCTGGTTAAATGAGAGTTTTCGCTTAGAACTTAAATCTCTCTTGAATATATTCAGAAGAGAACATGGAGTGCAGGAACACATACTTCCCTGCACAGCCCCTTCTTACAAGCTAGCCTGGCCTGAACATAACAACTCCAAGAGGGAACAATACCCTCAAAGCCTGCACTCCAACAGCAACATCCAATCAGGAAAGACAGATATTTCATCTGTTGAACCAATAGTTTCTGTGAATTAGAACAGGGAAATCTGAAATCTTCCAATATTGTGCTGCAAGCATATAATAAAGGATTGGATTTTACTGTTATAATGACAGCTAAACAGTCAGTTTTTGATATCATTCTTCTGTGCAACTGACAGCAGCCTTTGGTGTCTGGACATATGCAGTTAAACACTGAAATTCAGATGTTGCTCTCACTCAATCCCCCCTTCTACATAGTGCAGTTTTGAAATCCTCACAGTTCAAATTCACTGAATTAAACACAAACCTGTGCATTAATACTTAACGTTATTATTCTTGTTGAAAACAAAATTTTGAAAAAGTTACACCTTATTGAATAAGATGTAACTGGATTTGTAACAGCATATTGTGTTATACTTACTGTTGAATAATCTTTCTAGCCCTAAATACTAATTTTATATTTGAGGAATGTTATATTCTGTTATTAAAAATTCCATCGATTTTTTAAAAGAATATTTTTTTAAAAGTTTGTTTATGGTGTTTATTTTCTGTCTTTGTCCCATATATCAGCTTCATTTTGATTTTGTTTTCTATAAAATTAGAAAACAGTGAGTGATTAAACCTATGCGTTATTTCCTGGTGTGCTGTCAGTGGAAATTCTTCAATCTGATTGGCTGTTAAACCTGCTTAATAACATTACTTCTATTTGACGTCAGTGATTTCCTATAGCTGGTATTATAGTGAAATTAACAAAGGCAAAAGTGCTCCTCAGAGCTTTGTGGGAAGCTTCATTTAGAGATCAATGGTTTAGGCTATCATTTCATTGCTGATCACAAACTCTGGGCCAATATTACAGTTAAGGGAAGCTGTTCCAACACACTGTCATTGCACAGAATGTTTTGAGCAGTGCTAAGAACACCATTGAGAATAAGTCATTTTTCCAATTGCTACATCAAACTGAAAGCATTTCTCCAACCAGTCACAATTGACCATCTGAAGATTAAATAGTCTCTTTGACCATTAATGTTATTGACCTCCACTGGAAATAGTGTATTTAAGATTAGATTAGATTCGATTCCCTGCAGTGTGGAAACAGGCCCTTTGGGCCAACAAGTCCACACTAACCATCTGAAGAGTAACCCACCCAGACCCATTTCCCTCTGACTAATGCACCTAACCTATGGGCAACTTAGCATGGCTAATTCACCTCATCTGCACATTTTTGGACTGTGGGAGGAAACCAGACCACCCGGAGGAAACCCATGCAGACACAGGGAGAATGTCTGTGTGGAGTTTGCACTGTCGCCCGAGGCTGGAATCGAACCTGGGACCCTGGTGCTGTGAGGCAGTAGTACTAACTGCTGAGCCACCGTGCCACCCCTATTAATGATGAAGACAGAATGATAATTGTGGTGTAACCTTTAATAATTGAATAAGTTCCTAACATACATGAACCATTTCCATTTAGTAAGGAATGGTAAGGTTGATGAAACCTGCAAAATAGTCAGCATCTTAAAATCAAATATATGAACATGGAGAAGAATTAAACAACTAACTGATGTATTAAAAAGGATAAATTGAAAGGCAGCATATTTAAAAGTGACTTTGGGTATAAGGAAGTAATGGGGAAGCATTTAGATAATATTACTAATAATATACAAGGGATTGGTGCAGTCACACAACTCAAAATACAATGACAAATTATTCACTGTGGACAACTTACTGAAGTTTTGAATGTGTCCTTTAGTGTAATACAGTAAATATTATAGGCATGACTTTTCATTCTTGCAAAGCGTCAAGTATCAGGAGCTTACACTGGGAATCCAGACACAGATGTTAACAGGTCACACTGGACTTTTCATTGATTCATTTTAATGGTTTGAAAATCCAGTGAAGTTGATTGACCTTTAAGCTTGAATTCCTGGTACATGCTGTGGTGCACAAAGTTTTAAGTGAAATTATGAATTTGTAGAGATTGCCCATGCGAGCTTCAGGAATTATATTTTACTTGTAAAGAGATTCTTACCTCATTTTTAAATTTATTATTACTATGTTATTCTAAATCCTTTATTGTGTACTAACCATTTATAAAACTGAAACTTGTATCACTTATCTCTTTTGAAAAATGAATTCTGACCTCAGGCACATGATAGAGAAGGGTAAAAGCTGGTAGATTAACTAGTGAAATATTTTATGTTATTCATTGATGATGATTTCAATGATCAGACATCAGAATGGGAATTATTATCCAGTCTGAAAATTGTGCTCGTCGATACAGTAACACCCCTGTATAAATTAAATCATCTTCAGAATTTAAGGTGTTATTAATTATAATCAACAATTTCAGACACTTGTTCAAGTTCTAATGTGTTAATTTATTGTCTAAGTTTTCTCCTCAGTTTGCACTTCAGCTTCTTCAGCACTATTAAATAATAAAAACATTAAACAATGTCTTCTGTTTAAGAAGTTTCTAATATTCCAGTTAAAAAGTGAATGTAAGCATTACTCTGTATCAACTTGTTTTAAGTCGTGATAAAGGGGACTTGTTTTCACAACTTTGGCTATATATCCTGATCTAGAATCTCCCATTGATGCCTTTGCTATCTCTATTGCAATGTACTCCTGTCCAGTCTACTGTCTGTTCCTCTCAATATACTTAAAGCCACCCAAGACTGTTTCCAAGTCCTAACACACATCATAACTCATTCACCCCTCATCTTTGTGCTTATTAATCTATATTGGCTTACAGTTAAGCAATGCATCATTTTTAAAACTCTAAATCTTAGTTACAAATCATGTAAAATGTTCTAAATGTGTTATTATACATCAAGAGTACTCTGGGGCAATTCTAAAATATACGTTCTAATTAACAGTAAAAGCTTTGAATCCCCACAGAAGAAAAAAAGTAAACTTGGCCTAATATGACGTATCTTCTCTTTCCCATATCTTGTTAATCCATTTTCTTCAACTAACCAGCAAACATACTCATAAATGTTGCCACGATTGCTGCCTCAAACACAAACTGCACAATACGTTCCATAAAATCCCAATCATCTGTATAAAATGCGTGTAATTCTGGTCTCCTTCCTATCGGAAAGATGTTGTGAAACTTGAAAGGGTTCAGAAAAGATTTACAAGGATGTTGCCAGGGTTGGAGGATGTGAGCTATAGGGAGAGGCTGAACAGGTTGGGGCTGTTTTCCCTGGAACGTCGAAGGCTGAGGGGTGACCTTATAGAGGTTTACAAAATAATGAGGGGCATGGGTAGGATAAATAGACAAAGTCTTTTCCCAGGGATCAGGGACTCCAGAACTAGAGGGCATAGGTTTCGGGTGAGAGAGAAAAGATATAAAAGAGACCTAAGGGGCAGCTTTTTCACGCAGAGGGTGGTATGTGTATGGAATGAGCTGCCAGAGGAAGTGGTGGAGGCTAGTACAAATGTGACATTTAAGAGGCATTTGGATGGGTATATGAATAGGAAGGGTTTGGAACGATATGGGCCGGGCGCTGGCAGGTGGGACGAGATTGGGTTGGGATATCTGGTCAGTGTGGACAGGTTGGACCGAAGGGTCGGTTTCCATGCTGTACATCTCTATGACTTTCTATGACTGAATTTTCCCATTTTTGGCAGAGTGTTTTCCTGAGTGAGATTCTTGGTGGGCAGTCCTTCATGTTCCACATTGACTTTTCTCCTTCATTTCATCTCATTAATTATGCAACTGATCTCTTTCATGCACATCTTGTGAACTCATGCATCAGGAGAGGTAGAAGTGCTCACTGCTGGGACTTTGTGATGTTCATGCCATTGGTGCCATATTTAGTTTACAACCACAGGAACATTCCCTTACACAGTGGTCCTGCACAGTTATGTTATTCCTTAATTCTTTCACGGGAAGTGGGCATTGCTGGTCTCTAGTTTTCTGAGAAGGTGGGGTCAACTGCCTCCTTGAACACCGCAGTCCATGTGCTGTCAGTATAGATCAACAATGTCACTAAGGAGGGAGTTCCAGGATTTTGACCCTTGAGGCAATGACAATATTTTCCAAAACCGATGGTGAGTGACTTTTGATTTGATTTCATTTCATTTATATATTGTCATATGTATTTTGTTACAAAATAGAATGAAAAGTTTTGTAAAGTGTCGTCACTCAATGATGCCATCTTAAAACACAGCAAAAATAAACCACAACATAGAAGATAAAGGCAGAGAAATTAAAAAATAAAGAAAGAGTATTGAATGTTACAGTTTTTATTAGGTGCTCCACCATGGGCTATGGGTCTGGTGGCCAGGTCCAAATGTCCTTTGCCGCACAGCAGCCATTGGAACAAACGTTGCTACTATTGAGCGCCATTTCGCCTCCACCCCCTCGCCCCGATGATTCTCGATAGACTTCGCCAATGCAGAGACCAACAATTCGCTGACAGCCCAAATTCAACTCTACCATCACCATGAGTGCACTATGGGCCCATCTCTCTGATGCAGTTGCTGCTGATGCCACTGGGTCTCATACCAGGTCCAAACTTGTCTCCTCCACCACATCCATTAATCTGCAATTGTGGGTGAAACCCTGCAAGGAATCCAAATTTGACTCCATTCAGCAGCCATGAGTTGGCGCAAGGGTCATCTTGTCAATGCAGAAGCTGCCAGGAGCCCAAATCCAACTTTAATGTTGCTGCTATGGTTCCGCTCTGCTGGGCCTACTCCAGTCCTCACTGTTGGGCCTACTCAGGCTACGCTGGACCCATTTGAGTCCATGCTAGGCTCACTCACTGCCTCAGATGACATCACCATGACAGAGCGCTTCAATAATAGGGAAGTAAAATAAAAAGGAAAAAAACAAAACTATACCGAGAAAAGAGAGAAAAAGAAAGATAAGAAATGAAAAGTAAAGCAGGCGAAATGGATGAGCCTCGGGCTTAGAGGCACCTACTCCACTGCCATCTAGTGGGGAACTTTGTGGTGGTGCAGCCATGTATCTGCTGTCCTTGTCCTTCTAAATAGGAGTGGCTTTGTTTTGGAAGTTATTCTCGAAGAATCCTTGGTGGATTTCTGCTGTATATCTTATAAACAGGACACACTGCTGCTACTGAATGTCAAAGAAGAACAAAGAACAAATAAAAATTACAGGCCCTTTGATCCTCCAAGACTGCACTGATCCAGATCCTCTATCTAAATTTGTCACCTATTTTCTAAGGATCTGTTACCCACTACTCCCTACCGATTCATGTGTCTGATCAGATATATCTTAAATGATGGTATCATGCCAACCTCTAACCATCTCCGCCAGCAATGTGTTTCAGGTACCCACCACCCACTGCGTAAAGAACTTTCTACGCATATCTCCCTTAAACCTTTCCCCTCTCAGCTTGAACTCATGACCTGTAGTAAATGAATCACCCTCTCTGGGGAAAAAAGCTTCTTGCTATCTACCCTGTGTATACCTCTCGTGATTTTGTAGACATCAATCAGGCCCCCCTCAACCTCAGTCTTTTGAATGAAAATAATCCTAATCTACTCAACCTCTCTTCATAGCTAGCATCCTCTGTACCAGACAACACCCTGGTGAACCTCCTCTGCACCCTCTCCAGAGCATCCACATCCTTTTGGTAATGTGGCGACCGGAACTGTACGCAATATTCCAAATGTGGCCGAATCAAAGTCTTATACAACTGTGACATGACCTGCCAACTCTTGTAGTCTATAGCTCATCTGATCAAGGAAATCATGCCCTATGCCGTCTTGACCACTGTAGCGACCTGCGTTGCCTCCTTTAGGATAAAATGGACCTGAACACCCAGATCTCTCTGTATATCAATTTTCCCCAGGGCTTTTCCATTTACCATATAGTTCGCTCTTGAATTAGATTTTCCAAAACACATCACCTTGCCATTGCCCGAATTGAACTCCATCTGCCATTTTTCCACCCAACTCTCCAATCTATCTATATTCTGCTGCATTCTCTGGCAGCTCTCTTCACTATCTGCTACTCCACCAATCTTCATGTCATCTGCAAACTTGCTAATCAGACCACCTATATCTTCCTCCAGATCATTTATATATATCACAAACAACAGTGATCCCAGTACTGACCCCAGTGGAATACCACTGGTCACAGTTCTCCATTTTGAGAAACTCTCATTCACTACTACTCTCTGTCTCCTGTTGCTCAGCCAGTTCTTTATCCATCTAGCTCGTACACTCTGGAACCCATGTGAGTTCACTTTCTCTATCAGCCTACCATGGGGAACCTTATCACACCTTACTGAAGTCCATGTATATGACATCTACAGCCCTTCCCTCATCAATCAACTTTGTCACTTCCTCAAAGAACTCTATTAAGTTGGTAAGACATGACCTTCTCTGCAAAAAACTATGTTGCCTATTACTGATAAGTCCATTTCTTCCAAATGTAAAAAGATCCTATCTCTCAATATCATCTCCAGCAGCTTCCCTACCACTGAAATCAGGCTCACTGGTCTATAATTACCTGGATCATCCCTGCGACCCTTCTTAAAAAAGGGAACATTAGCAATTCTCCCGTCCTCTGGGACCACACCTGTGTTTAAAGATGCTGCAAAGATATCTGTTAAGACCCCAGCTATTTTCTCTCTTGCTTTGCTCAAGAACCTTGGATAGAGCCCATCTGGATCTGGGGACTTGTCCACCTTAATATCTTTTTTGAATACCCAACACTTCCTTGCTCCTTATGTGAACTTGACCTAGAATTTTCAAACATCTTTCCCTAACCTCAACATCCGTCATGTCCCTCTCCTCGGTGAATACCAACGCAAAGTGCTCATTAAGAATCTAACCCATTTTCTCCGACTCCAGGA
Source organism: Chiloscyllium plagiosum (assembly GCF_037043375.1). Lineage (NCBI taxonomy): Eukaryota > Metazoa > Chordata > Chondrichthyes > Orectolobiformes > Hemiscylliidae > Chiloscyllium > Chiloscyllium plagiosum. Next base: position 56,316,156 of record NW_028270144.1, read on the forward strand.
TAACTTTTCTCCTTTGTCATCATGGAGTGGAATTTTTGGAAAGTCGATGATGGAGTGAGTCGATATTTGTGGACATTGTACCAATCAAGTATTTCTTCTGAGGCCATGACGCAGAAAGGAAAGCTCATTCGAATCTCCTGTTCCCTGGATGCTGCCTGACCTGCTGTGCTGTTCCAGCAATAAAGTTTCAACTCATTTTCAATGTAGTCAACAGGGACCTTGATGTGCTAGTTAACAGTTTGGTGTAGAGGAGGGCCATCCTTTTGCTTTCTGTCTACCAAAGGAAGCAGTACCACTAGACTCAGCCTTCTTGGACTGGGGTAGTGATCTGGATCAGTGCAGTGTCCCAGGTTAAAAGAAATGCACAGCACACAAGGATGATGGTGAATGAACCTCTGTGCACTGCAAGGGTAAATGTGATCGTTTTCTCTCTGCTACCTCTGAATCACAGGGCCACCATTCACTCTAACTCGGTTTCTGAACTCCTTTCAACAATGCTCATGGACTGCAACACTCAGTATTGCATACCGAATGTCCATTCAACACCTCTTACCCATCCCATCCTCCTAAACTACCACACCCTGCTGTCCTCTGCACTTCCTACTCTTCATTAAGGATACTTCATGACCTCTACTCCCCTGCATTGTAGGTATTGTCACTTCCATTCATTTCCCTCACACTAAACCCTGATTGTCTTAATGCAGGAAAATATGTTTCACATCGAGGCAGAGACAGTAAAGACAGTGGAAACGGTTTGGCAGACATAAAGCTCCTCACTTAAAATGAGGAGAAAATGCTTGATTTAACTGGAGACGAATGCGATTGCCATTTGGAAATGCAGAGACCACAATATGCTTCATTATGCCATGCTGCACTGCTCTCTCATTGATGCCTGTGTTAATTCATTTTCCGTCTGCCTAAGGTTTTAGTTTTTTGAGACAATTAATTCCCTCTCCTTTTATATGCTGGTGCTAAGACGACTCGACCAATCTCAGCAAAGGAGTCAACACTGGAGATTCTCCACTCTACTTTCACCTCTGAGGAGGAAGCCAGTTAGTTCTCAGAAGATACACTGGTAAGGCTTTCACTAGCACTCCCTGCCAGCTCAGAAACTTTCACTTCAGTGTGTTCCATATCTAGATTAAGCTCAGGAGTACAATCTAGTGAGCATATCATCCACGTGTCTCCACAGTTGATTGAGGAAGAAATGTCTCAGATCTTTAACACTAAGAGAAATGTTCAAAAGTAGGCAGAAGGTGGTTCCTTTATTGTCCATTAATGACTGCCAAAACTGCACAGAGGCACTGAGTTGTGAAGCAGTTTATCACATGCAATCATGTGATAAACATGGATCAATGCATGGAGGAGTCCATCAACATTATCAGTACTGTGCTGCCTCTGGCATGGATGCATTTGATATTTTCAATGGACAGACAGTCCACTGCCAGTGACACCCAGATTTAGCCACTCAGTGTCTGCCAGGTATGCCTGCTTTCCATTGCTTTATCTAATGTTCTGCATCAATGGCAATATGAAAGTGGGATGAGGAACCTCAACCTCACTCCAGTTATCCAAGGCACCAGCAGATATGCATAATGAGGAAGAATTGCAATGAGATCTACTTTTCGCTGACCACTTGAGGATTTCGCTTTTCCACAATTTTTATCCCTCACATACTGAATTGATACTGGAAGACAAACTTTGATTTATGAACCAACTCATAATTACCAACCATTTCAGCTGCTAATCTTGCCATTTTAACTATCTGCTCCTCTACATGAGTTTTGACTACTTCAGGAAGTGAACTTTTTAACTGTTCCAAAATAATTGTCTAATACCATCATACGTTCGATTTATTTTCAACATCCTTATCCACCTATCAAAATTACTTTGTTGATCCTTTCAACTCAATGTATATTTGAGCAGGGCCCCTCATTAGATTCCTCAGCTTCTGACCCATGGACAGCAATCAGTGAAGACAGACAACTGATTTTCCACAATAATCCTCAACTCTGGAACCCCCCCCCCAAGGAGGTGATCTCAGGCCCCACTGTACTGCCCGTACACCCATGATTGTGTTGCCAAATTTCAAATGAATGCCAACTGCAAGTTTGCTGATGACATCTTGGTGGTGGGATGGATATCAAAGAACGATGAGTCAGAATACAGAAAGGAGTCAGAATACAGAAAGGAGTTAGAGGGCTTGGTGGCATGGTACAATGACAAGAACCTTTCTCTCAGTGTCAGCAAAAGAAACAAACTGATCATTGACTTCAAAAGAAAGGAGGAGAACATATCCCCATCTATATCAACAGTGCAGAGGTTGACATGGTTGAGAGTGTCAAGATCCTAGGAGTGATGATAACCGACAACCTGTCCTGGACGTCACATGTAAATGCGTGTGAATGAATAAATAAATAAAGAAATTGTCAAGAAGGCACAACAACCCCTTTTCTTCCTCAGGCAGCTCAGGAAATTTGTCATGTTTATAAGAACCCTCACCAACTTTTACAGATACACCATAGAGAGCATGGACTCAATTTACAATTCTTGTTGCCACGTAAATGTTGCCAACGTCATCAAAGATCCCTCCCATCCTGGTAATGCTCTCCGACAACCTCTTTCATCAGGGAGAAGATGCAGAGGCTTGAACACACACACACACACACAAACAGGTTCCAAACCAGCTTCTTCCCTGTCATTATTAGACTGATGAATAGACTCCCTAACTTCAAATAATGTTGACCTTGTTAATGTTGATCTTGCTTTGCACACCTCCTCTGCATTGTAGCCTGTATGCCTCCAAGCACCCTATGATCTGTATGTCCTTGCTTACTATAATCTGCCTGCACTGCTTGCAAAGTTTTTCACTGTACTTAGGTACATATGACAATAAATCAATCAATTAAGATCAATCAAGATCCTTGAAATATCTGTAGGCTTCTGGCACGAGCTCACATGCACTTAAGATGGCTTTCTTCACTGCCTCATACTCCCCAGATACCTTCTCAATTCGTGATGCAATTATTTCACTAGCTTCAGCTACAAACTTTGTTTGGGTCAACAAAACCCACATGAAGAAGTTTTCCTCCTCTCTCTACAAGAATCTCAGGGAGTCCCTCTCCCACTGCAATTCCCAGGTCATTTCCTCTGCCCTGAAGCTCTTCAACCATGTCCTGAAACAGACTCGCTACTACAGCCACATTTGCTTCCTCAGTGCCAGCCTCCATAACCAACTCATCCCATACGGACTCCGGACCACCTTTAAACCAGCAGAGTTTGGAACCGAACAGGACATACAGTACAGACTACGGATTCAAAAACACCAGCAACAGTTCTCCTTCAAGATCCTCTGCTCCATGCTCGCAGCAATGCGCCGGCACCTAACCTCTCTACAGTCTGCCCTGCCTCAGCTGAAGGCCACACTCTCTCGGAATTGCAAAGGACCCCTTCTGTACTACATCCTCAGGAGAATTCATACTCTCAAGAAACAGTATTTCAACTCCATCTCAAATATCAAAAACTGTAAGTACAACAAACTTTTATCTACCCACCTCCATAACCAACGCTCCTGAAACATTCCAGAAGATTCCCCCGGCCTCTGAAACTGCTCGCATGCCATTAGCCATGCGGCTGGTACAGCTATCATCCCCACACTGATTGATGACATCACTTCCGCTCCTATCATGGCCACTTCCACCCCTCACAATTCCTCATGCACCACAAGTGACATCACGTCCGCCCCTCACATCATTGCTGATGTCACATGCTCAGTGACTTCCGCCCCCTACTGCCGTGTTTGCCACCACTTCTACCCCCACCAACGCCACTCACCTGCATTCTGCAGATATGCTCCCCACAGATCCCACTGTCACTATCCCCGCCCCCCCCAGAACCCTGAGGGGAACACCACCCCTGCTCATGACTCCACCTCCATTCCCCCCACCACTACACCCACTCCAATTACAGGCTCCGCTCCCACTCCCAGCTCCTCACCCACACCAGATCCCAGCTCCCAGCCCTGCCGAGTTTTCACCAACCCTCCAGACCTCCCCCTCACTGAGGATGAACGATCAGTCCTCAGCAAAGGACTCACCTTCATCCCCCTCTGTCCACACATCAATGAATTTAATACACGCCTCCGCCTCCGAGCTTACTTTCACAATCAGGACTCCCGCCCACCTTCCGATGATCCCTTCGCCCAGCTCCAACACACTGCATCCACCTGGACACCGCGTGCTGGCCTATTACCCGCCCTCGACCTCTTCATTTCCAACTGCCGCCAGGACATCAACCACCTCAACCTGTCGACCCCCCTCCCCCACTCCAACCTCTCACCCTCACAACGCACAGCTCTCCAATCCCTCTGCTCCAATCCCGACCTCACCATCAAACCAGCAGATGAAGGGGGCACAGTGGTAGTCTGGCGCACTGACCTCTACACTGCTGAAGCCAGACGCCAACTCAAGGACACCTCTTCCTACCGCCCCCTCGACCATGACCCCACCCCCCATAGCCAAACTATCATCTCCCAGACCATATAGAACCTCATCACCTCAGGAGATCTCCCACCCACAGCTCCAACCTCATAGTCCGGGAACCTCGCACTGCCCGGATCTACCTCTTTCCCAAGATCCACAAGCCTGACCACGCTGGCCGACCCATTGTCTCAGCCTGCTCCTGCCCCACTGAACTCATTTCTACCTACCTCGACACTGTCCTATCTCACCTAGTCGAGGAACTCCCCACATACTTTCGAGGCACTATCAACGCCCTCCACCTCCTCCAAGACTTCTGTTTCCCCGGCCCCCAATGCCTCATCTTCACCATGGATACCCAGTCTCTCCACACCTCCATACGCCATGACCAGGGCCTCCAAGCCCTCTGTTTCTTCCTCTCCCGACGCCCCCAACAGTACCGTTCCACTGAAACTGTCATTCGTTTGGCCGAACTGGTCCTCACCCTTAACAATTTCTCCTTCGAATCCTCCCACTTCCTCCAAACCAAAGGGGTAGCCATGGGCACCCGTATGGGCCTCAGCTACGCCTGTCTCTTTGGTGGCTCCGTAGAACAGTCCATCTTCCGTAATTACACCGGCACCACTCCCCACCTCTTCCTCCGCTACATTGATGACTGCATTGGTGCTCTCGCGAGGAGGTTGAGCAATTCATCAACTTGACCAACACATTCCACCCTGACCTTAAATTTACCTGGACCATCTCTGACACCTCCCTCCCCTCCCTGGACCTCTCCATCTCCATTAATGACGACCGACTTGAAAACCGACATTTTTTACCCTTCCACCGACTCCCACAGCTACCTGGATTACACCTCTTCCCACCCTATCTCCTGCAAAAATGCCATCCCGTATTCCTAATTCCTCCACCTCTGCTGTATCTGCTCCCAGGAGGACCAGTTCCACCACAGAACACACCAGATAGCCTCCTTCTTTAGAGACCGAAATTTCCCGACCACGTGGTTAAAGATGCCCTCCAACGCATCTTGTCCACATCCCAACAAGGACAGAACCCCCCTGGTGCTCACCTTCCACCCTACCGACCTTCGCATAAACCAAATCATCCACCGACATTTCCGTCACCTCCAAACAGACCCCACCACCAGAGATATATTTCCCTTCCCACCCCTTTCTGCCTTCCACAAAGACTGTTCCCTCTGTGACTACCTGATCAGATCTATGCCCCCCCTACAACTCATCCTCCCGTCTTGGCACCTTCCCCTGCCACTGCAAGAATTGCAAAACCTGCGCCCACACCTCCTCCCTCGCCTCCATCCAAGGCCCTAAAGGAGCCTTCCACATCCATCAAAGTTTTATCTGCACATCTACCAATATCATTTATTGTATCCGTTGCTCCCGATGCAGTCTCCTCTACATTGGGGAGACTGGACACCTCCTCGTGGAGCCCTTTAGGGAACATCTCTGGGACACCCTCACCAATCAACCACACAGTCCTATGGCCCAACATTTCAACTCCCCCTCCCACTCTGCCGAGGACATGGAGGTCCTGGGCCTCCTGCACCGCTGCTCCCTGACCACCAGACGCCTGGAGGAAGAACACCTCATCTTCCGCCTCGGAACACTTCAATCCTAGGGCATCAATGTGGACTTCAACAGTTTTCTCATTTCCCCTCACCCCACCTCACCCCAGTTCCAAACTTCCAGCTCAGCACTGTCCCCATGACTTGTCCTACCTGCCTATCTTCTTTTCCATCTATCCACTCCACCCTCCCCCCTGACCTATCACCTTCATCCCCTCCCCCACTCACCTATTGTACTCTATGCTACTTTCTCCCCACCCCCACCCTCCTCTCATTTATTTCTCCACCCTTCAGGCACTCTGCCTGTATTCCTGATGAAAGGCTTTTGCCCGAAACCTCGATTTTACTGCTCCTCGGATGCTGCCTGAACTGCTGTGCTTTTCCAGCACCTCTAATCCAAAACCCACATGGTCACTGGCCACTTCATTTGTTTAGCCACTTTCTCAAATGAAATGAAAAAGGCTTCTCATCAAATTTAGGCAATGCTTAGACATATTTAAACAGATAAGCAACACTCCTTTGGCTAGGATTGCTTTGCTCATCATCACTATCCTCCTCACTAAGCCTACCTTCTACATTCACCTCTGCCCTTTTAAGTTGACTTTCTTCTCTGACGACCCCTTCTCCTGCCTCCAACACACCCCATCCACCTGGACACCCCGTGATGGCCTTTTACCTGCCCTCGATCTCTTCATATCCAACTGCCGCCGCGACATTGACCGCCTCAACCTGTCCACCCCTCTCACCCACTCCAACCTCTCACCCTCACAACACGCAGCCCTCCACTCCCTCCGGTCCAACCCCAACCTCACCCTCAAACCGGCAGACAAGGGAGGCGCAGTGATAGCTTGGTGCACCGATCTTTACACCGCTGAAGCTAAATGCCAACTCGCAGACAACTCCTCCTACTGCCCCCTTGACCATGACCCCACATTCCACCGCCAAACCAGCATCTCCCAGACCATCCATAACCTCATCACCTCAGGAGATCTCCCAATAACCGCCTCCAACCTCATAGTCCCACAACCCCGCATCGCCTATTTCTACCTCCTACCCAAAATCCACAAACCTGACTGCCCCGGCCGACCCATTGTCTCAGCCTGCTCCTCTGCATAACTCGACACTGTCCTGTCCCCCTTAGTGCAAGAACTCCCCAACCTACGTTCGGGACACCACCCACGCCCTCCACCTCCTCCATGATTTTCACTTCCCTGGTCCCCAACGCCTTATCTTCACGATGGACATCCAGTCCCTATAAACTTCCATCCCCCATCACGAAGGCCTCAAAGCCCTCCGCTTCTTCGTCTCCTGCCGACCCAACCACTACCCTTCCACTGACACCCTCCTTCGACTGACTGAACTGGTCCTCACTTTTAACAACTTATCCTTCCAATTCTCCCACTTCCTCCAAACCAAAGGAGTAGCCACGGGCATCCACATGGGCCCCAGCTATGCCTGCCTCTTCGTCGGATATGTGGAACAGTCCATCTTCCGCAGCTACACTGGCACCACCTCCCACCTTTTCCTCCGCTACATCGATGATTGTATTGGCGCTACCTCGTGCTCCCACGAGGAGGTTGAATAGTTCATCCACTTTACCAACACCTTCCACCCTGACCTCAAATTTACCTGGACCATCTCAGACTCCTCCCTCCCCTTCCTAGACCTTTCCATTTCTATCTCGGGAGACCGACTCAAAGCAGACATTTACTACAAACCGACCGACTCCCACAGCTACCTAGATTACATCTCCTCCCACCCTGCCCCCTGTAAAAACGCCATTCCATATTCCCAACTCCTTCGCCTCCGCCGCATCTGCTCCGAGGAGGACCAATTCCACTACCAAACAACCCAAACGGCCTCCTTCTTCAAAGACCGCAATTTCCCCTCCAACGTGGTCAACGATGCTCTCCACCTCATCTCCTCCACTTCCCGCACCTCCGCCCTTGAACCCCGCCCCTCCAATCACCACCAAGACAGAACCCCACTGGTCCTCACCTACCACCCCACCAACCTCCGGATACATCGTATCATCCTCTGTAATTTCCGCTACCTTCAAACAGACGCCACCACCAGGGATATATTTCCCTCTCTACTCCTATCAGCTTTCTGGAGAGACCACTCCCTCCACGATTCCCTCGTCAGGTCCACACTCCCCACCAACCCAACCTCCACTCCCAGAACCTTCCCCTGCAACCGCAAGAAGTGCAAAACTTGCATCCACACTCCCCCCCTCATCTCCTTCCAAGGCCCCAGTGGATCCTTCCATATCCATCGCAAATTCATCTGCACCTCTACACACATCATTTACTGTATCCGCTGCACCCGATTTGGTCTACTCTACATTGGGGAGACAGGCCGCTTACTTGCGGAACGTTTCAGGGAACACCTCTGGGATACCCGCATCAACCAACCCAACTGCCCCGTGGCTGAACACTTAAATTCCCCCCCTTCACTCCGTCAAGGACATGCAGGTCCTTGGCTTCCTCCATCGCCAGATCCTGACCACACGACGCCTGGAGGAAGAGCGCCTCATCTTCCGCCTAGGAACCCTCCAACCACAAGGGATGAATGTAGATTTCTCCAGGTTCCTCATTTCCCCTCCCTCCACCTTATCTCAGTCCCGACCCCGGGATTCAGCACCACCCTTTTGACCTGCAGCCTTCTTCCCGACCTCTCCATCCCCACCCCCTCTCCGGCCTATTACCCTCACCCTCACCCTCACCTCCTTCCACCAATCTTATTCCCAGCACCTCCCCCAAATTCCCTTCCCCCTACCTTTTATCTCACCCCACTTGGCACACCAGCCTCATTCCTGAAGAAGGGCTTATGCCCGAAACGTCGATTCTCCTGCACCTCGGATGCTGCCTGGCCTGCTGTGTTTCTTCAGCACCACATTTTTCAACTCTGGTCTCCAGCATCTGCAGTTCTCACTTTCTCCTAGTTTCTTCTCTAAATGCCAACTTCTGAAGTTCAAACTCTCTCTCTTTCTGCTTTTCTTTTTATTTCTCTCTTTCCTCTGCTACAGCCTTCCTCTCTTCCTCTTTTTCCTCTGCTTTTAATTGTAATTCAAACTGTTTCATTTCCTTTTCATGTCAAAGCTGCTTCATCTGCAATTGAATTCTAACCATTTCCAAACATTCTGATGGCATTTCCAGCAAATTTAAATGTCAAGCTATTGCTGCAATTACTTCACCTTCTCTGACAATCAAAGAGCCATTACTACACAAGACAAACCCTGTTTAAACCAACTGAATTCAACACCCAAAATAAAAGACATTAACACCTAACACTTGCCACTGTTGAGTCCAACAATCCTAAACCCAAATTGGCAGTATAGATTTTGATCCTGGATGTGCCCCCAATTTGATTTGGACCAGACCAGACCCCCGCAAAATATTTTAAGGAGGTAGCCTAGAATCTAACTTTTTCTTAATTTAAAGAGTGAAGTGTGTGTTCCAGGTATGATGCGACTGGTCAAATTACTCAATGTTAAACAAAGCACAATTTATTTAAACACTTTAGTCATCATAAATAAAAGAAAAAGGAATTTAGAATAACTTAACTATTGGAAAACTTAACCAAATAGTAGGTACAGTACCTATTACTAATTAACTGTTCCAATATAATAACATCCCATAAACAGCCCCCTTGGCAAAAAGGCAAATTTAGACACAGATTCTTACATGCAGTTCTCCAATTCAGCAGAAAACAATGTCAAGAGAGATTTCAGAGAAAGCAGCAGCGAGGGATCATTTATAGAGTCATAGAGATGTACAGCATGGAAACAGACCCTTCGGTCCAACCCGTCCATGCCGACTAGATATCCCAACCCAATTTAGTCCCACTTGCCAGCACCCGGCCCATCACCCTCCAAACCCTTCCTATTCATATACCCATCCAAATGCCTCTTAAATTAGATTTAGATTAGATTAGATTAGATTACTTACAGTGTGGAAACAGGCCCTTCGGCCCAACAAGTCCACACCGACCCGCCGAAGCGCAACCCACCCATACCCCTACATTTACCCCTTAAACCTAACACTACGGGCAATTTAGCATGGCCAATTCACCTGACCCGCACATCTTTGGACTGTGGGAGGAAACCGGAGCACCCGGAGGAAACCCACGCAGACACGGGGAGAACGTGCAAACTCCACACAGTCAGTCGCCTGAGGCGGGAATTGAACCCGGGTCTACAGGCGCTGTGAGGCAGCAGTGCTAACCACTGGGCCACCGTGCCGCCCAAATGTTTCAATTGTACCAGCCTCCACCACTTCCTCTGGCAGCTCATTGCATACCTGTACCACGTGTGTGTGTGTGTGTGAGAAAGTTGCCCTTTAGGTCTCTTTTATATCATTCCCCTCTCACCCTAAACCTATGCCCTCTAGTTCTGGACTTCCCAACCCCAGGGAAAAGACTTTGCCTATTTACCCTATCCATACCCCTCATAATTTTGTAAACGTCTATAAGATTACCCCTCAGCCTCCGACACTCCAGGGAAAACAGCTCCAGCCTGTTCAGCCTCTCCCTATAGCTCAAATCCTCCAACCCTGGCAACATCCTTATAAATCTTTTCTGAACCAAAGATGGGCTTTCCTCAGCCTGCACAGAAAGTAGAGATGCTGCTGGGCTTTCTTCACTATGGAGCTGGTGTTGAGGGACCAGGTGAGATTTTCCTCTAAGTGAACGCCAAGAAATTTAGTGCTCTTCACGATCACCACGGGGGAGCCATCGTTGTCCAATGGAGAGTGATTGCTCCGTGCCCTCCTGAAGTCAACAACCATCTCTTTCATTTTGTCCACGTTCAGACAGGTTGTTGGCTCTGTACCAGTCCATTAGTCACTGCACCTCTTCTCTGTATGCTGACTCATTGTTTCTGCTGATGAGCCCCACTACAGTTGTATCATCAGCGAACTTAATAATATAATTTAGGCCGTGCATCACTGCACAATCGTTTGAGAGCAGAGTGAACAGCAATGGACTGAGCACACAACCCTGGGGGCCCCCGTGCTCACAGTGATGGTGTTAGAGATGCTGTTACCAATTTGGACTGACTAAGGTCTCCCAATCAAAAAATCTAGGATCCTGTTACAGAGGGAGGTATTCAAGCCTAGAAGACTCAGCTTTCCAATCAGGTGCTGAGGAATGATGCAGAACTGATGTCTATGAATAGTAATCTGACGTAGGTGTCCTTCTTGTCCAAGTGGGTAAGGGCCAGCTGGAGGATGGTGGAGATGGCATCATCTGTTGAGCGGTTGGGATGATACACAAACTGCAGGTTGTCAAGTGAGGGGGGCAGCAGGTTCTTAATATGCCTCATCACAAGCCTTTCGAAACATTTCACAATGATGGGTGTTGAAGCAACGGGGTGGTAGTTATTGAGGGAGGACACTGAAGATGTCTTCGGCACGGGGTCGATGGTAATGGCCTTGAAGTACATTGGAACTATGGCGCAACTCAAGGAGATGTTAAAAATGTCCATGAGAACATCCGCTATCATGTCTGAGCATCCTCTGAGCACTCTGTCAGGGATGTCACTCCCAGAATGGCTCTTAATATGTACTTTACTGTCCATCCGGTACTCTTTAAAAAAAAACTAAGCATAGGCATCTTTACAGTCTTTAAAATGAGCCCATTTTCACAATTTTAAACACAAGCCCTCAAAAAGAATTAATAATAGAAGCACCTTCATAACAACTTTTAGACAATTGTTACCTGTAGAGCCACAGGAAACCCAAGACAGGAGACCACAACAGAAAAGCTCTTGATAAAGAGGTACTGTCAATTGATCTAATACACATTGTGGTAAGCTCAGCTACTGGCATAGCATGCACCTTGGTGACTGGCATGGATTCAGATTCAGCAACATGGTGAGTCCCCAGACATTAGTGATTTGCAGCTATGCTAAGAGCTTTGGAAGGTTTTTGTGCCAGCTCATGAGAAGATGAGTTTGTTTTGAGGGTGTGGTGCTGGAAAAGCACAGTAGGTCAGACAGCAACTGAGGAGCAAGAGAATCGATGTTTCGGGCAAGAACCCTTCACCATTCCTGATGAAGGGCTGTTGCCTGAAACGTCGATTCTCTTGCTCCTCAGATGCTGCCTGACCTGCTGTGCTTTTCCAGCACCACACTCTCGACTCTGATCTCAGCATCTGCAGTCCTCACGTTCTCCTAGAAGATGAATTTGCACCAGTCATGCCACATGAAACACAAATGTGCTAGAGTGACATACATGGAACATGCACAATGAGATGAGGGAGACTGGCTCCAACTTAATTAGTATATTACACAGAGCTTGCTTTATTTGCAGCCTCTGCTCCATTTTTCTATCTGGCAGAACCAGGATCACTGCAATTGTAGCTCTCATATTTGCTGAAGGCTTTATGTGAACAGAGAATCAATTTCTGTACCCTCCCAGTGACATTGCATTCCCTGTCAAATCCACAAATGCCACACTTCCCAGCAATTTTCCAGAGTATCCCAGACATTATGCAACAGCAGAAGGTTTTAAAACTCATGTAACTGTAGGTTTGATGGTTGCCCCTTTAAGAAATGCTGGTGCTGGCCCCACTTGCAACTGAATGCCTGATCCTTATAGAGGGTCATGAAAATTCATTCAATTCATATTCCTGGTTCAAAGCTGAACAATGGGCATCACATCAGTCAGTAGGTTATGCAGTATCAGGATGTCACTAGGTCTGTGCCTTCCAGTACATCCAGAAGATGCATACATAGAAATGATGCATTGTGATGACCATGTTAGAAGTTGTGCACACCCCAGTGCTCTTCACCCTTGATTTTCCTGGAACACATGACACTAAAAGTTGACATTTCTATTCATTACTCAAAGATATGTATTTTCACACATCCTCTGAATGGTGTAATTTTGATTTCTGTGACTCCTTACTTCATAGCATTGTGGATGTATGGGTGCTGGGGTCAGTTAGCTGAATGAGTGGTTTGTAATACAGAGTGACATGAACAGTGTGGTTAATTTTCCTTATTGATTACAGTCACTATGAAGGCCTTTTCTGCTCAACCTTATCATTTGTGTGAAGTTTAGAGACGCTGAGATTAAACTCACCATTATTTGCCTCTCCCTAATGAGATCCAACTCTGGGACTTTGATGACTTTTACTTACCCGTTGCACAGATTACAATAGTTTAAGACAGCAGGTAACCACCTTCCCAATGACAATGATACAAGGTATTGCAGATCTTGGGGAACTGAAAGATGTTCAAGAATCTTAATAGCATATGTATGGAAAACTGTTCCAATTTACAGTAGAGCTAAAAATGAGAGATTGATATTTAAGGTGATAGGCAAATGAAGGAACAATGGAATATAAGAGAAATATAAATTGTATGCATTACCCAAATAATTAAAACATTAGTTGAATTATTACTGAAGACTGAATGTGACTATTCTCATTGTTTTCTTCAATTAACAGCTGTCTTCCATGTATGCATTCATGTAGGCTTAAATCCCAGACTCCTCTAACAATGTTATTGGAATCTGTTTCTCAATGGAGTATTATGATTCTGACATGGTAATAGCAGACAGCTCGAGACTAGAGGCTGATGAGGACAATTCCAAAGAATGACACATTGTACTTTCCAGGCAATTCCCTGTCCAAAACATAATGTAGTGCTAGTGACATAACAGCAATGCCTACATTGTTCTCACCTCAGTACACACATAGCAAAAATACATGTCATCAGCTGCATAGAGATTTGAAAACTCCATTTTGACAGCTTCTGACAGATGTTGACAGTCGCTGCAGGCACAACCTCTATGCCTGGATTTCTATAGGTCAGAGAGAGATTATACAGGCTTCTCATGGTTTTTAATGCATAAATTTTTTTTAGAATACTTATGACAAATGCTCAAGGTCAACAAATTACTTTGGGCAATTGCATAATGTAGATTTAGAGCCATAGCATCAAAGAGTCACAGAGCATGGAAACAGATCCTTCGGTTCAATCAGTCCATGCCGAATGTAATCCCAAGCTAAACTAGTCCCACCTGCCTGCTCCTGGCCCCTGTCCTTTCTTTTTCATATACTAATCCAACAGTTTTTTAAACATTATAATTGTCTTCACTTCCTCAGGAAGTTCATTCCACACACAAACCACCCTCCATGTAAAACAATTTGCTCCTCTTGAATTTTTAAAATCTTTCTCCTCTCACTTTAAGAATGTGCCCCTTGTTTTGAAATCCCCCATCCTGGGCAAAAGACAACTGCCATTAACTCTATCTATAACCCTCATTATTTCATAAACTTCTATAAGGTCGGCTTTCAGCCTTCTATGCTCCGATGAAAAAAAGGTTCCAGCATTTCCAGCCTTTCTTTATAACTCAACCCTTCCAACATCCTGGTAAATCTCTTCTGAACCCTATTTGTCTTAATAATATCCTTCCTATAACTGGACAAGCAGAACTGGACACAATATTCTAGAACAGGCCTCACCAATGTCCTGTACAACCTCAACATGACTTCCAACTCCTATACTCAAAGGACTGAGCAATGAAGGCAAGCCTGCCAAACACCTTTTTAACCACCATATCTATACATTACTTCAAAAAATTATGTACTTGCACCTTTGCATGAATACTTTGAATTAATTAGCCAAAATTGCTGAAGATAGTTGTTTGATTCCACAGACATCTTCTCGGAGGCTGTACAAGGCACAGTGAAATAATAACCTACATTGTGTACAGTATGAGTAAGTCACAAACTTAATAAATAAAATACATTTGGTTTCCTTAGAATTAGAAATTGAAAACAAAAAGTGTTGAAAATCACAGTGGGTCAGGCAGAATCCCTGGAGGTGCAGGAAAATCGATGTTTCATCAGGAAGGGCTTTTGCCCGAAGCATCGATTTTCCTGCTCCACGGATGCTGTCTGACCTGCTGTGCTTTTCCAGCACCGCTCTAATCTTGACTATGAACTCCAGCATCTGCAGTACCCACTTCTGCCCAACATCCATGGAGACAGAGCAAGCTAACATTCGCTCCCTCACCACCAGACACCTGGAGGAAGAACACCTCATCTTCCGCCTTGGAACACTTCAACCCCAGGGCATCAATGTGGACTTCAACAGTTTCCTCATTTCCCCTTTCCCCACCTCACCCTAGTTCCAAACTTCCAGCTCAGCACTGTCCCCATGACTTGTCCGGATTTGTCCTACCTGCCTATCTCCTTTTCCACCTATCCACTCCACCCTCTCCTTCCTGACCTATCACCTTCATCCCCTCCCCCACTCACCCATTGTACTCTATGCTACTTTCTCCCCACCCCCACACTCCTCTAGCTTTTCTCTCCACGCATCAGGCTCACTGCCTTTATTCCTGATGAAGGGCTTTTGCCCGAAACGTCGGTTTCGCTGCTCCTTGGATGCTGCCTGAACTGCTGTGCTCTTCCAGCACCACTAATCCAGAATCTGGTTTCCAGCATCTGCAGTCATTGTTTTTACCAAGCTAACGTTTGTGTCTAGATGACTCAATTAGAAACTGATATTGAATATTTTCACCGCACAAAATTGATATTGTACAGATGAATCAGGTAAGGATTCTGAATAGATAAGACATCATAAATAAGATCAGACATCATTCAATTCCAAACCAAAATACAATTTCTTGAGTAGTTGGGCATTGCATTCAGACCAAACAGATCCATTTGAGGTGATTTTTTTCATGCAATGAATTGCTACAAATTGATTTGCTATGCTACATTGATTATTTAATAAATGGATCTGTTCCTAGTAATAGAAGAGTAATTGCATAACATATTTTCACTTTATGGAAACTGCTTACAAATTGAATTGGTGTTCACTCAACACTATCATTATCCCACTTGCAACAGTGTTGTTAAAATTGTCTTAAAATGCTTTGAGACCATTTGTTTGTATTATAGAGGAAACAACGCCAATAAAATATCATGTAATCTAGGCTGACACTCCAATACAGCATTATGAAACAAAAGTGCTGAGCAACACTGAGAGAAACAATCACGGGAGAGAGCAATTATTTCCACTATTGGATATCCATGACTTGAGCAAGTAGTCTTTACAGCCAAATATTTTAGGAATGAAATTAGGAAATGACTGAGCAGAGCTGACCAGAGCTGAAATGTATAATACTATGGGGCATGCATTTAAGGTGAGAGGAAATAAGTTCAAAGGAGATGTGATGGGCAAATATTTTACACAGAGAGTTGGTAAGAATCTGGAACACATTGCCAGCAGGGATAGTGGAAGCAGATATGCTAAGGACGTTTAAGAGACTTTTAGATAAGCACATGAATATGCAAGGAATGGAGGGATATGGGCCAAGGGCAGGCAGAAGGGATTAGTTGCATTTTGTGTCATGTTTGGCATAACATCATGGGCTGAACGGTCCATTTGTGTGCTGTACCGTTCTATGTTCTGTAAATGACACTTGATGTTTATAATCAATTGTTAGTCTTAAAATTGAGATAGATAGATTTTATTAACTAAGGGTGCTCAGGAATATGGGGCAAAGGTAGGTAAATGGAGTTAGGTTAGGGATCAGCCATGATCGTTTTGAATGGCAGAGCAGAACGGTGGCACAGTGGTTAGCACTGCTGCCTCACAGCGCCAGAGACCCGGGTTCAATTCCCGCCTCAGGCGACTGACTGTGTGGAGTTTGCACATTCTCCCCGTGTCTGCGTGGGTTTCCTCCGGGTGCTCCGGTTTCCTCCCACAGTCACAAAGATGTGCGGGTTAGGTGAATTGGCCATGCTAAATTGCCCGTAGTGTTAGGTTAAAGGGGTAAATGTAGGGGTATGGGTGGGTTGCGCTTCGGTGGGTCGGTGTGGACTTGTTGGGCCGAAGGGCCTGTTTCCACACTGTAAGTAATCTAATCTAATCTAAGAGGCTGCATGGCCTTTGTTCTTATGATTCCAAAGATACTGCCTTTTATGTAGGGTCTTCACCCAAACTCTTTCTGCTTGCTATGTTGTTTTATGTCAATGTTGAAGATATTAAATATGATTTGAGAAAGAGCACTAATAAATTCCAATTTCAATAAATACTGTCAAAAAAACCCCCTCAGACAGTAAATCAGGCATTTAATGCACTGTAGGCTTCCCCATGGTCAACAGTCATTGACATTAGTTCATTGACATGAGGCTCCCTATATCCAGCTAATAATTTCCTCAATAGAAAGATAATCACTTCTTCAAGGATTAGCTTGTTTGTGCTCTTCCTGCAGTCCAGTCTCATGGGCGTTGAGTTCATTTGATTACAAATATTAATATCAACACAAATCCTGATAGAAAATATTTTACAATACAGCTCAATTCTTAGTTGACTAACAGTTAACTTTCTGGATTCAGAATAATCATTGTGTAAACACATAATGCTAATCCTGTTTGCATGTTTCCCTAATCTAGTGCTCCAACAGGTGGATGTCCCGTGGCTGCAGCCAGTAAGTTGAAGACTACTAACTTCCATGGTGGGTATGGCCATGGCTGGCAGCACTGATTAGCTCTGGGCCTTCAGGGTTCATTTGTGGATTGCAGCTTCTTAATGTAGGTCAGGACAGTCAAGCCCAGCTGACACTTGTAAGAGTATTTCTGACATGGGGAGGAGGGTAGCATTCCACAAAGCCATTGCCATTTTCCAAGAGCTCTATCTCTACATAGAAACAAAAAATTAGGAGGAGGAGCAGGCCTTCCAGCCTTCAATATTATCATGGTTGGCCATCCAACAGTAAACACTTGTCTCCCTTTCTCCTTATACCCTTTGGTCTCTTTTAGAAGCTATATCTAACTCCATCTTGAAAACATTCATGTTTTTGCCTAAACTGTTTTCTATGGTCTGGAATTCCATGGCCCTCACTCTGATTTAAGAAATTTCTCTTCATCTCCGTCTTAAGAGGGTTACCCCTTAGCCTTAGATTGTGACCCCTGGTACTGAACTCCCCTGTCATCAGGAATCTCCTGCACTTGCCATGGCTAGTCCTGTTAGAATTTTGTAAGTATCTATGAGATGATAAAGTAGAGCATGTAGGATGTGAATGATAAAGGATGAGGAAGAGAAGGTTTGAAGAAACTATGCAACAGCTCCACCTACAGTGGCATTTACTGTTCCCATAATTTAATCCCGACACCATTTGGTCCAGCCAGTCTGCTCTGCCATTCAGTGAGATCATGGTTGACCTGATAATTCTCAAGTTCACTCTCTTTCTCACCTCATAGCCCTTGATTCACTAAATGATTAAAAATCTGTTTATCTCAGCTTTGAATATGTTTTACGATCGAGTCTCTACAGCCCTCTATAGTAAAGAATTGCACAGTTTGATGACCATCTGAATGAAAAAAATCGTTTTCATCTCTGCCTTAAATAGGCAACCTCTTTTTCTGAGCGTCCCGCCTGGGGAAACAACCTCGCTTTGTCAACTCTGTCAAGGCCCCTAAGAATCTTCCGTGTTCCAGTGAGGTGTCCTGTCATTCTTCTAAACACCAACTGAATGTAAGCCTTACCTACTCAACCTCTTCTCATAAAAATACCCCTCTGTACACAGAATCAACCGAGTGAACCTTTCCAAATACAATATATCTTTCCTCAGATCAGAACTGTTCACAGTATTCTAAGTGTGGTTGAATTAGTGCCTTGTTTATTTTATAAGACCTCCCCATTTTTATATCTCATTTGCTTTCAATAAAAGCCAACAGTCCATTTACATTTCCCATACCCACAAAACCTGGATGATAGATTGGATGCTTGAGACCCCAAATTTCTCTGTGCTGTGGCTTTCTGCAGTCTTTCTCACTTGAATAACATCCAGCTCTTCTATTCTTCCAGCCAAAGTGCATAACTTTTCATTTCCCCATATTATATTCCATCGGTTAACTTTTTACTCATTCACCTTAACCTGTCTATAGCTCTCTAGACTCTTGGAGTTGTGTGTTTGCAAATGTGCTGCAAGTGTGACATTGCCATACCATTGTTCTACTCAATGGCACATCCACCTGCTTGACGACTCTTTCACCATGACAAACTACCTGCTTATCTTCTCTGTGCAAAAAGACAATTCAAGCTTTCACTGCAGAGGTTGGCAGCTGTAAACTGAGCACTAAGTACACTGTTCACTAAGAAAGCAATGGGAAATGCACAGAGGTAGGCTTCCTCCAAGTGAGTGGTAAAGTGGGTGATCATTAAGAAAGGGAGCTGAGAAACATAAGGTGCATCTAAGTGAATGCAAAAGCATCCTGCAGAGATGCATGAATGTGTGTGCTCCTCCACAGTGTAAACATGTAAGTGTCCCTGAGCTCCAAAGTAAACTGTTGAAAGGCTGAAATGATATCAGAGTTGACCCATGAGCAGGCATGATAGTGTGGTAGGCTGATGGTTTGCTGATGTTGAGTAGCATGGAGGAAAGGTCATGGAGGACAGTGGTCATGGAGTATTGCATAGGGACTCTTTGGTAGGGCAATCATTCGGCAAGCTGCAGCCATCAGGTACCTTTCTAATTATGTGCCAGGAATCTGTGCCCTCCAGTTTCTTGGGGAAAGGGAGAGAATTGGAAATGATATAGAAATGAGCTGAGTTGGTGCTTTAATGGAATGCAAATGTGTGGAGATAAGCTAGTTGCAGTTCAATGGTGAAATACTGAAGTTGCTATTTGTTCCTGAGGGGAAATCAGGTAAAGTTTTCTTGACTTTGAGGATCTGACTTTTCTCATTCCACTGTATTTTCCCTTTTTTTTCAGCTTTGTTCACATTAGACCAGGAAGAACATTTCACCCCTAATTCTATTTCTCTGCACGAATGCTGCATGACCTGTTCAAAGTTTTCAGCTTCTTTTTGTTGGTATTTCATTTTTTCAAGAATTTTTGATATTTAGCATTTAAATTAATGATTAAAATGATCAGTTGACTTGTACAAAATATCTGGACATACTTCATACTTCATCATGACCTTTATAGGAAATGCCATTCTATTCCCGCACTCCAAATGCATGGCAGAGATTACATTTCTGCTGTTGCCAGAATACATAGCTTGTAAAACAGAGGTGATTAATCCAATAGTAATTTGATATGTCAAGCAGAAAAAAAAATCCTTGTCTACTCTATACTTCCCCAAACTTCCCATTGACTAATAGTCATGGAATGGAAACTGTTTATCATTTAGGGCATGCAAAAGATTGTGTGAAAACTTTCCCTTAACACTGCCATTGGAATTCTAGCCTTTTAAGTGCTCTGTATGGTAAAAATTGTTGTCTTCCCTGGAACCATTTAAGGTTTCTTGAGTAGATTCACTGCCACGAATCTTTCTTACTGGTATCATTCCAAGTTACAAACATCAAGTGTGGAAGAATGTTCACATTCTGAATTCAGTATGGGAATCAATCTTATTGAACAAAGTAGATTGACTATATGATACTTTACAGCAAGTTACATTATGTCTGAGCATAGAGTCATGTCTTTTGAGACTTCAGGTTAAAGTTAAGCATAAGCACACATTATTCATTACATAGAATGTGGCATGAGAGCGACTAAACTGCTAAGTGAACACTGATTAGTTTCTCTCAGGAACAGTCCTTTATAATCTATTAGGAGGAACTTATCTCCTGATGTTAGTCCATCCTTACACTCTTATACCAATTCATAAACTGAGGATACAGTTTAAATGCTAGCAAGGTTGGTGTTGTTTTTTAGTATCTGGTTCAAACTACTGATCTTGCTACAATTACTACAGAGTCATAACTCAATTTCTACACCAAAGAGTTCAAATCTAATCACTAAGATTGTGTTATTTCAGCTATTTGAATCCATTTCAGATATGTTTAATAAACCAACCTGAATGTCCAATGAATCATTTAAGTATTTTACAAGCCAGATCCTACACCACTTTGCAATTATATTTCAAACAGCATGAACAGCAGGGTGTTATAATCTCGTTATAAGATTTTTCACATCAATACTGTCCAACGTCGGAATGGGACTCAGGACCAGGAATCTTTCCTACTGTTATTTTACTGGCATTAGATTAGATTACTTACAGTGTGGAAACAGGCCCTTCGGCCCAACAAGTCCACACCGCCCCGCCAAAGCGCAACCCACCCATACCCCTACATTTACCCCTTACCTAACACTACGGGCAATTTAGCATGGCCAATTCACCTGACCTGCACATCTTTGGACTGTGGGAGGAAACCGGAGCACCAGGAGGAAACCCACGCAGACACGGGGAGAACGTGCAAACTCCACACAGTCAGTCGCCTGAGGCGGGAATTGAACCCGGGTCTCTGGCGCTGTGAGGCAGCAGTGCTAACTACTGTGCCACCATGCCGCCCACATATATCCACAGAATATTTTACTATCTGATTTTCTATTCATTGCTAGTTTTCTCTAGGGAATGGAAATTTGGAGATTTTAAATTTGGAGGTACAAAATTGGCTTGAAAGTAGGAGACAGAGGGTGGTGTTCGAGGGTTGTATTTCAAACTGGAGGCCAGTGACCAGTGACATGCTGCAAGGATCGGTGTTGAGTCCACTGCTGTTTGTCATTTATGTAAATAATTTGGATGTGAATATAGGAGGAATATGACCTGGTTGAGGGGAGGGATGAATCTGGTTGGTAGCTGGAAGGAAGGGTCGGAAGGTGGAATGGAAGGGATGAGGCAGGGCTGAAAAGGGAGTCGGGGGATCGGTGGGAAGGTTATTTGAAATTGCAGAACTCAATGTTGTGTTTCTGTTCGCCGAGCTGGAATTTGTGTTGCAGACGTGACGTTTTATCCCCTGTCTAGGTGACATCCGCAGTGCTTGGGAGCCTCCTGTGAAGCACTTCTGTGATGTTTCCTCTGGCATTTATAGTGGTTTAAATCTGCCGCTTCTGGTTGTCAGTTCCAGCTGTCCGTTGCAGTGGTTGGTATATTGGGTCCAGGTCGATGTGCTTATTGATTGAATCTGTGGATGAGTGCCATGCCTCTAGGAATTCCCTGGCTGTTCTCTGTTTGGCTTGTCCTATAATAGTTGTGTTGTCCCAGTCGAATTCATGTTGCTTGTGTGGCTACTAAGGATAGCTGGTCGTGTCGTTTCGTGGCTAGTTGGTGTTCATGGATGCGGATCGTTAGCTGTCTTCCTGTTTGTCCTATGTAGTGTTTTGTGCAGTCCTTGCATGGTTCACCTCTATTGACAAAACCCTAGCCAGAGAAACAATAGCCAACCTGCTGGACATACAGAACAGACAGCAGGATGTTGAACCTATCAACAAAGATGCCATACTCAAACTACTGGACCTGTGCCTCACAACACACTTCACATTCAACAACCAAATATATGAACAAATCAACGGAACACCCATGGGCTCACCCATCTCTGGACTCATAGCAGAAGTGGTAATGCAAAGGTGAGAACAAACAGTCTTACCACAAATTCAACCCAAACTCTGGGTCAGATATGTGGATGACACCTTTGTAATCATTAAAAACACAGAAATAGAGAACACACACCGGATCATCAACGCCACACTCACAGGAATCCGATTCACGAGAGAGGAAGAAAAAGACAACCAACTCCCATCCCTAGACGTGATGGTACAGAGAACACCGAATGGAGAATTCACCACAAAGGTATACAGGAAAGCCAGACACACAGACCAAGTCCTAAACTACGAAAGCAACCACCCCAACACACACAAAAGAAGTTGCGTCAAGACACTATTCAAAAGGGCCACAACACATTGCAGTACACCAGAACTGCAAAAAGAGGAAGAAGAACACCTATACAATGTATACGCCAAAAATGGATACCCGCGCAATTTCATCAACAAATGCCTAAGGGAAAGACAACGGAACGAGGACATTCCGCAACCCAAAGGACTAGCCACACTACCATACATCAAGAGCATTTCGGAACTGACAGCCAGACTACTGCGACCACTAGGACTCATAACAGCACACAAACCAACAGCCACTCTCAGATTCCATGCAAGGACTGCACAAAACACTACATAGGACAAACAGGAAGACAGCTAACGATCCGCATCCATGAACATCAACTAGCCACGAAACGAAACGACCAGCTATCCTTAGTAGCCACATACGCAGATGACAAGTAACATGAATTCGACTGGGACAACACTACTATTATAGGGCAAGCCAAACAGAGAACAGCCAGGGAGTTCCTAGAGGCATGGCACTCATCCACAGATTCAATCAATAAGCACATCGACCTGGACCCAATATACCGATCACTGCAACGGACAGCTGGAACTGACAACCGGAAGCGGCAAATTCAAACCACTATAAATGCTGGAGGAAACATCACAGAAGTGCTTCACAGGAGGATCCCAAGCACTGAAGATGTCACCTAGACAGGGGATGAAACATCACGTCTGCAACACAAATTCCTAGCTCGGCGAACAGAACCACAACAATGAGCACCTGAGCTACAAATCTTCTCACAAACTTTGCAGAACTCAATGTTGAATCCTCTGGTCTGTAGGCTGTCCAGGCATAAGATTAGGTGTTGCTTCTCCAATTTGCAGTCTGATTCACTGGAGGAGGTTGAGAATGGACATGTCAGAGAAGGAGTGGGAAGGGGAATCAAAATGGGCGGTGACCAGGAGGACTGACTGGCCCTCATGGGCCTGGACAAGATGTTTGGTGAAACGTTCCCTAAGTTTATGTTTGGTCTCACTAATGTGAGACATCGGGAGCACTGGATGCAGTAAACTAGGTTGGAGGAGAAACAGGTGAACAGTTGTTTCACCTGGAAGGCCTGTTAGGGGCCTTGGCTGGACGTGAAGGAGGTGGTGTGCCATCAGGTTTTGCATCTTCTACATTTGCAGGAAGGTACTGGGGTTTGACTGGGGGTGAGGAGGGGGTGGGGAAGGGGTGTGGAGTTGGTGGAGAGAGTTGCCTGAACCAAGAAGTAACAAAGTGAATGGTCCTTGCTGAAGGCGGAGAGGGATGGGAAGGGGACTTGCAGAGAGATGTGGGGAGGGGACCTACGGAAGACAGAGGGGTGGGAGGCTGGTATAATTACTGCATTTAAAAGGCATCTGGATGGGCAAAAGAATGGAAAGGGTTTAGAGGAATATGGGCCAAATGCTGTTGAATGAGACTAGATTAATTTGGAATATCTGGTCGGCATGGATGAATTGGATTTAGGGATCTGTTTCTGTGCTGTACAACTCTGTGATTCTAATTAAACTAATTGTTTTTCTGAAGATTAATATTGTATTAATTTCCCATTTGGAGGATGATGAACTGAGGTTTATGTTCTGCTGTATAAGTAGGGCAGAGATACTTGCTTCACGGATAATAAATTTCATGCACTTGTAATGCTCGTGCACTAATTAGATTCCAAAAGTACTAACTGGCAAGCTTGTTGTCCAATCAGGGGCCGTATCACTGATGTCTCACCCTGCTTGTGTTGGTTGAGGGAAGAACATTGCCAACATAGCAAAGCCATCTGATCAAAAAAAAGCACCAATAATTAGAATTAGCCTTAATTGTAATATACACTCAATGAGTATAGTGAAAAGATTATTCGATTAGATTACATTAGATTATTAATCTCCATCTGAAAACACCAGAAAAGACAAATGGGCTCTCCATTTACACCACATTGGAAAAACAATCTCTCTGTCATTGAGGCACACCCTCAGTATGGCACTACTCCAGCCCAACCTTAGATACTTTAGCTAAGGAGGGCTCCAAGCAATAACAGAAGTGTTTTGAATGTTGTCAAATGATTCAACAAAAACTTTCTGACCAAGACTGAATATATCTTTCCACAATAGGTGAAAGTAATTTCTGACTTTTCTGGATGTGTGTCATGAGTAATTTAGGAGCTGATTAAAATTTCAATCATTGCAAAATTAGAACAAGAACTCTGATAGGACGTCTCTAGCATTCAATTACTAATGTAATTATATTTGACAGAACTGACAACTCTAAATAGTGGTTTAGAAAGGGAGCAATTATTTTGCTGATTTTCAATATTTGGTTTTGACTTTAATTCAAAAGAAGATCCTGGTATACTTATCAAGAAAGAAAAGATTTCTGTTTATCTCATCTCCATGTGCACCTCAAAACACATTACAGACATCGGCATTTCCTGTTCTGTACTTGTGAATTAATTAATTGCCTGGGTGTGGTACACGATTATATTAACTTGATAAAATCTGACATTTTAGTTTGCATGTTGCAAGGAGTTACATCGGCAACTATGATAAGCATTTGGCACACAACAAAAAGTAATGAAAAGAATGACCATTAATCTACGAAAGGTTGAGGAATGTTTGCCACGGCACCAGAATTCTAGTCTTCCTTATTTAAAGTTTAGAAATCATTAACATTGACCTAAAACAGCAATAAAATAAAGTTTTGAGGGAATGTTCCATTGTCAGAGATTCTGCCCTAGATTATTGCATTAACTGAACAAAATGCCCTTGCCAATGGTGCACTTCTTCAAATGCACTGGGCTGCTAGCTAGAATTCATGCTCATTTTCTGACCTGGGTCTTGAGATCTCAAGAAATACAGTGTTAAACCCCTCTGTTCTCTGGAGTCTGCCTGTTAACATCACAGTCTGTTAGTATCTATCTCATGGCACTATAACCAGACTGCAGGTTTAGCAAACCTTGTAGTCTAAGTTTCTTTTGAAGAAACCTTGTCTGAAATTCATTTGGATATTGGACAAGTTCTGAACACAGTTTGGAGGGAATTCTGCAACTTCCAGCCGATTACACCAATCTGAATTCAAGATCATGTGAACAAAAAACCTTCACTGGATGCTGCCCTTCTGGACTTCAACAAAAATCATATGAACTGATGTTGACATCTTGATTTTTAAGTTATTCACAATTCTAATCTCTTTCCATCCCTTTTTCTTTCTCCCTTGTATGCTTATGTGTATGTGAGGTGTCAATCATTGCCTGAGTTTGAATGCGTGAATAAACCATGAGCAGAATTTTATAGGAATCTGAGCAATGTAGAGTTTGTGCTAGGAATGGAACTGAAGTCCAGTTGTGGCTTGTCTTGATGTTTGGAGCATCTCACTGCATTTTTCTGCTTTTGCTGAGTGACATGGTGAGTTTCTTGCTAGGCGGCAGTGTGTTGCAATTTCGGTGGATTAGAGCTTGTTTTTTGCCTTCAATTTATCTCATTAATATTCAATTTCTCACCTTACCAAATGTGCCAAACAAGGTATCTATCAAGAATTATTAACAAAGAGGTCAGAGCACGGTCTAACAAGTTCAGTTTAGTGCTGCTGGCAGTAAACTGGCTCCATGTTGGACACCACACACCAACAACTCAGGGCATCATCCATGGGCATCAGCCACAAACACTCCACAAATGCAGATATTGTCCAACCTATAAGAACCCTCATGGTACATCTTCAGTTCTGCAGTTTGACCACACCAGAAATTATCATTGTACTTTAGCAGCAAGGATACTATACTCAGGTACGTGTATCCAGATCATGGACATGCACACAGTTCATGGACTGGGCCAGGCTGAACCTCTGACCCATTTGCTTGCTGTAGCAGTGCTCACACATTCTGACCATAACTAAATGTTCACATTATTCCTGTCTTGTCTTGCCTTGCCATTTAGTACAGATTCAAAGCCATGAAGGAATATCATAGTTATTAGCAGTCCTTAGTCAAGTCAAGAGAGATAGCCTACACTCTAGGGGTCCCAGCACAGTAAGTAAGAGGCAGCTTTGATACCCCAGTCCATGGGCTTTGACCACAGTCGGTCAGCCACTTGGAATAGTCATAAGGGGTGGGGCACTGAATTTTGGGAAGCCCACCATCCGTCATGACTCTTTCTTGCCTATTTTGGCTTGTTTTCTTCCTGGAATAGAAGACAAACAGGTATCAGGGAGGTGAAAGTAGGAGGTACAGCTTTGTCACAGGTGGGGAGGTGCAAGCAAGTGAGTAAAAAGCACACGGGGCATGCAAGGTTCGTGATTTAGGGGTTGGGGTGGGTGACATCAAGTGAAGAAAGATGTTATAGTCAGTAGTGAGAGTGGTAGAACATGAGCCTCACAAGGGGAAAGGGTACTGTCACAAGGCATCCAGCCTGATGCGGTATCACACACAAGCCCCTCTGGAGTCACCACTTGGGATACTCCTGAGGCGACCGGATTCTCCACTTCCATTATGAACAAAGAATAAAGAAGAGCAAAGCACAATACAGAACAAGAATAGCCCTTCAGCCCTCCAAACCTGCACTGATCCATTTTTTCCCTTCCATACTAAAACTGTCTTCACTTCTCTATTCATTTCCTATTCATGTATTTATCCAGGTGTTTCTTGAATGCTGCCATTGTATCTGCTTTCACCATTTCCTCTGGCAGCACATTCCAAGCACCAACCACTATTTGTGTGAAAAACTTGCCTTGTACATCTCCTTTAAATTTCCCTTCACTAGTGTCCCATAGTAATTGACCCCTCCATCCTGAAAAAAAGCCACAAACTTTCCACTCCATCCATGCCATTCACAATCTTCTAAATTTCTCTCAGGTCACCCCTCAACCTCCTGCATTCCAGTGAAAATACATCCAGTCTATCCAACCTCACATAAGGAGACTCATGTCCTCCTTGTTCTCAGTTTTTTGTGGACGCTAGCCCTGATTTGTCAACAGCGTTCCCCTCCTACTTTCCCTTGGACGGTGAGAAGAAGCTGAAGGACCTGGAGGAAACCCACGCAGACACGGGGAGAGAATGTGCAGACTTCACACATACAGTCGCTTGAGGGTGGAATCGAACCCGGGATGATCTTCTCCACATCCATCTGGTCAAGATCTCTTGGTATCTTTTCACAACCCCCCCCATCCCCCGCCACACTTTGATACTCCAGTGGGTATGAGGAGGTCTGTCTAACCTTCTCCACCCCACCTGGCTCCAGTTTGGGTATGTTTGGGTCAACATTCCCTGAACCCGTCCCAATGCAATTACCTCCTCCCTCAGATAAGGAGACAAAACACTTTGACTCTTACTACAGTGCGGAAGAGGCCATTGTACTCATCTAGTCTCCACCAAGCACCCCACCCTCTCCTTTAACCCTGCATTTTGCAGGGTTAACCTACCCTAGCCCACACGGCCTTGGACACGACGGGACAATTTACAATGGCCAATCCACCCGAACCCACTCATTCCTGCGCACTTTGGGACAATTTCCCTTGGCCAATCCACCCTAACCCGCACATCCCTGGACACTATGGGACAGTTTCCCATGGTCAACCCACCCTAACCTGCACATCCCTGGGCAACGTGAGACAATTTCTCATGGCCAATCAACCTGAACCTGCACATCCCAAGGCACTGTGGGACAATTCCACATGATCAATCCACCCTAACCTGCACATCCCTGGACACTACAGGACAATTTCCCATGGCCAATCCACCCTAACCTGCACATCCCTGGACACTACAGGACAATTTCCCATGGCCAATCCACCCTAACCCGCACATCTTTGGACACTATGGGACAATTTCCCATGGCCAATCCACCCTAACTTGCACATCCCTGGATACAATGGGACAATTTCCATTGGCCAGCCCACCCTAACCTGCAGATCTCTGGACACTATGGGACAGTTTCCCAAGGCCAAGTCACTCTAACCTGCACATCCTTGGGCAATGTGAGACAATGTCTCATGGCCAATCGACTCGAACCTGCACATCCCTAGGCACGTGGGACAATTCCACATGGCCAATTGACCCGAACCTCCACAACCCTGGACACTGTGGGGCAGTTTCCCATTGCCAATCCACCCAAACCCGCACATCCCTGGACACTACGGGACAATTTCCCATGGGCAATCCTCCCTAACCTGCTCATTACTGGATACTACGCGACAATTTCCCATGGCCAATCCACTGTAATCTGCACAGCCCTGGACACTACAGGACAATTTCCCGTTGCCAATTCACTCTAACCCACACATCCCTGGGCACTATGGGACAATTTCCCATGCCCAATCCACCCTAACCCACACATCCTTGGGCACCTCAGGACAAGTTCCCATGGCCAATTCACCCTAACCCGCAAATCCATGAACACTACGGGACAATTTCACATGACCAATCCACCATAATCTGCACATCCCTGGGCACTATGGGACAATTTAGCATGGCCAATCCACCCTAACCTGTACATCCCTCGACACTACGGGGTAATTTCCTATGGCAATCCACCCTAACCTGCACATCCCTGGACATTATGGCACAATTTCCCATGGACAATCCATCCTAACCTGCACATCGCTGGACACTATGGGACAATTTAGCATGGCCAATCCACCCTAACCTACATGTCTTTGGACTGTGGGAAGAAACAGGATGCCCCAGAGGAAACCCATGCAGATACAGAGAGAATGTGCAAACTCCAAACAGACAGTCACCAGAGGGTGGAATTGAACCCGGGTCCCTGGCGCTGTGAGATAGCAGTGTCAAGTCTGTTGCTGAGCCACTGTGCCATAGTGATGCCAACGACATGGGTTCAATTCCTGCACTGACTGAGGTTACAACAAAGGGGTCTCCTCGAGTTCTCCCTGAAGCATTGGTGGTTAAGCCACCACCAATCGCCTCACTCTAATGATGATGTGGAGCTGCTGCGGTGGACCAAATCAGAAGTCGCCCAATACCAGATCATTGGACTGGCAGGTTTATTTGAGCTCACAAGCTTTCGGAGGCTGTCCTTTGCCTGGCAAAAGCTTGTGATATCAAATAAATCTGTTGGTCTGATAACCTGGTGTCATGTGACTTCTGACTCCCTCTAATTACTTCAGATGTGGTCTCAATGGCAGCCCTGTCAAACTGAAGCATAACCTCCTGACTTCTGTATTACCTTCCCCTCTCGACAAACAACAACATTCTATTAGCTTTCCAAATTACCCGCTGTACCTGCACACTAACGTTCTGTGATTCATCCACTAGGGCACCCAGTTCCCTCTGCAACTTCTTGCTGATTGGGCTAATGCAGATTATGCCTCAGCCACATCCTGCAAAGAATCCTGGTGTGGGACCCCAACTCCTTCCCCGAATTCCCTCCTGAGATGAGAACAAATAAAAGAGGGTGGGAACACATTACAAACACTCACTCAAGTTGAAAGAAAACAATCAGCCAGATTTAGATTATTAGAATTTTTTTTTGAATTGAGCTAAAGTAGTTACTTTTTGCCTTTCTTTAAATAAAGAGAATAAATTAAAAATAAATTAAATCAGAATCCGATTTCAACACTTTTCATCTACTGGAATATTCTAAAGGCTCTCCCATATTTCACTATCAAAACATGGCCAGAGAGAGACAGGGGTGCTATGATAATCTGCAGTGAGTATTCATTACCCACAGCCTCTATTGCCTCATCCTATTGCTCTCACTGGACCCTCACTCATGTCTCAGGGCTCTGCTAATGCAGCATTTTCTGGGGATGTCACAATTCGGATTGAAATTTCTTCAACCCCCTTTTTATTCAAATGTGCAATAAATATTTACTAGATGCAATATGCAGAGGAATGGTGGGGGAGATGGTGGCATGGCAGAAGATGAACAATACCTTTGAGATTGTGCTCCCATCTTCAAGCACATTGCTCTTCAGAAAGTGTGGCATTGTGAAGCATCTTTGTGTGTCCACACAGAGGGGACGTGGATTTTTTCCCCCCTTGAGAAGGTGGGGGTGAGCTGCCTTCTTGAACTACTGCAGCTCCTCCCCACGCCTCAACTGGTGTAGGGGTGGTGCTGTTAGGGAGGGAACTCCAGGACTTTGATGGCCAAATCGGGATGGTGTGGGGCTCGGAGAGAAACTTGCAGCTGTTTCTGTGTACCTCCTGGATGGAGTGGTCGTGGATTTAGAAGGTGCTGTCCAGCCTCAGTAAATTTCTGCAGTGCATCTTGTAGACAGTACACACTGCTGCTACTGAGCATCAGCGGTGGAGGAAGTGGATGTTGGTGGATATGGTGCCAATCAAGTGGGAACTGCTTTATTCTGGGTGGTGTTGAGCTTCTCGAGTGCTGTCAGAGCTGCATCCATCCAGGGCAAGTGGGGAGTATTGCCTCACATTCCTGACTTGTGCCTTGTAGATGATGGACAAGCTTTTGGGGAGTCAGGAGGTGAGGTATTCCATGCAGGATTCCCAGCCTCTGATCTGGTCTTGTAGCCACTGGGTTTATATGGTGGAACCAGCTCAGTTTCTGGTCAATGGTGACCTTAATGATGTTGATAGTGGGGAGGATTCAGTGATGGTAACACCATTGAACATCAAGGGGTGATAGTTAGATTCTCTCTTGTTGGAGATGGTAAACTTCCCCCCCCCCACCGGATATTAATAATGGGGCGATTCAGTAATGGGTAATGCCATTGAATGTCGATAGGTGATGGTTAGATACTCTCTTATTGAAGTTGGTAACCCCCAGGATGTTGATAGTAGAGGAATTCAGTGATGGGTAACACCATTGTACATCAAGAGGGTGACAGTTAGACTCTCTCTTGGAGATGAAAACTGAGCTGTGGCATGAATGGGGGAGATTTCTTCAGGGGGAAGGTGCTGATTAGTACTAATCTAGTAAGCCAGGGGGCCAGGATAATGCTCTAGGGATGTTGGTTTGAATCCCAGAATGGCAGCCGGTAGAATTTAAATTCAAATAAATAATGAAACCTGGATTTGGAATCTCGTCTGAAGAAATGATGACCATGACAACTGTAATTGATTGTGGTTCCAGGGGGGGAGAGAAGGAGTTCAGTAACATGGAAGGAAATCTGCCAGCTTTCATTTACATATAAACAGCAGCTACCCCTTGACTCATTTCTTGTTCCTGTCCCCAAAGAGATGGGTATCATTTAAAAAGTGTGCCCCACAAAACGGAAAATGCTTGAGGCTTTTGTCGAGAGAATATGCAAGGCCTCAGGTGGTTTATCGGTGGTTACAGGCTAAAGGAGATGGGGTGGGACTGAGATAGGGAGAAAAGTCTTCACCCAGTAAGTGGGGGAGCCTGAGGAATCCTCTGGCACAGAAAGTGAGGCCAGAACATTGAACGGTTTCAGGAAGGTGTTGGATACTGTTCTACAGGGGAGAAAGCAGGGAACAGGGGACTCAGATTACAGATTTTACAGATTACATTACAATGTGGAAACAGGCCCATCGGCCCAACAAGTCCACACCGACCCGCCGAAGCGCAACCCACCCATACCCCTACATTTACCCCTTACCTAACACTACGGGCAATTTAGCATGGCCAATTCACCTAACCTGCACATCTTTGGACTGTGGGAGGAAACCGGAGCACCCGGAGGAAACCCACACAGATACGGGGAGAACGTGCAAACTCCACACAGTCAGTCGCCTGAGGCGGGAATTGAACCTGGGTCTCTGGCACTGTGAGGCAACAGTGCTAACCACTGTGCCACCGTGCCGCCCACTAACCACTGTGCCACCGTGCCGCCCACATGTGGACTCAGTTGGGTGGTATTGAATGGCGGAGTAGGGCCGAATGGCCTACTCTCACTTCTGTTTTCCACAATGTAAGCTTATGCCATCCTTCAGGGCATCGACTTTGCAGTGAGGGCATCAGGGTAGTTTTACCTCATGCCTTGGGGCACCCTTCCTAATCAATGACTGTTTTGGGGTGTAGGATGGTGGGGGTAGGGGGGCATATGAACAATTTGAGGTTTGGATGACATTAGGTGTCATCACGACAGTTGAACATCTCATCCCCTGGGGAAAGGGCGGCCAACTTGAACAAAAGCAGAATGGGAGGGTGGAAAGACTCAGGAGAGGATGGGGGAAAGGCGAGCGTGGGTCAGGCTCTGGCTTGCTTCATGTTAGCTGTAGTTTCTCTACCACCTCCCTCCGTTCTGTTTCCACCCACACGCTTCCCCCCCCCCCCCCCCTAACAACAACTCCTAAATGAAGCGAACTTCCAAGTCAAAAGAAAACAATCTATTGATTGGGCTGGCCCAGGTCACATCCCAGCTGTAGAGACGAGGGTAGGAAATTGGGAATGGCTTCCGGTTGCGAGGTGGCCCTCCTGAAGAGTTGGCCGGAGGAGGACTGTGCTGGGAGATGGGTTTGGGGGAAACGGGTTAGGGGGAGGAGAAAGGAAACAGTCTGACATCTCCTTCCAGCAATGAGCTCACGGACTGGAACAGATTGGAATCCAGGAGAGAGAAGGTGGGATGGACGAGGGGGGCAGAGTAAGGACAGGAAACAGAGGAGCAGATGGTGGGGTGAGTAATGGGAGCAGGATGAGGAAGGCCAAAACAACGTAGGGGGGGAGATAATTGAAGTGGGGAGGTTGAAGAATGTGACATGGGCGTGTTGAGTAGGTGACGGAGATGAAAACAGTGACGGGGGGTCGGTAAGTGTAGGAGAGGGAGTTGAGGGACAGATGAAGACAATGACAGGGGTAGTGTTGGAGAGGGAGGTGAGGGAGGGATGAAGACAGTGACGGGGTGGAAGTATTGGAGAGGGAGGTGAGGGAGGCATGAAGACAGTGACGGGGGAGTGTAGGAGAGGGAGGTGAGGGAGGAATGAAGACAGTGACGGGGGTAGTGTTGGAGAGGGAGGTGAGGGAGGGATGAAGACAGTGATGGGGGAGTGTTGGAGAGGGAGGTGAGGGAGGGATGAAGACAGTGACGGGGGAGTGTAGGAGAGGGAGGTGAGGGAAGGATGAAGACAATGATGGGGCAAGTGTTGGAGAGGGAGGTGAGGGAGGGATGAAGACAGTGACGGGGGAGTTTTGGAGAGGGAGGTGAGGGAGGGATGAAGACAGTGACGGGGGGAGTGTTGGAGAGGGAGGTGAGGGAGGGATGAAGACAGTGACGGGGAGTGTAGGAGGGGGAGGTGAGGGAGGGATGAAGACAGTGATGGGGGAAGTGCTGGAGAGGGAGGTAAGGGAGGAAAGAGGTAAGGGGCAACAAGGTGGGGAAGAGGATAGCTATGAGGGTTGGGCAAGAAGAGATGGTGAGGATTCAGAGAGGAGGGAGAGAGGCCAACATGACGTTGGGGAAAGGATGGTAGGGATTGGACAGCAAGGAAGAAGTGGTGGTGGGGAGAGAGGGGGCAACAACAGCTTGGTTGCAGGGGAGGACGGAGTGATTGTGAAAGGGGAGAGCAGAAATTAGAGATAGGGACAAGGATGAGATAAGTAGGGGAAGAGATAAGATGGTCATAATAGGAGAGATAGAGTGAAAGAGAAAGAAAAGAAAGGGGGACAAAGAGAGAGAGTGGTTAATGGTGGGTAAGACATACTCAGCAATCAGTAATAGGCAGCACCAAGCATGACATGCTGCATTGTGGGATGCCACAGTGGGTCATGGGTAACTCAGGGTCACCTCAATCAGCAACAATACCACGAGATCCTCACCCAGCATCCAGCACTGAACCAAGGTCTGCTCATTGTTCAGAAAGGAAGCTCAGCTATCCCATCAGCATTCCCATCCCATCAAACCCCTACCCCAAATCGCATAGCCTCACTCTGTACCTGATGGGGCACAATCTAGAGGGAGCTTTACTCTGTATCTAACCTGTGCTGTCCTTGTCCTGGGAGTGTTTGATGGGTGGGACAGTGTAGAGGGAGCTTTACTCTGTATCTAACCCTGTGCTGTCACTGTCCTGGAAGTGTTTGATGGGGGGCAGTGTAGAGGGGCTTTACTCTGTATCTAACCCTGTGCTTTCACTGTCCTGGAAGTGTTTGATGGGGGACAGTGTAGAGGAAGCTTTACCCTGCATCTAACCCCATGCTGTCCCAGTCCTGGGGTGTGTTTAGGGGTGTGTAATCTCTATCCAGCCCTGTGCTCCAACGTGTCTTTGGGGAGGGGGGGGGGGGGGGGGGGGGGGGAGAAACCAGTCCAGCTTTGTCCTGGTTGGGCTACACTGAACAACCTCCCTTTGATCTCCAGTGGCAGCTGATCTCTCACTGGGAACCGGTGCAGTCACAGTAACCATGAGCCATTGTGGTGTCCACGGTAAGACTAGCTGAGGGTGCTCAGAGACCTTGCAAGCACTGGGCACAAAGAACCAGGTCAACCATTAATAGTGTGAGCACAGGCCACAGAGAGAGAATATATCAATACAATCATAGAGGTCTACACATGTTTTAAAATAAAATGCCACAGTGTATGCACACACACACACAGAATTCCAAGTGTGTTTCTCTTTAAGCCCCACTGGTTGTCACCAGGCAACCAATGTGGAATGTTCCAGGAAGTGTGAAGTCATGTTTGGTTTCTGTACATACGTGTTTTTTAACGACAACAAAAAAAGGAAAAAGGAAAGTCTTTAAATAATAGGGAGACGTGGAGAGAGCATGCTGCCAGGAAACTGGCCCAAGCGAAACTCATCACCTTGCACTCCTCAGGATCCACCGCAAGAGTGCCACGTTTCAAACTATCACAGCAATTTCCAGCACATGGAGAAAAGAGCTGTTACAAAGTCGCCTCTTTGCCTAGCGTTCCCTGTTACATTCTCCGTGGCAACATCCCACCAATCAGCAATCAGCACAGTTTTCTCTCCCATGTTGCAAATCACTGAATTTGGTATTCTTGCACGTGTATCCTGCAGCATGCCCGATGAAAAGCTGGTGCAACATGTGTCCCCCTTTTCTAAAATAAAAGATCAGGGTGGGGTGAGGTAAGGGGGGGAGTTGGAGGTTTGGTATTGGTGGTAGGGAGAGATAAGAGTAGAGGTGGTTCAGGATCAGAACCCTGAATGACGTCCTCAATCAGGCACTTAGTCTGCCAATTTGCATAAGGTAGGGAAATTGAGTGAGTCGGGGGAGCTCCATGTTCTTGCCTTTTACCCCGACTCCTGCCCAAATACCCTCTATTCCCTTCTTGATGAAAAATCTGTCTCAACCTTGAATATCCTGAATGACCCAGCCTCGACAACCCTCTGTGGGAAAGAATCCCACAGACTCATTCCCCTCGGGGAGAAAAAATCCCTCCTCATCTCTGTCTTCGATGGGGAGACCCCTTACTCTGAGATGATGCTCCATCTGGTCCCTAGACTCTCCCATACACAGAGGGGAAACACCCTCTCCACAACTCCCCCTGTCAACGTCCCCCTGAGAACATTAATCGAAAGAACTGTGGATACTGCAGACCAGAAATGAAAACAGAAATTGCTGGAGGGGCTCAGCAGGTCTGGCGACATCTGTGGAGAGAGATCAGAGTTAACGTTTCAGGTCCGGTGACCCTTTCTCAGAATCCTACGACCTGGGACATTGGCTCTGGTTTCTCTCCACAGATGCTGCCAGATCTGCCTGAGCTTTTCCAGCAATTTCTGTTTTTGTCCTGAGATTCTTGTACATTTCAATGAAGTCATCTCTCATTCTTCTAAACTCCAGTGAGGTACAGGCCTCAACCGATTTGACTTCTCCCTCATAAGACAATCTCTCCATCCCCATGATTAGCCGAGTGAACCTCATCTGGACTGCCTCCCGATACCATGTGACTTCACTTTTTGTACCAGTCTCCTATGAGGGAGCTTATCAAAAGCTTTACTGAGGTCCATGTAGACAACATCAACCACTTTTCCCTCATCAATCATTCTCATCACATCCTCAAAAATCTCAAGCAAATTAGTGAGGCATGACCTCCTTCGCACAAAACCATGACTGGCTTCCTCCAACGTCTGGACGTTGAAGTTGAGGAAGGTCCACTTGCCTCTGGCAGGGAGACCCTCACGGCCATCCAGTCACAAATGTCCAGATGGTCACTTGACCAAACCTCTAGTACCAATGGGCAGACTTTCTCCACCCCGCTTGCTGAATCTGGGACCATACTAAGATGCAATGGGAGAAAGAGAATGAACAATAGTTTTGAGAGGTCAGTTTGATCACATGGATGACAACACAAAGTATCACATTAAAATAAATTTGACTGATTTTGCACTACATTTGTTTGTGTCTTAAAATGGCCTTGAATGTAACTGCCAGAAATAACCATCCATCGATGTTTATTTTGAGAGCTTACTGCATCATGCAGAAGCACAATGAAGAAGGTATGTATAGGGCAATGAGATCTCCTGCACCAATGTCCTTCATGGTTCAATCTTTTTTTTTTGTCCTAGCCCATGTGTGCAAAAATATAGGTGCTACATGAAGTGATCAGTTATGGGTGAGGCAGAAGTATGCAGCA
This sequence comes from Chiloscyllium plagiosum, assembly GCF_037043375.1. Taxonomy (NCBI): domain Eukaryota; kingdom Metazoa; phylum Chordata; class Chondrichthyes; order Orectolobiformes; family Hemiscylliidae; genus Chiloscyllium; species Chiloscyllium plagiosum. Next base: position 56,353,341 of record NW_028270144.1, read on the forward strand.
GATAGGGAGGGTACAACATACAAACAAGACATGTTGGAATTGGGGGTGGGGGTGTCAGACTGTCCACTCCTCAATCATTCCTAACTCTTCCTCAACCTCATGCTCCCCATGGCAACTTTCCATGCAATTGCTGAAGGAGTAAACTTGCCCTTTCACTGCCTCCCTCTCCACTGTCTAAGATCGCAAACACATTTTTGATATGAAGCAGCATTCTATTTGTTAAAAAAAAAGGAACTGCGGATGTTGGAAATCAGAAACAAACAAAACAAAATGCTGGAAAATCTCAGAAAATCTGGAGCATCAGTGGAGAGAAAGCAGAGTTAACATTTTTGATCCAGTGACCTTTCTTCAGAACTAATTGTAGCTAGGAAAAGGTTGAGGGAGGGGGAAGGAGGAAACACTAAAGAAGTAAACACTAGGTGGAGATGAAGCCCAGAGAAAGAGAGAAAAAACGTGGATGGACTGTCAAAGGAATGTGTAAATGGAAAATGAATAGTTGCAAATGGGGACCATCAGTGGCTGACATTGGGTTGTGAAGGAAATAGCCCATGTGATGACAAGACCTGATGTGTGAGAGTTGGGGAAAGACATTGGAGAAGGTGCTCAAATCCTAAAATTATTGAATTTGATATTGAGTGCAGAAGGTTGCAGGGTTCCCAAATGGAAAATGAGGTGCTCTTCCAGCTTGCTTCACTGAAGTACTGTAACAAGCCCAAGACAGAGATGTTGGCCAGGGAACAGGATGGCATGTTGAATTGGCAGGCAACCAGAAATTCAGGGTCATCTTTGCAGGCAGAACATAGAGCAATATAGTTCTGTACCTCCTAAGTCTCCTGCATAGGAATCAGAGAGGTGCCATGATGATTGTGAGGGCTTGGGAAACAACCAGTATCAATGTCTGTGGATGAGGGATAGCATATGGCTTGTGACCATGGATAATGCTCTGAGATGTGTTAGGTGAGCCACATTGAGACTCTTCAGAGCCAGCAGTGAGCTGATATCCGTAGGTATCTGCTCTGATTTCCATGTTGAGAATGTTTGGTGCCTGGATTCCTTGCAATGGGTGGTGGTCTGGAAAACTGTCTATTAATGAGGTGAGGCATGCAGTTAATAAGGTTGTTAACAAGCAACAATCCCCCTTAATAGGAAACATGCTACTCTTTAGCAATAATCTCACTTCAACATCTGGAACAAGTTGCACCCAATGTCAAATCAGCTTCACTGGACATCATGTACAATTCTGCCACATTTCTTGCCATGTCATTCAGGTACTTATAAGATTTTACCTCAAGTAAACATTGTCAATTGTTGTAAAAACACATCAGGTTCACTAAAGACTTTTTGGGTAAGAGTTATGCATTTGTTACCTACTCTGGCCTACGTATGATTGCAGAGATGTATTTGACTCTCAATGCTATCTGAAATGGCCTAGTAAACCACTCAATTCTAACAAAACTACCACAAAGTCTAAATCAAGGAGCGCAACTGGCTGCCCTGGAAGTTCAGATCTAATGTTTCACAAAAGACTATATTGGGTTTCCTTTTCTTTAGTGTATGGATAAGTAATCTAGATTTAGAAACTGAAGAAATGATGTAGCACGAGTATATGATATAAAGAGAAGGAAAAGGGGTTGGATAAAATTTAACTTGCTAAAAGCAAATGCCCAACAAAGACAGCTCTGTTTCTGATAATTCATAATTTTTTTTGAATGAATGTAAAACTATTACTCTGACAGTGCAGAGACTGTTCTCATGTCTTGCCTACTGGATATAGATAGATACTGTATTTAGTTGCACATCTAATTCAAGGCTGGTAGTTTAAAATCAATAATCTCATAAATAAAACAAATGACCAAAATTTTGGCCATATTTCTGACAATACATGATATTGTAGAATGAATCATACCAAACTGGAATTTGAGCTTGTACAAATGGAAGTAACATACAAGGTTATTACCATGGCTTTACTTACTAAATCATTTGTGCTGTTTTGCAAGTTGGCAGGGATATAAATTTTATAGTTAATAAAATAAAGGACATATAACATTACAACATAGGAACAAGGATCATGAGTGTGGTGCTAGAAAAACGCAGCAGGTTAGGCAGCATCCAAGGAGCAGGAGAGTCAACGTTTCAGGCAAAAGCTTTTCTGTTGAAGGGCTTTTGCCTGAAACATAGACTCTCCTGGTCCTTGGATGCTGCCTGACTTGCTGTGCTTTTCCAGCACCACACTCTCAACTCTATTCTCCAACATCTGCAGTCCTTAGTTTCGCCCAGCACAGGATCAAGCCCCGCAGCCTACAATGTCTGTGCCGATGTGATTCTAAACTAATTCCCATCTGCCTGCACATGATGCATATTCCTCTATTCCCTGCCTGTTTACGTGTCTGGCTAAATGCCTCTTAAACTTTGCCATGGTATCTCCTTCTACCATCTCGCCTGACAGCGCATTCCAGGCATCGATCACCTTTATGTAAAAAACTTTCCTCACACATCCCTTTTAAACTATCTCCCTCTCACTTTCAACCCTGGGAATGAAACTCTCTCATGCCCCCATACTTTTATATACATCTATCAAGTTGCCCCTCAGCCTCAGATTCACAAACAATCTAAGTTTGTCTAACCCCTCCAAATTCACTCTAATCCTGGCAACACAATTATTTAAAGTTGTGTTAAATCTACACCAATAACTTCAATATTATGGGACATGAAGTGTGACTACCATAAATATTTAATTGGCCCTGATATTCTCACTTTCTCCTTCTCTACTTCATTCACACTTTTCAAAGTAACCCTAGATTTTAGTTTTAGAACTCCTTAATTTATATGATGTTAAATACCCATTAATCAGGAATAAGTTAAAATGACAGAATTATCACATATTCCTGAGGTATATTTGTTTACTTGAGTCGTACTTAAATTAATTTTTCATGAATTGTTTAATTTTGATTAATCCGTTGAGAAGCTCCTCTTAACAAGGTACATTGGCCATTATACAAAAGTAAGAAGCAGCTTTGTGCATGGCATTACACATAAGTTTGCTTTTACAGACAATGAGCAGATATTATTTTAACAATTTTATGGTTCACATAATGAAAACTGTGACGTCATAAAGTGTCATTATCTATGATAATTTTGGCTGTGGGAATATAAATTCACAAATAATGGAATGATTGAGGAGGATACAAAACGTATATTGAGAGTACAATCACCAGTTCATATTATGTTCACCACCACCGGATGCAATTACCTACTTATTGTCAACATTTTGATTTATTTATTCCTTTTATGGTGCAATGATACTCTTTGTACTAATTTGCTGATGCTGTGGAATAAATCCTCCCTTGAGTAAACTGTTTTCTGATGACACCACTAATATTTCACTACAAATAATGTGTTAGGTTTGCAGTTACGAGGATTATCTTGGAGATGTGTGGGTGGCAGGAACTCTTCAACACGAGACTGCAGAACTTTTACTGGCTGGAAATATTTGTAACACCTCCACAAACTAAATCTTTACTCTGGCTAGATCATAATTACTTCACTACAATCTGGTGCCTTTGCTTTTGTGGAAATTCAGAGCATTGTTATAAAAATATGTAAACATTTAGTGCTGCTTGATTTGTTGATGCTCAAATAAAATACATCAACTCAGGGATGCAAATGTCTGCCATGGGCCTTTATGTACTGAACAGAATGATTGTTGCCCTGTATAGTTTTGGGCACATGGGGCAGACCGTTCACGTGACAGTAGGATCTGAAGCATAGGTGTTATTTCTTTTTTATGTCATCTCTACCATTGTTCTGCTTCATCATTCAGATAAAGTGAAATGCAACTTGATGGATAACGTCACCAGTTTGAACTGATTAGATTAGTGTGGATACAGGCCCTTCAACTCAACAAGTCCACAAGACCCTCCGCAAACTAACCTACCCAGACCCGTTTCCCTCTGACTAACGTACCTAACACTATGGGCAATTTAGAATGGCCAATTCACCTGTCCTGGACTGTGGGAGGACACCGGACCATCTGGAGGAAACCCACGCTGACAATGTGCAAATTCTGCATAGACAGTTGCCCGAGGCCAGAATCGAACCTGGGTCCCTGGTGTTGTGAGGCAGCAGTGCTAACCACTGAGCCACCGTGTCGCCGGACTGTTGGTAGCAAGCCAACTACTGTTTAAGAAATGATTCTAAGTGCCTTAGAAATTTGCTTTCTGTGCTACCTTGAAACATTGGTTATTTGAGAGTTGAGTAAATAGGACTTAATATGGGCAATGCTTTACAACTATTTAGACACAGTTTCCCATCCACTGAAGTTGATTTTATAGGAGTTGACTCAATAGGAATCCTAAAAGCTTGCAAGATTAGCACATGTCCCAAGTAACCTCAAACTATTAAAGGCATCCTTTCCCTTCAAAGGAAACTGTTATATTCAACAGGAAGCTCTTATTGGTGCAAATCTGAACAGGGATTATAGATCATCAACCCAGGAGTAGGGCTGTTTAATGCACAAATTCTGCTTGGGGGTAATGCTGAACCAGATGTGTTAGTTTAGAAGCAAACTATCAGAAGGGAATGGGAGCAGGTGGCAATGAAGTGAATACTCTGAGTCAAGCCCCAAAAACCGAGCAGCAATCCAATTATGGACTAAAGATTAGTATTCAAGAAGCAAGGTATGAATGATTGATCATGTTATCAAGGCAGAATTTTACTCCCATCATGGATCCCCAGCAAAACAGAAGTGAAGGGAAATCAGGAGCAGTTCTCCGTGCTTATAAAGCACAAGGGAAACGGCTTATAGTTTTTGAAGGTGAAAAATCTCAGATTCAGAATGTCATATTCAGCGTGCTGTCCCAGGTCAAATCATCAATATCTGCTTAATCAATTACCTTCCTTCCATCATAAGATCAGATATGGCATATTCACTGAAGATTGCACTATGTTCAGTATCACTTGTAACTTTTCAGATGATATAGCAATACAAAAACCATTTGGTGCAAAACCTGGAAAATAGACTTGGATTGTTAAGTAGCAAATAGCATTCATGCCACATAAAAGTGCATGCAATTGCTACTTTCAAAAAGAGGGAACATAATAATTTCCTCTTGACATTCAATGGCTTTAATGTTGCTGAATCCTACACCATTAATACCCTGTGGGTTACTAGAATTAGAAAACTTAACTAGACCAGCCAATACATCTCGATATACCTAGACATAAACTAACTAAATCCGAGGCAAGAAGGGAAGGTCAGAGGCTTGGAATTCCATGCCAAGTCACCTCCTAACTACTCAAGCCACCACCCACAAAGCCCAAGTGATTGGTTTGATGAAATATTTTTCACTTGCCTGGATGACTGAGGCTCCAACAACATTCACAATGGTTGATACCCTCCAGGACAAAGGTTTTTCTTACTCACTTCTGGGACATGGGCATCGCTGGCTGGCAGGCAATTATTGCCTGTCCCTAGTTGCCCTTGAGAAGGTGATGGTGAGCTTTTTTCTTGTAGGCAGTCCATGTACCTACAGAAGTGTGTACTTGATCTATGTCTACACACTAACTTTAATCTTCACTTCTTCTAACACTGGTACACAGTACAAGGTGCCCTGCTGAACCTCCTTTGACAGGATTTTCTGAACTTTAACCACCACCGAGTAGGACAGTGCAGCAGAGGTACAGGAATGTCACTATCTGCAAGTTCCCCTCCAAACCATACATCATTCTGAATTGGAACTGTTCCCTCAGTGTTACTGGGTCAAAATCGTCAAGTTTGCTTCATGTCAGTATGATGATTATAACGACAGTATATAGTCTGCAGCAGTTCAGCTACATGACCAACCCACAATCTTTTCCAGGATAATTAGAGATGGCAAATAAATGTTCGCAAAGCCAGTGCTGCTGACATCCCATTAAAGCAAAAGCTATAAAAGGAGAAGTTTGTGTCTGCATATTGTTATGACACGGGGTAAACCCCTCTGCCAATTTAAACCCGACACACAGAGAAGCTCACCTCGTGCCGTAATCTGTTAACTTTTGAGAGACAAAGAACCATTCCAGATTTCACTATTTATAGTAAAAATTAACAATTTTTTAAAGTCCAACAGAGGACATTTAAAACACAAGTATTTACAACTCCTTTCTCTTAAACTTATCCTTTACCTCTTACTCTACAATAATGGTCCAATAAATTCCCTCTTCAATTTATGGCAAATCATTTTCAAACCTACTTGTCACCTTCGGATGTCAAACTTTCTCTGTAGATTTCTCTTGGTCAGCTTCAGTGTTCTGCTGCACGAACGTCCGGTTTTATACCCCAAAACATCAGATCATTTCATTGGTTTGATGCCATCCCAAACAGTAAAATTCAAATTCGATTGGATTTTGGTATCTGGGACATAATTTTTCCTGATTGGTCAAATTTGAATTTGTTTTTGTTCCAAGGCAATGCAACACCAGCTATTTGTTTCAAACAAATGTTACATTTTTAAATTGTTCAGCACACTCTGTGCTTTCAGTCAGTCCTTGCTAGCTTCCTCTCTTTCTTAAAGATACAGTACTTTTCGCATCAGAGAGTTCCTGTGGATTGAAGAGTGAGGCTTTAGCTCAGGAGTCTTTGACAAGGAGGTTGAGTGAAGTGATTACGCCACAGTTGAAGAGGGTGAAGACGTGACTGCCAAGCTGGTTCAGTGTGCTACATGCTTGATGTGGGAGGTCAATGACTCTGGTGTGTCTGGCTCATATAAGTGTGGAAAGTGTGTGCACGTTCAGCTACTGACAGAGCATATTGCAGCACTGATGAAAGAACTCGAGGACCTTAGGCTCATCCAAGAGAACGAGATCTTTCTGGACAAGACCTTCATTCAGTGAGGTTATTACACCAATCGTACCAGAAGAGAGCAGACGATGAGGAAGGCAGAGAGGAGACAGGTGCAAGAGACCCTGGGGGAAGTACCTGTCAGGAACAAGTTGAATCATTTGGAAACAGTAGAGACAGATGACACCACCAGTCCGTGATGCGGCCAGGTCTGTCAATCAAAAGTTGGCGTGGAGACAGAGCGGAAGAGTCGGACATCGCACAGAGCCGTGGTAATAGGGGACTCCATAGTGAGAGGAACTGACCGGGGTTTTTGTGGCAGCAGACAGGACTTAAGGATGGTGTGTTGCCTTCCTGGTGCCAGGGTTAAAGACATCACAGACAGAGTGCAGGAAATCCTCAAGGACGAAGGTGAAGAGCCAGAGGTGGTGGTACATGTCGGCACAAATGATGTCGGGAAGAAGAGGAGGAACATACTACAGCGGGACTTTGGAGAACTAGGAAGAAGGCTGAAAAGCAGGACGTCCAAGGTGATTATCTCTGGTTTGCTTCCAGTTCCTCGGGCTGGTGAGGCCAGAAACAGGGAGATAAAGGACTTGAACGTGTGGCTGGGGAACTGGTGCAGGAAGCAAGGATTTAAATTCTTGGATCACTGGGGTATGTTTAGTGGTAAGCATAAATTCTACAAGAGACACGGTTTGCACCTTAATAGGTTAGGGACCAGCATTCTGGCAGGCAGGTTTGCTACTGCAACACAGCTACGTTTAAACTAAGTAGCGGGGGGGGGGGAGAGGACAAACTGGATGTTTAAAAGGAAATTGGAGGGAAAGTTAGAACAAGGGAAGTCAAGAAAGACAACTGTATCAATGAGGCAGAAAACTCAGAAAGGGATCATGCTGTAAGGTTGAGTGAAATAGGAGTTGATGGGAAGGGTGAGGGCAGTAACAAATTAAAAATACTATACATGAATGCACAAAGCATTAGAAATAAGATGGATGAGCTTGAGGCTCTTTTGGAAATTGGCAGATATGATATTGTGGGGATAACTAAGACGTGGCTTCAAGTGGACAGGGTCTGGGAAATGAATATTCAAGGATACACGTGCTATCGTAAGGACAGACTGACGGGCAGAGGGGGTGGGGTGGCTATGTTGGTAAGGGATGATATTCAGTCCCTTGCACGGGGGGATCTAGAATCAGGGGATGTAGAGTCAGTGTGGATAGAGCTGAGTAATACTAAGGGTAAAAAGACCCTCTTGGGAGTTATCTACAGGCCCCCAAACAGTAGTCTGGAAGTCGGATGTAAGTTGAATCACGAGCTGAAATTGGCCTGTTGCAAAGATGTTACTACAGTTGTTATGGGGGATTTCAACGTGCAGGTAGACTGGGAGAATCAGGATGGTGTTGGACCTCAAGAAAGAGACTTTGTGGAGTGCTTCAGAGATAGATTCTTAGAACAGCTGGTACTGGAGCCGACCAGGGAGAAGGCAATTCTGGATCTGGTATTGTGCAATGAACCAGAATTGGTCAGGGACCTCAAAGTGAAGGAGCCATTGGGAAGTAGTGACCATAATACAATAAGCTTCAATCTGCAATTTGAGAGGAAGAGGGTACAATCGGAAGTGACAATTTTTCAATTGAATAAAGGGAACTATGGAGCTATGAGGGAGAAGCTGGCCAAAGTTCAATGATGCAATACCTTAGCAGGGATGACAGTGGAGGAACAATGGCAGATATTTCTGTGTATAATGCAGAAGTTGCAGGATCAGTTCATTCCAAAAAGGAAGAAAGATCCTAGGAGGAGGCATGGGCGGCCGTGGCTGACGAGGGAAGTTAAGAAACATATAAAGTTAAAAGAGAAAAAGTATAACATAGCAAAGATAAGTGGGAAAACGGAGGACTGGGAAGCTTTTAAAGAACAACAGAGGATTACTAAGAAGGAAATACGCAGAGAAAAAATGAGGTACGAAGGTAAACTGGCCAATAATATAAAGTAGGATAGTAAAAGTTTTTTTAGGTATAAAAAATGGTTAAGACTAAAATTGGGCCCTTGAAGATAGAAACAGGGGAATATATTATGGAGAACAAAGAAATGGCAGAAGAATTGAATTGTTACTTAAAATCTGTGTTCACTGGAAAAGACGCAAGCAATCTCCCAAAGGTAACAGTGGCTGAAGGACCTGAACTGAAGGGGATTTATATTTGTCAGGAATTGGTGTTGGAGAGACTGTTAGGTCTGAAGATTGATAAGTCCCCGGGGCCTGATGGTCTACATCCCAGGGTACTGAAGGAGGTGGCTCGAGAAATCGTGGATGCGTTGGTGATTATTTTCCAGAGTTCGATAGATTCGGGATCAGTTCCTGTGGATTGGAGGGTGGCTAATGTTGTACCACTTTTTAAGAAAGGTGGGAGAGAGAAAGTAGGAAATTATAGACCAGTTAGTCTGACCTCAGTGGTGGGAAAGATGCTGGAGTCTATTATAAAGGATGAAATTACGACACATCTGGATAGTAGTAACAGGATAGGTCAGAGTCAGCATGGATTTATGAAGGGGAAATCATGCTTGACTAATCTTCTGGAATTCTTTGAGGATGTAACTCTGAAGATGGACGAAGGAGATCCAGTAGATGTAGTATACCTGGACTTTCAGAAAGCTTTTGATAAAGTCCCACATAGGAGGTTAGTGAGCAAAAGTAGGGCGCATGGTATTGGGGGCAAAGTACTAACTTGGATTGAAAGTTGGTTGGCTGATAGGAAACAAAGAATAGTGATAAATAGCTCCATTTCGGAATGGCAGGCAGTGACCAGTGGGGTACGGCAGGGATCAGTACTGGGACCGCAGCTTTTTACAATATATGTTAATGATATAGAAGATGGTATTAGTAATAGCCTTCCTATTAGTAACCCTTCCTATTCATATACCCATCCAAATGCCTCTTAAATGTTCCAATTGCACCAGCCTTCACCACATCCTCTGGCAGCTCATTCCATATACGTACCACCTTCTGGTGAAAAAATTGCCCCTTAGGTCTCTTTTATATCTTTCCCCTCTCATCCTAAACCTATGTCCTCTAGTTCTGGACTCTTCGACCCCAGGAAAAGACTTTGTCTATTTATCCCATCTATACCCCTCATAATTTTGCAAACCTCGATAAGGTCACCCCTCAACCTCCGACGCTCCAGGGAAAACAGTCCCAGCTTGTTCAGCCTCTCCCTATAGCTCAAATCCTCCAACCCTGGCAACATCATTGTCAATCTTTTCTGAACCCTTTCAAGTTTCACAACATCTTTCCGACAGGGAGGAGACCAGAATTGCACGCAATATTCCAACAGTGGCCTAACCAATGTCCTGTACAGCCACTAAATGACCTCCCAACTCCTGTACTCAATTCTCTGACCAATAAAAGAAAGCATACCAAATGCCTTCTTCACTATCCTATCTATCTGTGACTCCACTTTCAAGGAGCTATGAACGTGCACTCCAAGGTCTCTTTGTTCAGCAACACTCCCTAGGACCTTACCATTAAATGTATAAGTCCTGCTAAGATTTGCTTTCCCAAAATGCAGCACCTCGCATTTATCTGAATTGAACTCCATCTGCCACTTCTCAGTCCATCGGCCTATCTGGTCCAGATCCTGTTGTAATTTGAGGTAACCTTCTTTGCTGTTCACTACACCTCCAATTTTGGTGTCATCTGCAAACTTACTAAATGTACCTCTTATGCTTGCATCCAAATGATTTATGTAAATGACAAAAAGTAGACGACCTAGCACAGATCCTTGTGGCACTCCACTGGTCACAGGCCTCCAGTCTGAAGAACAACCCTCCACCACCACCCTCTGTCTTCTACCTTTGAGCCAGTTCTGTATCCAAATGGCTAGTTCTCCCTGTATTCCATGAGATCTAACCCTGCTATTCAGATGCTATCATAATTGCTGTGCCACAGTTTATCGACTCTCCAAGTATGACCTTACTGACTGAGTTTGGATTCACTCTGCATCAGAGGATCAGCTAAAAATAATTACAGGAATATAAATAAGTAATTTTCTATTTGGTCAGGATCAGAAAAAGAGTTTCCAATGCTGTCCTGGAGATTTAGGCCTATGTGCTAACAACTCACATGTCACAGGTAAACAAGTCTGCATTAATTTCAGTAGTAGGCCACTGACATTCAGTGGCAGCCGGACAGACAAAATAAAGGACATAAATTCTGATCTGAATCATGGAAAAGAAACAATCACAAAGTTGATCTATTGGGTTTCTTCCCTATTTCAATACTCTGGAACCAAATCATCATTTATATCACTTTATTTTCTATATTTTAGTAGCTTCATAAGTGAAGGTGATCTCAGATTCTTGTAACTTCAATCTGAAGCATCGCTAATAGGGCCAGAAGGATTGAGGCCCCATTCTGGTGGTAGATGGAAGCCCCTGAAGTGACCTGTAAAATGTATCCCCCTCTCTGAGCAATTAGAAACTGATCTCTTCCCCATGGCTTGGAATCAACTCAGAAGCCACATATATTGGAAAACTTAAGTTCATGTTTGACATAATTTTTCAGCTAATAAAACCAATGCTTAACTAAATTTTCAATATGGGTTCTCGTGAAGGAGCTTCCTGGTGATTGTGCAATCTTGTAGAAGTGGCCCATCTGTTGATAATTTTGGAATTTGGCAAAGCTTAATTTCTGTTTAATATATTTTAAACTCAAAAAGACAGGAACGTTTTATTAAAAAAGAGACCAGGGACTAGAACCATGACAACAAGTGGCCAAAGGGACAATGCCTATTATTAGAATGTTAGTGGCAATAATTAACTTTCTTAAGGTATTGACTGAGCACAGCTGTCACATTTGTTGATGGTCCTTTGTAATGGATAAGAGTGATAGGTATATGTTCACATTTCATTGTGTTCCAATCCTGAGGGAATAATTGCCATCTGTGGTTACATTTCATTTTCAAACTAATGTTCGATGGGGAAAGAACAGATTGCAGAAGTAATATTCAGTGAGAAAATGACAAACAAATGTGCAACGTATTCTGAGAGATTAACCTGGATATTTACCACAAGGCAATTCCATGAAAATGAAAAAGAAATGATTCATGGTGTGGGAGCAAATTACTGCAGATACTATATATTGAAAGCAACAAATGCTCATAGTAAGTCAAAAGCATCCATGGAGAGAGAGCAAGCTAACGTTTCTCATCTAGGTGACTCTTCATCACAGCTGAAGTGTGGAAGGGACAGCATTTGTGCAATAGTTGTGGGGATGGGGGAGTGTAGGGGTGATGAGATGTAGAATGCTGGTGGAGAAAAGATGTTGATAGTTTAGGTTAAATGATTGGAATGTGAGAATGGCAGAATAATGGTGTGTCTAACTGCCAGACTTCAAAGAGCAGACAGTCCCACTGTAGTTAGAGGAAGGGAGAGAAGACACAGTGACAGAGAATGTAACAAGTAAAAATAAAAAAGAAAGGAAGCAATGGGAGACCGTAACAAGTAAAGCTAAAAGAAAAGGAAGAAATGAAAGTTGGTTCACAATTTGAAGGCATTGAACTCAATGTTATATCGTGAAGGCTGTAAAGTGCCTCATCTGAAGATGACATGTTGTTCCTCTAGTTTGCGCTGTGATTCACTGGAGCAATACAACATGTCAAAGACAGACAAATGGGTGTATCAAAAGAATGTTAAGTTAAAATCTAACTGGTTATGGGTAGATCAGGGTCATGTTTACGCACAGACCGGAAGGATTCTGCAAAGCAGTCACCGTTCTGCATTTGGTTTCTCCAATGTAGAGTAAGCCACCTTGGGTGCAGTGAACAAAATACACAAGATTGGATGAAGTACAGGTGACCTGCTGTTTCACCTGGAAAGACTGCTGAGGGCCTTGGATGGTGAGCAGGGAGGAGGTGAAGGAGCAGGTATTGCACCTTTTGTGATTACATGGGAAGATGCCGTGGGAAGGTGTTGGCCGTCATGGAATGGACTGGGTGTCCTGGAGGGAATGATCCCTGTGAAATACATATGGACGGGTGTGAGGGGAAGATGTGTTTGGTGATGATGTTCTGCTGGAGTTGTCTGAAATGTGGAGACTGTTTGGATAAAATGTGAGGACAAGGAAGACCAAATCACATTGTTGTGATCAGGAAACATGGATTTTGCTGTCATTAAAAATAGCAGGAATCTAGAAGATTGGGAAAACTTTAAGGGTCAACAGAAAGCCACAGAAAGGGTTCTAAAGAAAAGTAAGATATGGTATGAGAAAAAACTAGCATAAGTTTCTATAAATATATAAAATGAAGAAAACTGACTCAAGTAAATGTTGGTCCTTTAGAGGATGAGAAGGGGCAGTTAGTTATGGGATATGATAAAATGGTTGAGGCATTGAACAGGTACTTTGCATCGGTCTTCACAGTGGAGGATACAAATAACATGCCAGTAAGTGATGAAGAGATGAAGATAAGATGAGGACCTGGAAACAATTATTATTATGGAGGAGTTAGTGTTGGATAAGCTAATGTAGATAAGGACAGATAAGTCTCCTGGCCCAGATGGAATGCATCCCAAGGTACTAAAAGTGATGGCGGGAGAAATAGCAGGTGAATTGGTGGTAATTTTCTAAAATTTGCTGGACTCTGGGGCAGTCCTAACAGATTGGAAGATAGCAAGTGTGACACCATTGCTCAAAAGGGAAGCAGACAAAAGATGGGGAATTATAGATGAGTAAGCTCTTTAATGGAGAAGATGTTTGAGTCAATTATTAAGGAAGAAATAGCAGGGCATCTCGAAAGAAATTGTCCCATTGTACAGCTGGGTTCATGAAGGACAGGTTATGCTTCACAAAACTTTGGAATTTGGAATTCTATGAAGGCATTTCAAGCAAGGTGGACAACAGAGACCCAGTGGCTGTGGTGTACCTAGATTTCCAAAAGGCCTTTGTCAAGGTGCTGTACATGAGACTGCTGCATAAGGTAAGGATGCATGGTGTTAGGAGTAGAGTATTAGTGTAGTTAGAGGATTGGTTGACTGACAGGGAGCAAAGAGTGGGGCTAAATGAGTGTTGGTCTGGCTGGCAATCAGTGACTAGTAGTGTGCCTCAGGGATTGGTGTTGGAACCACAATTATTTACAATTTAGTGTATTTAGAGCACAATTTAGGTTTGGCATTGGGGACCACACATACGGTGTCAAAATTTGCTGATGACACTAAGATGAGTGGCAGAGTAAAATGTGCAGACGACTGTGAAATTTTGCAGAGGAACATAGAAACATTGAGTGAGTGGGCAAAGGTCTGGCAGATGGAATATAATGTGAGTAAATGTGAAGTCATACATTTTGGTAGGAGTAACAGCAACATAGATTATTACTTGAATGGTAAAATGTTACAGCATGCTGATTTGCAGAGGCACCTGGGTGTCCTTGTGTATGAATCACAGAAGATTGGTCTGCAGGTACAACAAGTAATTAGGAAGGCAAATGGAATTATCCCTCATTGCTAAAGAGGTAGAGTTTAAAAGCAGAGAGGTAATATTACCGCTGTACAAGGTGCTGGTGAGACCACAGCTGGAGTACTGTGTGCAGATTTGGTCTCCTTACTTAAGAAAGGATGTACTGGCACTGGAGGGGATGCAGAGGAGGTTCACTAAGTTGATTCCGGATTTGAGGGGGTTGGCTTATGAGGAGAGTCTGAATAGATTGGGATTATATTCATAGGAATTCAGAAGAATGAGGGGGTGGGGAATGGTAGGGGATCTTATAGAAACATATACAATTATGAAGGGAATTGATAAAATAGAAATAAATAGGATGTTGCCACTGGTAGGTGAAACTAGGACAAGAGGACATGGGGCCTCAAGATTAGAATTAGAATCCCAACAATGAGGAAACAGGCCCTATGGCCAAACAAGCACACACCGACCCTCCGAAGATAACCCGCACTGACCTATTGTTCTACCCTATTACTCTACATTTACCCTGACTAATCCATTTAAGCTACACATCCCTGAACACTATGGGCAATTAAGCTTAGCCAATTCATCTAACCTGACATCTTTCGATTGGGGGAGGAAACCAGACCACTGGAGGAAACCCACGCAGACACAGGGAGAATGTGCAAACTCCACACAGACAGTCGCCCAAGGCTGGAATCAAACCCGAATCCCTGCTGCTGTGAGGCAGCAGTGCTAATCACCGAGCCACCATGCCACCCTTAGAGGAAGCAGGTTTTGAACTGAACTGAAAGGAACTTCTTCACCCAGAGGGCTATTAATCGATAGAAATCCTTCCCCAGGGAAGTAGTTGACGCTTTAATCACTTTTAAAGCTAAAGTGCATACTTTTTTGAAAAATAAAGGAATTAAGGGATATGGTGAAAAGGTGGGTAAGTGGAGCTGAGTCCAAGGAAACATTAGCTATGACCTGGTTGAGTGGCGGAGCAGGTTCGAAGGGACGGACAGCCTACTCCTGCTCCTAGTTCTTATGTTCTTATGTTGTGAGTGACAAGAGAGGGCAAGGGCAGAAGCACGGGTAATAGCATAGATGAAATGATTCATGTTTCTTTGATATGAATTTAATTGTATAATTAAATGCACTTTGTGTTTTTGATTGAGCAGAGTGAATGAAATTAGCTCTTTTTTGCAGCCACCAAATGTTAACTGTCCAAACAATTGCTTGGAATGTGAATGAGCTGATCAAATATGCTAATTAGTGTTTCTAAATTCAGCTGAAATTGAGCAGATCATTCATTGTGCAAACTGCTCAGTTTTATCGGGCTCTAATATGGTCTAATCAATCTTCAAGAGATATAAAAAATGGTATGCTTCAGTTAATTGCCTTAATACAGAACCATGAGAAGTAGCAGTGCCCCTCTGGGACTCAATAACACTGCTGTGGGTTTACGAGAGCTCAGGTTTTGCCATCTTCGTATTTGCTTTGTTCATTCCCCCTTGCCATCTCCTCTAGGACTTGGTTGTTTGTAGGTATGTACATGATTTTTGAAAATGGGCCTAATGTCCTGTTTGGGACAGGAGGTTGGCAAATATCTTTGAGTATGCATTTTGGTAAGAAAACAAATCCTTTTGACAGAGTATACTGATTGTCAAAACATTTTGTTTTTATATATAGTAATCATCTATTTATGAGCACAACTATCTTTAAGTTTATGATTTGGAGGAGGCGGTGTTAGGGTGGACAAAGTTAAAAATCACACAACACCAGGTTATAGTCCAACAGGTTTATTTGGAATCACTAGCTTTCAAAGCGCTGCTTCTTCATCAGGCGGTTGTGGAGCAGAATCATAAGACACAGACTCTACAGCAACAGGATTGCAGTGTCTTGGAATGTAATATTAAACAAATTAAGCTTAAGTCTTTCATCTTTTAGAAAGACCATGTTAGCTTTGGTTGCTTCATATATAATTCCCAGAATTTTTATTCAAGTTACATTCTCAAGGTAGCTTATAACAATAGGTGTCATCTCAGCACAGATAATGCATTGAAGGTGTGAAGTTAGAGTCTGACAGTGTCCCAATGTTAGGTCAGACTGATTCTGCTTCTAAATTGGGAGTTACAGATTCTTATATGGAGTAATGCAGTTTTATAGCAAGATAAAATGTAATTCTGCAAGTACAAATTTACCCCACAAACGTGGATGTGCATGTGTGCAGGGGAGACCAAATGAGTGCGTGCATGTGGTGTGTGTGGGGTGGGTGGGTTGTGAGTGTCTGTGAGAGACTGAGTGTCTGTGTGTGAGCGTATTGGGGTATAGGTTTGTGGGAGGATGCATGTGTGGGTATGCGGTATGTGTGTGTGAGCATATGAGAGAGAGCTCGATTCTGAGTGAGGGTCTGTGTGAGTGTGTGGATCTGGAGCAATGTGTGTTTGTGTGTGTGTGTATAGTGTGGTGCGGTCACCTGTAGTGTAACATGAACCCAAGGTCCCGGTTGAGGCCATCCCCATGGGTACCGAACTTGGTTATCGGCCTCTGCTCGGTTGCCTGTCCTGAATTCCACCTTGGAGGATGATCATCAGAAGGTCTGAGGCTGAATGTCCTGGACCGCTGAAGTGTTTCCCGACTGGGAGTGAACACTCCTGGCTGGAGATTGGTGTGCGCACAACAATCACCAACCAGGAGTGTTTCCTCCCAGTTGGGGAACACTTCGATTGTCAGGGACATTCAACTTTGGATCTTCGGGTGACCATCCTCCAAGGCGGACTTCGGGATAGGCAACAACACAAAGTGGCCAAGCAGAGGCTGATAGCCAAGTTCGGTACCCATGGGGTACCATGAACTTTGGGTTCATGTCAAACTGCAGGTGATCCCACTACACTATACGCTCACACACATACTCATGTCCAGACCTTCTCTCATACACAAGGTCTCTCTCATATGCTCACATACACACCCACACACTCACCCTCACACAGGCTTGTACCCCATTACACTCATACACAAACACACACTCTCTCACAGACACTTACACCCCCACACACACACTCACATGTACGCAGTCACTCAGTCTTCCCTGCACACACGTGGGGTGAATTTTTACTTGCAGAATTACATTTTATTTTGCTCAAAAACTGCATAAATCCATGTAAGATTCTGTAAACCCCACTTCAGAAACAGAATCAGTCTGATGCTGGGGACGCTGTCAGACTTTAACTTCACTCCTTCAATGTATTATCTGTGCTGAGATGACACCTACTATTACAAGCTACCTTGAGAATGTAACTTTAAAAAATGTTCTTGGAATTACATATGAAGGAACCGAAACTAACATGGTCATTCCAAAAGATGAAAGACGTAAGCTAAATTTGTTAAATATTACATTCTATGACACTGCAATCCTATTGCTGTGTCTTATGATCCTGCTCCACAACCACCTGATGAAGAAGCAGTGCTCCGAAAGCTAGTGATTCCAAATAAACCTGTTGGACTATAACCTCGTGTTATGTGATTTTTAACTTTATCTTTAAGTTTTCTTTTATAACATCCAATCTAGTCAAACCAGTATGTAGCAGTAATGCATGTTATTTTATGGTATAACAATAGTATCAATTCGCTTTATGGAATCCATATAATGTAGCAGCTCAAAAAGAAGTCATTTAGGCCATCATGAGATTTTATCAGTTCTTTGGTAGAGTTATCCAATTAAATCCTGCTCCTTTCCCATTGCTCTGAAGTATTTCCTTTTTTCTTTTAAATGTTACTTTTGCGTCTACATCCATCAATCAGTACATTTCAGGTCACTAAAATGTGCTGTGTCAAAGAATGTAGCTTTAACTCATTTCTGGTTCTTTTGTCAATCACCTTAAATTTGTGTCTCTGGTAATCAATACTTTTTACATTTGAAATTATTTCTATTTACTCTTTTAAGACAGTTTGTGATTTTGAACATCTTTGTAAATCACCTTTAACTTTGA
Organism: Chiloscyllium plagiosum; assembly: GCF_037043375.1. Lineage (NCBI taxonomy): Eukaryota > Metazoa > Chordata > Chondrichthyes > Orectolobiformes > Hemiscylliidae > Chiloscyllium > Chiloscyllium plagiosum. The sequence goes on from NW_028270144.1 coordinate 56,371,579, forward strand.
CTGTTCTAAAGAGAAAAATATTAGCTTCTCCAGTTTCTCCACAAAAATAAAGTCCTTTATCCCAGGTAGCATTCTGGTTAATCTCTTCTCCACCCTGTATCAACTTTGACGCCCTTTGTAAAGAACAGAGCACAGTACCCAGCTTTGGGCCAACCAGTGTTTTAGAAGGATTTGGTAAAATTTCCTTGCTTCGATAATACAGCTGGCAAAGCCTTTATTTTTAACCTCTCAACTTCTCTTTTCAAATGCCTGTGTACCTGGCAAAGCACAGCCAGTCAGGCAGCATTCGAGGAGCAGGAGAGCTGATGTTTTGAGCATAAGCTCTTCATCAGGAATGATGATGAAGCTGTGTTTTGCCAACACCACACTTTTTGACTCTGATCTCCAGCATCTGCAGTCCTCACTTTCTCCTTATGTACCTATACACTGGGGTTGATTAGCTACACTGGCTGAAGTTACCACGAAAGATTTGCCTCCACCTCAGGTGGTGTGACCCTTAGGTTAAACCACTACCAGCTGTCTCTCTCTCTCTCTCTTTCCCTCTCTCTAATGACAGAGCAGCCTAATGATCTAGTAAGATGATGGCAATTTTACTTTTACCTGTGCACCCATGGTCTCTCTGTTCCTGCGCTTCACCACCTAAAAAAAGTGTCAACAAACTTTGAAACTATGCCTTCTGTACTCAAGTTTAGATTATTTATATGCTTTAAAAACTGCTGCGTTCTTATTATTGACCCCGGGACACACTATAGACTATCCTCCAATCTGAAAAACAACAGTTCACTATTGCTCTCTGCTTTCTGTCACTTAACCCATTGAAGTTCATGGTGTCATTATCCATTGAGTCCCATGGGCTGAATTTTGCTAAAAAGACCATTATGTCATACTTTGACGCAGCATTTTTATTAAAAATCCATAGACACAACAGCTACAATGCACTCATTAATGTCTTCCTTAATTTCATCAATAAATTCTATCAAGTTAGTCAAATATTTTAACAAGGAGCATGAGTAGTCCATTTAACCACTCAAAACTATCTGTCATTTATCAAGATCATGGGTAATCTGATTGGGACTTCAAATCCACATTGCTGTCTACCACTGGTAATCTTTCACACCTTTGCTCACCAAGAGTGTATCCACCTCTCCCATAAAAGTATTCAAAGTGCGAAATCTTCCCAGTCTCTGGATTAGATTAGATTACATTACATTACAGTGTGGAAACAGGCCCTTCGGCCCAACAAGTCCACACCGACCCGCTGAAGCGTAACCCACCCATACCCCTACATTTACCCCTTACCTAACACTACGGGCAATTTAGCACGGCCAATTCACCTAACCTGCACATCTTTGGACTGTGGGAGGAAAACGGAGCACCCGGAGGAAACCCACGCAGACATGGGGAGAACGTGCAAACTCCACACAGTCAGTCGCCTGAGGCGGGAATTGAACCCGGGTCTCAGGCGCTGTGAGGCAGCAGTGCTAACCACTGTGCCACCGTGCCGCCCACTAACCTCACCTCATTAACTGCGTACCACGCCATCACCCTCCCCCCTCCCCACCACCTAGGACAAAATTGGCAAGGTTTGGGCTCATGGCCTTCTCTGCTGACTCTGGGTGAAGTGAATAGCTCTTCATTCCTCTACCTTATCCACCAGAATCTCCAGGTCCCTGTCCACAAATCAGTGCACCAATTTCTCCTTATCTGACATGTCGAGGGCAGCTGTCACAAACTGTACAGGGAAGTTCCAGAATGACAGCACTTGACCAGATGCACAATGGCCTTTTATGGATGGTACTGGTGCCTGAAATTCTGTCATGTCCCAGTAGTGGTGAATATTTTTGCTTATGGCAAAAGAAGAGTGATGTCGGTGGTGGGGAGGGGGGAGGGTGATGGCGTGGTATGCAGTTAATGAGGTGAGGTTAGGAGGATCACTAAGGTTTGCAAAGGGAAATCCTCCATCAAACTTGACAAAACTGATACTGAAATGATTTCTGGTAACATTCAGTCCCATGTGTGTCTAACTGAGTAAGATACAGGTTTAGCATATCTTCCCTACTTTTTAATATAATCTTGAAGCAATAAAACCAAGTGTTTACTTAGTTTATATTTAAATAAAATTGCTAATTTGTGATGCAACTGTAGCACTGCATAAAATTAGAGGAAGTGCTGGAGAATCTCAGAGGTCTGACAGCAACTGTGAAGAGAGAAAGTCAACATTTTGATTACAATACGGTTCTCTACTGTCTCCACAATGGCTGCCAGACCCTGTTGTGTTTCTCCAGCACTTTCTACTTTTATTTCAGGTCGCCTGCATTCATTTTGCTTTTATTTAAGTGCAACATAGAGTTGTTAGTGTACTGTATTGTGAGATCCCTTTTTCCTCAAAACCATCTAGATAGCCAAATAATGTGATTTCCCTACTTTTGCTACCAAAATGTACTATCTCATAATTTTTTTGTTTAATGTGTTGAGGTTTGCGCTCCAGAACTAGTCATTCCCTGAGCCAAGCTATTCCAGTACATCTATAATGCTGGCAGCTGCCTGACAGTGTGGATAATTGCTCAGGGATATCTTATTCCAAAATATCTTACATCACAATGCCATGTTTCTTCTCCTGGCTTACAGGCAAAAGCTCAAGCAGGAGCTTGAGCTCCCCCTCCCCCAACGGATACAGGTCCAGTACTGATCGGAGGAGGCAGAGGATCAACTCCGGTGCTGTCTGGAATTGGCTAATTGGGCCATGTTCAAACAGATTCCTTAGGTTCCTTGGACAAGTACACCGCCACCATCACAGACTTTATCAGCAAGAGTGTGGAGGACTGCATACCGATGAAGTCAATCCGGGTGTTCCCCAACAGGAAACCCTGGATGAATCAGGACATACAGAACCTGCTAAAAACCAGGTGTGAGGCCTTCAGATCAGGAGACCCACTTAAATATAAGGAATCCAAGTATGATCTTCGCAGAGCTATTCAGATAGCCTTGGACCAATACTGATCCAAACTAGAGACCCAGTGACTATGGCAAGGACTGAATGATATCACAGATTCTAAAAAGAGACAGTGCAAGATAGCAGACAATGACACATCTCTCTCAGATTGTCTCAACGCCTTCTATGCTCACTTTGAGCAGAATTTCGATGGAGAGGTAACACCTATTCTGACAAGTCCTGACAAATCTATCCCAACAGTCACTGCATCAGAGGTCAGATCAGTTTTCCTTCGTGTGAATCCAAGGAAAGCGATGGGACCAGATGGAGTACAAGGCCGTGCACTCAGAGCACGCGCAGATCAAATGGCAGAAGTCTTCTCGGACATCTTCAACCTCTCCCTACAGCAGGCCACTGAGCCTGCCTGTTTCAAGAGGGCCAACATCATCCCTGTGCCTATGAAGGCTCGTGTAGCATGTCTCAATGAATACCACCAAGTGGCCCTAGCTTCAGTGGTCATGAAGTGCTTTGAAGGGTTGGTCATGGCATTAATCAACTCCAGCCTCCACACTACTCTTGACCCACTCCAATTTGCCTATCAGATCAACAAATCCATGTCAGATGCCATATCACTTGCTCTTCACTTCTTCCTAGAACATCTTGACACCAAGAACAGCTATGTAAGAATCCTACTCGTTGACTACAATTCAGCCTTCAACACTACTATCCCTTCGAGACTGATTACTAAACTTAGTGATCTCGGACTAAGCACAGCTCTCTGCACCTGGATCCTCAGTTTCCTGACCCACAGGCCACAATCAGTGGAGACTGGGGATTATATTTCATCCTCACTAACACTCAACACTGGAGCCCCCCAGGGCTGTGTACTCAGTCCCCGATATTCCAATGACTGCATTGCCAAATACCTGACTAGTGCCATTTACAAGTTCGCTAATGACGCCACCATAGTCGGACAAATCTCAGATGGTGACAAAACAGACTACTGACAGGAAGTGGAAGACCTGGAAAATGGTGCACTGAGAACAACCTAGCTCTCAATGCCGGCAAAACCAAGGAACTCATTATTGACTTTCGGCGGGATGTTACTCATACCCCCCTACACATTAACAGCACAATGGTGGAACGAGTGGAGAGTGACAAGCTCCTGGAACTTGGACTTTCTTGGACTCTTCATGTGGACGCACTAGTTACAAAGCCCAACAACGTCTCTTCTTCCTCAGGCAACTGACAAAATTTGGCATGATGGCGAATACCCTTGCTAACATTTTTAGGAGTGCCATCAAGAGTATTCTGTCTGGATGTATCACTACCTGGTATGGCAACTCTACCATTCAAGATCAGAGATGGTTACAGAAATTGGTGAACTCAGTCCAGACGGTCACAAAGGTTAATCTCCCATCTATAGAATCCATCTACCAGGCCTGCTGTCAAGGAAAGGCTGCCAGCATTCTCAAAGATCCATCCAACCCTGGCAATGTTTTTCTACAACCTCCATCATCAGAGAGAAGGTACAGAAGCTTGAACACATGCACCTGCCGGTTTTGATACAGTTTCTACCCTACTGTTGTTAGAATACTGAATGGACTCACAAACTCTTAGCATTCACCTGTATCTGTGTTTTGGTTTTTGCTGCTGTTTACCTCTTATTTACTTATTTATTCTATTTAACTATGTGATCTACCTGTATTGCTCGCAAGACAAAGCTTTTCACTGTGCCTCAGTACACGTGACAACAAATTCAATTCAAATTCAAATTATTCATAAACGGCAAGACAAATCTGTCCAACCAATTACTGCTCTGTTAGTCTACTTGCAATCATCCGCAAAGTGATAGAGATTGTCATTGATAATGCTATCAAGCATTACTTATCAATAGTTTGCTTACCAATGATCTATTTGAGTTCAGTCAGTGCCAGTCAGTCCCAGATTTCATGACTACCTTGGTTCAAAAGAGTTGAATTTCAAAGGCAAGTTGACAGTGATTGTGCTTGACATTGTCAGCATTTGATCAAAGGGAAATGATGTTGATGTATTACTGTCACGTGTACTGAGGTACAGCAAAAAGTGTTGTCCTATGTGCTTTACAGGCAGATCTTGCAATACAAGTGGTCAGGTGTAACAGAACAGAATGCAGGATTCAATATTACAGCTGCTGTAAAGGTACAGAGAGAGATCAACATTGACATCAAAGAGGTCCATTCAAAAGTCTGATAACGTGGGGATGAAGCTGTTTTTGAGTCTGTTCATCCAAATGTTTTGATCTTCTGCCTGATGAAAGAGGGTGGAAGACAGTATAACCGGAATGGGAGGGGTTATGATTATATTGATTATGTTGGTTGCTTTCCCGAGGCAGTGGGAAGTATAGATAAAATCAGTGGACGGGCAGCTGGTTTGCGTGATGGACTGGTCGCACTCATACTTGCAACAAAGGAAGACATTGGAGACAAATTATCTGAAGTCCCAGGACATCACCACAGGTGTTCCTCATGATAGTACGCTCGGTCCGACCATCTTCGGCTGCTTTATCTATAACTTTCTGTCCATCATGAGGTCAAAAGGGGAATGTTCCCTGATACGTATGCATGTAACTTTGCAGGTATTGAAACAGTTCTGCCAGCCAGAAGCAAGACCTTGCCAACATTCATATTTGGGCTGATACATGACAATGAGACCATGAGAAAAGGAAATGGGAATAGGCCATTCGGTCACTCCACACTGTTCCACTACTCAATATGATCATAGCTGATCTGAGATTCCTCGCATCCACATTCATGCCCTTCCCCCATAACCCTTGAATCCCCTACTAATCAAGAATGTATGTCTCAGCCTTAAATAAACAAGAGAAGCAGCATGGAACTTGTGGCTACTCCTGGGATTGCAGGCTTAGTTAAAGATTTATTATAGTTTTTTAAAAAAAATTATTACAGTCATTATAATTTACTAATATAAAACTTTTGTTCATTTTGTTTCATTAACATTAAAATAAAGCAAAAAATATAGTGTTTTATTAGACAGACTTTCTTTTAAACAAGCTTCACACTGTCTATAGTGATTGACTGAGGTCTTGTTATTCTAAATTCAGAAGTTAAGAAAGTCTATATATGTTTTAGAAGGTTATTTTTTAAATTGCACAAGGTCCTTTTTGAAAAACTGAACAGTTTTGTTTTAAAATAAGGAATGTGTTATGGTTCCGGAGAGTCCTACACGTGGTTGCCTCTGGCGAAGATTTCTTTCTTTATCTTCAAGGAATTTATTGAAGAGGAGTTATTTTTTGTTCACTTAATCTGTGAAGTGGTTAATTTTATTTAAGTTTTATATGTTTGATATCTTTTTATTTTTTCCATTTTAACATTATTTTCTCTAGGTAATGAAATGTAGCTTATTTTATATGTAAGGTGTTATTCAAACATCCTTTTATAGGTATAATGTTATTAATGGCACATATAAAATACAGAGTGAGATGGCTAGTAGATTTAGAAAAGTTATTATGCTGCAGGATCAGTCAGATGGGTGACTGTTGGGTGAGGTAATAAAGTAGTTTGAAGGTTTCTAGTGGCTATTCCTCTATGAAATAGATAGTCAGTTTTTGGAACTGTAGAGGGGCATAGTCTCTCCGAGGAAAATGGAAGGCACAGTCAGTTATTGGAACTTGGAATGATTCTTATGTTAAACAGCATTTGACAAGATTTAACAGAATTGCTGTAATTGGGGGCTCTACTGTCAGGGACATTGACAGGAGATTCTGTGTCAGTGAGCGTACATTTAGGATGTTATGTTGCTTTCCTGGTGCTAGAATTAAGGACGACTCAAAATGTTTAAGGTATATTGTTAAAGATGAGATTGAGAAGCCAGCAATTATTGTACACATTAGTAGGAATGATATTTTTGGGGAAAAGATTAAAGCAGTACAGAGTGAATTGAATAGGTTAGGTAGAAGGTGAAAAAACAGAACCTTAAAAGTAGTAATTTCTGGTTTACTCCCAATGATAAACTCAAATGAGGGAAGGAACAGAAGGTTAAAGGAGATAAATCAATGGGTGAAGAACTGATATATTGTTCAGGGATTGAGTTTTCTGGACAATTGGAATGGATTTTGGGATAGAAAAGACCTGTTCAAAAAGGGCGGGTCGAACCTAAACTAGAAATATCTTAGCAGGGAGATTTGCTCATTCCATTAAGGCAGATGTTATACTGATAGAGAGAGGGAAATGGAGGAATTTTAAGTAGTAGCGTAAACAGAAGGATTGATGGGGTTAGTTCTGAATGTGAGGAGAGAAAACAACAGAGTCAGAGCATGTAATAAATTGAAGAACAAAATTGCATTTACTTCGATGCAAGGTGTCTTACAGGTAAGGCTGATGAACTCAAGGCATGTTTAAGAACATGGGATTAGGATGGCACAGCTATTACAGAAACTTGGCTGAGAGATGGACAAGACTGGCAACTCAATGTTCCAGGTTTTAGATTCTATAGAAGTATAAATGAGGAGGCAAGATAGGAGGGTTATGGCATTTTTGATTAAGGAATACATTACTACTGTAACTAAGGAAGATATTTGTGAAAAATCATCTAGTGAAAATAAGAAAGGAAAGATCACTTTGATGGGATTGTAATATAGGCCCCCCAATAGCAAGAGAGAAATTGAGAAACAAATATGTAGGGAGATCTCAGATATATGAAAGCATAATAAGATTGTAAAAATGTTTTTTATTTTCTAAACATTGACTGGGGTTACCACAGTGTTAAATGTTTGGATGGTGAAGAATTTGTCAAATTTGTTCTAGAAAGCTTTCTTTATCAATACAGTAGCACCTTGGCATATGAACAACCCTGTTCACGAACAAATCGGTTTACGAACAGGATTGTACGTAAAAGTTTGCTTCAACGTACGTACGAAATTCAAGGTACGAACGAAGGTCCGAATGCAAAAAGCCCATGGTTTCATTGTCATTGTTCTGCTTTGCTACGCGCGCTTTGAATATCCAAACAATGGGAAAATTGATTCAATTCGCAAACTTTTCGATTCGCTAACCGGGTCCCGGAACGGATTAAGTTTATCGAGGCGCTACTGTATGTAGGTGATCTTGCTAGAGAAGGAGCAAAACTAGACCTTCTTTTGGGTAATAAGGCAGGAGACTGAAATAAAAGTGGGGCAACACTTTGCTTCTAGTGATCATAATTCTATTAATTTCAAAATGATTATGGAAAAGGATAAGCCTTCCATAAATGTTAAAGTTTTGAATTTGTGTAAGGCAAGATTGAATGGTATGAGACAAGAGCTTTCAAAAATTGATTTACGTGGACTGTTCACAGGTAAAAGGATGTTTGACAACTGGAATGTGTTCAAGAGTGTGATGACCAGTGTTCAGAGGCATTTTGTTCCTGTTAGAGTAAAGGGTAAGACTGGTAAGATTGAGGAACAATGGGTGAATAAAGGTATTGAGAATCTAGGAGAAAGTGAGGACTGCAGATGCTGGAGAAAAGAGCTTAAAAATGTGTTGCTGGAAAAGTGCAGCAGGTCAGGCAGCATCAAAGGAACAGGAGAATCGACGTTTCGGGCATAAGCCCTTCTTCAGGAATGAGGAGGGTGTGCCAAGCAGGCTAAGACTCTCCTCATAGCCTGCTTGGCACACCCTCCTCATTCCTGAAGAAGGGCTTACGCCCGAAACGTTGATTCTCCTGTTCCTTTGATGCTGCTTGACCTGCTGCGCTTTTCCAGCAACAGATTTTTAAGTATTGAGGATCTAGTCAAAACTAAAAAAAAAGCCTGATTTAGATATGTTTGATTTAGATATGTTCAATTGCATCTCTTTTCCAATGCAAAACATGTTGTGGCATTCTTAAGAGAGAAATCAGGAAAGCAAAGAGGAGATATGAGAACATTGACAGATACGGTTAAGAATAATCCAAAGAGATTCTACAAATACATTAAGAGCAAGAGGGTAACTAGAGAGAAGGTCGGGCCTTTTAAAGATCAATGGAGCTATCTCTGTCTTGAACCCCAGGAGGTGGAAGAGATACTAAATAAATATTTCATGTAAGTTTCTACTGTGGAGAAAGAAATAGAGTCTGGAGAATTCAGAGAAATAAACTTTGATGTCTTAAAAATAGTTACATTACAGAAGAGGAAATTTGGGACCTCTTAGAGAATATGAAAGTGCATAAATCTCCAGAACATGATCTACTGTATCCTAGAATGTTGTGGGATGTAAGAGAGGAAATTATGAGACTTCTTGCAGAAATATTTGCATCATCTATAGCTATGGGTGAGGAGCCTGATGACTGGAGGATAGCTGATTAGATTAGATTAGATTACTTACAGTGTGGAAACAGGCCCTTCGGCCCAACAAGTCCACACCGCCCCGCCGAAGCACAACCCACCCAGACCCATTCCCCTACATTTACCCCTTCACCTAACACTACGGGCAATTTAGCATGGCCAATTCACCTAACTTGCACGTTTTTGGACTGTGGGAGGAAACCGGAGCACCCGGAGGAATCCCACGCTGACACAGGGAGAATGTGCAAACTCCACAAAGTCAGTCACCTGAGGCGAGAATTGATACCGGGTCTCTGGTGCTGTGAGGCAACAGTGCTAACCAGTGTGCCACCATGCCGTCCTTTGTTTAAGAAAGGTTGTAAGGAGGAACCAGGGAACTATAGGTCTGTGGGTCTGACTTCAGTTGTGGGTAAATTGTTGGGAGTGATTATAAAAGGTAGGATTTATGGACATTTGGAGCGGCAAAATTAATTAGGAATAGTCAGCATGGTTTTGTGCAAGGAAAATCATGTCTCACAAACTTGATTGAGTTTTTTGAGGAAGTTATCAAAAAGTATGATAGTCACAGAGTAGTAGACATTGTTTATTTGAATTTTAATTGTGGCTTTGACAAGGTTCCATATGGTAGACTAATTAATAAAGTTAGATCACATGTGATTGAGGATGAGCATGCCAATTGGATATATAATTGACTTAATGGCAGGAGATAGAGAGTAATGGTGGACAGTTGCTTTTCAGACTGGTGACTTGTGATCAGCAGTGTTCCACAGGGATCAGTTCTGAGTCCACTTTTGTTTGTCATTTATATAAATGATTTGGGTGAGAATATAGAAGGCATGGTTAGTAAGTGTGTGAACAACACCAAAATTGGTGGCATTGTAGACAGTCAAGAAGGCTTTCTAAGATTACAACGGGATCTTGATCAAATGGGTCAATGGGCTGAAAAATGACAGATGGAGTTCGGTCTGAACAAGTGCAAAGTATTGCATATTGGTACATCAAACAACGGTAGGGTTTATACAATTAATGGTAGGGCCTTGGTAGTGTTGTAGAACAAAAAGACCCAGGGTGCAGGTACATAATTCTTTGAAGTTTGCATCACATATAGACAGGATGGTTAAAAGGAGTTGGGAAGTCATATTGAGGTTGTATAGGACATTGGTGAGGCCTCTTCTGGAGTACAGTGTACAGTTCTGGTCGTCCGTGTATAGGAAGGATACTGTAAAGTTGGAGAGGGTTCAGAAGAGATTTACCAGGATGTTGCTGGGTATGAAAGGTCTGAGTTATAAAGAAAGACTGGATAGGCTGGGAGATTTTTCACTGGAGTGCAGGAGGTTGACAGGTGTTCTGACAGAAGTTTATGAAAAAATGAGAAGTACAGATAGAGTTGATGGTAATTGTCTTTTTCCTAGAGTGGGGTATTTCAAGATTGGGGGCATATTTTAAGGTGAAAGGAGAGAGATTTTAAAAAGACATAAGAAGCATATTTTTTACACAGGTTTAATTGGAAGCACACTAGCTTTCAGAGCGCTGCTCCTTCATCAGGTGGTTGTGGAGGCCACAATTGTAAGACACAGAATTTATAGCAAAATTTTACAGTGTGATGTAACTGAAATTATACATTGAAAAATACCTTGATTGTCTGTTGAGTCTTTCATCTGTTCGAACACCATGATAGTTTCACTTCTTTCAATTGCTCAGCCAAGCAGAGGCTGATAGCTAAGTTCCATACCTATAGGGAGGGCCTCAACCAGGACCTTGGGTTCATGTCGCACTACAGGTGACCACCATTGCACTACACACACACACACTTCCACACTCACACATGCATCCTCTCAGAGACTTAGACCACTCTACACTCATGCACACACATATACATTCTCTCTCACAGACACTCACAACCCCCCACTCCAGACACACACACACACACTCCCACACTCACACATGCACCCCGTCACAGACTTAAGACACTCTACACTCACACACACACATATACACTCTCTCACACACTCCCAACCCCCCAACCCAGACACACACACACACATGCACACATATACATATGTTGTGTGGGGTGAATTTGTACTTGCAGAGTTACATCGTCATTTGCTCAAAAACTGCATGAATTCATGTAAAACTCTGTTATCTCACTTTTTAGATTAGAATCAATCAAAACGTTATGGCATAGACAGAGAAAACTGGGGGCTAACACCTTCAACATATTGTTTAGCTAACACCAATTGTTACAGCTAACCTGAGAATACAACTTTTAAAAAAATGTTTTGCGATTTACACATGAAAGAAGTGAAACTATCATGGTATTCGAACAGATGAAAGACTCAAAAGATAATCAAGGTATTTTTCAATGTATAATTTCAGTTATATCACACTGTAAAGTTTTGCTATAAATTCTGTGCCTTACAATTGTGGCATCCACAACCACCTGATGAAGGGGCAGCGCTCTGAAAGCTAGTGTGCTTCCAATTAAACCTGTTGGATTATAACCTAGTGTTGTGTGAATTTTAACTCAGTATCTAAGGAGTTGTGAATTATGCTGAACAATGTACAATCATTGACGAACATCCCTACTTCTGATCTTATGATGGGTGGAAGGTCATTGATGAAGCAGCTGAAGATGGGTTTAGGGCACCATCCTGAGAAGTTCCTGTAGAGGTGTCCTGGAACTGAGATGACTGACGTTCAGCAATGATCTTCCTGTATGCCCGGCATATTCCAACCAAATGGCAGGATTCCCACTGATATCCATTTTATTCCAGTTTCGCTAGGGCTAATTGATACTGCACTTAGTTGAATGTGGCCAATATGTCAAGGTTTGTCATTCCCACCTCATGACAGGAATTCAGTTCTTTTGTCCATGTTTGAACCAAGGCTGTGATTGAGGTCAAGAGCTGTGTGGCCCTGGCAGAACCTATACAGTGAGCAGGCTATGGCTGAACAGGTGCTGCTCGATAGCATTGCTGATAGCACCTTCCATCACTTTATAGATGCTCGACAATAGACTGATGGGGTGGCAATTGACCTGGTTGGATTTGGCCTACTTTTTGTGTGCAGGACATGCCTGGGAAATTTTCCATGTTGTCGGGTAGATGTCGGTGTTGTAACTGTACTAGAAAAGCTTGGCTGGGAAAGAAGCAAATTCTGGAGCACAAGTCTTCAGTACAGCTTACCATCTGTTTGAAACAAAATTATTTTTGACTGGAAAATTTTTTTGAAACATGTAACTGATATTAAAAGAGAGTTGGGAAGGGTGTGTATGAGCAAAGATAGCAGACAATTGATCTTAAAAATCTGGGGATGCAAAAGCCCTGCTAATCTTAACAGGAGTTAAAATCAACTTTCAGGTTTCATGTTTTGTCAATGATGCCACTGACCAAATTAAAATTACTCTAACAAAAAAATGAAATGGAATAGTCAATAAAATACATGACATTTGCAGGTGGAAGCATGACAATATATCTTGTAAGGTTTCTCATCATAACAAAATGGATTTGATATTAACAGTAGCGTTATTTTATGTAAATCTATTAAGCTATTTATTTTCTGGGATATGCTGTTAATTTTACACATGGATGAAATTTAAAATCATCAAACATAATTTGTTAGTAAAACAAAACAGTCAGTGCTGTTTTGGCAAGCACTGACATTTTGATTTTGAAATGCGTCAGTTGTAACTTCAAGTCTGTTTTGAATATGATTATCAAACAACCTTAGCAATCTTACAACTTTGCTAGACACTGGTGCTTATTCTGCTTTTCCTCTTGAACATTGAGTTAACACAGCTATGTAGTCTGACTAGTTGACACAGTAATCAGCAAGGCACCAAGCATGGAATTCATGACCTCAGTCTGAGCTTCCATTGCAGCACACAGATATTACATGGCTTCTTTCTGTCCTGAAATCGAAGTTAACATTTTGGCCACCAAATTGCTGACATGAAGTTGGCCATAATTTTCACACTAAAATGGAAGTACTCTGACTCTGCATGAAGTCTTGCACAAAGCTGAAGCCTCCTTTGTTCTCTTTAGCAGTAACAATTAACATTCTGGGAGGCCTTTCAATGCATCAGGTATCACATATGCATGCTGATTTATGTTACCCTCTAGGCTCACTATCAAAATCCACATCTAAAACTCCATCCATAACCTTTTCCTTTGAGAGTTTGGCAAATGAAATAAATGTCTTATCCCTTGAGCCTGGCTGCAGCCCATTCACATCAGCTCACCAGGTACTGTTCCTGACTCTGTACTTTAAATTTTGGGAAGGCATGGAGCACCTTGAGTCTTGCCATTAGTAAAAAACAGAAACACGGTGAAAACAGCAGAAGGAGTGTGCTACCACAACAAGGCCTTATTCACCCCTTCCTCCGACCACTTTCTGACCCAAATGTAACAGAGCCTGCGATAGCCGGACCAGTCTGTACAGCCATTTATGGACTCACCCTGAGTGTGGAAAGAGTCATCCTCATCTGCGAGGGACTGCCAATGAATAAAAATACTTTAATTCTGCCCTCTAAATGTTCAGGTAGGGGTTTGCTATGATGGATTGCATCTTGTGTGTGGTCAAAATATAGGAAGAAGTTAGCAGTCCCAGCTCCAACCTCGAACATAGAATTTTAGAATTCTACTGTGCATAAGGAGGCTATTTGAGTGATTGTATTCTCACATATTTCTCATGTTTCAAGGGCTAGTTCTTGGGGTGGTTTGTAGTTCATGCATATGCTGTTCCTGGAGACAGCTGATCATTTAATTGATGAAACTGGATTTTGAAGTCCCTTGAATGCGATGTCCCTGGATTGTGGAGATGAGACCAGGTAAGAGCAAATTTGTTGTGAATGCATTTCTTTTTGGTAGCTAAACTATCATCTTCATAATAGAGTGCATATCAAGGGAGTATGTTGATAGATGGTGTTACGAAGTTGAAGGCATGTATTGTACCTTTAAGAGAGAGAGAATGCTGTTCTGAACTGAGAGCTTACAAGCACCTGTGTATATGACGAGATGGTAGTCCCAGAGTGTATTGGAAAATTGAAAATACGTAACATTTGGTTGTGAAATGGATACCTGAGTTGGTTGCTGTTTTGACAACAATTTGAACTAAACCAATCAGTTTAACTAACACCCCAGGATCCTAAAACCCAATTGAGTTTGATTTATTGTTTTGTCAACATCGAACCAATGAGATGATCTGATGTTGAGGATATAAAAATGCAGACATTATGAAAATTGCAGAGAGAGCTACTGCCATTGAGAAAGACCCAAGAAATCAGGAAACACTCACTATCAAAGGTACATTTTCATATGAAACATATTCATGGTAAAAAGAAAGAAGACGACCCCGGGAAATTTTCAGCCGGAATAAGAAAAACACCGAAGATGATAGCCGCTGTGTGGTTTTAAAATTAAGTTGATATAATTTTAATAAGTGTTTGATTGGAACAGCATATTATTATAGAGTTGGAGGCAGGTAATAAGCAATTAAGAGAAAAGGCGTCTTAGAGTTGTGAATAGTTGATGTTTAATGTTCACTTTTCCATTTTAAAAAATAAGTTTATGTTATTTTCTTTACATAGGGGAATTTGGGAGATCTCTGTCACTTATACTTTAACAAATTCTTTAAAATACTTTAATTAACAGTGGGTTCACAGCTGTATCATAACAATAGCTCCAAATCTTTTCGAGTAAAATTTTAAAACTAAAGAGTTTAAGAGTTAAGAGTTACTTAAGAGTTAAGTACTTAAGAGTTAACTACTTAAGAGATATTTTTGGTAGGAGACTAAGCATGTAAGACTGACCTCAGACTCTAACTTTTAACTTAACTGGGGACAGTTGAGAAGATTAGATTCCATACATTCTTACCTGATTTATAAATGGCATTGAATTGGGTTTGAGTGTCACTTGATTAAATGGGTTAGGGTGCAAGTGGATAGGGTGCCAGACAAATAGTGTGCCAGGTGGCTCTGGTGTCAGATAAGTAGGCTGCCAGGTAGAAAGGATGCCTTGATGCCAAGTGGACAATATACAGGTTGGCAGAGTTCCAGGTGGATAGAGTGCCCGATGGATATTGAGAGACATGGGAGCCAACATCTATTTCAGGAAAGGTGTTGTCTATTATAAAAGCTAATATAACAGGGCATTTTGATAGCATGAACATGATTGGACAAAACAGCATGGATTTATGAAAGGCTTTACAAAAGATTAGCAAAACTACTCAAGTTTTTTGAGTTAAAAATCACACAACACCAGGTTATAGTCCAACAGGTTTAATTGGAAGCACACTAGCTTTTGGAGCGACACTCCTTCATCAGGTGATTGTGGAGGGCTCATTACGATCGAGCCCTCCACAATCACCTGATGAAGGAGCGTCGCTCCGAAAGCTAGTGTGCTTCCAATTAAACCTGTTGGACTATAACCTGGTGTTGTGTGATTTTTAACTTTGTACACCCCAGTCTAACACCGGCATTTCCAAATCACAAGTTTTTTGAGGATGTAACTAGTAGAATAGATAAGGGAGAACCTGTAGATGTGTATTTGATTCTTTAGAAGACTTTTGATAAGGTTCCTCACGAGAGGTTACTGGGAAAGGTCAAAGTATATGGGATAAGGGGGAGTATATTGGCATGGATTGAGAATTAGTTGACAGACAGTGGGAATAAATGGGCCTGTTTTAAGTGGCAGAAAGTGACTAATAGGACATTACAAGGATCAGTGCTTGGGCTCCAGATGTTCATGATATATATATTGACCAGGAATGTGGAAACAAAATGCAAAATTTTCAAGTTGCTGATGACATGAAATTGTGAATTGAAAGGAGGCTTCAAGGTGATTTAGTCAAGTTACATAAGTGGACAAGCACATGGCAGATGTAGTACAACAGAAATGAACAGTATTATTTAAATAGTTTATATTGGGAAGTTTGGATATACAAAGCTACCTCGATGTCCTTGTACACCAGATAATGAAAGTAGACTAGGCAAATACAACAAGGAGTTATGAGGCAAATGGTACATTGGCCTTCATTGCAAGAGGATTTGAACTCAGAAGTAGGGATGTCTTACTGCAGTTATACAGGGCCCTGGTGAGATCATACCTGGAATATTGCATGCAGCATTTGTCTCCCTATGTAAGAAAGGATATAATTGCCATCAAGAGAGTGCAGCAGAAGTTCACTAGGTTGATACCAAGGATTATCATATGAGGAGAAATTGGATGGATGAGAGGGGATATGATTAAAACATGTAAAATTCTTACAGGCCTCAACAGGTAAAATGAAGGGAAGGTTTTTTTCTGATTGTGAAGTCTAGAACTGGAGGTACAGTCTCAGGATATGGGGTAGATGATGTAGGATTTAGATGAGGAAAGATCTATTGACTCAAAGGGTAATGGACCTGTTGAATTCTTGACAAAAGAAGCTAAGTAGGTCAATTCATTGAATATGTTCAATAAAGGGATTTTTAAAATATTTTAAAGCATTAAGGAATATGGAGAAGAAAGCAGGAATATGATATTGAGATAGAGGATCAACTATGATCCTATTGAAGGACAGAATTGGCTTTAAATAATAATGTAAAATTTGCTGGATTAGCTGAAATGAAGTTAAAAGAAATTTAGTTAGAATGAAATGAGAAGAGAAAACATATGAAACTTAGTGATGACCTAATGATTAGGAAATGTCCATGGGTTTTCAAAGCTTTTGTCTTGCATGTTTGTTTACATTAAGTCTTGTAATTCAAGCAGTAATGGGCTGAACTGTCTCAGTAACTGGAAAAGTTGAAGGTTTTATTTAAACAGATACTGTGAGTCAGATGGGATGAGGTGTACTAATTATCAGCTGAATTTGTGATAGTCATTGACTTGTGCTGTGTAAATATTATATTGTTGATTGGATGACATACAAGTGGTGAAAAGTGAGTACAAGCTAAAATATTATGTCAAAGTCATTAAACTCAAGAGATTGTTTTCAAAGGCAATACAAGCAAGTCTTAATTGATCAAACCCAATGTGAATGTTTGTAAAAATGTCAAAATGGATCATGTCAAAAATATAAAATGCATTGCTACTTTGTATGGAATTAATTTAAAAGCAGCTTGCCTCACAATAAACTTTAACTACTTTGGGGAGATTAGTTGATCAATGATGAGGAGTTGAGACAGATTGGTATGATGACTCATTCTATCCTGACCTTCAGACATGTCCACCTAAAAGGGTTCACTTGTAATTGTAAGCACTCCATGGGTAAGATTTTTATTGTACTTATTGCAGTGTTCTTTGCTTTAACATAGAACATGTTATTAGAATGCCTTGAGTTTTGATATCCGGAGTAAATCTAATTGGAATAAAAATGTATGGGCTTGAAGGGGAGAGCAACCTACTGCTGCTTCTATTTTCTATGTCTGTGCCTGAGTTTAGGTGTGTTGTGACCAGCAGCATTAGCCTTGCTGTAAGGGCTGATAGGTAAGAGGGGTATCAGTCTTGCTGGGGAGTGTGGAGGCAAGAATTGCAACGTATCAGCAGTTCATGCCAGAAAGAAGTGCATTGGTGGGGTTGAACCTGGCTGCAGTGGGATGGATCAGGGACATGTGTCAGGTTCAGGGGTTTTGGCAGGTGAGGTCAATGCCAATGGGTTTCAAGATGGTATCGATTTGTTGGGTTGGGGCTGACCATGGGATTTTTGAATCCAGGGTTTCAGGCTGGTGGTAGTGAGAGAGGAGGCTTTTGAATGGATAGAACTGTGGCAATAAGCATAATTGACTAGAGATGGGACTCTGTGTATGATAAATAAAAACTGAAAGAACTGCTGGTGCTGTAAATCAGAAAAAAGAAACAGAAGTTGCTGGAAAAGCTCAGCAGCTCTGGAAGCGTCTGTGAAGAGAAATCAGAGTTAACGTTTCAAGTCCAGTGACCCTTCCTTGGCTATACTGATTGTTGCTGCCTCATTCCTTGATCATGATGTATCCAGCAAGTCAAACGCACAAACAAAAGTAAGTAAGTTGCATTTGCTGGTCATCACTAAATAGAATGAAACAGACTTCAGAACAAGATCTAATCAACAAAAATAGTTAGTTTCAGAAGTGTTCAAAGCAAGTCAATGAATCAGCTGTCTTTTATTTATAGACCACAGATATATATAAAATAAATGGGAGCAGAAGTAGGCCATTTGGTTTAAACCTCCTCCATCGACATTATAGATCATTGCTGACCATCTGGCTCAATGCCATTTCCTTGCATTGTCCCTATGTGCTCTGATATCATTACAATTTAGAAATCTATTGACATCTATTATAAACATATTCAATGACTAAGTCTCCACAGGTGTTTGGAGCATAGAATTCCAAACATTCACTACCTTCAGAGTGAAGAAATTCCTCTTCACCTCAGTCTGAAATAACTTGTCTGTGATGCTAACACTGTGTCCTCTGCTTCTGGACCAGTTCAGCATGGAGAAACATCCTATCTGCATCTACTCTGATGATCCATGTAAGATTTTTATAGGGTTCAATGAGATGTCTCAAAAATACAGGGCCATTCTCCTTGGTGTGTTGCCTGTGCTTTGGACACTTTGACCAGTTTATGTATTAAAAACGCTTTACCCAAACAGTCTTGTTGATGAGTTGTACAAAGGGACACAGAACTTGGTTTACAGTTCAACTTAATATTCCTAATTAAGAACACTATGTGTTTCCAAATTCCCAATATTTATTCTCTAACTAGAATTATTCCTTTGAGAAATCAGAGTTAATCAGAATAATATTGAGAAAAGGTATTACCCTCAATGATCTATAAGTTTGAGCTCAGCCATTGAAATCTTCCTCTCTAACATAGGACTGGCTCTCTTCCATGAAAGTGGGTCTCGCAAGTCAGGGGGGATTTTATTCTGAGTCTTTTTGTGTTGTTGCGTGGCCTTCTGCCTTGAGTCTTGCTGCCTTGAGTCTTCCATGAAAGTCTTTACGGGGCTTTACTGAGTCTTCATTATGGGCTGGCTCCAAGTTTGTGTGCTTTTACTCCCCTTTGCACCAAACTTTCCAGTTCTATGGCTTTTGGCCAATGGGATTATGGGCTGGGTTCAAAACATTCAATGGGGTAATGCTAACACCCTTCATCTCACCATGCTGGGAGGTATAAAGTGCACATACTTAGGCAATCAAGATGCTAGAATGTCTGAGCAACACTTCTCCAATACACAACCCTCAGACTAGTTATAAATGGTTCCCCTTGAACCTTTCTAAATGGTTCAATGTTGGTGACATATAGGTTGAGTTTTAGTGAAGTTGGGATGTAGTATTCTCCCTTTTCCCTGTATACTACCCTGATGATGTCTGTGTTCAGGCTTCGGATCTCTACAGTGCAATTTAGGACGGCATTTGTCTGAAAACCACACAAGTTCCTTTGAATATATGGGGTAGTGCCACACAAATAGTTCTTTTGACTGCTGACATTTATCCAAAGTGGTATCTATGAGCCTTCCCTCTTTCCCAACAGCATACAGAAAGGAGTCATTGTATTCAAAACGTACTCTCAGACATTTTCCACCTTGAAGATTTGGAACCCATTTTGATGTGGCGTTATGATTGTGTTCTCTAGTTCCAGCTCCAAAGCCTTTTCTGGGACTGCCTTACGGTGATTGTTAAACCAGACCTTGGTTAGTTGACATAATTGACAATTTGAAACACTGGGGTGTACCTTCCTGCAGTGCAAATGCTCTATCTGTTCATCACTGATCCAAGATGGGACCTGTCCTTCCTTAGCCTGCTCAAGGTTTTCCCTCAACTGTTTGACCATCCACTAGCCATAGATGGTGCAGAGGGTCCTGTTTTGATACCTACTGTCATCATTGATCTTTCCCCAAGTGATCTTGTTTATGGTCTTGGCCTGCCAATTTAACACTGTTACCAGGTGTTTATCTGCCTGACTTTCTTTTATTCCTGCCACAGCATCTCACCATATTACATTTATCCAAGGTCTGTTTAACATTCTGGGTTAAAAGTTTGAGCTTATTATCCAAATTAACCAAATTGAGGATACTGGCTCAAAACACATGAGGCAAAATTAGCCAGTATGGTGTATTTGGATTTTCAGAAATATTTCGACAAATTCTGACATATGAGGTTATTGTGAAAACTCAAAGCAGGTGAGATTATGCTGCATGGATCGAGAACTAATAGACAGAAAACAGAGAATAGAAATAAATAGGTAATTTTTGGAGTGGAGGGCAGTGGCAAGTAGGTACCACAAGGATTAGTACTTGGGTCCCAGCTATTCACAATATGTATTGATGATGTGGATGAGGGAATCGGGTGTTCCAAGTTTGCTGATAACATAAAATTACTTGAGAGTGTGAGTGGTGAGGAATACACAAAGAGGCTTCAGATGATTTAGACAAGTTAAGAGAATGGGTAAATACATGGCAGGTGCAATAATATGCATAAATGTGAAATTGCCCACCTCAGCAGGAAAAGCAGAATTGTAGAGTATTAATTAAGTGGTGATGAAGTGACATGTTTTTGTATTCTGGTCACTGAAAGCAGACATGTGGATGCATCGAACAGTTAGGAAGATGAATGGTGTGTTGGCTTTCATTGCAAAACGGTTTGAGTATAGGAACAAAGAAGACTAACTGCAGCTGCACAGGACCTTGGTTAAACGATACCTCGAGTATTATGTGCAGTTTTGGTCTTCTTACTGAAGAAAATATATACTATATAACGGATGTGTAGCAAATGTTCACCAGACTGATTTGTAGGATGTCAGGTTTACTGTATACAGAACAAAGAGAAGTAAAGCACAGGAACACATCTTTCGGCTCTCCAAGCCTGAGTCAATTATCATGCCCTAACTATCCCTCTATTCCCTCCCTATTCATGTAACCAGCCAGATGCCTCTTTAGTGTCACCAACGAGCCTGCTTCTACAACTCCCTGTGTGAAAAAAGTCCCTCACACATCTTCCCTACACTTTCCCCTCTCATTTTGAATCTGTGTCCCCTTGTAATTGAACGCTGGGTAAATGTCTTTGACTGTCCACCCTATCTGTGCCTCTCATAATTTTGTAGACCTCTACTAGCTCTCCTCTCAGCTGCTGTCTTTCCAGTGAAAACAATTCTAACTTTCTTAACCTTCCCTTATAGTCAATTCCCATTGAAACCAAACAACATTCTGGTGAACCTTCTCTGCATTCTCGCCAAAGCTTCCACGTCCTTCTAATTGTGTGGCGACCAAAACTGCACACAATACTCCATGAAAAGTGATTGAGGGTTGACTGGGCCTATATTCACCAAAGTCTAGAAGAATGAAAGGAATCTCATTGTAACATATAAAATTCTGAGAGGGTTGGAGAAACTGGATACAGGGAATTTGACCAGAGGAATTCCAGAACAAGCGATCACCACCTCAGGATACAAAATAAGTCATTTTAGTCTGAGATGAGGAGAAGTATTTTTCTTCAGTGAAACTCTGTGAAACTCTCTATCACAGAGGGTTCTGTAGGTGAAGCCATAGAAATATTTAAGAAAGAAATAAAAAGATTTCTAGATGCTGGAGCTGGGAAGGACTATGAGGAGAGAATGTGAGTATGGTGTGGATATAAAAGGTCAGCTATGATCATGTTGAATGTTGGAGTAAGTTTAATGAGCTAAATGGCCTACTTTTGCTCCTGTTTTCTATGTTTCTAAGAAGCTGTTGGGCAATGACTGGGACAAACATTTGGCAAGGCTACTGCCAGGTATCAGTTCCAGATAACATCAGGAATTTGTACCCTCTAGTTTCTCAAGGAAGGAGTGGAGAATTGGAGAACAGGTGTTTCTTTTTAATTCTTATAAAACTTATATGTTATTTCTTTGTAAATCTATAATAGTGAGTAGGATGAGGATACTTTGTTTATGTTTTACTGAGATCTACCTCTTGATTAAATGTTTTTGAATATAAAACATAGGTATTAAGTTATCCTAGAGCAGTGTTTTTAGAGAAGGAAAATTGTGGGTCTGTGGACTAAGGTGCAGAAATGGATTTTTAGTAGAATGATGTGCTCTCCCTGTCAGGGAGAATTTCAATGTTCCTGATGACTGTGTGTGCATGAAATGTGTTTGATTGTGAATCCATGGATCAGTTGGAGTGGCAGTTAGAGACAGTGAGGAATTTACTGGGGGTATGACGGATGAAAGATTCAGGAAGGTAGGAAAGTTTGCAGATACATTCCAGTAGATAGATTGCTTCTAGGAAAGGTGGGAAGAGCTAGGTAGTGCAGAAGTCTTCTGTGGATATCCCCATCCTAAACAAGTATGCGGTTTTGGAAAACATAGGGGGTGATGTAATCTCAGGGGAATGTAGTATGGACAGCCAGGTTTCTGGTACTGAGACTGGGACTGTAATAAGGAGTATGTCAGGTTCCAAGCAATCAATTGTGACAGGGGATTCACTTGGCAGGGAACAGATGAACATTTCTGTGGTCGAAGGTGGGACATCAGAATGGTGTGTTGCCTGTCTGGTGCCAAGGACAAGGATGTATCAGAGAGGGTGCAGAATATTCTCAAAGGGGAGAGTGACTGGCAGGAGGTTCTTGTACACATTGATATGAATGACATAGGAAGAGAAAGGAATAAGGTTCCAAAGAGGGAATATAGGAAATTAGACAGGAGGTTGAAAAAGGTCCTCAAGGAGAGTAATATCTGAATAGCTCTTGGTGTTAGTGACAGTAGGAATAGGAATAAAGAGCAGATGAATATATGGCTGAGGAACTGGTGCAAACAGCAAGGATTCACATTTTTCAATAATTGGTATCTCTTCTGGGGTAGAAGTGACCTGTGCAAGAAAGATAGTTTGCATCTGAATTGGAAGGGGACCAATATCCTGGCAGGGAGATTTGTTAGTGATACTCAGGAGGCTTTAAACTAGTAAGGGGAGGGGAGAGAGGCATGGAGGGACCCAAAGAGATGATGTGAAAAGAGATAGTCTGAGGCTTGTACAGTTGAAAAGCAGAGTCTGTCAAATAGTCAAGGTAGGCAGGAGCAAGGCAGAGAATGTGGTAAGACTGCTAAATTAACCTGCATTTGTTTCCAAGCAAGCGGCCTAATAGGTCAGGCAGATGAACTCAGGGCATGGTTGGGAACATGGGACTGGGATATCATAGTAATTAGAGAGATTTAGTTCAGGGAAGGGCAGGACTGGCAGCTTAATGTTCCAGGCTATACATGCTATAGAAAGGACAGAAAGGGAGGCAAGAGAGGAGGGGGAATGCCATTTTTGGTTAGGAAGAACATTATGTCTGTCCCTAGGGAGGATATTCCAGGGAGTACGTCTAGTGTAGTTATTTGGATGGAATGAAGACTTAAGAAGGGGATGATCACCTTATTGGGATTGTACTATGTGTATCTCAATGGTCAGCAGAAAATTGAGAAGCACATTTGTAAGGAGATTTCAGATATCCGTAAAACTGATAGGGTTGTAATGATAGAGGATTTTAACCTTCCAAGTTAAAGGACTGCCATAGTGTTAAGGGCCTGGATGGAAAGGAATTTTTTAAACGTATGCAAGGTTTTCCTATTCAGTATGTGGATGATCCTACTGGAGAAGAAGTAAAACTTGACCTTCTCTTAGGAAATAAGACAGGGCAAGTGAATGAGATGTCAGTGCAGGAGCACTTTGAGGCCAGTAGTCATAATTCTATTAATTTAAAAATAGTTATGGAAATAGATAGGCCTGATCTAAAATTTAAAGATCTAAATTGGACGGTATTAGGTAAGAACTTTCAAAAGTTGATTGTGAGAGGTTATTCACAGGTAAAGGGGCAGTTGGAAAGTCAGAGACCTTTAAAAATGAGCTAATGAGAGTTTAGAGGCAATATGTTCCTATTAATATAAAGGGCAAGGCTGGTAAGTATAGGGAGTGCTGGATAACTAAAGAAATTAATCTGGCCAAGAATAAGAAGGAGGCTTATAACAAGAATAGACAGTTCAGATCGAGTGAACCTCTTGAGGAGTTAAAGAGCAGTGGGAGTATACTCAAGAGGGAAATCAGGAGGGCAAAAATGGGACATGAGATAGCTTTGGCAAATAGGGTGGAGGAGAATCCAAAGGGATTTTACAAACACATTAAAGACAAAGGGTGTTTAGGGAAAGAATAGGGCCCTTTAAAGATCAGCCAGCCCATCTACGTGTTGAACCGTAGGAGATGGGGAAGACACTAAACGACTATTTTGCATCAATATTTACTGTGGAGAATGATATAGAAGCTAGAGAACTTGGAGAAATGAACAGTGATATCTTGAAAAGAGTTCATATTATAGAGGAGTAGGTGCTGGATGTCTTAAAATGCATAAAGGTGGATAAATCCCTGGGGCCTGATCAGGTGTATCCCAGAACTTTGCCGGCAGCTGGGGAAGTGATTGCCAGGGCCCTTGCTGAGATATTTGTACCATCAACTAATATAGGTGAAGGACTGGAAGACTGGAGGATGGCTAATGTGATGCCATCATTTTAAAAAAGTGGTAAGGTAAAGCCAGGACTATAGACTGGTGAGTCTGACATCCGGTAAGTTGCTGGAAGGGATTCTAATGGACAGGATCTATATGTATTTGGAAATGTGGGAACTGATTAGGTCTAGTCAACTTGGCTCAGTGCATTGGAATCGTGTCTCACTAACCTGACTGAGTTTTTTGAATCAGTGGCAAAGAAGATTGATGAAGGCAAAGCAATGGACATTGTGAGTTCAGCATGGTAGACTGGTTAGTAAGGTTAGATCACATGGAATCTAGTGCGTCCTCACCGTTTGGATACAGAGTTGGCTTGAAGGTAGAAGTCAGAGCATGGTGGTAGAGGGATGTTTCTCGGATTGGAGGCTTGTAACCAGAGATATGCTGCAAGGATTAATGCTGGGTCCTCTGCTTTTTGTCATTTATATAAATGATTTAGACGCGAATATTGGAAGAATGGTTAGTAAGTTTGCAGATGACTCCAAAATTAGTGATGTAGAGAAGAGTGAAGGAGGTTATCTCAAAATACAATGAGACCCTGTTGAGATTGGCTGATGGGCTGAGAACTGGCAAACGGATTTTAATGTGGATAAATGTGAATTGTTGTATTTTTGTAAGGCAAATCAGAATCTGATGCTCCAGGGAAACATTATACAGGTTTATAATATCTTGAGTGACATGGATAGGGTCAATAGCCAAGGTATTTTTTTCCAGGGTAGGGGAAACTAGAGGGCATAAGTTTAAGGTGAGAGGGGAAAGGGGCAACTTTTTCATGCAGAGGGTGTTGCGTGTATGGAGTGAGCTACCAGAGGAGGTGGTGGAGGCTGGTACAATTCCAACATTTAAAAGGCATCTGGATGGGTACATGAATTGGAAGGGTTTAGAGGGATACGGACCAAATGCTGGCAAATAAGACTAGATTAATTTAGGATATGTGTTCGGCATAGATGGGTTGGATCAAACGATCTGTTTCCATGCTGTACATCTCTATGACTCTACGACAGTTCAGGGTTTAATAAGTTGCAAATACATGGAAATAAGTTATCCACAGCTCAGTGGCAAGATTCTAAAATCACGATTTATGTCTTGAGGGAAATTGCAAAAAACATTTATTGTCATGTTTCTGATTATTTTTATTCTCTTTCCAAATTCTCCCATTTTACTCATCATTGCCCATGCACATAAAACAGAGGAAGCTTTCGCTTCTTGTCTTCCAGCTGCAATGCAAATGCAAATTTTTGACATTCAGCCAGCCAGTAAAGGGATTCCAAACTGAGACTAATACCAGAGCTGCTTGCTAGAAATCTGAAATTAAGACAGAAAATGCAGTACTGTAAATGCTCAGCAGGTCATTGATTTGAAGTGATAACAATTGTCAAATAATTATATCCAAAATACCATTTTATTCTTTATGAGGGTCATCAGGCCTATTGAATATCTGTCACATTCTTCATTTTATTTTATGCTAATGGCAGAAGGAGACCAAAAGAAGCTAGGTAAGTGTACAACAAAATTGGTCACTTCATTGAAATAACTTCATGAAGACCCATCACCAAGTCACCCTCTATTTATACAAGTGTAGTAAAAGACACTGACTCAGCTAGCTCTGTATTGGCATAAGCATTCGGATGTTCCTCTCCACTGGCTATCAGTGAGCCAAGACTATTTTAATAGGGTGGCTCAGTGGTTAGCTGGGCTGCCTCACAGCACCAGGGACCTGAGTTCAATTCCAGCCTTGGGTGACTATCTGTGTAGAGTTTGCACATTCTCCCTGTGTCTGCGTGGGTTTCCTCTGGGTGCTCAGGGTTCATCCCACAGTCCAAAGATGTGCAGGTTATGGGGAATTGGCCAAGCTAAACTGCCCATAGTGTTCAGGAATGTGTAGGTTAGGTGCATTAGTCAGGGGAAAATGTAGGGTAATGGGTCTGGGTGGGATACTGTTTGGAGGGTCAGTGTGGACTTGTTGGGCCAAAGGGCCTGTTTCCACACACTGCAGGGATTTTAATTAAAATATTGTACAGGGAAGCATTGCATGGCAGCACACCACATCTCTCTTGGGATTGTAGTGTGCCAACAGCTTAGATGACAATAGTTGCTTCTTCACTTCTCTAAAGGCTACACTTTGGCTACATGGACATTTCCAAGGCTGATCCTTTTTCAATAGAAGATGTAAAGGTGTCAGGTTATGTATTCCGCAATAGCTTACCAACCCAAGGAAAGATTTAAGTTCAGTTGCAGACGTGGGAGCCGGGGCATCTTTGATCATCACTTTATCTTTCAATGAATATAACCCAATCTTGCTGACCCAAGTAGGTCACTTGATTTGCCAAAAACATGCATTTTTTTTTCTAACGAATGCAACATCTTGGAGAAACATTTAAGCACTTTATGCAGTTCTCTAAATGCTCTTCATTGGTCTTCACAGTCACTAGCACATCATCCAGATTAATGGCGACCTGAGGTAAAGCTTGTAAAGTGTTCTCCATCATCTTCTGGAAAATTGACGATATCCCAAATGGCAGTCTCATGTACTGGTACAAACCCCTATGGGTATTAACTGCAGCATACTTCCAGAAATCCTCATCTAATCACAGTTACAGATGCACATGGCTCATGTCCAGCTGTTGGAAGGGCAGTCCCTGCTAGTATTGCATCTAAGTCATCTATGAAAGGGATTGGGTATTTACCCAGCTGCGAAAAGCAGTTTACCATTTTAGATTAGATTAGATTACATTACAGTGTGGAAACAGGTCCTTCGGCCCAACAAGTCCACACCGACCCGCCGAAGCGCAACCCACCCATACCCCTACATTTACCCCTTAACTAACACTACGGGCAATTTAGCATGGCCAATTCACCTGACCTGCACATCTTTGGACTGTGGGAGGAAACTGGAGCACCCGGAGGAAACCCATGCAGACACGGGGAGAACGTGCAAACTCCACACAGTCAGTCGCCTGAGGCGGGAATTGAACCCGGGTCTCAGGCGCTGTGAGGCAGCAGTGCTAACCACTGTGCCACCGTGCCGCCCATTTGTTTGAAATCCCCCTCAAAGATGACCTGATTTGCTCATTTCACAAATTGCACTAGTTTCACTTTGCAGCCTGATTTCTATCTCGATAATTGCATGTAAGGCAAATGGCACTGGGCAGGCCTTGCAGAATTGTATAATTGCTTGTTGGTCAACATATTATGTGGCCTTGGCCTCTTTGACAGTCCCTGGATCTTCCTGAAAGATTTCCGTGTATTTAATTAGGGACAACACGGTGGCTCAACGGTTAGCACTGCTGCCTCACAGGCTGGGGACCCGAGTTTAATTCTGGCCTCGGGCGACTGTGTGGAGTTTGCACATTCTCCCCATGTCTGCTTGGGTTTCCGCCCACAGTCCAAAGATGTGCAGTTTAGGTGAATTGGCCAAGTTAAATTGCCCATAGTGTTAGGTGCCCATCAAGGGTAAATGGAGGGAAATGGGTCTGGGTGGGTTACTCTTCGGAGGGTTGGTGTGGACTTGTTGGGCCAAAGGGCCTGTTTCCACACTGTAGGTAATCTCATCTAAACCTCACTCAGACAGCCAATTTTGTAATCGAAAAATGTTGAGCCAATCAAGATGAATCTTTTTCAACCAATTTCACCCCATCATACTTGGGCCTGAGCCTTATACCACAAATAGTGGTAACTGAACCAGCTGCTTCTCAAGCGAGACTAGAACTGAAGTTGTACGCTTAATCTGTAAAGGTTGCCTGGTATAGGTTCTCAGGCTGGCCAAGATCTTATGTAAATTTAAGGCTTGGAATCTTGAGCAAATTTTGGTAAAAATTGGTCCGCAATCACTGAAATGGTCACACTGGTATCAACCTCCATTATGACTGGATAACCATTTAACCAGATGACTATTTTGATTGGTTCTGATTTGGATGTTGCTAAGCAATTTAACTGTTCCAAACCAGCTAAAGGTGGACTTTCCAGGGTGTGCACACTCTTGTATAGCAGTCTATGAGTTCTCTTACTCAATTTCGGTCTTGTTTCGTTTTAAAGCTGCAATCTATATAGCTTCACTAGATACCAAACTCACCCAGTTCCTACTTGATTGTAGGACCACCCCTATTGCAACTATAGGGATAGCTTCAGCAGAGTTGCTAATGGGAAGAAGACTCCACTCCAGGTTAAATTTAATCTTCCTGAATCAATATACATCTGGAAGCCAGCCCTTAATGAAGATTCAGTAAAGATTCACTGAAGATTTGCAAGGATGACTCGCAGCAAGACTCGAGACAGAAGGCTGTGTGACAACCCAAAAGAAGATCCTCCCTGACCTGTCAGACCCACCTTTGTGAAAGAGAGTCAGCCCTTTGTGCAAGTGAAAGGAGATTTCAATGACCCAGCTCAAACATGTAGATTATTGCAGGTATTATCCATTCTCATACAAATAGAGCTGGTTAAAGAGTAAGTATTATGGGAATATGGGAATGCTTACATAGTATTTTTAATAATGATATTTTGTTAATAAAAGTGAGTTGAACTGCAAAGCAAATTCTATGCCCTTTTGCCTGCTGCACCGACAAGAGCATTTGGATAAAGTGAATTTAATACATAAACTAGTCAAACTGTCCGAAGCATAGGTGACATTGGTATTCCTGCACAATCTTCAAATAGAAGTGTTTGTATAACCTTCAATGTTGAACACCACCAAATTTGAACTCTCAGACATCTAGCCTGAAGGTGATTTAAGAGGGCAGTTGCCCCACATGACAACCAGGCTTCATGTAAGTGAAAGAAGAAGAAGGTTTCTGACCAGTAATTGGGCCTTAAAACAAGTGATTGTAACTTAAAGAGTTACGACATGTCGGGGACCCAGGGAGAAGGAAATCTAACAGACGCTAGAATAGGGTCAGGAAACTGCAGAAAAGCAAACAAGGGAAAAAAGGAAGTGGATATGAGGTCAGAGGATTTACGTGGTGGCAACAAGTTAGATATTGGAGTTGTGGACCCACAAGCACATAGAGAAGTTATAGCAGGATTGTGGACTCATAAGGTAAGAGAGTGAAAAGAGTTGGACACCCAGAGTCACAGAGAATAGTGGCTAATATAGGGTCAGAAATCCAATAAAAAAGAGAGAGAACAGCAAATTGAAATGAAGCAACAGAAAAAAATGGTACAGTGTCCATAGTGGGAAGAAAATACCTAAATAAGAAAGAAATGGCCCAGGTGGGTTGACATTGCAGTGAACAAACATCAGATCCCGGACCCACACTGGGAGACTGCACAGAAAGTTGAAGGGAAGCGTGCTTTAAAACTCAATGAGCTATTTGCATAGCTAGCTGCACGGAGCAACTAAGAGATCAAGAATGGGAGAAGGTAAAGTTAGGAAAGGAGCTGCGGGAAGCAAGGCAGGAGCTGGAGAAAGTAAAAGTCAAAGCAGCAGAGCAGGAGCAGAGGAACCAGGTGAATGTGGTATACTTGGGGCAGTTTCAGATCCAGTGCAATATAACATACCTCGAGGTGCTGTGCACAGTCAGTGAACAGAATGCTACTCAAAAAGCAGTGGATGAGCTGACTGCAAAATGTAAAAACTTACAGATTGCACTCAAGAGTCCTGCATCAGGCAAGCAAAGAAAATAGAGCCTGCACTGCAGATGATTCAAACTGCCAGTACGATTGAACTATCGACTTTCCATGCATATGTGCATTTGGGATAGTAGAATTAGGTGGGGACAGTGATTATGGGATTGACTGGGAGGAAATAAAAGAACAAGCTTGTAGATACAGCGAGCGTGGCAGCGACTGGGGACCTCCACCTCCATTTCTAAATTGTTTGGCACCCCTAGGAGCCTCGGTGAAATCACTGGCCACAAACCATCAGGGCAACCAGTACTACAAGGCAGTTACTTATACAACCCCACTTATGGTGGTGCAATTAGCAGACAGAGCAAAACAAATCTTGATATTTGAGCCCACAGCTGACTTCCATATGTTTTTTGACAGCGCCACCAGGACACAGTTCTCCATGAAATTGACGATGTTGAGAAAGGAAGAATTAATGTGCCTGAGTCCCCATGATCTATTCTGCCCTCCCTAGGAGGCAGAATAGATCACGGGACTCAGACACATTAATTAGCGAGGAGGAGTGCTGCAGGCCATGAGAAACGGCAGTCCTAGCCATTGTAGGACACAACAGGGAAGACCGTGTGGAGGGGTTAAATAAGTAGCGCCAATGAAAGGGAAAGCACCCAATTGTATTTGGCAGGCATCTGTGGGCACAGTTTACAGGAATCTTTGATAACCTATGCTGACATTGCAAAACAGGGCAAAACAGACCTTGAAACTTGAAAGGGTTCAGAAAAGATTTATAAGGATGTTGCCAGGGTTGGAAGATTTGAGTTATAAGGAGAGGCTGAACAGGTTGGGGCTGTTTTCCCTGGAGCGTCAGAGGCTGAGGGGTGACCTTATAGAGGTTTACAAAATTATGAGGGGCATGGATAGGGTAAATAGACAAAGTCTTTTCCGTGGGGTCAGGGAGTCCAGAACTAGAGGGCATAGGTTTAGGGTAAGAGGGGAAAGATATAAAAGAGACCCAAGGGGCAACGTTTTCACACAGAGGATGGTACGGGTATGGAATGAGCTGCTAGATGAAGTGGTGGAGCCTGGAACAATTGCAACATTTAAGAGGCATTTGGATGGTATATGAATAGGAAGGGTTTAGAGGGATATGGCAGGTGGGACTAGACTGGTTTGGGATATCCGGTCGGCATGGACGGCAAGGGTCTGTTTCCATGCTGTACATCTCTATGCCTCTATGACTCTATGACTGCAGGGTTAAAAATGGTATGGTTGACCAAAACCTCAGAGGGCACTGGAACTAATGTTATGGTGACATTGTGGTCAAACATATCAAAGTGTTCATCTTCCTAGCTGACAGTTTGAGCTACAGAGTGTCAGGTCGTGACTACAAAAGTCCCCAAGGGAGCATTTGTGCCAAAACAAATGGAAGAAGACCAAAGAGCACCTGAAGAGTCATTGAGTCTTAGAGCTGTACAGAATGGAAACAGACCCTTCGGTCCAACTAGCAACCAGATATTCTAAATTAATCTAGTCCCATTTGTCGGCATTTGAACCATATCCATCTAAACTCTTCCTTTCATCTCAAACCTATGTCCGCTAGTTTTGGACTTCCCCACCCTAGGGAGAACCTATAGTTTCTAGTAACTATAGGCCGGTGAGTTCTAGTAACTATAGGCCGGTGAGTCTCACTTCTGTTGTGGGCAAAGTCTTAGAGAGAATTGTAAGGGATAGGATTTATGCACATCTGGATAGGAATAATGTGATCAAGGATAGTCAGCATGGTTTTGTGAAGGGCAGGTCGTGCCTCACAAACCTTATTGAATTCTTTGAAAAGGTGACGAAGGAGGTTGATGAGGGGAAAGCGGTAGATGTGGTATATATGGATTTTAGTAAGGCGTTTGATAAGGTTCCCCATGGTAGGCTACTGCAGAAAATACGGAGATATGGCATTGAGGGTGAGTTGGAGGTCTGGATTAGGAATTGGCTGGATGGAAGAAGACAGAGGGTAGTAGTTGATGGCAAAGTTTCTTCATGAAGTGCCGTTACTAGCGGTGTTCCGCAAGGATCTGTTTTGGGACCATTGCTGTTTGTCATTTTTATAAATGACCTGGAAGAGGGGTTAGAAGGTTGGGTGAGCAAGTTTGCGGATGATACGAAAGTCGGAGGAGTTGTTGACAGTGAGGAAGGATGTGGCAGGTTACAGCAGGATATAGAGAAGCTGCAGAGCTGGGCAGAAAGGTGGCAAATGGAATTCAATGTAGCTAAGTGTGAGGTGATTCACTTTGGGAAGAATAACAAAAAGATGGGGTACTGGGCTAATGGTCGGATACTTGGTAGTGTGGATGAGCAGAGGGATCTTGGTGTCCATGTACACAGATCTCTGAAAGTTGCCACCCAGGTAAATAGTGCGGTGAGGAAGGCATATGGCGTACTGGCTTTTATTGGTAGAGGAATTGAGTTCCGGAGTCCTGAGGTCATGATGCAGTTGTATAAGACTCTGGTGCGGCCGCATCTGGAATATTGTGTGCAGTTTTGGTCGCCATACTATAGGAAGGATGTGGAGGCACTGGAACGGGTGCAGAGGAGGTTTACCAGGATGTTGCCTGGTATGGAAGGAAGATCGTATGAGGAAAGACTGAGACACTTGGGGCTGTTTTCATTAGAGAAAAGAAGGTTTAGGGGTGACTTGATTGAGGTGTACAAGATGATTAGGGGGTTAGATAGGGTTGACAGTGTGAACCTTTTCCCGCGTATGGAGTCAGCTATTACAAGGGGGCATAGCTTTAAATTAAGGGGGGGTAGATATAAGACTGAAGTTAGGGGTAGGTTCTTCACTCAGCGAGTCGTAAGTTCATGGAATGCCCTGCCAGTAGCAGTGGTGGACTCTCCCTCTTTATGGGCATTTAAGCGGGCATTGGATAGGTATATGGAGGATAGTGGGTTAGTATAGGTTAGGTGGGCTTGGATCGGCGCAACATCGAGGGCCAAAGGGCCTGTACTGCGCTGTATTCTTCTATGTTCTAACCTTGGCTATGTTCTATGTTCTATGTTCTATGTTCTATGTTCTATTCACCCTATCCATTCTTCAAGATTTTATAAACCTCTATAAGATCCCCCTCAGTCTCTGACGCTATAGGGAAAATAACCCCAGCCTATTCAGCCTTTCCCTCTAGCTCAAAACCTCCAACCCTGGCAACATCCATGTAAATCTTTTCTGAACCCTTTCAAGTTTCACAACATCCTTCTTATAGCAGATAGGCCAGAATTGTACACTATATAAGTATACCCATAAACTGATCCTCGACAGTGTATGTCCAAATCGAAAGACATGATGTGATAGATACATGGAGAACAACAGTGGTGAATCATTAATAGACTTAGTTCTGAAGGACCCCAACAAAATGACCACTTTAGTCCACATGATCAGCCACCCTAAAAAAAGTGCCCAACCAGCAGACATACACTCAATCAGCATATATGTCTACAACAGTTTAACTGACTTTCTGCCACTGTGGGAAGCTAGAGGATTCACCTTGATGGTAGGGAAACTGCAACTGCTCAAATGAATTCTCCAAATTGCCCAAACTGTGAATACAGTATCATTAAGGTTAGAGTCCACCACTGAATTTCTCCACTGGGAGCATAAGAGCAGATGAATTGAGTAAGCAGGGTGCCCACAAAGGGGAACCATAGCAGATTCCATTCAGTAATAAATAGACACTGTTGCTGTAAACCAAACCAAGGTTGAAGATCTGGTATGGGCACAGAGCAGTGACATTAAGTTAAAGTCAGTGTAGGAGGGAACAATCCCTGCCTTGCATTTCAAGTGGGAGGACAATTTTTTCAGATTTTAGACTGTTATATAATGTTTCTCTCTCTCACTTTCTATCTCTCATGCGCACACACACACAAGACTTTTGTCCTCATTTTAATATTTATATATTTGTATGTAATTACATTTCTCACTAACTCATCTCTCCTCAAATCACTGAATTTATAAATTCATGTGGTCTGAAGTTTTCACTGTTGTCCCAGAATGCAATCTTTTTTGCATTTGGGAAATTGGAAGCTCTCTGCTTTTGACCCTCTGTTTTTGGCAGAATAAAGTCTGTAAGTATATTTAAAGTGGAGGACTTCATGATCGTAAGGATTTCATTCACAGGATATCTCCAGTTGTGACAAGCATTTGTTCTGTTGTAATATCTAAGGAAATCTTAAACTTATTAATATCTTTTATAGAACCGAGTGATCCTGTTGAAGTAGTATGACTTCTTTCTTCCAGTATCACGTGTCTCTGACCAAGACAATGTTCACATTTTGGTAGTGTTTCCCATCACTGAATTAGTTGATTTATTTTTGACAATTCACCGAATCTGTGAATGTTGGGCATCCCATCTCTGTAATGATTTAAAGTTGTCTGCTCAAAACCTGTGTTGGACTTTTATACTGGAAGAGCTATGCTGAAGTCTATAGAATTTTTACTTCAAGTTGCTGTTTAACTTTGATGCTTTAATTTGCTCTCAGTGGTTGTATTAGTGATGAAACCAACATGCTCAGTTGCTCAGTCATACTATTTAAGAGTTGCTCCTTATTTGCAAGCTGCTGTCACTGGCACTGAAGATTCTTAATGACAAGCTAAAGAATAAAAATGTTCTGTTTGAAATAAGACCTTCTCAGCATAAGACATCAGATTTCAATTTGTTATCGCGATCTGTCCAGCAGCTGTTTGGCATTCTGAATTGCATCAGTTGAAAATTCATCAATAGTTCAGTGGGGGTAGACTCCTTAATTACTTTCTCTTTTGTATTTTCTTGCAAATTTTGCTGATTCTTGCAGTCTGAATTATCTTCAGCATCAATAGGAGTGGAAAATCTCTCTACCATCCTTTGGTCTATAAACATTTCTTATGTCAATATAGCTATGCATAGCTAATTGATTTTATCTTCTGTTTGAACTTTGCCATGGGTCCATGAAACTGTACAAAATCTTCAACTGGTTATTCCTTGACCAGTGTTCCTGTTCCATAATTTATTTGCCCTGTTGTACCATTACTGACAGTTATTTACAGTTGTTGAATTATGGGCTGTTGCTTGATCAGTTGACTCTTGACTTAAACTAGCATTTCTCTGTTGGCTATTTGAAGAAGATTGAAGTTAAGGCATGTTAATGTTCGGGGTTGAGAATTGTGAACTATGATTCCATTCTTTACCATTTAACTCCCCTTCTGATGCAGAGTTACTAGTAGTGAACTTACCTGGTATACCTTCTGGACTTTGAAGTTACAGTACATTACTATTTGCACCCACAGGAGACTATCTGATAATATAGTGACTCTAACCCCTGTATTTAGCTTAAAATTAGTGAGATGTTCACTTAAATAGTATCTTCTTATCAAGAGGTTGCTTCTCAGTAACCTATTTTCCTGGGGAATACCTTCAATTTTTATTCTAAAATAGTTTGTTTTATGAATTAATGTATTTCAATGAGTAGCTATTTGGCTTCCTGATGCTTCATGACTGTATTTTGTTTCAGCACATTTTCTGAAGGTTTTATAGATAAAGCGATTATTTTTTAAAATAGCGGGTCACTGTTTTTGCATGTGAATTGACTTGCTCTAAGTGCTGGGATGTAGTTTTAGAACCTGCTCTTTGCCTTATTCTCTATACTAACTTTTCAGGTATGTATTTGGGTTTTAGTAACTTAAAGTTTGGATAGATTCAGATCTTCGGGATACGTTTGACCCTTTCCTTTTAAGATGAATCTGTGGTTTCTCGACTTTTGGCTAACTCACCCTCTGAATGGGTTTCTTCAGTCAAATCTCCCTTTGGCTGTAATAAATTTTATGTATCAGCAGTTGCAACAACAACTCCGTCTCTTCTGAATTGGGACTTTGAATTTTCATGGCCATTTTTTCCCCAATCTGTGGAGGTCATTAAATAATTTATCTATGGATTCCACTGTATGCTGAATTTATGATTAAATCTTACTCTTTCAAAAAGTGTTCTTTGTTTGAAGGTCAAAGTAATTATCAAAAGCATGCAGAACCATATCAAAATGATTGTTTTATGACTCGTCAGGCTATCATGTCATCAGCTATAGTTCCACTTGAATACAAAAGTTCAATTACTTATTCTGCTCCTTATTTAGTAACTAATTTGGAAACTATTCTATATCTTATAAATTGTTTTCCCTAAGATACCTAATTCTGTGTTCTATTTGGCCTGTTTCTGAAATTACATCTTCCTGATAATATTATTTCTACTGC
This sequence comes from Chiloscyllium plagiosum, assembly GCF_037043375.1. Taxonomy (NCBI): domain Eukaryota; kingdom Metazoa; phylum Chordata; class Chondrichthyes; order Orectolobiformes; family Hemiscylliidae; genus Chiloscyllium; species Chiloscyllium plagiosum. Next base: position 56,408,111 of record NW_028270144.1, read on the forward strand.
CCTGTCTTTGTAATGTGATAATTTATTCAATTAATTTAAAGACTTTCAAATTCTGCAGCATAGCATTGCTACTATGAAGTATTGCTATACGAGAGAGTTTTCCCAAATTGAATTGGAATATTTAAGTCTTCTGCAAGCAAAACAAAAGGTTCCCACTTTTTGTGAATGAAATGGCTGATTCCTACTTTTTCTGCATTTTTTGAGGTAAATCCCACTATTTGTGCTTTATTAATGATTCACATTCTCTTAAAGACCTGAATGAATATGTTTTCTGGGGTCTTCCTTAACAGTTTTAACAAGTGAATCTTGCAATCGTAGAATCGTTCAAAGAGCTGATGTGTTTTCCTGCAGACTTTTCATCACCTTGCTAGGTGACATCATCAATGCACCTCTGGTAAAGCACCTCTATGTCTCTGTTTTCTTGTACTTCCTATATCTGAGTGGTTTGTATATAGGGTCTTGTTCAATATTGAAAAATATGGCACTGGAAAAGCACAGCAGTTCAGATGGCATCCAAAGAGCAGGACAATCAACATTTCAGTCAGAAGCCCTTCAACAGCAATGCTGGTGGGAGGGACATAGTGGGCTGAGAGATAAATAGGAGGTGGGGATGGGGCTAGAGAAAGGTAGCTGCAAAGGTGATGGGTAGATGAAGACCGGGGCTGATGGTGATAGGTCAGAAAGTAACAGGGTGGTTGTTATGGGGCCTTTAACTTTCCAAATATTGACTGGAAACACTATAGTTTGAGTACTTGAGATTGGTCAGTTTTTGTCCAATATGTGCAGGAGAGTTTCCTGACACAGTATGTAGATAGGCTAACAAGAGGTGAGGCCACATTGGATTTGGTACTGGGTAATGAACCAGGCCAGGTGTTAGATTTGGAGGTAGGTGAGCACTTTGGTGATAATGACCACAATTTGGTTACGTTTACTTTAGCAATGGAAAGGGATAGGTATATACTGCATGGTCAAACCCATGGGAAAGGCAATTATGATGTGATTAGGTGAGATTTAGGATGTATAGGATGAGGAAGGAAAGTGCAGGGAATGGGCACAATTGAAATGTGGAGCTTGTTCAGGGAACAGCTACTGCCTGTCCTTGATAAGTATGTACATGTCAGCCAGGGAGGAAATGGTCGGGTGAGGGAACCATGGTTTACTAAAGAAGTTGAATCTCTTGTCAAGAAGAAGAAGGAGACTTATGTAAAGATGAGATGTGAAGGCTCAGTTAGGGTGTTTGAGCATTACAAGTTAGCCAGGAAGGACCTAAATAGAGAGCTAATAAGAGCCAGAGGGGACATGAGAAGTCTTTGGCAGGAAGGATCAAGGAAAACCATAAAGCTTTCTATAGGTATATCAGGAATAAAATAATGACTACAGTAAGATTAGGGCCAGTCAAGGACAGGAGTGGGAAGTTACGTATGGAGACTGAGGAGATAGGAGAGACACTAAATGAATATTTTTCATCAGTATTCACACAAGAAAAAGACAATGCTGTCAAGGAGAATACTGAGATACAAGCTATAAGACTAGAAGAGATTGAGGTTCATAAGGAGGTGATTCTGGAAAGTGTGAAAATAGTTGAGTTCCCTGGGTTGGATGGGATTTATCCTGGGATTCTCTGGTAAGCAAGGGAGCAGATCTGCAGAGCCTTTGGCTTTGATTTTTATGTCATTATTCTCTACAGGAATAGTGCCAGAAGGCTGGAATTTTGCAAATATTGTCTTCTTGTTCAAGAAGGAGAGTGGAGACAACCCTGGAAATTATAGACCAGTGAGCTTTACTTTGGTTGTGGGTAAAATGTTGAAAAGGATTTTAAGAGATAGGATTTATAATAATCTAGAAAGGAATAATTTGACTAAGGATAGGCAACATGGTTTTGTGCATGGTAGTCCTTTGAGATTTATTGAGTTCTTTGAGAAGGTGACCAAACAGGTGGATAAGAGTAAAGTGGCTAATGAGGTGTATATGGATTTCATTTAAACATTTGATAAGGTTCCCCACGGGAGGCTATTGCAGAAAATAAGGCATGGGATTGAGTGTGATTTAACAGTTTGGATCGGAAATTAGCTAGCTGTAAGAAGATAGAGGGTGGTGGTTGATGGGAAATATGCAACCCGGAGTTCAGTTACTAGTGGTGTTCCACAAGGATCTAATTTGGGGCCGCTGTTATTTATCATTTTTATAAATGACCTGGATGAGGGCGTAGATGGATGAGTTAGTAAATTGCAGGTGACACTAACATCAGTGGAGTTGTGGACAGTGTGGAACGATGTGTCACAGGTTATAATGGGACATGAATAAGTTGCAGAGCTGGTCTGTGAGGTAGCAAATGGAGTTTAATGCGGAAAGGTGTGAGGTGATTCATTTTGGAAGAATTAATGGGAAAACAGAGTACTGGGCTAATGGTAATATTTTGGTTGTGTAGATGAACAGAGAGAACGCGGTGTCCATGTGCATAGGGCCCCGAAAGTTGCCACCCAGTGTGATAAGATTGTTAAGAAGGCTTACGGTGTGTTAACTTGTTTTGGTAGAGGGATTGAGTTTGGAGCCATGAGCTCATGGCTGCAACTGTACAAAACTCTGGTGTGACCGCACTTAGAATATTATGTACAGTTCTGGTCACACTGCATTATAGGAAGGATGTGGAAGCTCTGGAAAGGGTGCAAAGGAGATTTACCAAGATGTTGTCTATTATGGAGGGAAGATCTTTTCAGGAAAGGCTGTGGGTCTTGAGGCTGCTTTTATTAGAGAGAAGAAGTTTGAGAAGTGATTTAATAGAGGCATACAAGATGATCAGGGGATTAGATAGGGCGGACAATGAGAGCCTTTTTCTTCAGATGATGATGGCTAGCATGAAGGGACATAGCTTTAAATTGAGGAGTGATAGATATATGACAGATGTCAGAGGTAGTAAGGGCGTATAATGCCCTGCTTGTAACAGTTATAGACTCGCCAAATTTAAGGGTATTTAAATGGTCATTGAATAAACGTACGGATGAAAGTAGAATAGTGTAGGTTGACGGGCTTCAGATTGTTGCGCCAACCTGTGAAACCATCGAGGACCGAAGGGCCTGTACTGTGCTGTAATATTCTATGTTGAATGTTTTAGGAGGGGAACTGAAGCGGATAGGTGGGAAGGAAGATGGACATGTAGGACAGTTCAAGAGTGTGGTGCCGAGTTGGAGGGTTGGATCTGGGATGGGAGGGGAGATGAGGAAACTGGTGAAATCCCTCTCTAACCACATGGCATCAACATCGATTTCACCAATTCCCTCATCTCCCCTCCCCCACCTCATCCCAGATCCAACCCTCCAACCCACACCATCTTCTTGAACCGTTCTACCTGTCCATCTTCCTTCCCACCTATCCACTTCGCCCTCCCCTTTGATGTTTCATCATCACACCCCCCCCCCCACTTCCCTCTACCTTCCCAGTTACCTTCCCCCAAGCCCTACCCTGACCCTCCTATTTGTTTCTCAACCCCCTTTCCCCTTCACATTCCTGATGAAGGGCTTATGCCTGAAATGTCGATTCTTCTGCTCCTCAGATGCTGCCTGACCTGCTGTGCTTTTCCAGCTCCACACTTTTTGATTCTCATCTCCAGCATCTGCAGTCCTCACTTTTTATAGTTGAAGATGTTTGTTGATTGAGTTCTGTTTGGAGTTCCAGGCTTCAAGAATTCTCTTGCTCTCCATGGCTTTATAGAATGAATTTCATTCCTTTAATGGATTTACCTAGATAATTTACACTGTTTGTTTTCCTGCTAATTCCTGTTGCTTTATGCATTTGTTCTTGGTTGGGTCTTGTATTCTGCAATTTGAATAAATGCTTCACACCTCTGTTGTGGTTTTAAATTATGAATCTCTGTCTTTCTGAAGTTTCCAGGTCAGTGACTTCACTTTAAATTGCTTCTGTGGTCCTTGATTTCCCATGAGCCTTGTCTTGCTAGAGCAGGACAGTTCTTATCAGAAGTATCTCATTCATCACTGAGGATGCAGTCTGCATTTATTGTTTTACTATAACAGCTCTACTTTTGTCTGTAAGATATGATGCAATTATGGCAAATATGGTATCCCAGAAGCCTGAAAATTAAATCCAACTAAAATTGTCCACTGTCAATGGCAACACCATCGCTAAATCCATCACTATCAACTTTCTAGCATGTTACTGACATAAAGGATGAACCTTATAGGTGTCTGAGTGATGTGCATCATGGTGAGATGGGTGGCAGAGTTGAACGGGAAGTCCAATGAGGCTCATCTCAACATTGGGAGGAGCCTTTATATTTTTCAGAAGCAGCAGTATGAGATCCTTGTTTGGCGGCAATGAGTTGCCAATTGGCAGTAATTATTGACACCACACTTGCTTCATAATATTCAGCCTATCCAATTCATCAAACAAGCTAGACATGAAGAAACTTGACTCAAAAATCAGATCAGAAACCTTGGTGGATTCATCTCATGACTTGCCCCAGATGATATTCTTTTTGTCTGAACAGGACAGGATCCAGCCACTTGATGGACATTGGCATTTGGCATTTTGACAACCTCACAACCATCCTGGTATTTCTCCAATGGACTGACAGCATATCTTTGAAGTGCAGACCTATATTGCAGGATGTGCTGGCAATTAACATTGAAACACTTTAGCAGGGATGCTGTGTGCATCGGATTGCATCTAATGGCCGCTGACTTAGGTGGTCACTAAGCACCTACCTGCATGTTTGCACATTTTTTCTTTTGCCTTGCCTTGCTAATTAATGCTGTGACACAACAAGGCAACTTATTCTAGGGGAAAGTGGAATGGAAGGATTGGAATGAGAAGTTGTTCAGAGTGAGGACCAGTTCAGTCAGTTGAAGGAGGGTGTCAGTGGAAGGGTACAGGTTAGGTCGGCGGGAAAGGAAGAAGGGCTTATGCCCGAAACATCGATTCTCCTGCTCCTTGGATGCTGCCTGACCTGCTGCGCTTTTCCAGCAACACATTTTCAACTTATTCTAGGGATGCACATCTTGCTGAATGGCAAAGAGCTAAGTCAATCTTATACCTGCATCTTGTGCCAAAAGCTTACATGGATAACACACTGCTTGTCCAGCAAGCAGGCAGCCATATCTCAGTGTCTAAGGGGAGTAGTCCTCAGTGTCTTCATTGAGTCACCTGTCAATTAGAGGTCCTTGCACAGTATGGCAATGAAGCCTCCGACACCAGTCTAGGGGATCGGTCACAGTCAGGTAACAGGTTGGGTTTCCTTCTGCAGTTCAGGGAATGGGCCAATTGTCAGTTCTTTGGCTTTTTAGTGACTGGTCCAGTGTGTAGACCATTTGGAGAGGTGTGCTGGTATCAGTCAGGGGTCTGGCACATCTTGTTTGGGGCTGTCGGGTCATGACATACAAGGTGGAGGAACACATTACTCTTTCAGATCTGTCCACTGAAAATAAGGGGAAAGTTGGGAAACGGATACAATTCCAAAGCTTCTTGAAAGTGGCAACACAAGTGAATAAGGTGGTCAAGAAGATATGTGGCATACTTGCCTTCATTGCTGGGATCATGGAGCATAAAAATTGGCAAGTCATGTTGCAGCTGTTGAGGACTTCAGTTTGGCCACGTTTGGGATATTGTGTAAAGTTAAGTTAAGATTAGGTGACCTACAGTGTGGAAACAGGCCCTTTGGCCCAACAAGTCCACACCGACCCGCCAAAGAGCAGCATATCCAGACCCATTCCCCAACATTCACCCCTGACTAATGCACTTAACACTACAAGCAATTTAGCATGGCCAATTCACCTAACCTGCACATCTTTGGACTGTGGGAGGCAACCGGAGCACCCGGAGGAAACCCATGCAGACACGGGGAGAACGTGCAAACTCCACACAGATAGTTGCCCGAGGCGGGAATTGAACCTGGGTGCCTGGTACTGTGAGGCGGCAGTGCTAATCACAATGATGCGAGCACAGTCTGAGTGGACGGGATACGTAACTTGACTTCTGAGGGAGCAGGCTACAATATCAATCATGGTGATGTTAAAGTGAAAGAATATCAGTTTATGCAATGCTTCACAGGCATTTGAACAGGAACTTATGCTGTTTTTGATAAATATAAATGACTTGAATGAACGCATAGGTGGCTGGGTTAGTAAGTTTGCAGATGACACAAAGATCAGTGGAGTTGTGGATAGTGTAGAAGGTTGTCAAAGGAAATTACAGTTATTTTTGAATAATTTTTCCATGTTGGGAAAAGTAGTAGATATTAAAGAGGATTAATAGGTCTGTATTACAATCTTTTAACCATATATATCATTTGTATGGTTTTAATTTTCCAAAATGCACAAGTTTTAGTTCAGATGTGTCTGTATTCATGTAAACATGGATGGCAAGTTTCTCAATGGTAATGTTTATTTTTTTGAAAATATGGCAATCAAACACCCAATGTCATCATTAAATCCATGTCCTTAAAACATAATTACACCAGTGTAATTAATGTAATAATAATATACATTATGTATAATAGTAATTAATATTACATTTTGAAAATTTGCAAATGTTAAAACAGTTATCAATGAACATCAATCTTCCTTCCCACTTAGTCATTTATGGTTACTTAAAATGATAAATTGAGTTTTTGTTTCATGAATTTGAAAACTTGCTGAAGCACTAAATCAATCAAATTGAACATCTTTGCAGTCAATTTTAATATTTGTGAACTAAATGGGTTGAGTCAAAAGCAAGATTGACCATTTCAGGAGGTATTTTTGGTTTAAAGTAGAAAAGTATATTTCAATACGTTAGATCTCTTGTACATTTAACTATTCATTATATCAAGAAATGTGACATCTTATCTCAAATGCAACATTTGAGACATATTTTAGCTCGACTGCTTCTGTAGAGAAAGATCAAAGAAATTGCATAATGCTGTTAAGCCATCCTTAGGAAATCAATATCCATGGCCTTGCAATTTTACCTAAAGCCAAGCAATTTCTTATTAGATCATATGAGCTGATTGGCAAATCATTTCATGGGAATTAGGTTACTGCACATAATTAAAATGAAATGAACTGCAAAGACAAATGCAAGAACAATTTTTACTGCATACAACAGAGTAGGGTGCTTGGTGATTCCTTTAACATGATGCTGATAAATGGTAGGAGCTTCTTTCACTGTTTGCTAAAGTCTCTGTCACAACATCCTTCACTTACCCAGCACCGGACCACCTCTACACAACTGCAGTTCTTTACCTCTTCTATAAATACATACTAAAGTCTGCCTATGATCTTTGTCCTTGACAGGGGATTGTCAATCCTTTTAAGTCCTTTTAACCACAGTGAGAAAACTGAACTCAGAGAATCGCATCATCAACAGTAATATTAGCACCGGTCATATAAAACACAGAAAATCATTTTAGAAATAATTGAAAGATTTGAAAGACCCCTTGAATTTCAGACTCCTGTTTGAGAATGACTGCATTAAAGTGTGTACAGTATCAGTAGATAAGCTGATAACTGTGAATATCAGAGTGACTGATGTTATTTCTTGACCACTGGTCTGTTCTTCCTCTCCCATTTCCTGCTTTTGTACCACTGTCTGGCCAGATTTTGGTTTGGGGAATTTGAATGAAGAAAAGTAATAGGATTGAAATGATGGGAGCAGGGAGAAGCAAGTGATATATCTTTAAACTGTTTACAATTTATGCTATAAATTTAAAGTTTATGAGCTTTGCTTTGGGATTTGTTTTAATTTTGAAGAAAATGAGTGTGCCCATGTGCCCTCTTCTGAAGTCTGCCTAACGACAGCATGGATGATGTGGCTAAAGATTAAAGGGGGCTGTATTTCTGGAAATGTATGCATTATTCACACTTGGAAACAATGGCAGGAAGGTCTATAGTGGCATACAACTTGCCTTCTAAGTCCCAGAAAGGTATTAAGATTGATGGTTTTTAAATTGTAATGCCTTGAGCTGTCCATTTATTTCCAAGATAAAAGAGATTTTTGGTCTCAAGGATGGCTAATCAGCATTTCCTCCATCAGATTAATTTGTTTCATATGGTCATGGAAATGGGTTTTGAGAAGGGAAGTGTTTCTAAAATGTTGTGTAAACTAACAGACACAGGAATTCTGCCAGAATTTGGGAGAGATAGAGCAGCTAAAGGTTGAAAATCACCAGGGTGTTGCCTGGGATGGAGTGCTTTTGCTATGAAGAGAGACTGCATAAGCTTGGGTTCTTTTCTTTAGAGCAGAGAAAGCTGAGAGAGAACCTCATTAAGATATATAAGATTACGACGGGTGTGGACAGTGTGAATAAAAGCAGCTGTTCCCTTTAGTTGAAGGTTTGAGGCATAATTTTAAAGTGAAAAGCAGAAAGGTTTAGAGAGGATTTGAGGAATTTGTTGTTCATCCAGAAGGTGGTGACCATCTGGACTGAACTGCCTGGCTATGACTCGAGGTGGAAATCCTCACAACCTTTCAGAAGTACTTTGATGAGCACTTGAAATGTCATAATATTCAAGGCTATGGGTCAAGTGCTGAAAAATGGTACGAGCATAGATTTAGAGAAGATTTTGCTGGTGCGCACTTGATGAACCAAAGGGCCTCTTCTGTAATGCATGATTCTATTATACTACATTATCGTATCATCCTTATAGATGTTTTCTTACCAACCTGTATAGAAATATTGTGACATACCACTAGAACAGAGTGCAAGTCGTTCCCAGGTTAAATAAACTTTTAGAATCATTTCAGTCATTTCCAGCTCCAAAGTATATCTTCCCTTTAAGGCATTCAGTCTGGTTATAAATCGTGGTTATTTTGATTTTCAATCCTAGTGGTAGCCACATGTAAAAATCATTCTGATGAATAGACAGCTTGACATTCATCTATAACCTGCACTAGGAATAACAAAAAGTTGATTAATAAAAAAAGTCAAAAGAACTGCAGATGGTGTAAATCAGAAACAAAAGCAAAACAGAAATTGTTGGAAAATCTCAGCAGGTCTGGCAGCATCTGTGGAGGGAATCAGAGTTAATGTTTTGAGTCCAGTGACCCTTCTTCAGACCAAAGGTGGATGAATTATATGTTGTGATCCCCACCTGTTTCCATCCTGCATCCAACTACATAACCTAAGCATTCTACTATCTTTCACCACCAGTTTAGCATTATGCTAAAGCTCAACGTGAGGAGCAGTCATGCTATAGGGAAGAAAATTTGTCTTCCCTCTAAAATGATTGATGCCTGTTCCCTCATCACCAATAATTTCCCTATTGCCAGAAAGACAGTAAGTCCAGACTGCCCTAGAACTAATCAAGTTAATGCAACCCATAGCCAAATCCCCTCTGGCATCTCAAGCCTCCAAGCTGCAGCCATAGGGGAAGTTCCTCATTAGTGCATTAAGCAAAAGTAAAGGCTTAACGGTTCACACCTAAATGATTAATGGCATTTAAGAATTTGTGTGTGCCACTAATATGAAAATCTTTTCTTAAATCTTTGTGTCGTATAATATACATTTTCAAAATTTGTCATTTAGCCAAATAGCACATAGAATCATACAATATAAAGAGTATCTTCAGCCCATTGAGCTTGTACCACTAAAAATGAACTACTCCCAACACTAGTCCCACTTTCTCTGACTAGGCCCATAGCCTTAAATATTATGACACTTCAAGTGTTCATCCAAGTACTTTTGAAGTTACCCACCTCGACTACCCTTTTTGGTTGTGCATTCCACCTCCCAAAAAACCCATCTGGGTGAAAATGGTTTTCCTCAAAGCCTTTTTAAACTTTTTGCCTTTCACTTTAAAGGTGTGTGCACTTGTTCATGACCCTTCGACTAAGGGGAACATCTGCTTTCTAATCAGCCTGGCTTTGTTCCTCATAATCTTATACAGCCCAATTGGGGCTCAACCTTCTTTGCTCCAAAGAAAATAAGCTAAGCTTATCCATTCTCCCTTCATAGCTGAGAAGTTTGACACTAGGCAAAGTCCTTGTTAATCTCCTAGTGTTTATGCTAATGTTTAAGAACTTCATGAGTCTCCACTCATTATCTCAAGGGGATTGGAATATAAAAGCACTGTTGTGCTACTGAGACTTTATAAAGCTCTGGTTAGGTCCCATTTGGAGTACTGTGTCCAGTTTTGGTCCCCACACCTCAGGAAGGACATACTGGCACTGGAGCGTGTCCAGCGGAGATTCACACGGATGATCCCTGGAATGGTAGGTCTAACATACGAGGAACGGCTGAGGATCCTGGGATTGTATTCATTGGAGTTTAGAAGATTAAAGGGAGATCTAATAGAAACTTACAAGATAATACATGGCTTGGAAAGGATGGACGCTAGGAAATTGTTTCCGTTAGGCGAGGAGACTAGGACCCATGGACACAGCCTTAGAATTAGAGGGGGTAAATTCAGAACAGAAATGCGGAGACATTTCTTCAGGCAGAGAGTGGTGGGCCTGTGGAATTCATTGCCACAGAGTGCAGTGGAGGCTGGGACGGTAAATGTCTTCAAGGCAGAAATTGATAAATTCTTGATGTCACAAGGAATTAAGGGCTACGGGGAGAATGCGGGTAAGTGGAGTTGAAATGCCCATCAGCCATGATTGAATGGCGGAGTGGACTCGGGTCGAATGGCCTTACTTCCACTCCTATGTCTTATGGTCTTATGGTCTTATATCTACTTCCTTTGAGCTTCTCAATACATTATGCTACAACTTGCTCAATGTTCTTGTCTAGTTTGATATTGAAAGCATCTATTTTTCCTTAATCACAGCCTATATAGGTTTTCGACATTAGTGCTGTATTAAAAAATGATAAATTAATTCAAGTTGTTGTTATTGTACTTGTAATCCCTTAGTTCTGATGCTTTTATAAAATTTATCCTTTGGCTAGACACAATTTCTTTGAGAATACAAGAACAATGATTTTATTAATGCTGAGGAGCTGGAATTGATCAGCTGAACAGTTTATCATTTCAGTTTCATGCATAAAATTTCCATACTTCTATCTTAAATGGCTGATTTTCCATTGCACTCAATCAATTTCATGAGGAATCAACCATTGGTTGTAACTCTCATGCTGTTTGTTCCCTATCCGGTGATCATACTTCAAATTGGCTAACCTTGTAAGCTTTTAATAAGTTTCACCTTCCTTCCATCTCTCCATTTATTCATCTTTTTAATCTTCCTTTTCATCTTTTTAATCTTCCAGATTCCTCTCTTACACTCTCCTTATATTTATACTTTGCTTGTGGGAACAGAACATGGATTTGAGAGCTGGAAGTTCAGGCTTCTCAAATATTTTTTTGAATTTTAGGACTTAACTATGTATTGCAGCTCTTCATTTTGTTGGACTATTAATTGTTGATTGAGAGTTATGAAAAATATTGATTAATTATTTTAGCCAGTTTATTCAAATTAAAAATAGTTTGAAACTTCAACTTGAAAATCTGCAACCCACGGTAGCTGTGGTAAGAATTTGGAATGAATGAAAGCTCATACTGAACTCGTGTATATCCCATTTCTAAGATTGCTGAATAATTCTTTTAGGAAGATTTATGGAGAGATGATGGCTTGTGGTATTATTGCTAGACTATTAATCCAGAAACTCAATAAATGTTCTGGCAACTCCAGTTCAAATCCCACAATAGCAGATGGTAGTATTTGAATTCAGTTCAATTACTGATGACTATTGTCGATTGTTGGAAAAACCCATCTGGTTCACTAGATCCTTCAGGGAAGAAAATCTTTCATCTTCACTTAATCTGGCCTGCATGTGGCTCCAGAATCATAGCAATGTAGTTGATTCTCAATTGCTTATAGACCATGTCCCAGACACCACCATTACCATCCCTGGATATGTCCTGTCCGACTGGCAGAACTGACCCAGCAGAGGCAGCAGCACAGTGGTATACAGTCAGGAGGGAGCCTGGAAAGGTGGCACAATGGCTCAGTGGCTAGAACTGCTGCCTGACAGCGCCAGGGACCAGGGTTTGATTCCTGCCTCATGCAAACTCCACACAGACAGTCGCCCATTCTCCACCGTGTCTGTGTGAGTTTCCTCAGGGGCTCCAGTTTCCTCCCACAATCCAAAGATGTACAGGTCAGGTGAATTGGCCATGCTAAATTGCCCATAGTGTGAGGTGCATTAGTCAGAAATAAATATAGGGTAGGGCAATGGGTCTGGGTGAACTACTCTTCGGAGGATGGGTGTGAACTTGTGAGCCAAAGGGTCTGTTTCCATTCTGTAGGGAATTTAATCTAATCCTCAACATTGACTTGAGACCTCACAAAGTCTCATGTCTTCAGGTTAAACATGGGAAAGGAAACCTCTTGCTGACGACCACATACCTTACTACCTCAGCTGATGAATTGGTACTCTTCCATGTTGAACAACAATTGGAGGAAGCACTGTTGCTGGCAAGTGCACAAAACGTACTCTTGGTGGGGACTTTCAACGACCACCACCAACAGAGGTTCAACAGCAGTACTACCCATCGATATGGTTAGATCCTAAAGGGCTTAGCTGTCAGAATAGATCTGCAGCAGGTGTGGAGTAATGATGTTGAGGTGCTGGTGTAGGACTGTGATGGACAAAGTTAAAAATCACACCAGATTATAGTCTAAAAGGTTTATTTTGAATTATAAGCTTTTGGTGCACAGCTCCTTTGGCAGTATCATAGGGCACAGAATTTCTAGTGAAAGATCAATGTGTCATACAACTGATATGATATACTGTTCAAACCTAGATTGCTGTTAAGACTTTAACCACTTAGAATGGGGATGCAGGTTTCAATTGATTAATTTGTAAATCCCAGAACTTCTTTTAAGTCACAGTCCCAAGATAACTTAAGGTTGTCACAGTATAAAAAAGTGACATCTCAGCTCAGGTAATTCATTAAAGGTGTGAGGTTAGAATCTATCTGTACCCCAACCTTGAGTCAGATTGGTTCTATTCCCAAAGTAGGAATTTATAAGTTGTCACATTGACTGCCTACAGATTGTGTGCTTTTTGAGCAAAGCAGAATGTATCTGCAAATACAAATCTGTATAGAGTAAATACAACATAATATCTCTGTAGGCAAGGTGTCCATTACATTGCTAATGATTAAGGGTGGACAGTTGAAATAGTAAGCAACTGAATTGAATGGTCTTGCTTTTAGTAGACAAACCATTCCTGGACAATTTTCTATTTTGTTATTTTGTAGTTGGCTGTGTAGCTGTGGTAATTGACTGGATTTTATTTGTCCTGCTTCTTATGTACAGGATGGACCTGACCTATTTCCACATTGTCAGATTGATGCCAGTGGCAAAACAAAAGGTCACCACTCAGTGTTAATTCAAACCTAAATACCTTCTTTACATTGGGAACATCTGAAACAGAAAGTGTCAAAAATGTAAAATATTTAAGGAAACTTATTATTCTTTTCCTCTTTTTTAAAATCCATTCATTCAATCTTTTTAAATTGCAGTCTTAAAACATTTGACACCCTAATCCCCACCAAAAGCAAGTAAATGCTGTTGCACATCTCTCTGCCAAGTAAACCTTCCTTCATTGAGAGGACCAGTAGTGCACACATTACTTCAGATGGATCTCAACAAGATTATATACATTTAAAGCAAGATTTCTTTACTCCTGTACTCAAATCCTCATAGAATCCCTACTGTGTGGAAGCAGGCCATTTGGCCCATCGAGTCCACACCAACTCTCCAAAGAACATTATGAGGGACATGGATAGGATAAATAGGCAAAGTCTTTTCCCTGCAGTCAGGGAGTCCAGAACTAGAGGGCATAGGTTTAGGGTGAGAGGGGAAAGATATAAAAGAGACCTAAGGGGCAACTTTTTCACGCAGAAGGTGGTACGTGATTGGGATGAGCTGCCAGAGGAAGTGGTGGAGGCTGGTACAATTGCAACATTTAAGAGGCATTTGGATGGGTATATGAATAGGAAGGGTTTGGAGGGATATGGGCTGGGTGCTGGCAGGTGGGATTAGATTGGGTTGGGATATTTGGTCGGCATGGACGGGTTGGACTGAAGAGTCTGTTTCCATGCTGTATATCTCTATGACCCTAGGATACAGGTGGAAAGTACTTAACATAGAGGGTGGTAGGTGCCTGGAACACATTGCCAGCAGAGGTAGTAGAGGCAGGCATGGTAGATTCATTTAAGGTATGTCTGGACAGATGCATGAGTAGGTGGGGAGCAGAGGAATACAAATCCTTTGGAATTGGGCGATAGGTTTAGACTGTGGATTTGGATCGGCACAGGCTTGGAGGGCCGAAGGGCCTGTTCCCGGGCTGTAAATTTTCTTTGTTCTTCCAGATTTCACATTTCTTCAGTCCGGTTGGTTAAGGTGGAACATAGTTTAGATAGTTTTCTGTCATTAACTCAGATCCCCTCTCAGTGCTACTATCAGTTCATCCTTACAAAAACCTAACCATGCAAAAACTTTTAAAATCTAAACAGATGAGAGAAAGACTAAGAACAGTTTCTTAAGATGATCTGCGACTGAAAAATGTAGACTATTCTTACTGCCTGGGATTTAAACAATAAACATTCAAATCCAATTTATTTTTATCTTTCTTTATAAAAGGTGCATATCATTCACGTATATAGGTAATGTTTTATGGGTCATTTCGTGGATTCATGTTTTATGAAATAAATGTTCAAAATACAAAAGAAAACCATCATACTCAAATTCTTCTGTTCATTTATAGACATGTCGTTTGCATTATTCATTGCTTAAAAACATTCTGTAAAGCTCTATACTGAGTAAGTTAATACCTATGACCTGACTCTATGGAATGATTTAAAACAACACAAAGTGAACGTGTAGGTAGGCAGGGAATTCTCTCATTTGCAGTGATTTTAAGGTGAATGAATAATCTTCCCTTTGTGAATTCATGGTGAAACAGGAGCCAAATCCAAGTAAAGTTAGAATTGCTCAAAATATTATTGCCTTCTCCCTAACAAGAATGAAGGAAACCTTTGCTGACCTCTTAATTTTTATTTTTTAAGTATAAGAATTACTTGGTGTAGCTTATTACAGATTGATAGTTATTACTTTTTGAGAGGCTATACAGAATTACAATTCTACAAGACTATTTAAAAAAAAATTAAAATGTGACCTACTTTGTTCAAACACATTAATGCTTTCCAAATGTACTGTTATCACGCCTTTTATAAAAGATCTAGCATATTCCCTGCTACTGATGTTAGGCTAACTGGTCTGTAAATATTGGGGTGACATGGTGGTTCAGGGGTTAGCACTGCTGTCTCACAGTACTAGGGACCCAGGTTCGATTCCAGCCTCGGGCAACTGTGTGGAGTTTGCACATTCTCCCCGTGCCTGCGTGGGTTTCCTCCTGCTGTGCAGGCCAGGTAAATTGGTGATACTAACTTGCCCATAATGTTAGGTGCATTAGGCAGAATGAAATGGGTCTGGGTGTGGCCATGTTGGGCCAAAAGGTCTATTTCTGCACTGTAGGGAATCTAATCTCATCAAAAAAATGTATTTCTTCCTTCCTCCATTTTTAAATAGTAGGGTTACATAACACTCTCCAGCCTGTAGGAACTGCTCCAGTGTATACAGAATTTTGGACGATGATCACTAATGCATCCATCCTTTAACATTGAGGGATGTGGATGAATAGATCCTGTTGACATAATCTTTTAACACCATTTATTTCCCTGCACTATTTTCTTCCTAATAATGATTTCCTTCAATTTCAACCTCCCACTAAACACTTGGTTTCATAACATTTCTGGGAGGTTGTTTGCATCCTCTTCTGTGAAGACATACTTTGGTTCTGTGTTCATTTCTTCTGCAATTTCCTTGTTTCCATTATAATTTCCCTGATTCTCACTGCCAGGGAACTACATTTGCCTTTACTAAACTATATCTCATCACATATAGGAACTTTTTCAGTCAGTTTCTGTGTTCCTTGCAATATTACTCTCATCCCCTATTTTTCTTCTCTCAATCAAACATTATGTCCTCTTTTGCTGAGTTCTAAAAAGCTTCCAATTCTCAGGCTTACTGAGAAACTTTTTGTTTTTCTTCTTTGGATCCAATACTATATTTAATTTGGGCAGCATGGTGGCACAGCGGTTAGCACTGCTGCCTCACAGCGCCAGAGACCCGGGTTCAATTCCCGCCTCAGGCGACTGACTATGTGGAGTTTGCACATTCTCCCCGTGTCTGCGTGGGTTTCTTCCGGGAGCTCCGGTTTCCTCCCACAGTCCAAAAATGTGCAGGTTAGGTGAATTGGCTATGCTAAATTGCCCGTAGTGTTAGGGGCAGGGGTAAATGTAGAGGAATAGGTCTGGGTGGGTGGCGGGTCGGTGTGGACTTGTTGGGCCGAAGGGCCTGTTTCCACACTGTAAGTAATCTAATTCCTTTTGTAAGCCATGGTTGAGCCAACTTTTCTCTTTAATTTATTGCACCAAAATATACTTTTGGCAAGTTTAATTACTAAATCAGCTGATTGTAATTTCCTACGTTAAGTTTCCTTTGTTCCAAGTGATGGTCCCTCATGTCACATATACTACTATATCATCATGTTTGACTATCAGTAGGAATACTGGCTACCATTTGGTTGACTACCCCTCCATAAGGTTGTTGGAACCGGTTTTTTCCCCAAATACCATAATTTGGATTAAGAGAAGACCATCTGGTGTGACCACATTAAAATTTTGCATGTAACAAAGAACATGCCATTATGTCTTTAACAAATCCATTTTGGTGAAAAATCTGACCCTGCCAACTCTAACAGCACAACCTTCCAAGTGAGCATTTGGATAGGAGTCATAGAAACATGTAAAATAGGAACAGGAATAGGCCAATCAGTCCTTCAAGTCTGCCCTGTGATCCAGTATGATCATGGCTAATCATCTTAATCATATTCTGTTCCTACTTCACCCCATATGCTTTAGCTGGAAGTAGTATATTCAAGTCTGGACTTCTGGAAAGCATTCAATATTCTGGCCTCAATCACAGTGAGAGTGAGGGTGAGAACGAGAGTGTCCTGTGTACTGACTAGCCTCTCTCTCTGACCTGCTTTCCTCCAGGAAAGTCCTCAACCACCCAGCTCCCAGTCGCCCCGTATACTGACTGGATAACAGCCCATCTCCCTCCCTGGGACAATGGTGCACAGGGCAGCCCACAAGCCTGCCCCTATACACCTTCTGGCTCTTGGCCACTCTGCCACCCCTTCCAACCACCTCCAGGACAGCCTGTCCCAAGTCCCCCTTCTTGAGAAGGCAGTGCTCAGAACAGCCTACCAACCTTACGGCTCTCAGGGTGACCACTTTCAGGACAAGCTATGAGCCTCCCAGTGAGGCCTGTCAGACCCAGAGACACACAAGGTGGAGGTGGGTACTGCAGATGCTGGGAATCGGAGTCAAGCTTAGAATGGTGCTGGAAAAGCGTTTGAGGAGCAGGAAGGTTGATGTTTCGGGGGGGATGTGACGTGACGTGACGTGACGTGATGTAACGCGACGTGACGTGACAACAGTGGCCTAACCAATGTCCTGATGGTGGTGGAGGGTTGTTTTTCAGACTGAAGGCCTGTGACCAGTGGAGTGCCACAAGGATCAGTACTTTTTGTCATTTACACAAATGATTTGGATGCGAGCATAAGAGGTATAGTTAGTAAGTTTGCAGATGACACCAAAATTGGAGGTGTAGTGGACAGTGAAGTTTATAATGGGATCTTGATCAGATGGGCCAATGGGCTGAGAAGTGGCAGATGGACCTTAATCTAGATAAATGTGAGGTGCTGCATTTTGGGAAAGCAAATCTTAGCAGGACTTATACACTGAATGGTAAGGTCCTAGGGAGTGTTGCTGAACAAAGAGACCTTGGAGTGCAGGTTCATAGTTCCTTGAAAGTGGCACTGCAGGCAGATAGGATACTGAAGAAGACGTTTGGTATGCTTTCCTTCATTGGTCAGAGTATTGAGTACAGGAGTTGGGAGGTCATGTTGCGGTTGTACAGGACATTGGTTAGGCCACTGTTGGAATATTGTATGCAGTTCTGGTCTCCTTCCTATCAGAAAGATGTTGTGAAACCTGAAAGGGTTCAGAAAAAATTTACAAGGATGTTGCCAGGGTTGGAGGATTTGAGCTATAGGGAGAGGGTTGAATAGACTAGGGTTGTTTTTCCTGCAGCATCGGAGGCTGAGGGATGACCTTATGGAGGTTTTCAAAATTATGAGGGACATGAATAGGATAGATAGACAAAGTCTTTTCCCTGGGGTGGGGGCGTCCAGGCCTAGATGGCGTATGTTTAGATTAGATTAGATTTTAGATTACTTTACAGTGTGGAAACAGGCCCTTCGACCCAACAAGTCCACACCGACCCGCCAAAGCGCAGCCACCCAGACCCATTCCCCTACACTTACCCCTGCACCTAACACTACAGACACCTAACCTGCACATTTTTGGACTGTGGGAGGAAACCAGAGTACCCGGAGGAAACCCACGCAGACATGGGGAGAATGTGCAAACTCCACACAGTCAGTCGCCAGAGGCGGGAATTGAACCCAGGTCTCTGGCGCTGTGAGGCAGCAGTGCTAACCACTGTGCCACCGTGCCGCCCACTAAGGGATGAGAGAGGAAAGATATATAAAAGACCTAAGGGGCAACATTTGCATGCAGAGGGTGGTACATGTATGAAAGGAACTGCCAGAGCATGTGGTGGAGGCTGGTACAATTGCAACATTTAAAAGGCATGTGGATGGGTATATGAATAGGAAGGGTTTGGAGGGATATGGGCCGAGTGCTGGCAGGTGGGACTAGATTGGGTTGGGATATCTGGTTGGCATGGACAGGTTGGACCGAAGGGTCTGTTTCCATGCTGTACATCTCTATGACTCCATGACTCTATGATGTTTGTGGTAAGGCCTACATGTCATAATGGGCTACAAAGCAAAGCAGCACAGAATAGCAGACAAAAATACATTCCTCCTTGATGTGCTCAATGCATTTTACGCACTTTTCAAGCAAACGATCAGTGAAATGATGTTATGTGCTCTGACTGCCTCGGATGCTCCTTTTCCCTTAGTCACAGCTGCAGACATCCGATTGGCCTTTTTGAGAATGAACTCATGAAAATCAACTGGGCCAGATGGAGTCCCCAGCTGTGCACTCAGCTCCTGCACAGACAGCAGGTGGAAGTACTCGCTGGCACCTTTACCTTCTCCTTACTATGATCTGGTTCCCACCTGCTTCAAGAAGACCACCATTATTCATTATTCAAAACCTTAAGCTATCTTGAGAATGTGACATAAAAGAAGTTCTGGAATTTACATATTAAAGAACTAAAACTAGCAAACCCATTCTAAAAGATGAAAGACTTAATCTAGGTTTGTTCAATATATTATTTCAACTGTATGTCAACTGTAATCTTTTGCTATAAATTCTGTGTCTGATGTTCTGCTTTACGACCACCTGATGAAGAAGCAGTGCTTCGAAACCTAGTGCTTCCAAATAAACCTATTAATCTATAACCTGGTGTTGTGTGATTTTTAACTTTGTCCACCCCAGTCCAACCTAGGCTCCTCCAAATCATGGCTCCCACTGAACTTTGTACAGTATGATGTGCCTGCACACAAAACAAAACTTTCCACTGTACATGTGGTAATAATAAATCAAATTAAATTAAATCAAATTAAATTGTTGAATCACAATTGACAGCCTCGCAATTTAATGAGTCAAATGCTATAATCAGGTTAATGAATGCAATGAAAATTTCCTGATGTATTCTGTGATACTTTTCTTGTCTTTGTCTGACACCAAAAACCATTTCAGATTTGAAAGACATACAACCATGCAACGATTTCTTCAGCCACAGAAAGTAGTGAATTAATACATATAGAATTCTCGCTTTTTGGAAATAAGCCATTTGGCCCATAAGCCCACACCAACCCTCCAGACAGTATCCCAACTGGATCTATCCCCCTAACCTATCCTTTAGGCCCTGCATTTTCCATGGCTAACGTACCAAACCTACACATCCCTGAACACTACGGGTAATTTAGCATGGCCAATCCATCTATCTTACGCATCTTTGGACTGTGGGAGGAAATCAGAGCACCCAGCAGAAAACCACACGGACACGACAAGAATGTGCAAACTCTTCATAGACAGTTGCACAAGGCTAGAATCAAACCCAGGTCCCTGGCACTGTGATGCAGCAGTGCTAACCACTGAGCCACCATGCTGGCTGAGTGGCACATTAGGAACATAAGGAGAGTGCACATTAGGAACTTTGCTGTTGCTGAGAAGTTGGAGGTTTCCACAGCATGATTTATCTCCCTTCCTGAAACTAGTTACAGTTGTCACATTCCTGAATTTGGAAGGTATTTTTCTCCTCAATCTGTTTAATGGAATCATGTGCAGAAGCCATCCCTCGTAAAAGAACCCAGCTAAATAAACTTTGGAATCGCAGGCCTTTTTGATTTTCATTCACTGTATTGTTTGTTGCAGTTTTCTCATTGATGGTGCATTTTACCACAGAGTTCTGGAGAATAGCTTGGAGTTTATTAGCTGCGATTGTGGGATCATGGATAATGAACAGTTCAGAATGTTCTTTCCAGCATTGAAGGATCGTATTGTCATATTTAAGAAATGAAACACTATCCTATGAATGAAAAGGATTTTGTCCATTTGGCATCGATCCATAAAACCCAATTTGCTTCAATAATCTTCCTTTGTCACAACGATCAGCATTATGATGGATCTTCCATGGCTTTCCCTTTCCACCTTTTATCTTCAGATCTGTCTTTGGATTATTCATATGTTGGTTGTGAATCTGAAGACTGGAGCAGAGCTATTGATAAAAAAAAGGTGTAGGAAAATTTAATGGGAATGCCTTCCTTCACCTGACAAAGTGTACTCAGCAATGGCCTCAATAAAACAAATAACAGAGTGTCAAATACAAAATTATACTGAGGCATGCTATAACAAAATGTTGGCACCTTCTGGATTGTGGCATTGTTTGAGTCAAAGAGCTAACTGATATGTGTATCACTTGATCCACACCCACTGAGCAGATCAATTGATGACTTGCTCAATTGGTGAAGAATGCCGACCTGATTTAAAACATTCCTAAGTCTCACAACCTGAGGGCAGAATTTTACCAATGGTCAGCTTTCCTGCTGTGCACCTGGAGAGAAGTTGCCGGTGAACACATCTCCTCTGATCGAAACTGCATAGTCACTTAACACTCAATGGAAGTAAGAATTCTGACACTCTCACAACCCATCTCAAAAGACTCCCAGCCAAACTGATTGCAGATAAGGCAAGACAATGTGGATAGAGTATAGGGGACTCAGATCTTGGAGACTGTGAGTGGGGTTTAGGGTCAATCCTGAGAGAGAGTCAATAACTGAGATGCCACCTTCCCTCTCTGAGGAAGGTAACCAACATTCCCAACTATCTGTGAAGCTCTCCTGCTGGTCTCAAAGTTGAAGGTAGAGAGGTTGCACCTCTAAAGTGGCCACTTAAGGATCTGAATTGGGATAGAGCAAGTGAGAATGTCACCAATAGAATTTCATGAAACCGCAATCACCCCACCACCCAAATTGTCAGTGAGGTCCTATGAATTCTGATCTTAGATAATAATTAGCTTTTTTTAAATTTGCAATTTGATTTTGTTTGACCCACAAACTAACTTGCTGCAGAACCAAGAACTGTAGGAAAAGGAATGTAAATATATTGCATTGTGTAATTCATTATCACAAAGGTCTGTTCAGCAAAGGGGAAGAAATACCAGCAGAGTGAATGTATGTTATAAAGAATTGGATCAAGGTTAAGTTCAACAAAAAATAGGAAGGTCACTGCAATGTACTACAAAGGTATTGATGCTAGATAGGATTACGTGAAGTAAAGGAATGACTGCAGAAACCAGTTTTTTCAGCCTTGGTCCAATCAGCATATTCTCATGATAACATAAAATCCAAAGCACAGATCAGTGGTATAATTCCAAGGATATACTGATAAATTTAGTGAAGTTAAAGATCTTCCAGAAATTTAATTACAGCATTGAATTTCACAACCACACAACCACTGGTCTTTTCAAGTCACCTTTTGTTCACTTGGATTGACAAATGAATCAGACTTCAATCCACTAATGCAGGTTGATCAATCAGCCTAAGTTTTGAAGATTATGTATTAAGAAGTGAAGTGAAAAAGTCAATGTGAATCTTCTACCAGCAAAATTGATACACTAGTCATTGAATGACAGGGCTTTCACTCAAAATTTTAATTTGAAATCCCATAATTTTTTCTGCTCTAAAATAGCACCATCAAACTAATGTTCCTATCTAGTTATCAATGATTTTACTACCATGAAAGCTTGAATTCCACCATCTGCAACATCATATGTTCCTTCTGACAATAAACTTGCACAGTTGCATTAAGGATGGTCCCACCAATTTATTTCTCAACTTGAATTGTATGCTTCTCCATTAATTTTCATTTTGCCAGTATTTGCTGCTGGTCAGGGTATAGAATCTGTCATTTAGTAGTCATCTTCCTCCTCCAGCACTCCTCCTGAAATTCAGTGCAGACACAAAGCCAGGAGGCTGGTTATGGTTGCTAGCAAGCCTCAATCAGGTCAAGGAGGATAACCTTGGCATAAGGGGGCATGGTGCAGTAAATTAGAGGCAGCTTCCAATATGTTCAGGGGCTTGGAGATGGACAGTCAGTCATCCAGGGCAGTCAGAGTCCGAATGTTTTCCACATAAGAAGTTGAATGTTGGGTAGCCCACTACCTCTCATGAGCCTTTCTACCCTACCAGGGGCTGTTTTCTTCCTGGAATGAGAGAGAGGCAGGTTTTAAGGTAGATGAAAGTGAATGACAATGCGTTTACTTTTAGTGCAGTTGGGGAGGTGCCTCAGCAACTGATTGTGCTGAGAATGGGATCAATGTTGTCCAATGTTCCTCCAGCATTGTGCATTCTTCCATATGGCTGAGAATGCTTTAGCCATGTAGCAACCTTGTACCAGACTGGTATATTCTGACATTATAGCCTGCACTCATTACTCTAGGGGAAATGATGTACTGTCGGAGTAGGCCATTCAGCCATTGAGCTAGCTCCACCATTCAATATGATCATGGCTGATCATTCACTTCAATGTATTTTTTCCCAGCCTATTCTGATATCCTTTTATGTTGTTGGCATTTAGACACAGTTGTCAATCTCTACTTTAGACACAGTCATTGACTGAACTTCTGCAGCCCTCAGGGGAGGGCATTCCAAAGATTCACAATCTTCATGTGTGGGTTAGCAAGAGACCTGATTCAACACTGACTTAACTTTCCATTCGGAACTCATAGAGTGATAGAGTCATACAGCATCAAAACAGACCCTTTGGTCCAGCTAGTCCATGCCCAACAATAATCCCAAACTAGGAGAAAGTGAGGACTGCAGATGCTGGAGAATTAGAGTCAAGAGTGTGGTGCTAGAAAAGCACAGCAGATCAGGCAGCTTCCAAGGAGCAGGAGAATTGATGTTTCGGGCAAAAGCCCTTCGTCAGGAATGAGGGTGTGAGCTGAGGGGGTGGTGAGATAAATGGGAAGGGGTGGAGCGGGGGGAAGATAGTTGAGAGTGAGATAGGCAGATGGAGATGGGAGTAATGGTGACAAGTCGAAGAGGAGGGTGGAATGGATAGGTGGGAAGGAAGATGGACAGGTAGGACTGGTCAGGAGGGCGGTGCCAAGTTGGAAGGTTGGAACTGGGGTAAGGTGGGAGGAGAAGAAATGAGGAAACTTGTGAAATCCACATTGATACTGTGGGGTTGGAGGGTCCCGAGGTGGAAGATGAAGCATTCTCTCAACTGGCATCGGGTGGTTAGAATTTGGCAATGGAGGAGGCCCAGGACCTGCATGTCCTTGGCAGAGTGGGAGGGGGAGTTGAAGTGTTTGCCCACGGGGTGGGGGGTTGATTGGCGTGGGTGTCCTGGAGATGTTCTCTAAAGCATTTTGCGAGTAAGCGTTCTAATGTAGAGGAGACCACATCGGGAGCAACGGATACAGTAAATGACATGTGTGGAAGTGCAGGTAAAACTTTGAAGAATGTGAAAGGCTCCTTTGGGGCCTTGGATGGAGGTGAGAGGGGAGGTGTGAGCGCAGGCAAAGCAATTCCAGCAGGGACAGGGCAAGGTGCCAGGAGGGGTGTGGAGGGTGGGGGCGTACGGGGGGTTGGTGGGGTGTGTGAACCTGACAAGGGAGTCACAGAGGGATTAGTTTTTATTGAAAGTAGATAGGGGTGGGGACGGATATAGATCTCTGGATCTAGAGGGATAGAGAGTCCTGTTGTAGGTGGCGGAAATGGCAGAGGATGATACAATGTATATGGATGTTGGTGGGGTTGGAAGGTGAGGATCGGGGAGTTCTGTCCCTGTTGCGGTTGGAGGCGTGGGGTTTGAGGGCAGACGTGTGGGAAGTGGATGAGATACGCCGGAGGGCATCATCAACCACGTGGAGGGCATATTGCGGTCTTTAAAGAAGGAGGCCTTCTAGTGTGTTCTGTGGTGGAACTGATCCTCCTGGGAGCAGATGTGGCAGAGGCGGAGGAATTGGGAATAAGAAATAGCGTTTATACAGGAGGCAGGGTGGGAGGAGGTGTAGTCCAGGTAGCTGTGGGAGTCAGTTGGGTTTGTAGAAGATGTCAGTGTTGAATCGGCCACTGTTGATGGAGATGGAGAGGTCCAGGAAGGGAGGGACATGTCTGAGATGTCTGAACTTAAGGTCAGGTTGGAATGTTTTGTTGAAGCTGGTGAATTGTTCAATCTCTTCATGGGAGCCCAAGGTAGCGCCGCTGCAGTCATCAATGTAGTGGAGGAAAAGATGGGGAATGGTGCCGGTGTAGCTGCAGAAGATGGACTGTTCCACATAACTGAAAAACAGACAGGCATAGTTGGGCCCATGTGGGTGCCGATCGCTACCCTTTTCATCTGGAGAAAGTGGGAGGATTCAACGGAGAAATTATTGCGGATGAGAACCAGTTCAGCCAAACAAATGTGAATGTCAGTGGTGGGGATGTCGGGAGAGGAAGA
The DNA here is from genome assembly GCF_037043375.1 of Chiloscyllium plagiosum. NCBI lineage: Eukaryota > Metazoa > Chordata > Chondrichthyes > Orectolobiformes > Hemiscylliidae > Chiloscyllium > Chiloscyllium plagiosum. The sequence continues at coordinate 56,433,160 of NW_028270144.1, forward strand.
AACAGAGGGCTTTGAAGCCCTCGTGATGGCAGATGGAGGTGCGTAGGGACTGGATGTCCATGGTGAAGATGAGGCATTGGGGGCCAGGAAAGCAGAAGTCTTGGAGGAGGTGGAGGGTGTGAGTGGTATCCTGAACGTCTGTGGTGGGTTCCTGGACCTGGGGGATAGGACAGTATCAAGGTATGTGGAGATGAATTTGGAATCCCCAACTAAACTAACCCAAGCTGCCCTACCCTGGCCTATATCCCTCCAAGCCTTTCCTATTAACGTACTTATCTAAATGTCTTTTAAACATTGTATTTACACCCACATCTACCACTTCCTCAGGAAGTTCATTCCACACGTGAACCACCCTCTGTGTGAAAAACATGCCCCTCATGCCTCTTTTAAATTTCTTTCCTCTCACCTTAAAAATATGGCCCCTGGTTTTGAAATCCCTTATCCTAGAGAAAAGACAACTACAATTAAGTCTATCTATACCCCACATTATTTTATAAACATCTATACAAGCACCTCTCGACCTCTGCACTCCATGAGCCTATCCAGTTTTTCTTTAAAACTCAAATCTTCCATACCTGGCAGTGTCCTGATAAATGTCTTCTGACAGTTCAGTTCCTGCATAATTTGCTCACCCAATCCTCTATGTTTTCCACTCCCAGAGTCTTCATTATATTCTATCCTCAGTCGTTATCATTGAATATGGCATTTTACCAAATGTGAGTAGGTACTTCTTCATAATATGCCAGAAACTGCATGATGTTATGTAAGAACTGCCATACATATTACATTGCCTTCACACATGGAGCATATCAGAAATAGATTTGACATATTCCGATTAGATGACATTGCTGAATTGATTGATCTCCACAGCATACTCTCAGCATAGAAAAAGAGCATCACAGCAAAGGCAGTTGTATTTTGAGTAAATGAGCTCTGAATGTGTAGCCTGGCAACTTTTCCTCAGTGGTGACAAGCGTTTTTAAAGGGTATAACAAAGATTGTAAGGTATTATCTTTAAGAAACATTATTTTCGTCAAGATTTTTATCTTCTTGTTATTTTCTTTTTCTAATTTTCTTCATTAATTTCTGTTAAGCAAAGTTGAAAACTTCTAAATGTTTCAGAATTATCCTCTTACATGTGCTGAAAAAAATGCTTCCAACTATTTAAAGATAACTTAGTTGCTTTAAAATTAAGATATACTTCACTATTTGCTTTCTCACCAGATGGAGGAGAACTTGGTTTTTGAACCCTTTTTAATAACATGGATGATCAACTCCCTTTCTGCTTCCTCTCTAAAACTGTTGTGCCTCTTAAAACTGAAAAATATGGTGTCACACTGTTACTGTTGAAGAAATTTTCAGTGCAGTAATTGTTTTTGCTCTCAACACTTCTGATTTTAATAAATTCCTTTGCTTTTGATTTTTCCATGTTCATTAGTCAAATAACACTGGTGTTCTAATTGTTTTATTGTCCATTCATCAAGCTGTTTATTGCAGCTTTTCTTGATCACTTTAAATAATTTTAACTTACTTTTAGCTTAACATCTATAATTACTTTAATAACTATTTTAAAAAACTCACTCTTCTTCCAAGGGCCTTAAACTCACTTTCTCCAAAAAGGACTTGTGATTTCTGTTTTGAATATTTCCTCTTGCAACTCTTGTAAGAATCTTGATTCTTTAGTACTGTTATCAGTTCTACTACTGCTGTTTGGATGGGCTGGCTGCTGTATTCACAGAAACAAACTTTTTCTGTGTTATTTTAAGCTGCTAAATATTAGAAATATACTCAGTTTTCTGACTGGACCTTTTTCTTTCTTTTCTTCAGAAAGCTATGGCTTTTGTAGAACTGACAATTTCTTCAGGTTATGTTCATTGCTCACTGTGTAATGGGCACAGTGGCGCCCATTGCTGTCAGCATATCATAACAATGGGGCTGAGAAGCTTGAATAGATTCCCTACAGCGTGGAAACAGGCCATTTAGCCCAACAAGCCCACAATGACCCTTAGAAGGGTAACCAACCCAGACCCATTCCCCTGACTAATGCACCGAACACTATGGGTAATTTAGTATGGCCAATTCACCTGATGTGCACATCTTTGGATTGTGGGAGGAAACCAGAGTACCTGGAGGAAACCCACGCAGACACAGGGAGAATGTGCAAACTCCACACAGACAGTGGCCTGAGGCTGGAATCAAACCTGGGTCCCTGGCACTGTGAAGCATCATTGCTAACCACTGAGCCACCGAGCCGCCCAAGCTTCAGGATGATTCACTACTACTAATCTAAGCTATTGATACTATTTGGGGAAGGGTGAACTCAAGGTATTCAGTAGACAAATAGGCTAAATTATAATAACCTTAATGCGACTTGACATGGATCTTCTAATCTCTTAGGAACTATACCCTCTTTTAGGAGCTCATTATAAAACTTTTAATCCTTGGAATGCTGACAGCTGATTTCAATTCATTCTATTGACAATGTTTTATTCTGCTAAATATCAGCACGGAAATGGTATCCCATCTAATTCAAATAATGGAGTTGAGGGGTCTGGATAGCTTTCCCGAATTAGTAAAAGAACTGAGTTACAATCCTGTAACACAGTGGTCCTGCTATTGGAATGAAAAATCAATGTCATTATTCCGTGTAACATCATTTCTGAACCCGTGACTATCTTTGAACTAGCGTCTATTCTGATAATGAAAAGTGAGCCAAGCCAGCCTACCCCAGCAGTTGTCAATTTATTGCAGCTTGCATCTATGTCTTCTATTCCTGAACTCCCAGGTGTTATTAACCATTAATATGGCATGAGTCATAGCAGTCCTGTAGGTTTCATAAAGTATGAATCTGTAGATTATGACCTACGCAATTAAATAAAGGTTTATCCCACTTTGTCAACAATATTATTCATTCTACCACATCCATCAATCTATTCACCTATACTCCTCAATTCTGTTCAAATATTGCAAATTATTTTCTGACTATTAAAATCAATAATGCATTCAATCTCAGATGAAAAATCTATTTCACCTATTTATTTTCTGAAAAAGGTCACAAAATATGTCACATATAATCAGAAATTGTTTTATTTCTTGCTCCTTAATCACTAATTAAATACAGAAAATCCTGCTGGATGAGAAAATAAATTCAGTCATATGTGTTAACTAAAGCAACTCATATCAAGATTAAGTATTATACTAAACATTTTTCAAAATAATAATGTTCCATAAAATTGCTGAGTCTAAATTTTAATTTGCAACAGGAATTGTGCAACTAAGGGCAATTTTTTAATAGGTATTTTTATTGAAAAAAGGAAATTTTTAAAGATTTTTTTACAAAATTACAAAAGTAATACAAACAAGTATAAACACCAATATGAAATTAAATAAATAAGAAAAAAAGAAAGAAATAATAATCGAAACAAGAAAAAGAGAAAAGCCCAACTAACTACTGATCTATCCTACAAACAACCAAAACATAAAATGGAATATCATACATTACTAGCGATAAACAACAGAATAATTAAATAATTAAGTACATGCTCAAAATAGACTTACATCAAGTCATAATGAAAGCCGTATTTATACGGGATTCCTCCTCCCGGGAGTCCCCGGACCAACCAGAACAACTACCACAGCCAGACAAAAGCCCTGGACAATATGGCCGAAATATCTGTGTCGATATAGTTCAAAAAGGGCTGCCATATTTTATAGAATAATTTAGTTTTTTGGTGCACCATATTTGTGAAGATGTAAAGGGGGATATATTCCATGATTAACCTGTGCCAGTTTGAAAGTCCTGAAGGGCCTTCAGCCGCCCAATTCACTAAAATATTTTTCCTTGCACAAAAGGAGAGAACGGAAAATAGTTTCCTCCCGTGCATGTCCAGGGAGTCAAAATCTGAAAAGCCCAAGAATAGAGACACTGGATCCAATCCAATCTCCGTACCCAAGATCTCTGTCAAGGCATTCGCTACTCTGTCCTACTACTTGTGGATCCTATGGCATGTTCATAGGTAATGCATGAGAGTGCCAACTTCTATTTTGCATTTAGGACACATTGGGGATGCTTCTACCTTAAATTTTGCGAGTCGTTCAGGTGCTAAATGAGCCCTGTGGAGTATCTTTAATTGAATAGCTTGAGTTCTATTACAACTAGAGATCTTTCTGGCATTTTCCCAGATGTCCTCCAACATTTCTTGGTTCCATGTTTTAAATAATCATTCCATGTCTTTCGATATCTCATTATATAATGAGTGATAAAGAATACTGACTGAGGGTGGCCCCTCTTTCCCTATCCGATTTGTAGGGACTGTCTATTAATGTGATCATCTTCTGTATATAATCTCGTATTTGGAAATATCAAAAACGTTCCCTGTTAGGCAGTCCAAACTTTTGGTGCAACTGCTCAAAAGACATCATAACCTCCCCATCGAACAGGTCCCCCAAGCAAGAGATACCTCTGGACCTCTAGGTTTTAAGTATAGCGTCTGTCAGCCCTGGCTGAAATCCCGATGTTCCAACTATAGGAATATAAGGGGAGGATTTTTGCAGGTTACCCTCATCTTGTTGCATTATCCTCCAGGCTTTACTTGTATTGAATACAATAGGGTTTTTGCAATAGTCCATAATAGCTCTCATCTTATCCATACATAAAAGATTGATGAGGGAATACTTTGCTTGGGAGGTCTCAATATCTAACCAAATTGATTGTGGGTCACAAGAGACCCAATCAGCTACATAAGATAATAAAGAGCTCAACTGATACCTCCTAAAGTCTGGAAAGTCCAGTCCTCTCCTTGCCTGTGGAAGCTGCAGCTTTTCTAATTTGATATGGGGTCGTCTATGATTCCAGATAAAGGAACCAAGCCAGATAAAGGAACGCAACACCAACCTCGGCAGCATCAGAGGGAGCATTCTCATAGGATATAGAAGGTGAGGTAGAATATTCATTTTAACTAGGGCTACTCTGCCTAACCAGGATATTAGGAGATCTCCCCAGCGTTGAAGGTCCTGCCTTATTTTCTCCAATAGATGCACAAAATTGGCTTTGTATAGCTGACCAAATACTGGGGTGATAAAAATACCCAAGTATAGAAAACCTTCCAGTGACCACCGAAAGGGAAAGCAAGATCTGCCCGGTAAGTTGGATATACTGGCAAGACCACCCAACGGCATGGCCTCCGATTTCATACAATTGATTTAATAGCCTGAGAATATGCTAAATAGATTGACCACTTGAATTAGATGGGGCACTGATATCAAAGGATCACTTAAGAAAAGGAGGACATCATCTGCATAGAGAGTGATTTTATGTTTACCCGAACCAACCCTCGGAGCAGTTATGTGAGGGTCAGTACGTATAGCTTCCGCTAGTGACTCAATTACTAGCATGAATAGTAATGGTGAGAGAGGACATCCCTGACGACAGCCCCTACCAACACTGAAGCTATCCAAACCTAAACCATTGGTGATCACAGCTGCTTTGGTGTCATTGTATAATACTGAGACCCATTTAGAAAATACCTCCCCAACATCGAGCCTTTCCAGTGTGTAAAAAAAAAGACCATTCTACCCAATCAAATGCCTTCTCTGCATCCAAGGAGACAACTACTCCCAGTATTCTTCCCTGTTGACAGGCTTGTATCATATTTAAGATCTTTCTAATATTATTAGTTGAACTGCAGCCATTAATAAACCCCGTCTGGTCCTCTTTTATGATGTATGGTAAGACCCTCTCCAATCTTAATGCTAACATTTTAGAAAGGATTTTAAAATCCACATTTAGTGAGGACATGGGTCTATATGATGAGCAGTCTTCTGGGGCCTTTCCTTTTTTAAGAATGAGAGAGATATTTGTTTCTTTCAACAAAGGCGGAAGGCAGCCCTGACTATCTGAGTAATTATACATATTTATAAGTGGCCCAGCTAGTTCCCCTATAAATTCTTTATAACACTCAATCTGGAATCCGCCTGATCCAGGCGCTTTGCTACTCTGAAGCTGTCTAATTGCGTTGAGTACTTCCTGGGTTTTCAGGGGGGCATTCAAGATCGACACCTGCCCCGAGGTTCAGCCCGGAAAGGCCAAGTTTTTAAAGAAGGACTCCATCTTCTCAATCTACCCCCACAGTCCTGCAATTTATACAGTTAAAAATAGAACATTCTAAAGGCTGTATTGATTTTTTTACGATCACAAATCAGAGTACCAGCACTTTCTCTAATGAACGTAATAGCTTGAGGAGCTTTTTTTTCTCTTAGCAAGATATGCTAGGTATCTGCCAGGCTTGTCGCCATATTCATATAATCTCTGCTTTGCAAATAATATTTCCCTCTTTGCTGTTTGGGTAAGTGCTGTCCTAAGGGCTGTGATCCTTTGTAGCTTAGTAATAAAGGGTCTATCAACATACGCTGTCTCAGCTGCCTTCAAGCGAGCCTCAAGCAGGTGCTGTTGTTCCCCCTTTTGTCTTTTCTGGGTCGCAGAATATGAGATGACCAAACCTCGCGCATGAGCCTTAATGGTCTCCCACATTGTTGACAGGTTACTGGCCGTACCTGAATCAATTTCCAAAAAGATTTTGAATTCCTGAGAAAAATATTTTATAGATTTGCTATCCTTCAATAAGAAAGAATCCATACGCCATCGGGGGCCTATCTCATCATCACTAGTCTTGACTTCCATATAAACTGCAGCATGATCAGAAATTGCTATATCACCTATTTTGCAAGACAATATGGAATTCAAAAAGGGTCGAGGGAGCAAAGAACATATCAATTCCAGTATGGCACTTGTGTGGGTTAGAGTAGAAAGTAAAATCTCTACCCTGGGGGTGAAGGCACCTTCACACATCTACTAGCCCAAGCTCCTTATTCAGATCTGCCAGTTGTCTAGATCTAAGAGATATACCCATAGTGCTCTTAGGTATCCTAAAAGTCTCTGGGTCCATAATACAGTTAAAATCTCCTCCTATAATTGTATGGTGAACCCCAATAGCCATCAACTTAGAGTACGCTTCCGTTACAAATTTAAAAGGATGCACTAGGGGACATAAAGATTCAAAATTTCATATTCCTCTCCATATATTCGGGCTTTGATCAGTATTTACCGTCCAGACTCATCTTTTATCTGGCTTAATAATTGGAAAGGAAGATTCTTCCGAATGAGAATGACTACTCCCCTAGTTTTTGAACTGAAAGCTGAGAAAAAAGCCTGATCAAATCCACCCTATGGCAGCTTAAGTGCTCTTTGTCAAGCAGATGTGTCTTCTGTAAGAGAGCTATGTCAACCCTTTCTTTTTTGAGACTTGATAATATTTTCTTTCTTTTGTTTGGTGAATTACTGCCCTTGACATTCCAGGTGCGCCACCTAAACGAATGGCTAGCCATGATTGTCCAGGCAAGCCCAAGATCCCCAGGAGGAAGAACCCCACTCAAAATACCTTGAATAAAAACCATAGAAAATTCACAAATGCAAAAATTCTTTAAAATAATTACACCAACACAATTAAAAACTATTCCTAAGTAAAAAAAAAACAACGCAAAACATATTTGAAAGGAGACTTGCCCCTTTGCACCCAGTGGGCATGACTACCTGTCAGTAACTCCACCATAACCTCTCCTAACTAGGGCCCTGACCTCAGCCCAGGTGTTATAGAATGGAGTTGACAAATTCAAGTACTCTATAAAACCAGAGTTAAAAGTAAGTGACCCACCCCCCCAACGCCCCAAACCAATACCTAGGTGCGTTTAGCAAGCATAATACAAAATATAAATATATGAAACTATAAAGTTACCATCCCAGCAAGCATTAGGTAACTAAGTAAAATTACAAAAGAAGAAAACTCAGCTCTAAAGAGAGGCAAAACAAAACATACCCCCTTCCCACACAAATCAAATAAGCCTCACGACCTGTAAAAAAGAAGCCAAAGAGAGATTAAAGAATAAGTCCCCTCCCAGAGAAAGATAATGGAAAAGAGATGAAGAAAGGAAAAAAGGGTAAACAAGGTGGGGGGCAAAATAAAATCGTTATCCATACGGTTTAAGTCCCGCAGTCTATTTAAGAGAGTCCAAGAATTCTTTAGCCTTTTCCGGTGATCCAAAGTTATATACGGATCCTTCATGGCTGAAGCGCAACGTTGCTGGGTAACACATAGAGTATTGGATATTTAGGTCTCTTAGACACTTCTTCGCCTCCTGGAATACCCTCTTTTTGTGGACCATGGCTGGAGAGAAGTCCTGAAATAACATTATCCAAGAATCCTTGTGCATCCTGGCCTGGGGATCCTTCCCCAGGACTCTGGAGGCTTCCAGGAGCATTTGTTTTTCTCTATAACATTGGAGTCGGAATAGAACTGGTCGGGGGCGCTGGTCTGACCCGGGCCTGCGTACAGCAACCTGGTGGGCTCATCCCACCTGCACCCGGCCTGGTCCCGACTCCAACTTTAATATTTGTGGGAACCATCGTTCCAGAAAGTCTACAAGCTGGCTTTCCTCTTCCCGTTCAGGAAAGCCCAGCAACTGAATGTTATCGATGGCCCCGATTGTCGAGGTTGTCGATGTGCTTCTCCGAGGTCCGTATACGCTGCTTGAGAGCCTGGACCTGACCCACGGACGACTCGGCAGCAGTCTCCGAGGCCGCGGCCCGTTGCTCCGCCCCTCCGATGAGCTGTTAAAGTTTTTCGATTGACTGAGAATGACTCCCACCTGGACCTGGATTCCTCGATGATGGCGTTGATCTTCTCCTGAAGTTTGTTGATCCCAGAGAGCAGGCTCGCCTCTGCAGGTAAGTCCCCCGAAGCGGCTGCGGATGTCTCTGCTGCTGCGGGAGGGGGTGAGGGAGGGGTCTCTGCCTGCTGCGAATTACAGGAACTTTTGGCCTTAGTCATTTTAAAAACAACACCAAACTGTCCAAGTTTGATGTAAAATTACTAACTATGCTGGGCAAAAGCTATCTTAAACGATTTAAAAGGTGTGGTGAAGGCAGGTGCCCACTTTGCCTGCGTCTTAGGCAGAGCACTATAGACTCAGACTTGCTGGGTTGCCGCCATCTTGAATCTCCACTAAGGGCAAATTTAATTGGCAAACAGTCCGGTTCATCTTACTGTGAGGCCTAGGATAGCACAGCTACAAAATTCAGCTCTGTGATGCAGCTGATGTGGTCTGCACAAAATTGAAAAGCTGCGCACATAGACAAGCTGTGTATATGGCAGAAGCAGAGTGCGCAGATTGTGACGTAATGTCCAATGCTGATTTGGCATACAAACTGTCATTTTGCTGATCCTGTTACCACCCTCTCTTAAACAATCCCGGATAAACATCCATCCTGTTGTACAAGGTAATGGTTCTGAAAGGAATAATGTTAGAGACTACGTTGAAATCCACTCAAGCTGATGATGTCATAAGCACTTGGGTAGTGAAAAGGCAAAACAACTCCAGATTATGCAAGATGAAGGCCTATTGTCACAAATCTCCCAATAGCTGTAGTAACAATTTCCAATTTATGTAATTTGTACCTGATTGTTATCATGCAATCAACTACGTCTTGTTCCTATTCATTAAGTGTCACTAGTGGTTTTCCTCTACCACTCTAAATTAAGTAGGTAGTTAGACAAAGTCAGAGAAAACAGATGAGGCAGCCAGCTGTCTGAACTTCAAGCTGGTAGTTGTTGGCAATGCAGCACCTGTAACATGTTCAGCAACATGAGAGATTGTCTTATTTGTGCAATCGAAAGTGATTGCCATATGACTTTCAATTAAGATTGTTTTGATATTTTGCTATTGCAGATTAGCCCAAAATGATGTGTTGAGTGACTAGGAGGAGATTGAAATATTTTTGGATTTACAAGAGAGTTCTGCTGCTTGACAAGGAGACCAGAGTAGTTGGAAGACCTGACAGTAATGGGGTTAGAGACCTTCTTAGGCTGAAATATGATAAAATAGTGAAATACTAGCAGTGAATAATAGGAACTGTTCACAGAATGTGGAGGAAAAGACTCTGAATTGAATGTTGTATCTACAAAGGATCTCCAGAGAGCATTTACACCTCAGCTAGGAACAGAGTCTAAGGCAGCCATGATTCATCATAGGACTGTTTCATCAACCAGATCTATAGCCTCCCAACAGGATATGATCAGAGCTGTCAGTCATTGTGAGGAATACTGCAGCCTTCGAGTCCTTTGTCAGTAGATTCCTTCACAAAGGAGCAGGCGCCACTGCCAACATATCACAGCTCAGGGATGTAGCAGACACCCTATATTGTAGAAAAGAGTACATCATTTCTGCCTTACAAAAAGAAGTAAGATAACGAGGAACACAGCTTCCTCTGACTAGCAAAATTTATAATGGTGCAAGTGCCATCAGCTGCAAGTGACACTTTACAGACTTTATGTATTAAAAGAGAAGTGGAAAAGCTGCCAGTCCAAAACCAATCAACATCCAACCCATTCCTTTATGGTATTTTCGGTCTGCAATGTATCAAGCATATGGACTGCAGTGTATCAGGAAGACAGCTCTTGTCCCATCTTCTAAGTGAAAACTAGGGATGGGAAATAAATGCTGGTGCCCATGTCTGATGACAGAATACAAAGGAAAGAAATACAGCCTAGAAACGTGCATTTTGCGTGTGTCTGTGCACAGAACAATCTTTCCACTCTCTTGGCACATTCATCCTATGTCAGCCAACAGTAGCACCTCTCCCCACTTCCCCAATACACACACACACATACAAACACATACAATATACAGAACATCTTTGGACTGAGCGGATAAGACTGGTAACTTGACAAAACTGTTCACTTTATACCTAGTTTATGACTGAACAATGCAGCTACTGAATAATGAAAAGCATCTGGCACAGGAAGCTTCAAGGAGCAAATCATCAATATTCTGAAAGAATAATTCCACTGCCTGGAGCTCCAAAATTTTCACCAGAGCATTTCTCAACACTTGTGGTGTGCTGTATGTCCCCATCTTCATGAAGGTGCAAGAATACTCAGGTCCTCAGGGAAGTGAAGGGGAATAGAATCTAACACCCTTTCATACCTTCACTCTATGACACCTCAGTCACCTGCCCTGCCTTATTTCTCAAGAGTAGGTCAAGTTTTGCACCTTCTCTGGTAGGTAGATCCACATACTGAATCAGAAAATTTTCTTGTACACACTTAACAAATTCAAAGCCATCTAAACCGTTAACACTATGGCAGCCCCAATCTATGTTTGGAAAGTTAAAATCCCCTACCATAACCACCCTATTATTCTTACAGATAGCTGAGATCTCCTTACAAGTTTGTTTCTCAATTTCCCTCTGACTATTAGGGGGTCTATAATACAATCCCAATAAGGTGACCATCCCTTTTTTATTTCTCAGTTCCACTCAAATAACTTCCCTGGATATATTTCCGGGAATATCCTCCCTCAGCACAACTGGAATGCTATCCCTTATCAAAAACACCACTCCCCCTCCTCTCTTACCTCCCTTTCTGTCCTTCCTGTAGCATTTGAATCCTGGAACATTAAGTCCTGTCCATCCCTGAGCCATGTTTCTGTAATTGCTATGATATCCCAGTCCCATGTTTCTAACCATGCCCTGAGTTCATCTGCCTTCCCTGTTAGGCCCCTTGCATTGAAATAAATGCAGTTTAATTTATCAGTCCTACCTTGTTCTCTGCTTTGTCCCTGCCTGCCCTGACGGTTTGTCTTGCCTTTGTTGTCAACTGTACCAGTCTCAGATTTAAATCTTTCCTCACTGTCTCCCTGACCACCTCCCCGCTCCCCCCACCTTACTAGTTTAAATCCTCTCCAGCAGCTCTAGCAAATTTCCCTGCCAGTATATTAGTCCCCTTCCAATTTAGGTGCAATCTGTCCTTCTTGCAGAGGTCACTTCTACCCCAAAACAGCTTCCAATGATCCAAAAATGTGAATACTTCTCCAGTGCACCAGCTCCTCAGCCATGCATTCATTTGCTCTATCCTCCTGTTCCTGCCCTCGCTAGCTCATAACACTGGGAGTAATCCAGATATTACTACTCTCGAGGACCTCCTTTTTAAATTCCTGCCTAACTCTGTGTAATCTCCCTTCAGAATCTCAACCTTTTCCCTTTCTATATCGTTGGTTCCAATGTGGACAATTACCTCCTGCTGGCCCCTCTCCCCCTTGAGAACATTCTGCACCCTCTCTGAGACATCCTTGATCCTGGCACCAGGGAAGCAACACACTATTCCAATTTTTCACTGCTGGCCACATCTGCTGCTGCTACTCAATATTGGTGGTGGATGGAGTAGATGATTGTGGATGTGGTACTGTTCAAGTGGATTGCTTTGTCCTGGATAGAGTCAAGCTTCTTCAGTGTTGTTGGAGTGCACTTATCTTGACAAATGGGGTGTATTCCATCATACTCTTGACTTGTGTCTTGTATAGGTTGAACAGGATTTGGAAAGTCAGGAGCTGACTTACTTGCCACTGTATTCCTAGCCTCTGGCCTGGTCTTGTAGCAACTGTATTTATTTGGTGAGCCCTGTTAAATTTCCTGTCAATGGTAACCATCAGAATGTTGATAGTGGGGATTGAGTGATGGTAACATCATTGAGTGTCAAGGGGCAGTAATTAGACTCAAAAATAGAAATTGCTGGAAAATCTCAACATCTTTTCCATGGTGTGAATGTTACTTGCCACTTGCCACCAACATCAGAGTGGCCACTCTTTTCATGTCATCTCTAAGTTACCGGCTCCAACTCATCGCCACCGCCGATGCTGGGTCCTGCCCACAACCAGGAGGCTCTGGTTCTGTTGCCACGTTGACGACACATGGAGACCCACTCAGGGCATACCACCCTGCTGCCACTTCAGCTGTCCCCTCGCTGACACTTGGAGTCCCTGGATCCACTGCCAGGCTAGGCTGATGCCACCTCCACCAAGAGTCCTGGTCTGGCTGCCCTCCTCCGTGGTATCACCTCCACCACTGACAGGAAGAAGATAAAGAAAAAGAGAAAGAAAGAAGACACTGAACGGAAGGAAAGAAGGGAAGAAGCAGCTGGCCTGGAGAGGACAGGCCCAAGAGCTTGAATGCTGCCTAACTTGCAAAGGGATTTAACTATCGAGTGGTGACCAGTTTCAACCCAATCCATGACAAAGTGGTTTTGACAGAGTTTCAAGGCTAGGTCCTTTAAGCAAATGGAAACAAAGTTTTTAAATCAAATTTGGTGAACCACAATATTTCTGATGTCTTGGTGGAATTGTTGAGAAAACTCTGGGATCTGTCCTGACCACATCTGCTATTTGATACGCTCTGGGATGTTTGATCACAGATTGTCTGTAAACCCATATTTACTTCATGTTAATTTGGAAGTTGTTTGTACATTGTAGATTGTTTTCCTTTGCAAACTGTAGCCATAAAATGGATTTTGTTTGTGTGAAACCATGGAACCTTGTGGCTTTTTCTCCAAGTCTGGGTATTGAGCGGTTTGGAGGTGGTGGTGGTCACTTATACCTTCTGCCCTTGTCCTTCTACATTGGAAGTGATTGTGGGCTTGGGAAGACCTTCAGAATGGTTCTGAAGAAGGATCACCAGAGTCAAAACATTAACTCTGTTTTCTTTCCGCAGATGCTGTCAGACCTGGTAAGTTTTCCGAGCAATTTCTGTTTTTTGTGTGTTTACCATAAAGGCTCAGAGTTTCTAAAAGTCCCAGAAAGATGTTGAGGTGACCAGTTTGCAAACAGTTGTGCTGTAAACTATCCATTTACTTATCACATCAAAGAGACCTGGTATTTCATGGAGCTAATTAGCATTTCCAAGTATTACATGAGATTCAAGTATAGGAAATGCATGGAGGTTATAAAACAGGCATCCTTCATTCCACTGGCATTGAGTCTTCAGCAGTTGTGTGCTAGAGACTAACAGTGAAGGAACAGTGTACCTAAGGTGGAGATGTAATTGACCTGCAGTACAGAATGTATTCCGATGTAAACAAAGACATTTTCAAGAGATGTATCAGAGTGAGACTATAGTTACTTCCAGATAGAGGAACCCTTCAGAATATATACCAGCTGTCACGTTACCCAAAGAAACTTCAAAAGAGGATCCAAAAGTGGAACCAAACCACAAACCATACTCGCTGTCATTGTGACACCAATTTAACAATAATGTAATACCATCCTCGAAATCCACAAAGTGAAATCGAAAGAAGATTTCTACAAATGAGAAATCAAAAGACTTAACTTTCGTGAGAGACACATTGAGAAATTGGAGCGATGTCAACACCAACAGTTTCAGTCTCTTCCACAACTGTTTGAGAACCTGAAACCAGAGAGGGCAGCCTTGGCAGCTGTGCAGAAGTAGTTCCAGAGATATCAAACAGTACTGGGTGTACGTGTGGAAGAACTGAAATAGCAGGCTAGTACGCAGCTGGGGTACAGAGTGCTGTCCAATACTCAAAGATACCAGCCTTGACAATGGGGCACAAAAAATGGTGCATTCATGACTCAAAATCCTCAGACACTGTTTGGGATTGAAATGCAGCATTGCCAATGCACATGACCATAGCAGTATCTAGCAGAATAATGAAGATACAACATACAGGATTAAAGTGACATTAAATGTATATTTGCAAGTGTGGTTCATTTGCTGGTAGTTTCTCAAGTATGAAAAAGCTGATGGGTGTGTCATCCTCTGCTGCATGATTCACAAAGCTTCTCGAGCATGGACATCCAGTTAACTGACCATTGCATAGCTGCACATAACCTTCATCCTGTCCACTAGGGACAATAACGCTCTCTTGTGGTCCAGCTGCTGAACCACTGCTCCAGAACAAAAGATTCTGTACTAGCACTAGACCTAATCGTGACTGAAGTAAATGTGAGAGTTGCATTTGTATAGCCTTTTTAACAACCCCAGTTTGTGCCAAAATACCTTCGCAGCCAGTTAACTACATTTGAAGTACAATCTTTGATGTTATGTAGGAAGTATGTCAAAAGACTTGCGCACACAGCAATGTATTGAACAGGTCTTTTGTATCTGTTTTCGTTATGGAAAATACAAAAAAAGTCCCAAGAGTATTTGACAATGTAGATGTAAAAGGGAAATAGTAAAACAGTTGCAATCGAAAGGGAAAATACATCAGTAAAGCAGTTATAACTAATGGTTGATATGTCCCCTGCAGCTGATGGCCTGCAATTTAGTGCCTTAAAAGAAAAGATATTCAGTTATGAATTTTCAAAACTCCTTGGTTTCTATAAATATCCCAGTATATTGGAAAATTGCATTGTAACATCTCTGTTCAAGGAAGATGTGAAAAAGAAACTAATTCATCTGACCTTTGTCATAGAGAAAATATCAGAATCTGTTATTAAAGCGGTTTGAACAGGGCATTTAGCAAATCATAACTAATCACTCAGAGTCAACCTTTCTGTGAAAAGAAATTAAAACAGAAATTGCTGGAGAAAGTCAGTAGGTGTGGCAGCAGCTGTGGAGAGAAACAGACTCAATGTTTCAATCCAGTCGCCTTTGGAATTCCAGCATCCGCAGCACTTTACTTTTATTTGTGAAACTTTGCACAGTATTCCAGATGCAGTCTCACTCAGACCTAGTTTTGTGACACATTCTGACTTTTCTGCTGAAGTCCCCTTGCAATAAAACCATTGTTAACTTCTGCAAGATTCCTGGATTGCTGCCATAATATTTTCATCCTGTAACAATCCAAATATCCTGATCTTTTTGGATCTGGACAGAGACTTGAGGGATGATTTCTATGTAACAAGGAATATCACCTGTGAACTTAGCTTACAGCACAATTGAACGCCTAAGTATGGAAGCCCAACAATACTAAAAACTATATCAAATTATCACCAAATCAGTGACAGAACAGATCATCAGCTTGCCAAATACATACACAAATTTAGAAATACTACTCAGTGTGGATGAATTGAGATCTTCAGAATGTTATGTTGTGCAGTACTCTGGACAACTTTGTATAACCGTGATGTTTGAACCTGAAGAAGGAACAAGACAAGTACCAGCTTGCTCCTCGTATTCAATGGTAGGGAGGTGGGACTTGGGGGAGGGGCGTTGGAGATGCGATAGGTGGAAGGAGATCAAGGTGAGGGTGATAGGCCGGAGTGGGGTGGGGGCGGAGAGGTCAGGAGGAAGATTGCAGGTTAGGAAGGCGGTGCTGAGTTCGAGGGATTTGACTGAGACAAGGTGGGGGGAGGGGAAATGAGGAAACTGGAGAATTCTGAATTCATCCCTTGTGGTTGGAGGGTTCCTAGGCGGAAGATGAGGCGCTCTTCCTCCAACCGTCGTGTTGCTATGGTCTGGCGATGGAGGAGTCCAAGGACCTGCATGTCCTTGGTGGAGTGGGAGGGGGAGTTGAAGTGTTGAGCCACGGGGTGGTTGGGTTGGTTGGTCCGGGTGTCCCAGAGGTTTCTCTGAAACGTTCCGCAAGTAGGCGGCCTGTCTCCCCAATATAGAGGAGGCCACATCGGGTACAGCGGATGCAATAGATGATGTGTGTGGAGGTGCAGGTGAATTTGTGGCGGATATGGAAGTATCCCTTGGGGCATTGGAGGGAAGTAAGGGGGGAGGTGTGGGCGCAAGTTTTGCATTTCTTGCGGTTGCAGGGGAAGGTGCTGGGAGTGGAGGTTGGGTTGGTGGGGGGGTGTGGACCTGACGAGGGATTCACGGAGGGAGTGGTCTTTTCGGAACGCTGATAGGGGAGGGGAGGGAAATATATCCCTGGTGGTGGGGTCCGTTTGGAGGTGGCGGAAATGACGGCGGATGATACGCTGTACATGGAGGTTGGTGGGGTGGTAGGTGAGGACCAGTGGGGTTCTGTCCTGGTGGCGGTTGGAGGGGCGGGGGCTCAAGGGCGGAGGAGCGGGAAGCGGAAGAGATGTGGTGGAGGGCATTGTTGACCACGTCTGGGGGGGAATTGCGGTCCTTGAAGAAGGAGGCCATCTGGGTTGTACGGATTTGGAACTGCTCGCGGACACCTCCTCCTACTGCCCCCTTGACCATGACCCCACCTCCCACCACCAAACCACCATCTCCCAGACCATCCATAACCTCATCACCTCAGGGGATCTCCCATCCACCGCCTCCAACCTCATAGTCCCACAAACCTGCACCGCCCGTTTCTACCTCCTGCCCAAAATCCACAAACCTGACTGCCCCGGCCGACCCATTGTCTCAGCCTGCTCCTGCCCCACCGAACTCATCTCTGCATACCTCGACACGGTCCTGTCCCCCTTAGTCCAAGAACTCCCCACCTACGTTCGGGACACCACCCATGCCCTCCACCTCCTCCATGATTTTCGCTTCCCCGGTCCCCAACGCCTTATCTTCACCATGGACATCCAATCCCTGTACACCTCCATCCCCCATCACGAAGGACTCAAAGCTCTCCGCTTCTTCCTTTCCCGCCGTACCAACCAGTACCCTTCCACTGACACCCTCCTTCGACTGACTGAACTGGTCCTCTCCCTGAACAACTTCTCTTTCCAATCCTCCCACTTCCTCCAAACCAAAGGAGTAGCCATGGGCACCCGCATGGGCCCCAGCTATGCCTGCCTCTTCGTAGGATATGTGGAACAATCCATCTTCCGCAGCTACACTGGCACCACCCCCCACCTTTTCCTCCGCTACATCGATGACTGTATCGGCGCTGCCTCATGCTCCCACGAGGAGGTTGAACAGTTCATCCACTTTACCAACACCTCCCACCCCGACCTCAAGTTCACTTGGACTGTCTCAGACTCCTCCCTCCCCTTCCTCGACCTTTCTATTTCTATCTCAGGCGACCGAATCAACACGGACATTTACTATAAACCGACCGACTCCCACAGCTACCTAGACTACACCTCCTCCCACCCTGTCCCCTGTAAAAACGCCATCCCATATTCCCAATTCCTTCGTCTCCGCCGCATCTGCTCCCAGGAGGACCAGTTCCAAATCCGTACAACCCAGATGGCCTCCTTCTTCAAGGACCGCAATTCCCCCCCAGACGTGGTCAACGATGCCCTCCACCACATCTCTTCCACTTCCCGCTCCTCCGCCCTTGAGCCCCCGCCCCTCCAACCGCCACCAGGACAGAACCCCACTGGTCCTCACCTACCACCCCACCAACCTCCATGTACAGCGTATCATCTGCCGTCATTTCCGCCACCTCCAAACGGACCCCACCACCAGGGATATATTTCCCTCCCCTCCCCTATCAGCATTCCGAAAAGACCACTCCCTCCGTGAATCCCTCGTCAGGTCCACACCCCCCCACCAACCCAACCTCCACTCCCGGCACCTTCACCTGCAACCGCAAGAAATGCAAAACTTGCGCCCACACCTCCCCCCTTACTTCCCTCCAATGCCCCAAGGGATACTTCCATATCTGCCACAAATTCACCTGCACCTCCACACACATCATCAATTGCATCCGCTGTACCCGATGTGGCCTCCTCTATATTGGGGCGTCAGGCCGCCTACTTGCGGAACGTTTCAGAGAAACCTCTGGGACACCCGGACCAACCAACCCAACCACCCCGTGGCTCAACACTTCAACTTTCCCTCCCACTCCACCAAAGACATGCAGGTCCTTGGACTCCTCCATCGCCAGACCATAGCAACACGACGGTTGGAGGAAGAGCGTCTCATCTTCCGCCTAGGAACCCTCCAACCACAAGAGATGAACTCAGATTTCTCCAGTTTCCTCATTTCCCCTCCCCCCACCTTGTCTCAGTCAAATCCCTTGAACTCAGCACCGGCTTCCTAACCTGCAATCTTCTTCCTGACCTCTCCACCCCCGCCCCACTCTGGCCTATCACCCTCACCTTGATCTCCTTCCACCTATCGCATTTCCAACGCCCCTCCCCCCCAGTCCCTCCTCCCTACCTTTTATCTTAGCCTGCTGGACACACTTTCCTCATTCCTGAAGAAGAGCTTATGCCCGAAACGTCGATTCTCCTGTTCCTTGGATGCTGCCTGACCTGCTGCGCTTTTCCAACAACACATTTTCAGCTCTGATCTCCAGCATCTGCAGTCCTCACTTTCTCCTTCTCGTATTCAATGTCTAGTAATTCTTAACCCTGCCTTCGAGTTATCATCAACATGCATAGAAATGGTCAATTAAAGCAGTTACTTCTCTCTTGACACCACACTGGAAGGATGCAAAGGCTGAGTTAGCATTTCACTTCTTCCCCACTCCTCTCAATTTGCTCATTTATGATTTACAAATATAAACATTAAAATATTTGTTTGCAATTCTGAGAAAGATGAGAGTTAAGACTTGTGCTCAAATTCCTAGAGAATTTTTCTCTCTTCTTGCTGTCATTCATTTCTTCCTTCTGTCCTTTTCAGCAATGTCTCTAAGAGTTAATATGACATTAAAATGGATATATTTATGAGGATTCACTCATTAAACTGAAAATCTAGAACTGCTGAAATTCACATCATTGCACTGTTAGCATTTCATGTTTGAGTTGGAGATAATTCTGGAGAATGCGTCTCTTTACAGATGCTATTGTTTCATAAGATTAAGCAGGTTGTGTTTATGGATATTGTCTACACGTATATAGAGGCCCCAAAGTAACTGAATGAAAAAGGCTTCAAAAGGCAAATATTACCATTTCTGTGGCTTCAGTTTTATGTTTTGCATTAGAAATTCAGGTACATAGTTCAACACCTCTGTTTTGTAAATGCATGAATTTTTGGTTCTAGTTGAAATCCATATTGATATTAAAGGGGCTGTCTGGAAAGCACTTGAAAATGTTGAACTACTTGGACCTTGTCTGGATTAAGAAGAGTTTAGATTAGATTACGTGCAGTGTGGAAACAGGCCCTTCGGTCCAACAAGTCCACACCAACTCGCAACCCACCCATACATTTACCCCTTCACCTAACACTACGGGTAAATTAGCATGGCCAATTCACCTGACCTGCACATCTTTGTGACTGTGGGAGGAAACCCACGCAGACACGGGGAGAATGTCACCTGAGGTGGGAATTGAACCTGGATCTCTGGCGCTGTGAGGCAGCAGTGCTAACCACTGTGCCGCCCATAAAGTTTGCTTTGTTATTTCTTCAGAAATAAACTCAACAGTTTTATGTGTGCTGTGGTTTATCTGTTCTTTATTGGAAATCAAGGCTCAAGTAAGCAAATGCGAGGTCTTGCACTTTGGAAAAAAGAATACAGGCATGGACTACTTTCTAAACGGTGAGAAAATTCATAAAGCGAAAGTACAAAGGGATCTGGGAGTGCCAGTTCTGGATTCTCTAAAGGTTAACTTGAGTCGGTGATTAAGAAAGTGAATGTAACATTGTCATTTATCTCAAGAGGGTTGGAATATAAAAGCAGCAATGTGCTTCTGAGGCTTTATAAAGCTTAGTTAGGTTTCATTTAGAGTTTCATTTGGGGCGGCACGGTGGCGCAGTGGTTAGCACTGCTGCCTCACAGCGCCAGAGACCTGGGTTCAATTCCCAACTCAGGCGACTGACTGTGTGGAGTTTGCACATTCTCCCCGTGTCTGCGTGGGTTTCCTCCGGGTGCTCCGGTTTCCTCCCACAGTCACAAAGATGTGCGGGTTAGGTGAATTGGCCATGCTAAATTGCCCGTAGTGTTAGGTTAAAGGGGGTAAATGTAGGGGTATGGGTGGGTTGCGCTTCGGCGGGTCGGTGTGGACTTGTTGGGCCGAAGGGCCTGTTTCCACACTGTAAGTAATCTAATCTAATCTACTGTGTCCAATTTTGGGCCCCACACCTCAGGAAGGACATACTGACATTGGAGTTTGTCCAGCAGAAATTCAGACAGATGATCCCTGGAATGGTAGGCCTAACATATGATGAACGGCAGAGGATCCTGGGATTGTTTTCACTAGAGTTTAGAAGATTGAGGGGAGATCTCATAGAAACTTACAAGATAACATATGGCTTTGAGAGGGTGGACGCTAAGAAATTGCTTCCATTAGGCGGGGAGACTAGGACCCCTGGGCACAGCCTTAAAATTAGAGGGGGTCAATTCAGAACAGAAATGTGGAGACATTTCTTCAGCCAGAGAGTGGTGGGCCTGTGGAATTCATTGCCGTGGAGTGCAGTGGAGGCTGGGACACTAAATGTCCTCAAGGCAGAGATTGATAAATTCAAGGAATTAAGGGCTACGGGGAGAATGCGGGTAAGTGGGGTTGAAATGCCCATCAGCCATGATTAAATGGCGGAGCGGACTCGATAGGCCGAATGGCCTTACTTCCACTCCTATGTCTTATTGTCTTATGGTCTTATGGTCCATATAGGTTGCTTCTTCTGTAATATTCTCCCCACTCAACTACTGCTCTGTCATTTCCCACCTACTAATTTCTCTGCTACTGACCAATATAGAACTGTCTTGATCAACATTCTGAAACAATAGACACGTAAGAGGAACATTCCACAACAGCTTTACTCAATAACACTTCCAAATGTACATTCACAATTCAAGTCCAAGATGGTCCAAGATAGTGATGGAAATGTGTTGCTGGAAAAACGCAGCAGGTCAGGCAGCATCTAGGGAACAGGAGAATCGACGTTTCGGGCATTAGCCCTTCTTGAAGAAGGGCTAATGCCCGAAACGTCGATTCTCCTGTTCCCTAGATGCTGCCTGACCTGCTGCGTTTTTCCAGCAACACATTTCCATCTCTGAACACCAACATCTGCAGACTTCACTTTCTCCTGGTCCAAGATAGTGGCAGACTCACATGCTCCAGCTGGAGCTTGTCCGTTCTGTCTGTTCAACTTCTTCTTTCCTTCTCCTTTTCTTCCTCTTAGTGCTTTTCTTTTCCACTTCTTCTTTTTCCTCTTTGACTCCAAGCCTCCGGCATTAACTCCTGGCATTTGGCAGTGAATCCCAACTTCTGGCGAGCAATGATTCCCAACTTCCGGCGACAATACCTGGCTTCTAATGGTGACTCCCAGCCTGGCGCAGTGGTATCCCACAGTGACCTCCTGGTGTTGGCTTGGTGACCTCTTGGCACGGTGCAGCAGCCTCCCAGCATGGCACGATGACCTCCTAACTTCTCTCAATGGCCTCCTGGCATGATGTGGCAACCTCCCTGACCTGTACTAGCAACTTTATCCCGTAGGGGTCTCCAATCGTGTCGTGGCATGGCAACCTTCATGCCTGGCACAGTGGCCTCCTCCCGTATGGGCCTCCAGACATGGTTTGGCATGGTGACCTCCATGCCTGGTGCAGTGGTCTCCTCCCATGAAATGTGGGCTTTAATGGCATGGCAAAAAATTGCTGCTCATTCTTAATAAGCCTTGAAGTGAGTGGCTTGCTATGCCATTTTAGATGGCAGTTACAAATTCAATCATATTGTTGTTGTTCTGGAGACAAATATAAACCAGACCAGGTAAGGACAACAGATTTCCTTCCCTGTTGTGAGCAGGTGGGTTTCTATGACAATTGATATGATATTATCACAGATGGCTGGCTTTTCATTCAAGATTTATTAACTATATTCAAATTCAATATGCTATGGTCATATTTAAACTCATGTCCCCAAAACATTAACCTCAGATTACTAGTTCAGTGATATTATCACTATACCACTATCTTCTCAATGTGCCGATAACATTAGTAAACATTTTAGACTGAGTTAAGCAGGAATCTTGAGTGCTTAGTAATGAGCGATGGGCCTGCAGTACTTTAGTAACAGAGCTTGGTGGTGTGATGTGTCAAAATTGGACTTGAAGTTGCATTAATTGACTTAACCACTTCTATAATGTCATTAGACTTTTTACAGCTCTGCAACCAGTCTCTCAGGGCTAGATGGAATATGTGCCTTCAGGGTTTCAACATCTCTGATGGAAATATCACCCCATCATCTCCCCACCCCTCCCTCCTTCCCTCTTCCATCAATCTCCAGCAACACATTGAAGAACAATGGACCCTTTTTTTCTGCTTTACTTACAACCTCCTAAACTGGTGAACTACAGTTGCACATAGCCAGAACACTTTGCATCACAGCTGTGGTCCAAGTCTACTCCACTGTATTTTGTTACTTTACCTCATGATCCGGTGACACACAATACTTGTGGATCTGCAATTAACATCCACCATGTGGGTTGTGTCAGGCATGTTTATGTTCACTCCCACTGAATTGCTCTATATTATGCCCCACATTGCTCTGCTTATTATATACTGTAAATTTATGAGATGCAAACAGTTGTGAAAAACTCCAAACTTTGCATTCACAAATAGCTGAAAACACAAAAAAACAACTAAAATGGGAGAGAACACTCTGGGAAATGGCAGCATATGTTCAAAGAGGTAATATTAACTAATTATCTAGATTAATTGATCTTGGGACACAGGAAAATTAAATAACCAGTGCTTGTTTCTTCAACAAGAGCAATCCTTGACTTCATACACAATGAACAGTGCTGTTTTATATCTCACAGAGAGTGTATCAATACTCCTTTTAAAATTATTCTCACATTATCCCTGTATCATAGCATGTGACCTGAAGGTATAGAGGTTTCGTACTCTATCTTGCCCTGATGCAGCCATTTTACTGTCAGCATGCTGCTCTGTTCTAAGCTAATATCTTAGTGTTAGATCATACAGTCATGTTCCTAAAGAATGTAACCTTTCTACATAATAGTTAACTGTAATAAATGCCTGTTGACTTTTCAGTGCCATAGTCTCCACAACCAGATTTTATATTATAAAACATAAAACAAGCATTAGCACATCAGATAAAATACACAGTTGGGGCAAACCTACATCATGGTAACAACAGCCGCCATCTATGAAAAGCAAACATTCAGAAATCTAATTGAAGGTAAACCAGAAAATAGCTTTGGACAACAGAGAATTCAGACAAAGAGATAGTTTAAAATTATTCAGTAGCATTAATTCCTGTCAATATTGGCAGCTGTGCAGGTATGCCAATAGGGAACTGACCACTAAAACGACAGAGCCTATTTCTTTATGGTTAGAATATAAGTTCCATTGAGATACAAGAAACCTCCAAGAGTGCCTTACTGAACAATAGAAATATTTAAAATTATAAATGCAACTAGAACAAAAGGCAATAAGGCTCTGCCTCTTCCTTTTTTAACAAAAAGTCAAACATGAGAGTTCAATGACTCAACTTAAAAAAAAATAGTCAAACGGTTGCAAAGCCCAGTTGCCAAGTGCCCTCAGAAGTAAATGCCTCTTAAAAATACCAAACAATAAGTGGCTCTTTACATTTAGAAGGCTCACACATGTCCAGATGTCAGTAGGTTCTTCCATTTTCTAAGTCTTATTTGCCATTGGAAAGGAGGGGCTTTGCAGAATTAACACATCCGGTCTTTCCATCATAGATGTTCAAAAAAGATCTGTAAAATTCTTGAATGGCAGTTGAAGATAAGAATTAACTTCAGGATTACAAGGTTCCAACTCATGCAGACAGCGACCCCAAGAGACTATTGACCAATTTGTTGGGAAGATGCACAGCAAAGGACATGAATCTTTTCCAGAGTGGAGCTATATAAATGGCTTATCACTCCTACAACACAAATTAAAGATATTAGGAAGGAACTTTTGGAATGTAAAGGGAAATACCATTGATGCATTACTTGAGGATGACAGAGTTTAGATTAGAGCGGTGCTGGAAAAGCACAGCAGGTCAAGCAGCATCATAAAACAACGAAACCCTGGAACATTGAGCAGCCAGTCCTGTTCCTCCCTCAACCAAGTCTCTGTAATGGCCACGGCATCATCGTCATATAGTCCCATAAATAAAAGTGAAATGTTGCATTTTGGTGACGCAAACCAGGGTAGGCCTTCTTCAGGTAATTCTAGGGTGCTGGACAGTGTTGCTGAACAAAGAGACCTATGCGTCCAAGTGCATAGTTTGTTGAAATTGATGTTGCAGGTAGGTAAGGTGTTTTATTCGTCAATTCATTGAGTATAGGAGTTGGGATGTCATGTTTTGACTGTATAGAACATTGGTGAGACCACTTTCAGAATATTGCATTCAAGTCTGGTCTCACTGTTATTTAATTCGAAAGGATTCAAAGAAGATTTACATGGATGTTGCTGGGATTGGAGGATTTCAGCAATAAAGACAGACTTAATAGGCTGAGGCTTTTTTCCCTGTAGGAGGTTGAATAGTGACCTTACAGAGGTTTATAAAATCATGAGGGGCATGGATAGGGTAAATAGACAAGGTCTTTTTCTTCGGGTGGGGGAGTCCAGAACTAGAGGACATAAGTTTAGGGTGAGAGCGGAAAAGTTTAAAAGGGATCTAAAGAGCAACTTTTTCATGCAGAGGGTGGTTCATGTATGGAATGAGCTGCCAGAGGAAGTGGTGGAGGCCGGTAAAATTACAACATTTAAAAGGCTTCTGGATGGGTATATGAATAGGAAGGGTTTAGATGGATATGGGCCAAGTTCTGGCAAATGGGAACAGATATGTTTAGGATACCTGGTTGGTGTGGGCGAGTTGGATCAAAGGGTTTTTTTCTCTGCTGTATAACAATGACCTTATGAAATGATCATATCCAAAAAACAAAAAAGACAATGCTGTCCTTGCTGCCATCACAGCAGTTTCTTTCAGTGAGGACCTGCTTGGTGAAATTAAGAGATTTGTCTTGAATGTGGTGGAAATAGCATAGTTATTCCCTCAATATCTATAGCCTCCTGCTGAGAAGCTTTGTCCCCCTCTGTTTCCTTCTTCCATGAGCTTGCCTGAAGTTTGGTACAGCATTGTTTTGCTTTGCCAGTCACACTGTATTTCCAGGGGAAGCCCAGTCACACCAGCATGTACAGAAGGAAATTATTATCCAGAGTGTGACATAAAATATAGTGCAAGATAAACTAGTGTTATGAAGGTGTAAGGATGATTTGGAGATGCCGGTGTTGGACTGGGGTGTACATGTGGGTTTGTGTGTGTGTGTTGGGAGGAGGCGTTTGGGGGGTTGCAAGTGTCTGTGAGAGAGGGTGTATATGTGTGTGTGTGTGTGTGTGAGTGTAAAAGGGTCTAAGTCTGTGAGAGGTGTGTGTGTGTGTGTGTACGTGTGTGTGTATGTGTATTGCAATGGGGTCACCTGTAGTGTGACATGAACCCAAGGTCCCAATTGAGGCTATCCTCATGGGTACCAAACTTAGCTATCAGCCTCTGCTTGGCCACTTTTTGCTGCTGCCTGTCCCGAAGTCCACCTTGGATGATGGTCACCCAAAGGTCTGAGGTCGAATGTCCTGGACCACAGAAGTGTTCTCCAACTGGGAGGGAACACTCCTGTCTGTTGATTGTTGTGCAGTGCCCATTCATCCGTTACTGTAGCCTCTGCTCAGTACCAAACCAATGCTTGGTTACTTTGGAGTTTGGTTCCCCATGTTGTAACACTAGACTGCTCTCTGTAGAGTTTTTAAAATTTAGCTGATTAACTCTCTTATGAACCAGACCAATCCCTCTCAAAACATCTCAAGCAGGTAGCCTAGCCCCTAAGTTTTCCTTATTTTAAAGGCAAGTGGCAACCTTTGTATTCTGGATACAATTTGATTGATCAAACTATCAGACTTGAAGCATTACACACTTTATTCATACACTATTGTTAAAATACAGATGAAATAAAAAGAAAAGAAAAGAATTAACTTACTGTAACTCTATGTCTAGATTAGAGTGGTGCTGAAAAAGCACAGCAGGTCAGGCAGCATCCAAGGAGCAGGAAAACCGATATTTCGGGCAAAAGCCCTTCATCAGGAAATGGTAAAGTTCGCCTTACTGTAATTCTATACCGAAACACTTAACAAAATAATAAGCTACTCATTAACTGTTCCAATATAGTAATATCCCATAAGCACATCCTTGGCAAAGACAAATTCAGTAACGTAGATTGTCTCAGATTCAATTCTAGCAGCAGGAAGTGAACTCAAACTTTTAGCTGTAACAAAGAGAGGGCGAGAGATATAGCACCTTTCACAAACCCAACAGCTACTGAAAGCTAGACTAAAAATCCTGGCTCAGTGGGTGCATGATCACACCCATTCAGGCTGCTTTCATTGTTTCCAATTTTACAAAAGCCACAAGGCCTCACAAGTTGTTTACTTTATTGGCTTGAAGCAAAGTGGTTGGCACCTCTGTCTCAATCTCTCTTCTTAAAAGAAACCATTATAAAATATACATTTTAAAGCCATAGTCACTGCTAAAATTGTGTAAATTGTAATAGCAGTGATAACTTAGTGATTTACTCATAATTCTTTCAAATGGCATTGGGGATGTTTTCCCCAATTAGACTGTTTAGATGCATGCTTGGAGCAGGTGGGACTTGAACCCAGGCCCTCTGGTTCAGAGGTAGGAACGCCATCCATTACATCAAAAACACAATATTTTTCCACCTTGCACAAAGGTGCATTTTATTTAATACAGCCTGGAAGGACTTTTAAAAAAAAATTAACCTACTTTTCTAATCAATCTGTTCAGAAATGGTATTACATACCTCTGAAGCAGGTGGGGACATTACCAGCGAGCTACAACAGGGTCCCCTGGCAGAGTTATTCATGCTTGTTAATACCAAATTTAGCTGCTCAAAGTTGTCAGGAGTAAAGAGTTTCAAAATGGTAGTGGTGGTTTTAGTGTTGTTTGCTGATTTATATCATGATCTTGCTGCTTGGTGTCAGATTTAGACACAATCCTAAAAGACTTTGAACAAAGTAATCAAGAGCATGTTAAAATTAGGCTGGCTATTTTATGTCGGTAAAAAGGTCTTCTTGAATTTCTACACTGAGTTTACCCCATCAACAATATTACTGATCAACGGATTTGTATAGTTTAGTCAAGATAACTACAACAATTGTTTGGCTTGTAGTATTTTTTGAAAATCATAGGATTTTGTAAATTTTCTTTGGATTGAAATAAAAACAATTTGCTATTTGTGTTTAATGTATGCTTCAGGATGCAGTATTGATATGCAAAATGTATGCTGTAATGCTAATTTTCTTTTCCTCATCAATTAATGTAATGCAAATAATGATATATAATTTTAGTCATTATATCTGCACTGTAAATCGATGTTAATGAAGTAAAATGTGCTAGATGGCAAGCTACGCTGAAGTATAAAAAAATTCTATTTATGTATGACTATCAACATTTCCACATTGATATTCACCAGAGGATTGTCAGCTAAATTTAAAAGAGCATTAGGGCACACGTTTTTCTCCAACAGTCCTCTTGAGAGCAGGTATGACGCACAGACACAGATAGCTGCGGAGGAGAGAAAATGCTCAAAGATAAACCCTCTCTATTCTCTTTGCCCAGTTCATTTAACAAGAAGGTTTTTTTGTAATTTTAAACAAAAGGAAGGATTTCTGCACATTTTCTTGAACAAATTTCCTCCTTATATTTGCAGCTATAATTTTTGGATGACTGTATTTTACAAATAGATATAGAATTTATTGTCATATGTATTTTTTATAAGAAAAATACAATGAAAAGTGTTCTAAGTTGCCCTACCATGGCGTCTATAAATAAAGATAATGGAAAACAAAACGTTCTGACAAACGTGGAGAATAAATTAAAAAATCCTGTCCCAGTGTGGAGCTTACTTTTAAAAAATAAAGGCCATTAGAGCAGAGATCTAAACTTTCCAATCAACTTACCTTCTTGTGAGATGTAATTTTAGCTTGTTTTTTAAAGCAACTGAGTGGAACGTCCATGGAAAACAACCTGGGGCAATGGGGAGGGGGTGGGGAGGCCAAAGCTGCTAAATTTGCATGCCAGGTTCCAATAACATAGTCAAAGTCCACATACAATATAACCCTCAATTCTGTGTAGGGAAGCTGTTGTAGAGTCTCCATCAGCCTAATTTGGTTGCAAGTAAATCTGGAACTAGAGAAAGATCAGTTGAGCAAGTTATTGTAGTTATTTTGTTTAATTTTATTTCAAGGGAAGCAAGTGTGCTTCTCCAGGCCCGATACAAAAACAGTGGCTGCTTTAGGTCTATGCTTCCCTCTCCACTGATACGATTCTGATCTTCGTATTAACATTCCCTTAGGTATCAGATTATACTCATCCACTGTCCAAAATCTCTCTCCTCCTGACCAGTTAATATTTTCCATTGGTTTCAGATGACAGACTGAGAGCTAGTTCAAGAGGCTAAAATTTGGATTTGACCCTTTGTTGGGGCACAGGACACATAACATGATGTGTGATTATTCCATGCCCAGTCCACTTAATAATACAACACACAAATTTTATCCTGCTTGTTCAAAAATGCAGTGTGCAGCCCAGTGCAAAGCACACTGATGACAGGCTATATGATCAGCCAGTTCATAAGATCATTTTTTCCGAATGATGTACAACTGGACTGCCCTTCTTAATCCAGCATTCCTTTTACTCTAACATCTTGGACAATAATCACGTTTCGGTTAATCGTTCAACTTACACTGATAATGGAGGTAATTGCACTGTCCAGTTTTGTGTGGCTTTGCCTCTAGCAGGATGTTTACCTGATGCAGCAATGTTTATGTTATCCATTTAAACATAGAAAACTGGGTATAGATATCATGGTTTTGAAGATAGAACTGACATCATTTGGACATAACTATTATGTACAAGCATTACATTCTTTAGGCACATAGCATCTGGGCTAACATTAGCCTATTAGATTACAACAGAGCATCATACTAAAAGTAAGGTGTCATCCTCAAGTAGGCAAAAGTGAGGACTGCAGATGCTGGAAGGCCAGAGTTTAGATTAGAGTGGTGCTGGAAAAGCACAGCAGGTCAGGCAGCATCCGAGGAGAAGGAAAATTGCCCAAAACATCAATTGAATTTTTCGAGGAGACGATGAAGGTGATCAGTAAGGATAGAGCAATGCATGTTGTGAACATGGATTTTAGTAAGGCTTTCAGCAAGGTCCCAAATGGTAGGCTCATCCAGAAGATTAGGATGCATGGGATTATCATGACTTGGCCATGTGGATTCAGGATTGGCTCATCCTTAGAAGGCAGAGGGTAGTAGTGGAAGGTTATTTTTCAGGCTGGAGGGCTGTGACTAGTGATGTTCGGTAGAGACTCATAGTGGGACCTCTGCTGTTTATGCTATACATAAATAACTTGGATGAAAGTGTAGATGGGTATGTTAGTAAATTTACAGAAGATGTAAAAATTGGAGGAGTTGTGGATAATGTAGAAGGTTGTCAAAGGAAAGAGCGGGGTATCAATCATTTGCAGATAAGGGCAGAGAAATGATAGATGGAGTTTAATCTGGGTCAGCGTGACATGCTGCACTTTGGAAGATCAAATGTTAAGGAATAGTATACAATTAATGGCAGAGCCCTGAACAACATTGATATACAGAGGGATCTTGGGGTTCATGACCATAGCTCCATGAAAGTGGCCGCTCAAGTAGATATGTTGGTAAAGAAGGCATATGACATGCTTGCCTTTATTGGTCAGGGAATTGAGTACAAGAGTCAGAATGTCATGTTGCAACTTTATAAGACTTTGGTTAGGCCACATTTAGAGTACTGCATTCAATTCTGGTCACCACATTACAGCAAAGATGTGGAGGCTTTGGAGAGGGTGCAGAAGAGGCTTACCAAGATGCTGCCTGGATTAGAGAGTATGAATTATAAGGAAAGGATAGAAAAACTCAGGTTGTTTTTTTTCTGGAGCTGCCATGTTGAGGAGAGACTTGATAGAAGCCTACAAAATTATGAGCTGTACAGATATGGTTTGCAATCAGAATCTTTTTCCCACAGTTGAAATGTCTAAAACTGGGTGGCATGCATTTAAGGTGAGAGGGGAAGTTCAAAGGAGATGTGAGGGGAAATTTCTTTTTAAGAGAGAGTGGTAGGAGAGTGGAACATGCTGCCATGGGTGATGACGAAGGTAGTTGCAATGGGGGTGTCTAAGATACATTTAGACACGCAAATGATAAACAATGGAGGAATATGGACCAAGGGCAGATAGAAGAGATTCGTTTAACTTGACGTCATCTTTGGTACAGCACCATTGTTCTGTACAATTCTAAGTTCTATCTAAATTAAGCTCCATCTGCTACTCCTCAGCCCATTGGCCCACCTGATCAAGGTCTCTGTATACTCTGATATAGCCTCTTCACTTTCCACTAAACCTCCAATTTTAGTGTCATCTGCAAACTTACTAACCATGCCTCCTATACAGTATTCACATCCAAATTATTTATGTAAATGACAAAAAGCAGTGGACCTAGCACCGATCCTTGTAGCAGAACCTGGTCACAGACCTTCAGTCTAAGAAGAAACCCTCTTTCACCATCCTGTGTCTCCAGTTGGCTAGTTCTCCCTGGATTCCATGTGATTTCATCTTGCTAACCAGTCTACCATGGTTGAAGTCCATATAGACAATGTCTACTGCTCTGCCTTCATCAATTTTCTTTATCACCTCTTCAAAAACTCAATCGAGTTAATCAGACATGACTTCCCATGCACAGGTTAACGATCCCTGACGATCTCTAATCAGTCCTTGCCTTTCCAAATGCATGTAAATCTCATCCCTCCAACAACTTATCCATCAAAGAGATTAGGTTCACTGTTCTGTAGATCCCAGATTTTCTCTACCATCTTTCTAAAATAATAGATGGCAAGGTAAGTACCATTGCTCTTCTCTGATGACATTTGAGCAGTTGCTGGTGATCTGTCTCTTGAATGGGTATAATCCTTCAGTTCTAGGTATAACACAATGCTGCTAAGGGGTGATGTTCCAGGGTCTTGACCAGGAATGACAGTACAGTTCTATATAGGAAAGAATGTGACTTGGAGGGAAACTTGTAGATATGATATTCTCAGGTGTCTTCTGCCTTCATTATTCTAGTTTGTAGTGACTGTATGTTTGAAATTAGCCTTGACGACTTACTGCTTTATAAGATGATGATAAAGGTAAAGTCACCATTGTCCCAAGCTGCACTCCAATTAGAGAACGAGAGAGAGAATTGACTGGTGGTATTTTAACCTGTGGGTCACTGCTTTGCAGCAAGGAGCAAGATTGAGAAGACAGCACCTTCATGGTAACCTCAGCCGGTACAGGAATTGAACACTTGCTTCTGCGTTGTGTCATTGGTCAAGAGAATAAAGTTTAACATGGTAAATGGAGCGTAGTAAAAAGGTCTGCTTTGTCCTTGATATCAAACAGCCGCTGAAACTGTACTCATCCAGGAAGTGAGGGTATTTCATCACACTTCTGACTCGTGCCTTGTAGATGATTTACAGGCTTTAGGGAGACTGAGATTCAGTTACTTGAACAGCAATCCTAGCCTGTGCTCTGTTCTTGTAGTCATATTATCAATGGTAATGCCCAAGATATTAATAGTGGGGGAATTCAGTGATAGTTTTGCTATTTAATTTCAAGTGAACTTGCTTAGATTCTCTGTTGTTAGAGATGCTCATTGCCTCACACTTGTTTGATTAACTATGAACTGATTGCTGAGGATCAAAGGTGAATACTTGAGAAAGGTAACTGTGAAGAATGGCAGCAAGAGATAAAAATGTTGAAGTTGAGTATGAGTGCTGACTGTTGAAATTGAGGTTTAAGGAAGTGGCTAGAGAGAAAGGAATACATGTGACAGCAAGATGTGTCAGTCATTGGACTGCTGTGCGGGAGAACTCCAGGAAATGAAAGAGAGAGATCACTGCCAATTGAGATTTACAGGACACGTACCTTCCTGGACCTCATGAGGTCTTTAAACATCTTTTGGCAATGGACCCAGGCCCTTGATACAACAGTTCAGCTACTGATCAGTCCTACAATTTTCAGCCATGCAAGCCCTGCTGTTGTTGACAGTTCAGATAGAGATCATTATTTATTACACGAGGTGTGTTAACTTGCTTGTCCTTCCTCATTGATCTGGGAACTGGAGGTGGCCTGCTCACTTTGTTCTGGAAAAGAACAATCACTGGATGTGTGAAATGAAGATTAAAATTTGAAGTTCGAAAATGTTCCTGCCATTAAGGCAATGAGAAAATATTTTATGTTAGCTTTGTGCCAGAAATAAATTGGATTAAGTAAAGTTGACTGCTAATTAAAATTATATTCAGAGCTGTTCCCATATAAATGCTTAATTGGTTTATAAAAAAACACCATCATTAATCCAAGGAAGAATTGACTATGAGCCTGGTAGGCATTCCTACAAATAAAGCTAATTGGAATTTCTGCTTTATTCTCCAATGTTAATTCCTTCAACTGTCATGGTTTTGCAGAAACATACCCTTTCCCTCTGAATTCAATTTAAATGCTCTTCCTGTCTTTCACTGGGAGAGTAGCTCCCTCACCAACACATATTCTTTATGATTAATAGCAATTGTAATTTGTCAAATCCAATATTTTAATAGCTGATCTTTTAGAACATTGTTAATGGGTGGATTGCAGCCTGATTATTTTGGTTAAATACTAAGATGGAATATTGTTTATTGTGACCTGGCTTTCTTAAGGAACTGTGTAATTAATGTCAGCTGAGGCTGTTTGCTATCAAATAGATGTTAATTGTCTATAAAAGCTTTATTGGATGTGAAGCTAGTTGTAATTTTCTGGCTTTTTGTGGATATTTCTTGGGTTAAAAGAAAGTAGGATAAACCATTTTTATAGATATTTTTAACATTTTGTGGTCGAATATTTGTAACTTATGCAAGACCTGTGAATTTTGTGTTTCAAATACTTCAGGCATCATTCTGTAAAGATTATGGCCTGAATGTAACCGGAAATTGGCAAAAATCAAATTTGTCCATATTCATGGAAGGTTTCTCTCTGTGAGCCCTAGTGCAAATTCTCAAGTTGTTCTCTGAAACTTTCCTCATTAGCTGTGCACTACGTCTCTCATGTTCCACTTGTCCTATCTCTCCTCTCACCAGAGGTGGGAGTACTTGTCACTGCCAAGAACCTTGGGTTTCCTAGCTTCAGTGCTATATAGAAAACACAGCACACCAGGTGAAGCACTGTCAATCCACAGTTGCCCTGCACAATCCTTCATCTGATGAATTTTCCTTGAGAAAGTGGAAATAGACAATTTGGCATTCCAACCTGCCAATAGGGATCTGGAGGCCCTGGTTGTTAGGGTAATGCTGAGGAGGCTTTTCCCCTTCCCCAAAAATCAACAGTGAAGCTCACTGGATCCTGCCAGCTTGTTCCAAAATTAACACCAGGGTCATTGTGGCATTGATAGTCCAGAGGAACTTGGAAAAATCAGCAAAAAAAGTAATTGACTTTCTCCATTCCATGAGGTTAGTACCACCAACTTCTCTCTGCTATCACACCAACTCTATCACTGCACTCACCTCCCACCTCACTTTCAGGGTCTCCACTGTCATAATTGCTTGCAAAATATTCCTTCACGTTTTCACCTGCATCAATCTCCCAGACTACCAAACATATATGCCTTCTGCACTATCTACTTACTCCCCCACCTACACAAGTTCCAACAGCTGAGTCAGCCACTTCCATATCCGTCAATCTCTCGCTTTGTCCCTTTCTGGGAGAACACAACCTACAATAAGGCAGAGAACACAAAGATGGATGGTGAGGTACCCAGCATTAATCCTCTCACCTCCAACAAGGAGAGGATCCTTGTCCTAGTTGATGAGGACAATGGCTGATCATATGGTGATACAGAAACATACGCATCGCAAGTCATCAAACAAGAATCATTGCTCATTGATGTGCTGCTCTCTGATTACTGTCATTACTGTCATTATATTCTAACATTTCTGAACTACCACTAAATTTCATGACTTCTCTTTTTGTATCTACTGTAGATACCAGTGACATCTGCACAGTTTCCACCCTCAGGAGGGCAGCCCCACAAAACATTGTTTCCTTCTTCATGTCTGAGGAGGGAAATTCAGATCGACTGATCACTGATGCACAAGCAAGGCTGTCTTCTGCACCCTTCACCAGATACTGATATCATGTGGGAATATTAGTTAGATTAGAGTCAAGAGCACCTGCTAGTAAACACAGCTCTTCCAAGTTTCTGCAGCTGGCTGAGAAAGAAAGATTCCTGGTGTTTGGCACTTTGAGGACTGGTGAAGAACAGGTAGCTGCTCAGCCCCAGGTAACAGAAGACCAAATGGTGTTGGCAAGTTTTAACTTCATTCAAATGCTCAAGCAGTCACAGGAGCAGCAGGTAGATTTGTTGATATCACTGGTCAAAAAGACTCAAATGTTAAAGGGCTTCACCAATGCTGCTTGTACCATACTACCGCTGGGTACAAGCATCAACTGCCTCCATTGACAAGTTAGTGGTTGCCATGGGGAGTCACTTTCAGCATGCTAGTGTCAGCTGGATATACATGTAGCCTGCACTGCATCATTTCAGCCATTGGTGGTCAGCACCTGCAGCAAAGTGACATGGAGAGAAAGGGCTCTGACATCACTTCGGATGCCCATTCCTCACAAGGACACGGGATGATGCCATTGGTACCCAGTCAGAGTTGGAAACACATACAGACCATCCAGAAGTCTCCTCTCAGGACACTTCAAAGGTGGGGGGGCCTTTCACTTCCCCCCTGACTGCTACCCTCAGCCCTTTGGGATGCAAGCAGATGGCAGACCAAGACACACTCAACATGTCTAGGCCCCCTTGCCACAATTCCGACAGGCTGTAATGTAGAGTAGGCTCCTTCCAATCCAGCTGCAGAGCTCAGGACTGCACCAAGACATAGTTGGAGGGAAAGAGAGATGAAGACTTTCTAAAGGTACATAGGTGGCACTGATAAAACCTTCTTGAAATACATTTGTAAATATCAACTATATGAGTAAATGTCACTTTAGCTGCAACTGGAACATTGAAAGTACAGAGGGTAGCCATCCTTAGTGTCACAGAATTTTTTATGATCCAAGGTGTAAAGTGAGCAGTTTCTGCATAATGTGAAGACTATGCCACTATCGAAGATGATTTCTACTTTGGCAACTGAGGGGATTTTATCCAGGCTGCTTTAAATTGCTTGTGTTTCGCAGCCATTATTGGAATTGATTCATAATGCTTCAAATGATGTGGTCAAGAGTGCTTCGGGCCAGGATTTGTACTACACACAGTTAGTCAATGTATAAGGTTGCCATAATAGCATTTTGTGATCGACACTACGAGAGAGTTTATTTAATGCTGTTGCCCATGGTAGGGCCTCATATTGGACAAGAGTAGAACCCCCTCTTTCGGAGAATGAAGGGCATAACCTAGCCACTTTAGGTTTGGTGGCAGCCATTTTCACTTCAATTTTGCACTTGATTTTTGAATCACGATGAAGGTAAACAGTGGTCTCACTTCATGGAGTGAGTCACAGACACAGCCACTCATTCCAGGTGACCCTTTGCAAATCATCATATTACTCTCATGGTTGCCCTTCAAGTCTTCCCCACTTTCCCACCCAACACATTTATTTAATTGTTCATCTTACCCCCCCAATTCCCAGACATATGTTGCCGGTTCTACCAATCCACAGTCTCCTCATCAAAGCCAAGATGGTTTGTCTGTTGCCCACCCTGACCCCAACACCCTTGCCCTGTCATGCTCCATAGTCTCCCCGCTTATATGTTGCATTCACCTTTCACAATTGTTTTCTCCACTGCATCCCAGTATTCTGCCTCCAATCCACCAATTAAGCTTCCCTATGTTATTCCCCCCCACCCCACCCCTGCCCTGTCTGCCTTCCACAGGGACCATTCCCTCCGGGACACCTTGGTCCACTCTTCTTTCAATTCAAACACTCCCCCACAGCCCCATGTCACTTCCCTTGCAAACACCAAACGTGTAACACCTGCACATTTACCTCTTCCCGCCTCAGTATCCAAGGACCCAAACATACCTTCCAGATGAAGCCACACTTTGCCTGCAATTCTCACAATCTAATTTGCTGCATTCGCTACTCCCAACATGGTGTCCCATTCCATTAAGGAAACAAAGCATAGACTGGTAACCACTTTGAAGAGCATCTATGGTCTGCCTTCAAAGAAGACCTTGAGCTTCCTGGTGCCTGCCACTTTAACACACTACCCTGTTCCCTGGCCAACATCTCTGTCTCAGGCTTGTTGCAGTGTTCCAGTGAAGCTCAGCACAAACTGGAAGAACAACAACTATTTTCCACTAGAGGACCCTGCAGCCACCTGAACTCAATATCAAGTTCAATAATTTTAGGACCTGACATCTCCCGTGTCCTAGCCCTCTACCCCATACACCAGGCCTTGGTATCACATAGTGTCTGCCATTACACACTACCTATTGTTAGCTGCTGTGGTTCTGTTCGCCGAGCAGGAAGTTTTTGTTGCAAATGTTTCGTCCCCTGTCTAGGTGACATCCTCAGTGCTTGGGGGCCTCCTGTGAAGCGCTTCTGTGGTGTTTCCTCCGGCATTTATAGTGGCCTGTCCCTGCCACTTCCGGTTGTCAGTTTCAGCCGTCCGCTGTAGTGGCCGGTATATTGGGTCCAGGTCGATGTGTTTGTTGATGGAGTTTGTGGATGAGTGCCAAGCTTCTAGGAATTCCCTGGTTGTTCTTTGTTTCGCTTGCCCTATAATGGTAGTGTTGTCCCAGTCAAATTCATGTTGCTTGTCGTCTGCGTGTGTGGCTACTAGGGATAGCTGGTCGTGTCGTTTCGTGGCTAGTTGATGTTCGTGGATGCGGATCGTTAGCTGTCTTCCTGTTTGTCCTATATAGTGTTTTGTGCAGTCCTTGCATGGAATACAGGACTTGTATTCCATGAGATCTAACAAGGTAAAAACAATGACTGCAGATGCTGGAAACCAGATTCTGGATCAGTGGTGCTGGAAGAGCACAGCAATTCGGGTAGCATCCGACGAGCAGCAAAATCGACGTTTTGGGCAAAAGCCCTTCATCAGGAATAAAGGCAGAGAGCCTGAAGCGTGGAGAGATAAGCTAGAGGAGGGTGGGGGTGGGGAGAAAGTAGCATAGAGTACAATAGGTGAGTGGGGGAGGAGATGAAGGTGATAGGTCAGGGAGGAGAGGGTGGAGTGGATAGGTGGAAAAGGAACTAGGCAGGTCGGACAAGTCCGGACAGGTCAAGGGGACAGTGCGGGCTGGAAGTTTGAAACTAGGATGAGGTGGGGCAAGGGGAAATGAGGAAGCTGTTGAAGTCCACATTGATGCCCTGGGGTTGAAGTGTTCCGAGGCGGAAGATGAGGCGTTCTTCCTCCAGGCGTCTGGTGGTGAGGGAGCGGCGGTGAAGGAGGCCCCAGGACCTCCATGTCCTCGGCAGAGTGGGAGGGGGAGTTGAAATGTTGGGCCACGGGGCGGTTTGGTTAATTGGTGCGGGTGTCTCGGAGATGTTCCCTAAAGCGCTCTGCTAGGAGGCGCCCAGTCTCCCCAGTGTAGAGGAGACTGCATCGGGAGCAACGGATACAATAAATGATATTAGTGGATGTGCAGGTAAAACTTTGATGGATGTGGAAGGCTCCTTTAGGGCCTTGGATAGAGGTGAGGAAGGAGGTGTGGGCACAGGTTTTACAGTTCCTGCGGTGGCAGGGGAAAGTGCCAGGATGGGAGGGTGGGTCATAGGGGGGGCGTGGACCTGACCAGGTAGTCACGGAGGGAACGGTCTTTGCGGAAGGCGGAAAGGGGTGGGGAGGGAAATATATCCCTGGTGGTGGGGTCTTTTTGGAGGTGGCGGAAATGTCGGCGGATGATTTGGTTTATGTGGAGGTTTGTAGGGTGGAAGGTGAGCACCAGGGGTGTTCTGTCCTTGTTACGGTTGGAGGGGTGGGGTCTGAGGGCGGAGGTGCGGCATGTGGACGAGATGCATTGGAGGGCATCTTTAACCACGTGGGAAGGGAAATTGCAGTCTCTAAAGAAGGAGGCCATCTGGACGCTAATACACCATAGGCCTTCTTACAAGCTCTATCCACCTG
Organism: Chiloscyllium plagiosum; assembly: GCF_037043375.1. Lineage (NCBI taxonomy): Eukaryota > Metazoa > Chordata > Chondrichthyes > Orectolobiformes > Hemiscylliidae > Chiloscyllium > Chiloscyllium plagiosum. The sequence goes on from NW_028270144.1 coordinate 56,471,984, forward strand.
AGTGGCAACTTTCAAAGACCTATGAACATAGATCCCAAGATCCCTCTGTTCCTCCACCTCACTAAGAACCCTACCGTTAACCCTGTATTCCGCATTCTTATTTGTCCTTCCAAAATGGACAACCTCACACTTGACAGGGTTGAACTCCATCTGCCACTCCTCAGCCCAGCTCTGCATCATATCTAAGTCCCTTTGCAGCCAACAACAGCCCTCCTCACTATTCACAACTGCACCAATCTTCGTATCTCTGCAAATTTACTGACCCACCCTTCAACTCGCTCTTCCAAGTCATTAATAAAAATTACAAACAGCAGAGGACCCAGAACTGATCCCTGCGGAACCCCACTTGTAACTGGGCTCCAGGCTGAATATTTACCATCTACCACCACTCTCTGACTTCAACCGGTTAGCCAGTTTTCTATCCAACTGGCCAAATTTCCCACTATCCCATGCCTCCTGACTTTCCGCATAAGCCTACCATGGGGAACCTTATCAAATGCCTTACTAAAATCCATGTACGCCACATCCACTCCTCTACCCTCATCCACATGCTTGGTCACCTCCTCAAAGAATTCAATAAGACTGGTAAGGCAAGACCTACCCCTCACATATCTGTGCTGGCTGTCCCTAATCAAGCAGTGTCTTTCCAGATACTCATAAATCCTATCCTTTCCATTACTTTGCCTACCACCGAAGTAAGACTAACTGGCCTGTAATTCCCGGGGTTATCCCTATTCCCTTTTTTGAAGAGGGGCACAACATTCGCCACTCTCCAGTCCCCTGGCACCACCCCCATTGACAGTGAAGACGAAAAGATCATTGCCAACGGTACTGCAATTTCCTCTCTTGCATCCCACATAATCCTAGGATATATCCCGTCAAGCACGGGGGACTTGTCTATCCTCAAGTTTTTCAAAATGCCCAATACATCTTCCTTCCGAACAAGTATCTCCTCTAGCTTACCAGTCCATTTCACACTCTCCTCTTCAACAATACGGTCCCTCTCATTTGTAAATACTGAAGAAAAGTACTCATTCAAGACCTCTCCTATCTCTTCCGACTCAATACACAGTCTCCCACTACTGTCCTTGATCGGACCTACCCTCGTTCTCGTCATTCTCATGTTTCTCACATACGCATAAAAGGCCTTGGGGTTATCCTTGATCCTACCCGCCAAAGATTTTTCATGCCCCCTCTTTAGCTCTCCTAATCCCTTTCTTCAGCTCCCTCCTGGCTATCCTGTATCCCTCCACTGCTCTGTCTGAACCTTGTTTCCTCAACCTTATGTAAGCCTCCTTCTTCCTCTTTACAAGACTTTCAACCTCCCTCGTCAACCAAGGTTCCCTCACACGACCATCTCTTTCCTGCCTGACAGGTACATACATATCAAGGACACGTCGTATCTGTTCCTTGAAAAAGTTCCACATTTCAACAACATCCTTCCCTGACAGCCTATGCTCCCAACTTATGCTCCTCAGATCCAGTCTTGCAGCATCGTATTTAGCCTTCCCCCAATTGTAAAACCTGCCCTGTTGCATGCACCTATCTCTGTCCATAACCAAGGTGAAAATTCACAGAATTGTGGTCACCGTCACCAAAATGTTCACCCACTAACAAGCCCATCACTTGTCCTGGTTCGTTACCAAGTACCAAATCCAATATGGCCTCCCCTCTGGTCGGACAATCTACATACTGAGTTAGAAAAGCTTCCTGGACACACTGCACAAACACCGCCCCGTCCAATCTACTTGATCTAAAGAGCTTCCAATCAATATTTGGGAAGTTGAAATTGCCCATGACCCTGTGGCTTCTACACTTTTCCAAAATTTGTTTCTCAATCTGTTTCTCCACATCTCTGCTGCTATTGGGGGGCCTATAGTAAACACCCAACAAGGTGACTGCTCCTTTCCTATTTCTGACTTCAGCCCATACTACCTCCAAAGGCAGATCCCCCCTCGAACTGCCTTTCTGCAGTCGTTATACCATTTCTAATTAGCAATGCCACACCCCCTCCTTTTTTACCACCCTCCCAAATCTTACTGAAACATCTGTAACCAGGAACCTCCAACAACCATTCCTGTCCCTCTTCTATCCACGTTTCTGTAATGGCCACAACATTGTAGTCCCAAGTACCGATCCACACCTTAAGTTCACCCACCTTATTTCTGATACTCCTTGCATTGAAGTTTACACACTTAAACCCATCTCTGTGTCTGCAAGTATTCCCTGTCAGTGCTACCTTCTCCACAGTCTCCCTACATTCTTGGACATCCTGAAAAACAGCTAACCTACTTGTTGGACTACAAGTCCGGATCCCACCCCCCTGCCAAATTAGTTTAAACCCCCCCGAACAGTGCTAGCAAACCTACCCCCGCAGGATATTGGTGCCCTTCTGGTTCAGGTGCAACCCGTCCTGCTTGTACAGGTCCCACCTTCCCCAGAATGCAGTCCAATTGTCCAAATACCTGAAGCCCTCCCTCCTACACCATCCTTGCAGCCACGTGTTCAACTGCACTCTCTCCCTATTCCTTGCCTCACTGTCACATGGCACCGGCAACAACCCAGAGATGACGACTCTGTCTGTCCTAGCTTTTAGCTTCCAGCCTAAATCCCTGAGCTCCTGAATGACCTCTCCATCCCTCTTCCTACCTTTGTCGTTGGTGCCAATGTGCACCACGACTTCTGGCTGCACACCCTCCCCCTTCAGGATTCTGAAGACACGGTCCGAGACGTCTCGGACCCTGACACCCGGGAGGTAACAAACCATCCGAGAGTCTCGCCCATGTCCACAGAACTGCCTGTCTGTCTCTCTAACTATACAGTCTCCTATAACTAGCGCTCTCCTCCTCTTCCCCTTTCCCTTCTGAGCCTTAGAGCCGGACCTCGTGCCAGAGACCCGGTCACTGCAGCTCACCCCTGCTAGGCCGTCCCCCCCAACAGTATCCAAAGCGGTATACTTATTGTTGAGGTGAACGACCACAGGGGATCCCTGCACTGTCTGCTTCCTCCCCTTCCCACCTCTGTTACCCAGCTACCTCTGTTCTCTGGCATAACTATGTCCCTGTAGCTTCTAGCTATCACCCTCTCAGCCTCTCAAATAATTCTCAGTTCATCCAACTCCAGCTCCAGTTCCCTAACGCGGTCTGTGAGGAGCTGGAGCTGGCTGCACTTCCTGCAGATGAAGTCGGCAGGAGCATCGGTGGTCACCCCTACCTCAAACATCCTGCAGGAGGAACATTCCACTGCCTGCGCTGCCATAACTCTACACTTAGTCTCCAAAACAAGAACACTAAGTAGCTTACCTGTTCATGAAGTGCTTCAAGAGGTTAGTCATGGCCCGCATCAACTCTAGCATCCTAGTCTGCCTTGATCCCTTGCAATTTGCCTACTGGTGAAACAGGTCCCACAGCAGATGTCATTTCCCTAGCCCTACATTCATCCCTGGAACATCAGGATAATAAGGATACCTATATCAGGCTCCTACTTATCGACACAATTCCGCCTTCAATACCATAATCCCAATCAAACTGATCTCAAAACTATGAGACCTAGGTCTCAGCTCTGCCGTCTACAACTGGATCATCAGCTTACTGACCCAGAGACCACAATCAGTGAAGACAGTCAACAACACCTCCTCTACGATAATCCTCAAAAGTGGTGTCCCCACAAAAATGCATACTCAGTTCTTACCGCACTCCTTGTACACCCACAGCTGTGTGGCAAAATTTCATATGAATGCAAGTTCACTGACGACACCAATGTTGTGGGCTGGAAATCAAACAATGACATCATGGAGGAGATAGACTGCTTCGTGTCATGGTGCAATGATAACAACCTCTCTCTCAATGTCAGCAAAACAGAAGAACTGATCATTGTCTTAGAACAAAGAACAAAGAACAAAGAAAATTTACAGCCCAGGAACAGGCCCTTTGGCTCTCCAATCCTGAGCCGATTCAAATGTACTGTCAAAACCTATCAGTCAATTCCTAAGCATCTGTATCCCTCTGCTCCCCACCTACTCATGCATTTATACAGACGCATCTTAAATTAATCTACTATGCCTGTCTCTACCACCTCTGCTGGCAATGCATTCCAAACACCCACCACCCTCTGTGTGAAGTACTTGCCATGTGTATCCCCCTTAGATTTTCCACCTCTCACTTTGAAAGCGTGATCTCTCGTTATTGAATCCTTCACCTTGGGAAAAAGCTTGTCTCTATCCACCCTGTCTAAACCCTTCATGATTTTATAAACCTCAATCAGGTCCCCCCTCAATCTCCTTTTTTCTAATGAAAATAAACCTAACCTACTCAACCTTTCTTCATAGCTAGCACCTTCCATACCAGGCAACATTTTCGTAAACCTTCTCTGCACCCTCTCCAAAGCGTCCACATCCTTTTGGTAATGTGGTGACCAGAACTATACACAATATTCTAAATGCGGCCGAACCAATGTCTTGTACAATGTTAATGTGACTTGCCAGCTCTTATAGTCAATACCTCGTCCAATGAAGGCAAGCATACAGGAAGAAAGGAGGAGGACACACCCATTTCTATATCAGTAGTGGTGAGGTGGAGAGGGTTGAAAGCATTAAGTTCCGAGGATTGATGTTGCCCAACAATCTGTCCTGAACCTACTGTGCAGATGCAATGGTCAAGAAAGCATAATACCTGTTTTTCAGAAAGTCAAGGAAATTTGGCATGCCTACAACGACCCTCACCAACCTTTACAGATGCACCATAGAAAGTATTTCATTGGGGTGCATAATGGCTTGATATGCCAACTGCTCTGCCCATAAAAGGCTGCTGAATGTTGTGTATGCAGCCCAGACCATTACGAAAGTCAACCTCCCATTCACGGACACCTTTGACATTTTCTGCCACCCCAGTGATACTCTCTTCCAAACTCTTCCATCGGGCAGGAAATACACAAGCTTGAATATGCATACCAACTGGTTCAAGAACAGCTTCGTCCCTGCTGTTGTTAGACTGCTGAATGGACCTTTCCAATTTCAAATCTGATATTGGTCCTGCTTTGTGCACCAGCTGTGCAGCTTAACCTGTGTGCCTCACTCTGTCTAAATACCTTATGATCGTTTTTTCCTTATATCCTCTGATCTGCTTGTACTGCCCGCAAAACAAAACTTTTCACTTTACTTAGGTACATGTGGCAACAATAAATCAAATCAAATCAAATCACTCTATTTTCTCAACAGACTTAAACATCTGCATTTTGTTCAGAATCTGGGGAGATTCTGCCTTAATTTATAAGATTTTTTCAAAAAAATTCAAGATGAAAGGATCAAAATTAAAGGAGATCTAATTTAATTTAAATAAACAAGATTGTATAATTGAACAATGCATCAGTAAGCTGTAAAATTGAAAATAAAATACTTATAATTGGATTTGCTGCTGACAAAGAATACACAAATCAATTTATACCATTAAAACAACTGTAACATGTGAATGATTAATGTTTAAAAATAAAGTGCAAATTGATTATAGCTGACATTTGTTCTCATCAGTAGCAAAAAAAATTGATTTAAAATGATTTAATTTTAATCTTCTGCACTTTTTTATATTAAACTGACCATCAATCTAAGCATAGCTTAGAGTCCACAGGTCATTTTAGTATATATTTTTGGTTCAAAGGGGTAAAATATACAAAACACCAAGAAAACTGCACATAAATTGAACATAAACATAAATCGAACTTAAAACAAAATGAGATAAATTAACTGAGAACAGTGAAAGGCTTAATATAATGGGGATGATCGAGAAAAGCTTAGCTAAAGAGCCTGAAAATAGAATTATTCAGAAGACGATGCCTTGGATACTTCACCATCTGGTGCTCATTCCCAGCTACTAAGCTGCATCCTAAGTATGTGAGCAGAAAGTGTCAGCATATTACTGGCCAGAAAGCAACATTCATTGTATTTGTAATGCTTAATAAAAGAAGTGAAAGATAATATAAAACTAAAATAAGGACTTTTAAAAAGATTATGAAGAATAAAAACACTGGTGAAAGACTTCAAGAAAGATAATGAATACCAAAGATGCACAAAGAAAACATTAAAAGCCACAAATGGGAATTCAGAAAATATTTGAGATAGGTAGCAAGAATGAAACCATGGTAGCAGCAATACTCAATGGGTTGTCACTGTGCTTAACATTTGTCAATTTGATGCTCCTGTCAATTTCTTATACGATCTTTTGCTTTCAGTTTTCAAAGAAATTCACCACTTGCCATCAGGGAATGTTTACAATGCAGCCAGAAAGGATCATGGTAAGTGAGAATGGAGACTTCTAAGCTAATCCCATCTACTTGTATCCCTCTATTCCCTGTTTGTTCATGTCTAATTGCCTCTTAAATATTCCTATCATTCTACTTGTACTACTTTCCCTGACAGCATGTTCCAGATGTCTCCCTTTCTCTGTGCAAACAACTGTCCTTGCACATCTCATTTAAACTTTCCCCTCTCACCTTATACCTATGCCCCATAGTATTTTACATTTTCACTCTGGGAAAAAGATTTTGACTATCCATCGTCTCATAATTTTAAATACTTCTATCAGGTCGCCCCTTCAGCCTTCAATACTCTAGTGAAAACAATCCAAGTTTGTCCAATATGTCCTTATAGCGACTACACACCGATCCAGGTAACATCAGGAAATTCCTGATGAAGGGCTTTTACTGGAAACATCAATTCTCTCGCCCTTCAGATGCTGCCTGACTTGCTGTCCTTTTCCAGCACCACACTCTCGACCCTAATCTCCAGCATCTGCAGTCCTCACTTTCACCTTTCTTCCTTGTCATAACAGATTTACAGCAGTGGGAACTTTGTTACACTTAACCTTTTTACAACTTTCATGATAGAATAGGAACTCCATCAAAATAAGACTCCTAATTCTAGTCTATGGTGTTAATTGTAAGTTTAAGGGATGTTATGATAGGCCAGCTGAGTGAAGTGCATAACTTGTCAAATGTTGGGATGCTGCCAGTGTGCTAGATGACCAGGAAGTGGTGTCAGCTGTAGAAGCTGGAGCTTTGGGTCTCAGAGCTTGAGCAGCCATTTGAGTCACTGTAGCATATCCGCTAGGCTGAGAGTTACATGGATAGCACATTTAGAGTGGTGGTCACACCGCAGCTCAAGGGACTGTTAAGACGGTGTGTTAGATTTCATTGATAGGGGGATTGAGTTCTGGGGCCACAATATCATGCTGCAACTATACAAAATGCTAGTGCAGCCACACTTGGAAAATTGTGCATAGTTCTGGTCGCCATATTTTGGGAAGGATGTGGAAGCATTGGAAAAGTTGCAGAGGAGATTTACCAGGATGTTGCCTGGTCTGGATGGAAGGTCTTATGAGGAAAGGCTGAGACACTTAAGACTTCTTCTCATTGGAAAGAAGAAGGCTAAGAGGGGATTTGATAGAGACAGATATACAAGATGATCAAAGGATTAGATAGGGTAGACAGTGAAAGTCTTTTTCCTCGGATGATGACATCGGCTTGTACAAGGGGGCCTAACTACAAATTGAGGGGTGATAGATTTAAGATAAATGTCAGAGGCAGGTTATTTACTCAGAGAGTGGTAAGGGCGTGGAATGCTCTACCTGCCAATGTAGTTAACTCAGCTACATTAGGGAGATTTAAACAATCTTTGGATAAGCACATGGATGATGATGGGATAGTGTAGGGGGACGAGCTGAGAATAGTCAGCGTAACATCGAGTGCCGAAGGGCCTATTCTGCGCTGTATTTTTTATGTTCTAAAAGAAGGGCCACCAGACAGTCTAGAAAGGACAGGGTAAAAACAATGACTGCAGATGCTGGAAACCAGATTCTGGATTAGTGGTGCTGGAAAAGCACAGCAGCTCAGACAGCATTCGAGGAGCAGTAAAATCGACGTTTCGGGCAAAAGCCCTTCATCAGGGCTTTCCTAATGAAGGGCTTTTGCCCGAAATGTTGATTTTACTGCTCCTCGGATGCTGTCTGAACTGCTGTGCTTTTCCAGCACCACAAATCCAGAGTCTAGAAAGGACAGGCAACTAGTGGAGGAGTCCTCTGGGATATCACTCACTAACTGATATTCCATTTTGGAAGCTGATAAAGGGAGGAATGCAGTCAAAGTCACAAGCAGCTAGACTGTACGGAGGGGAGGAACAAAGGAAGATAAATAATAATAATAGGGGATTCCTTACTTGAGGGATGAGCAGGCATTTCTGCAACCGAAAACATAATTCCAGGATGGTGTGTTGCCTCCCTGGCACCAGAGTCAAAGATGTCACTGAACGGCTGCAGGACATCATGAAAATTAAAGGTCGTGGTACATATTGGTACCAATGATATGGACAAAGTGAGGAATGAAATCTTGCATCAAGAATTCAGGGAGGTAGGCAGTAGATTAAAAAGCAGGACCTCAGTGGTTGTAAGCTCTGGATTACTCCTGGTGCCACATGCAAGTTTAGAAACAGAAAATCGGACAATGAATGCATATTTCGACAGTTGGTGCAAGAGGGAGGATTTTAGATTCATGGATTACTCGGATCATTGTTGTGGGAGGTGGATATTTCCAAATGGGACAGTCTGCATCTGAACCACAATGGGACCAACAATCTTGCAGGTGGACTTGCTAGTGCTGCTGGGATGTATTTAAACCAGTCTGGCAGGGGGAGGGTGTGGTGAAAGGGTTAAAATTGTGTCCCAATACATGTGTGAATCTAACCGGAATGGAGGTGTTGCTTAGTCCCGTGTGAATCTTATTACACACCTCCCCGTGTGAATCTTCTTATCTGTATGTAACCAGAATGGAATGTGTTTTTTAGCCTTGCTCTGCTGTTCACATGAATGTTTATATCTGGAAAAGAGTATATCAGCTGGAAAAGTCTCCAGTTCGGTGAGTCTGCTCCGGGGTTGCGTTTAACCGCCGAGCGTGGGTTGTTGGCAACCGCTCTACGAGAACTGACGGCTCCCAGTTCCGGTAACACGTAGAGTGAGTATAAACCAGACCCGTTGTAAGTACGAGACCTGGTTGTGGCGACACTGCGGGGAATAAAACACTTATATTCTAGCAGACTCGCCTCTTGGCTGTTTGTTCTGTGTCAGACTACTTTCCTGCGAGCCTGGTCCTTGACCTTGAGAATTTTTTTAAAACATTTTGGCGTAGCCGGCAGGATCAATCGCAATTGAGGAAAAATTTTGATACAGAACAATGTTTTGGAAAAAGGCTAAGAAACCAGAGGAACAAACTGTGGAGGTCCCGACCGTCCCGGGATGGCATGGACCGTGGCATGGCGTGGCAGTTTGTTTGAGAAATGGTGGGGGGCGACCGGAGAACTGGGAGGCCGAGGGCGTAGGAACCCCAGGGTCGCTGCTGTCCACCCTTGAGAGGATCCCAGTCCTGCCGAAGAACCCCTTGCCTGGGGTACAGCGGAGGATGTGGGCCTGTGCGGCGGCTTGTAGACAACAGTCAGACAAGCGCCAAAAAGCTGAAGCAGAATTAGCCCTCCTGAAACATGAGCAGGGACTCAGTTCGGGAGATGCCTCTATGTTGAGGCAGGAAATTATGAAGTTAAAAGCTGAATTGACAGCATTAACTGAACTAGCAGGACGAACTATTATGTATCTGTCTGCTGAGAAACGGAAAGAGAAAAGGAAGGTCCCTCGAACCCCGGACCCAGTACAAGTACGGGCGTTTGTAGCCCAGTTAAATAACGGGGATCGGTGGGATATCGATCATTGGGATGGGAACATTTGGGGAGATTCAGATGATCAGTACGAAGAGGACCCACCCGTACTCCAAGCTAAACCAGTGGTTAGGAGAAAGCAGGTTCAGAGACGTCTCCCAGTGCAACGGGAGGTAATGTTAGATGAGGAAGGAAACCCTATACGGAATGAACAAGGGGAGGCAATTATGCATGAATTACCGCGGGCTCAGCCTCCTGCAGAATTCTCTGAATTAACGGAAGACTTCACTACCGATGAGGTGCTGTTTATCACCCAGAAAACCCGACGTAATCCTGGGGAGCCGTTAGAGCTATGGCTAATTCGGCTCCTCGAGGAAGGGGGGCAACAAGTGCAGGTAGACTATCAGGATGCTCCCAAGTTTGGTGGATTAGCAAAGGATGCTGCCATAGACCTGGGGTACCGCAGACAAGCCAAGGATATGGTAATAGATCGCAGTATGGGGACCTTATTTGGGATGTATGCCAGGGCAGTGGCCGAACAGTATCCCTTCCCGTCCGATTGGCCCCCCTTGGAAGGAACTTGGACAACAATTAAGGAAGGGGTTCAGAGGCTAACCCGTTTGTGTGTGCGGGATGCCCTGTTGCTGGGAGTGCTGGACGAGGTAGATAACACAAATGTTAGTAGACAGACTAGAGACCACCTAGTGAAGACTGCCCCCCCCCCATTATAAACCACTGTTATTAACCATAATGTTGAGTGGACGGGGAGAAACCCTAGGAGATGCCCGTAGTATGATGAGGGAGATGGGTGGTTTGGGAGATTGGGGACCCACAACCCGTGCTTCTCAGGGGGGCACGGAGGGGCGTCGCCCTGAGGCTCGGGCAGGGGGAAAAGTAAACCCTAATCAAGGAAGTAACCAAGGCCCCTCACGGCGTGCTTTGTGGCAAGCTTTGATACGGGCGCAGGTCCCAGCATCGGAGATTGATGGCCTACCTACACCGGAATTAAAAGACTTATGCAGACGAAAGGGACTGAAGGTGTCCCGGGTAGAGACGGAGTCCGACCCACTATGGAAGACCTAGTGGAATTACTAACACAAAAATGTCAGACACGGGGTCCGGTTGTTAATGAGCCTCGAAGGGGTAGAACTTCCACTTCCCAGCGGTGGGAATCCTCGGAGGACGAGGAGGAGGAGGAGGTACGGCCTCCCCTCCGAGAGTGTTATAAAGTGGATAGGCGTGGCCGGAAACCTAGTAAGAAAGGCAAGAACAAAGAAGGGCGAGGCAAACGTCTTTACCCAGTGCTGTCTGGGGAAGATGAATGGGAGGAACAATAGGAATCGGGCCAAGCCCCAAGGGTTTGCCCACGAACGAGCCAATGGTCAGCAGACGACATTCGCAAATCCGTCCAAACCGTTATGGCTCTAGTGGACACAGGGGCGGAGGCCACCTTAATCTATGGGACGCCCCATAAGTTTAAAGGAACCCCAGTCACGCTGGTTGGGCTGGGAGGTAATCTGATTGAAGGAAAAACAGTACAATTGCCCCTAAAGATAGGTACATTGCCCATTAAAACTTATTCAATTATCATTACACCAGTTAGAGAATGGATCCTGGGAATGGACATTCTGGCCGGTTTAACACTTCACCTCCAACAAGGGAAGTTTGAATTTGGAATCACGAAAATGGCTTTGCGCTGTAGGACGGTGTTAGTGGGAAAGGTTAAAATGGACCCCTTCCCCATCCCGATCGCCGATCGCGTAATAAGTCTTAGACAGTATAGGATTCCCGGCGGACATAAAGAAATATCCGCCACAATTAAGGATTATTTGGAAGCGGGAGTGCTTAGGACATGCACCACGGCGTGGAATAACCCCTTATGGCCCGTACATAAAGCCGATGGGTCATGGCGGATGACGGCAGATTATCGGCAACTAAACCGTCACACTCCGGCCTTGACGGCAGCGGTCCCGGATGCCGTCACTATTATAGGACGAATCCAACATCATCCAGGGGTGTGGTACGGAGTAATTGATTTGGCTAATGCCTTCTTCACAATTCCTATTCCCGAAGATAGGCAGGAACAGTTCGCATTCACTTGGGAGGGTAGACAATTCACGTTCACGCGATTGCCCCAAGGATATCTGCATAGCCCTACTATCTGCCACCGGATAGTTGCAGAACACTTGGCTGCCTTTAAAGTGCCTGACGAAGTGATGATCTCGCACTATATTGACGATATGATGATACAGGGGACAAGTCAGAAGCAGGTTCAGGAATTGCTGGACCAACTGGTTCAACATATGCGAGGATATGGGTGGGAGATCAACCCAGCCAAAATCCAGGGTCCCTCACAAACGGTAAAATTCTTAGGAATCGTGTGGAACAAGGGGGAAAGGGAAATCACTGCGAAAGCTAAAAATAAGATTCAGGTCTTTGCCGTCCCTCACACCCAGAAGGACGTGCAGCAATTTATTGGGTTATTCGGATTCTGGAGACAGCATATTCCCCATTTAGGACAAATTTTAAAACCTTTGTATCGAGTTACGAGGAAAAAGGCAGCGTTCGGATGGACGGAGGTCCATCAAACTGCATTTGAAATGGCCAAACAAGCGATACAGCAAGCTGTATCCTTGGGAAAGATACAGTCAGGACCTGTAGAACTGCAAGTCTCAGCACAGGGGGATTATGCCAATTGGAGCTTATGGCAAAAACAGGGAAGAACCCGTAAGCCATTGGGATTTTGGTCCCGAAAATTACCCCCGGCAGGGGAACGGTATACCCCCTTTGAGAAACAGTTATTAGCATGCTACTGGGGCTTGGTGGAAACCGAAGCCCTGACCATTGGACATGAAGTGATCATGAGAACAGCTATCCCTATTCTTCCGTGGGTATTTAGTGACCCCACTACCCACCGAATAGGAACTGCCCAAGAGAGCAGCATCATTAAATGGAAATGGTATGTGTCGGAGAGAGTGCAGACTGGACAGAAAGGAGTGTCAGTCCTACATGAGCAAGTGGCGGAGGCCCCTGAGGAAGGGGAAAAACGGTTTGAGGTGATTGAATACAAGGAATCACCCGTTAAGATGGGAAAACGGTATGATGAACTGACCCCGGATGAACAAGCCACGGCTTGGTTCGTAGATGGGTCAGCCCAATGGAAAGCGGGACAGCGTAGATGGAAAGCTGCCGCCTTTAACCCAAAACAAGGCACTACCCTAGAAGAATTAGGGGAGGGAAAAAGTAGTCAGTGGGCAGAATTAAAAGCAGTGCATATGGTAGTCATGTCGGCTGGACTGGACTTACGAGCGTTAACTACACAGACTTTGGTCCAACAAAAACCTACGGTGATTAAGACCGGATTAGGATTGATTTGTCCCCCTGGGACCTATGGGCATATCCTCCCGCGATCGGGATTGTCACTAAAGGGGATTGATGTAATGGCAGGAGTAATTGACGCGGACTACCAAGGGGAATTGGGAGTAGTCCTGGTCAACATTACATCTGGACCTTATGTGATACAGAAGGGAGACAGAATAGCACAATTAGTTATTAAACCATGTAACCTCACAACGGTGGAAGAGACGGGAGCTCCCGTTAAGGTTACTGAGCGTGGGACGGGGGGATTTGGGTCTACTGACACTAAGGGTGCCAAGGTATGGGTACGCCAGACAACTGGTCCCCCCAAACCGGCAGAGATCATAGCCCAAGGAAAAGACAGTCTGGTCACCATTATGTATCCTGGGGAATCAGTCTGGAGGAGTGTGCCAGCTCAGTCGTTGGTACCCTTATCGAAACAAAATGTAGGTTGGAAAATTAGTAGTGAGGAACGACAGCAAGATGATTTTAAGTGCGCGGCAAATCAATGGTGTGCAATTTTAGATCTCACGAGTGATTGTCAAATGTATACTTGTGTACGATGTTATAAGGGGAGAAATGTAACTTTGATAACCCCTAACTGTACATTGATGTTGAATGCAACGGTGAATATGTGTCATTGGAATATAACCGCTCGTGAATGTGAAAGCTCAAACGGGACACGATGGAACATCACGACTGGAGATGAGGACATCTGGATCAGCAATGGAACAGTTATTCAAAACCGGACTCGAATGTTATGGCTGATCTTGGTGCGCCCTAACGTCTCTGACGCGCACCGCACACAGTTGGCTCCCATTATGTCAACTTGTCAGCAGATGGCCCAGGCAGTACTGCACACTGATGTTCACTGGCAGGTGCGGCTGCCGGCTATCCCAGAATGCCAACATAAGAGGAGGCGGCGTGCATGGTATGACACTCTACTGGGAGGTGCAGGAACTGTCATGGGTATCTCAAATGCTATTGACTCTGAGGTAACCCGTACTAAATTATCTAACACGGGACAGGCCACCTCACAAGGACTACATACTATTGGAAGGTGGATGCCATCCGTAATGATGACTCAAGGAGAGACAGCTGAAATAATGATACGATCTCTGCAATGGGAACTGGATGTCTGGGGTGCCACTCAGGAACTGTTTGAGAACATTACGGCTCAGTTAAATTGGACTGCCTGTCATATTCAAATGTTGCATGCTCAAATACAGAAAGAACGCTTTTTGCGTGTGGTAACATCCCCCAATGTACAAGCGTGGAGGGGAATATGGAATGTATCTGAGAAATTGTGGATGATAACCCATCCATGGTGTAACGCAACTATGTGTAACGGATACTTTGTTACCATGAATGTAACCCACACTGTTACGGTCTGTCGATATTATGTATTACCAGTGATTACATCTTCTGGATATTATTTTCTGAAGACAAGGGGACAGTGGTTTAGCCCAGATACCAATATTACCTATGATCTGTCCGCTTGTGAACAGACTGATCAGGGGAAAACTTGCCTACTGATGGACAGGTATCGGGACCCTTGCTTGACTAAGGGAACGGCCCTGTGCGAATGGACTGTTGAAACTCCAAGGGACATGATGTGGCAGATTGGGCCACACACGCTCTGTGTGGCTACCGATAATCCACATCCTATCGGGATGCCTCTCAAATGTCTATCAGTGGCACTGGCAGAATCAGACCTATCTGTTGACCACTTATAGCAGTGCTCGCCACGTTACCAAGGTGCAGTGGAAAGTGCTGATGAATCCTTGGAACATTTCCCTGGATCGGTTTAAGCGAGCATTGGACCGATCCGAGGAGCTTAAGCAGATATTACGAAAGCATCAAACCAATGTCACCAAGGTTACGGTGTCTACCTTTATACATGGACAGGAGGTAGTACATGCTGCCCGTGTAGTGGACGTGGAGTCAGCTCATCATTGGTGGGACATATTGAGTGGTATGTCCTCCACTGCGGGGACATTCCTGTTCCCACCCTTGTCGATCCTGGTAGCGGTCCTGGTGATTTTAACATGCTGTAATGTCCTGACTTGGTTGTATATTTGGCGTGTACGTAGGCGCTTGTTAGAAAGAATACATATGGGCATAATGTAACACATGTATTGGGCCAAGCAGTGGAATGTGGTGTGTCCCAATACATGTGTGCTCATAATGTAACACATGTATTGGGCCAAGCAGTGGAATGTGGTGAAAGGGTTAAAATTGTGTCCCAATACATGTGTGAATCTAACCGGAATGGAGGTGTTGCTTAGTCCCGTGTGAATCTTATTACACACCTCCCCGTGTGAATCTTCTTATCTGTATGTAACCAGAATGAAATGTGTTTTTTAGCCTTGCTCTGCTGTTCACATGAATGTTTATATCTGGAAAAGAGTATATCAGCTGGAAAAGTCTCCAGTTCGGTGAGTCTGCTCCGGGGTTGCGTTTAACCGCCGAGCGTGGGTTGTTGGCAACCGCTCTACGAGAACTGACGGCTCCCAGTTCCGGTAACACGTAGAGTGAGTATAAACCAGACCCGTTGTAAGTACGAGACCTGGTTGTGGCGACGCTGCGGGGAATAAAACACTTATATTCTAGCAGACTCGCCTCTTGGCTGTTTGTTCTGTGTCAGACTACTTTCCTGCGAGCCTGGTCCTTGACCTTGAGAATTTTTTTAAAACAGAGGGGCACAGAATATCAATGAAACAGAGACATACCAAACTACAGCAAAGGAAGCAAATCAGAGTGAGTTCAACAATGTTGAGTATTAAGACTGTAAGGCAAGGCTGGAAGATTCTTCCTTTAATGCTAGGAATGAAATAGGCAAGACTGATGAGTAAGAGCAGAGATTGACACTTGAAAGAATGAGATTGTTGCCATCACAGAAACAATCTGAGAGAAGAGCTGGACTGGCAACTTAACATTCTGGGCTAGATGAGCTTTTGGTGAGACAGAGGATGGTGTAAAACTGGTGGTGGTATCGCTTAATTAATTAAGAAGTCAGGTATTGCAATAAGGAGAGATGATATCTTGGAAAGATCCTCAAATGAGGATTTGTTGGTGCAACTTAGGAATGGTAAAGGGCCAACGTTTTTACTGATAATGTATTATAGGCCCCAAAGAGTCAATGTGATATAGAGGAGCAAATATGTTCAGTTCACAGATCTGTGTAAGAGTAATGACTTTGTAATTTTAATTGGGGATTTCAACATTCCCAACATAAATTGGGATATTCATAGCGTTAAGGGTTTAGAAGGGGTGGATTTCTCGAAATGTATCCAGGAGTGTTTTTGGCATCAACACATAGAAGGCCCAACATGGGATGACGCAGTACTGGATATGATAGTGATGGCAGGATGAGTGATGTGTTGATGATGCAGCATGTGGAGGCTGCTAGTTACTAAGTTAATCCCGAATAAATACAGTTGTAGTAGGTGTTTGCAACTCAAGGAACTTCAGAACCAAATTGACAAGCTGGAGTTTGAACTTCATATATTACACCACACAGGGTGAAAGAAATTTGTTGTGGTTCTGTTCGCCGAGCTGGAAGTTTTTGTTGCAAACGTTTCGTCCCCTGGCTAGGCGACATCATCAGAGCTTGGGAGCCTCCGGCTTCGCAGGAGGCTCTCAAGCACTGATGATGTTGCCTAGCCAGGGGACGAAATGTTTGCAACAAAAACTTCCAGCTCGGCGAACAGAACCACAACAACGAGCACCCGAGCTACAAACCTTCGCACAAACTTTGAAAGAAATTTACCCAGACAACTTACTCCAGGTAGTCATGCTACTTAAATCAGTTAATTCAAATTTGATTTATGATTACAGGTGATCAGGTATAGGGACCTGGAGGTAGAATTTGAGGAGCCTTGACCCTTGCAATTGTTCAACAGTCACAAGATTCTTGTTAGCAGTGTGGATTGGTGCAGGGAGGATGAGTGAACTGACAACAGCACCGTGGTGTGTGGAAAAATTCAAATGGGCAGAAGAAATAGGAACATAATAGTGGTAGGAGTCAGTCAACTTAGAAGGATAGATGCTGTTCTCTGCAGCCAAGAGCATGTGCCAATGTTAAGAACATCTCCTTGTGATGGGAGTAGAATTTGTAGAGTGAAGGGACGGAGTGTAGTTCACATTAGTACCAGTGACATTGATAGAAAGCAGGTTCTGCTGAAAGAATTTGACCAGTTCAGAGTAAAATTAAAAAGTAGAAGCTCCAAAGTAACAATCTAGGTATTACTACCTCAGCCATGAACAAACTGGCATAGTGCAAATACAGTCAAGGAGTTAAATCCTTGGCTCAAGGATTGGTGTGTGAGGAACGTATTTCAGATCATGGGGCACTGGCACCAGAACTGGGTTTATGGGAATTGCTCCAGTCGGATCAACTTTATTTAATGTGCTGGGACCAGTGACCTTGCAAATCAAATAACTATGAATGTAGAGATGGCTTTATACTAATTAGAGGAGGGTGATAGTTCAGGAGAGGGCAATAATAGGCTCACAAAACAAAACAATATGGCAGTATTGCAGGACAGCTGTTTGAGTAACAATGTCCAGAGTAGAATAGGAAGAGACATAATGTACAAAAATAGAAAAGCAGCATCAAACAGGATCAATGAGGGGTAAAATTGGTAGAAAGGTAAAATTAATGGCTTTTACTTAAATGCATGTAATGTTCAGAACAAAACAGAAGAATTAACAGAGAAATAGAGGTTAATGGATTGAATTTTATAGCTATTGCACAGACATGATTACAAGGAAATCAAAGCTGCAAACTAAATATTCAGGGGTATGTGACCTTTTGGAAGGACAGGCAGGAAGAGATGTGGTGGGATAACTTATTTAGTACGAGATGAAACAAGCATAATAGCAAGAAATTAGTTAAAACTTTCAAAAGAATGGATAGAAACTATTTCTTCTGGTAGGCTGGTTTTGAAATGTAGTGAGGTCATCTTGAAGTGAAATCAGAAAACACTTTTTCACACAAAAAGTAAATACAACCTGTAGTGGTGTTGCCTAAAACACCACTCAATTGACAATTTCAAAATTAAGTTTGATACTTTTTTTCTGAATAGTACAATAATGGTAACAGAACTAAGACAGGTGACTGGATTTAAAATACAGACTAGCCATGATCTAATCAAATAGATGAACAGTTCTAGGGCCTGCTCCTATACCTATGTCCCTTTTTAAAAGGAGGCTGCATTGTTCTCAACAGCATACAGACAACATTCTAAGTGCGGTGTACTACATTTAAATTGGAGTGCTGTGCTTTTTCCAAACAATATTTTCTATGTTGAACTACTTAAGTGCTTCACTCATTCAGTTAAAGTGTTATCTTACATGGAGCACTCTAAGTGCTAAAATAAATACATTATAGTATTCTCACAGGCTTGTTGCTAGTTTAGTATTCCTACTACTGTTGACTTCTGTGTATTTCTTGTCATGTTGTTTCACTGTGCAAAATTCATTTTCTGTGCCTAGAAAGAGTTCTTGCTTTTCTCAAATTGTGTTTGGTTCTATGTCTCAAAGATAGTCCAGCTGCAGGTTTGAGTTATCTTTGAAAATAGAGAACAGGTATATTGGTGGGACCATGCAGAATCCTGATAAAGGGCTTATGCCTAAGACATCAATTCTCCTGCTCCTTGGATGCTGCCTGACCTGCTGTGCTTTTCTAGCAATGCACTCTCGACTCCATTGAATAGAATCCCAACCTGATTACCTTTTGTTTAGATGACAATCCCTCCAATATCCAGGGATCTCCCTCATCTCCAATGAAATAATTTCTTTCCTTCAATTGTTCAGTACCAAATGTATTCCAGATATACTCTTGCTAGTACCTTATACAGTTGCAGTAAGACTTCCATGCTCCTATACTGTCACCCCCTTGAAATAAGGGCCAACATTCCATTAGTCTTACTGATTACCTGCTACATCTGTGTGCTCACTTACTGTGTTTTGTACACAAGTATCCCCAAGACCCAATGAGTTGTAGATTCCTGTGTTTTTTTAGAATAGATTAAACCTAAAAGTGTGACAACAGGCCATTTAGCCCAACAAGTCCACACTGACCCAAGAGTATCCTATCCAGACCCGTTCCTCTACCCTATTATTCTACACTTCCCCTAACTAATGCACCTAGCCTACATTTCTCTGAATGCTACGGGCAATTTAGCATGGCCAATTCACCTAACTTGCACATTTTTGGATTGTGGGAGGAAAACGGAGCACCTGGAGGAAACCTACGCAGACACCGGCAGAATGTGCAAACTCCACACAGGCAGTCACCTGAGGCTGGAATCAAACCTGGGTCCCTGGCTCTGGGTGGCAGCAGTGCTAACCACTGAGCCACCATGTTGCCCATTTCTCCATTTAAATAATATTCTGTTCTTTTGATCTTCCCTCTAAAATGAAAAACTTCACATTTTCCAATTTGGAGATGGTTATCCTGATGAAGGAGCGGCGCTCTGAAAGCTAGTGCTTCCAATTAAACCTGTTGGACTATAACCTGGTGTTGTGTGATTTTTAACTTCATATTTTCCTGCATTATTCTTCATTTGCCAACCTTTTACTCATTTACTTATCAATATCTTTCTCTAAACACTCTTTGTATCCCTCTCGCAATGTCCTTTTCACCTATTTTGCGTTCTCTGAAAATTTAACTGTGACATTTGCTTCCTTCCTCCAAGTATTAATAAATATTGAAAAAGCTGTGGTCCCAGCCCTGATCCCAGTAGAAACTCGTCAATCACAGGTTTCCAAGTGAGAAAGAACCCCTTATCCATACTCGCTGTTTCCTGTCCATTAGCCAATTCTCATCTATGTGAACATACTATTTCCAACACCGTAGTTTATAAAATAATGAAGGGTATAGATAAATTTAATGGTCTTTTCCCTAGGATGAGTGATTTCAACACTAGAGGACAAACTTTTAAGGTGAGAGGAGAAAGTTTTAAAAAAGACACGAGGGACTTTTTTTTACACAGAGGGTGGTTCGCATGTGGAGTGGACCTCCTGAGGAAATGATGGATGTTGGTATAATTCCAATGTTTAAAAGACATTTGGAAAAGTACATGAATGGGAAAGGTTTGGAGGAAAATGGGCCAGGAGCAGGCAGGTTTAATTTAATTTGGGATTATGATTAGCATAGACTGGTTGGACCAAAAAGTCTGTTTCCAAGCTGTAATGACTCTATGACCCTATAACCGTGAGCTCTTGTTTTATTACTTCTGGAAATGGCTTCTGGAAGTCCAAATACAACACATCTACTGGTTCCCCTCTATCCACACTGGTTGAGACCTCTTCAAAAACTCTAATAAATTAGTCAGACATAATTTCCCCCATCAAGCCATGCTGACTTTGCTTAACTAGATCATTTTCCAAAAGTTCAGCTATTACTTCCTTAATAACTGATTCCAATTTTTTTCCAAGAATAGATGTTAAACTAATAAGCCTATTTATCAGTTTCTTTTCGCTTCCCTCTCTGTTTGATCAGAAATGTCACATTAGCAGTTGTCCATCTTCTGGTACTTTTCTAGAATTCAAGAATTTATTGGAAAATTACAATCAAAGCATCCAGTATTTCGTCACTAGGTTTTTTGGATCCTCGGATGTATATCATCAGGGCCAGTGGATTAATTGTCTTTCGGCCCACTAGTTTGTCTCACCTTACTTCTTTAGTCATGGTGATGGTGCTTAATTCCCCACCTGGGATGCCTGAAGTACCTTCTGCCATAAAATATGCAAAATAACTGCTACACTCCTCTGCCTTTTCCTTGCTCCCCATAATCTTCTCCCTAGATTCATTTTCTGTCCGGTATATGTTCACTTTGCCCTCTCTATCTTCCTTTTTATATGTTTAAAGAAGGTCTTTTTTTTATTTCTCCCTTGTTCAACCTCATAGTTTTTTTTTCTGTCTTTATTAACTTTTAATCTTCCTTTGCTGGATTCTGAATGTATCCCAATCTTTAGGGTTGTAAATTGGACTTGCAATGAAATAGTATGGGGTTAAGTTTGGTTGCTTGTAAAATTAGAAGATCAAAACTAAGGAAGAGGATTGCAGGTTTGAGATGGGGCTGATTGTTACCAGAAAATAAAAGGAAGGGACAGAATGTGTGAATATTATATTTTACCAAGGAATCATAAAAGTGTTGGGAAATTCAATAATACACATACATAAATGTTTTCTATCTTAATGCATGAAGCATTTGGAATATGGAAGACAAACTGATGGTGTAAATCAAGACAAATGAATCACAGCCATTACAGAAATATGGTCACAAAGAGATCAAAAGTGGGAACTTAACATTTTAGGATAGTTGACATTTTGGAGAAACAGGAGGGATTGAAAAGGTGGTGGATATCACTATTAATAAGAGAAGAAATGAAGACAATTGTAAGAGATGATCTAGGCCTGGATTATGAAGATTCTGGATTAGTGGTGCTGGAAGAGCACAGCAGTTCAGGCAGCATCCAAAGAACAGCGAAATCGACATTTCGGGCAAGAGCCCTTCATCAGGAATAAAGAGTTTATCTGGGTGGAGATAAAATATCAACAAGGGAAAGAGTAGGAGTAATGGTAGTCACGCTGGAGGAAAGGCAATAAATCAACAAATAATATGCCCATGTAAAACAAATAGAGCAAAAATTATGGATGACTTCAATGTTCATATTAATTTGAATAATCAAACTGGAAAGGACAGATATGATTATGAATTAATAAAGTACTTTAAGAATAATTTCCACCACCATTGCAACTTCACTAATGCCTTTATTGCTACCTGTCTGCTAGCCAGACCAGAACACCACTCACACTAAGAAAGTAAAACCTAAAGCTGAGCCTTCTATGGCCAGAGCTGCTCAGTGAAATCTCTCAACATTCCACTGTAGAGCATGTGTGCAGTGAGTCGCATAATGGACATTGAGGGAATATACAAGCATGATATCTCTGAATGTTCCATTCCATCATATTTTCTGTTACAGTATAACTTCTGCTATGCGTATGTTGCCAATGTTTGTGTAGGTTGCGTACCACAATCCTGAGCCATAAGATCAACAAATAACCCTTTTCATCAAACAGTCATGATCTTGTTCACTGTGCTGGTTTGATTTCAGATAGCATAGCAGGCCAATAAAATGAAAACATCATGACTGCTACTAAGACACTGAGCATTCACCAGGATGATACAGAGTACAGAGGAACCTCGATTATCCGGCATTCGATTATCCGAACATCGGATTATCCGGCAAGATCGCAAGGTCCCAATGCTTGGCTAAACTATGTTATCTGGCATTCGATTATCCGGAATTCGATTAACCGAATGAAAAACTCCCCGCCTATGTCCTTCGGATAATCGAGGTTCCTCTGTACATTGTTGCACATCGTCTGAATGTTGAGACAATAGAAACCATTCTGATTGCAAAACATGTTGGTTTGTGGCATTCTCATACATGTTGTCTATAGTACTCAGCAACACGGGAATGCCATCAATCCTCATGAACATGTTTCTCTTTGGCTAAAGAGAGTGAAATCTTGTCAGTTCTATCTGTATACAGAGCCCCAGCGACCTCCCTTACAAAACAGTGGATGGCAAATTAGGATATGTTGTGAATGTTACCTTCTGCAGCCTTGGAGATATATGTAATCATGGATACAGTCACCTTCACAGCCATTGGTAATATCAGTTCCTCAATTTCTCTTTCATGCCAGTTTCTCATAACCCTCAACCTCTCAATATTTCAAAGATCTATCTCTTTTTAAATCCTCTCAGTGATCGAGCATCCACACCTCTCTGGGATAGAGAATTCCAGGCATGCATTACCATCTGAGAGAGGAAATTCCTTCATATCTCATTCTTAAGTGAGTGTCTCCTTATTTTGTAACTATGGATCCCTTGTTTGCGACTCCTCCAATAGTGGAAACATCTTCTCAACATCTAACCTGCCAAGAATCCTACCCTCAAAATCTTTTATGTTTCAATATAATCATCCCTCATGCTTCTAAAGCCTATCGTCCAGAAATTAAATTTGTTTCATCATTCTTGGTATGGCAACACCCTTATTCCAGGAATCAGTCTTGTGAATCTCTTTTGAACTGATCCTCACCAGATATATCAAAGAACACTGCAAGAGGTGAGAGTACAAATTGTGGGAGCCCTGGCTGATATTTTTGTATCATTGTTAGCCACAGGTGAGGTCCAATAAAACTGGAGGGTAGCAAACGTTGTGCTATTATTCAAGAAGGGCTGCAAAGAAAAGCCTGGGAACTAGAGACCTGTAAGCTTAATATCCGTGATGGGTATGTTACTTGAGAAGGTTCTAAGAGATAGGATTTACATGCATTTGGAAAGAAAGGGCTTGATTAGTAGTAGTCAGCGTGGCTTTGTGAGTGGGAGATCATGCCTCACAAATTTATTAGAGTTCTTTCATGAAATGACCAGGAAGGTTGCTGAGGGCAGGGTGATAGACATTGTCTATATGAATATCAGTAAGGCTTTTGATAAAGTTCCACATGGTAGGCTGCTCTGGAAGGTTAGATGGCATGGAATCCAGCGTGAGCTGGCAAATTGGATAAAAATTTAGCTTGATGGTAGGTAGCAGAAGGTAATAGTAGAAGGTTGCTTGTCAGACTGGAGGCCTGTGACAAGTGAAGTGCCTCAGGGGTTGGTGCTGGGCTCATTTCTGTTTGTTATCTATATCAAGAATTTGGATGAGAGTGTACAAGGCATGATTAGTAAGTTTGTTGATGACACTAAAATAGGCGGTATCATGGACAGTGAGAAAGGTTATCAGAAATTGCAGCAGGACCTTGATCATTTGGGAACGTGGGCCGAGAAATGACAAATAGAGTTTAATATATATAAATGTGAGGTTTTTCATTTTGGAAAGTAAAATCAAGGTAGGAATTTTATGGTGAATGGAGTGCAGTGGAACAGAGGGATCTTGGATTTCAGGTTCACAGTTCTTTGAAAGTGGAGTCACAGGTAGATAGGACAATGAAGAAGGCTTTTGGTACACTGATCTTCATCAGTCAGGGCATTAAGTATAGAAGTTGGGAAATTATGTTGTAGTTATAATAGACATTGATGAGGGGGCACTTGAAGTGTTATGTTCAGTTTTGGTCACCTTACTATAGGAAGACTGTTATTAAACTGGAAAGAGTGCAGAATAAACTTACAAGGATGTTGCCTGGACTCAAAGTCTGAGTTTAGGGGGAGTTTGGACAAGCTGGGACTTTTTCTTTAAAGTGTAGGAGACTGAGATGGGACCTGGGAAAAAGACTGAGTGCATTCACTCTATTCATGCCTCTAATAACCTTATGGCACTCAGTCTTTTTCCCAGGCTTGGGGAGAAAAGGACGAGAGGGCATCAGTTTAATGCTAGAGGGGAAAGAATAAAAGGGAACCTGAGGGGGAACTCTTTTACGCAGAGGGTGGTATGCAGATGGAATGAGCTGCCAGCATAAGTGGTTGAGGCAGGTACATTAACAACATTCAAAGGGCATTTGAACAAATACATCACTAGGAAAGAATTAGAAGGATATAGGCCAAGTGCAGGGAAATGGGAAAAAGCATGGACAGACATTTCAGTCAGCATGAACCAGTTTGGGCCAACAGACCTGTCTCCATGTTGTCAGACTCTGTGATTCTAACTGCCTTCAATGCCAGTGTATTCTTAAATATGAGGACAAAATCTGTGCACAACACTCCAAGTGCATCCTCACCAACATCCTGTACAATTGGAACAAGAATTCCCTATTTTTAAACTCCAATGACTAGCAAAAAATACCAAATTTCCTTTTGGCTTCTTATGTAGTTGCACCCACATGCTAACCTTTCACATTTCATTCTGAAGAACACTTAGATCCCTCTCTGCTGCATTTTTTGAGTCTTTCTTGTCAATAATAGCCTACCTTTTGATTCTGAAAAATGTGTTGCTGGAAAAGCACAGCAGGTCAGGCAGCATCCAAGGAGCAGGAGAATCGATGTTTCGGGCATAAGCCCTTCTTCAGGAATGAGGAGGGTGTGCCAAGCAGGCTAAGATAAAAGGTAGGGAGGAGGGACTTGGGGGAGGGGCGTTGGGAATGCGATAGGTGGAAGAAGGTTAAGGTGAGGGTGATAAGCCGGAGAGGGGGTGGGGGCGGAGAGGTCAGGAAGAAGATTGCAGGTCAAGAAGGCGGTGCTGAGTCTGAGGGTTGGGACTGAGATAAGGTGGGGGGAGGGGAAATGAGGAAGCTGGAGAAATCTGCATTCATCCCTTGTGGTTGGAGGGTTCCTAGGCGGAAGATGAGGTGCTCTTCCTCCTTGTGTCGTGTTGCCATGGTCTGGCGATGGAGTAGGCCAAGGACCTGCATGTCCTTGGCGGAGTGGGAGGGGGAGTTAAAGTGTTCAGCCATAGGGCGGTTTGGTTGGTTGGTGCGGGTATCCCAGAGGTGTTCTCTGAAACGTTCCGCAAGTAGGTGGCCCTCATTCCTGAAGAAGGGCTTATGCCTGAAACGTCGATTCTCCTGCTCCTTGAATGCTGCCTGATCTGCTGCCCTTTTCCAGCAACACATTTTTCAGCTCTGATCTCCAGCATCTGTAGTCCTCACTTTCTCCTTCCTTTTGATTCTTCCTACTTAAGTGCATGACCTCACATTTTCTGATTTTAAACTTCATCAGTCATGTTTTGAACAATCAAGCAAACCATTTATATCCCATCTCAGATTCTTTACTCTTCATCATGCCCTCCCACCTTTTTTTGTATCATCAGCAAATTTAGCTGCATGACACTCTGCAGCTCCCCTCCATCCTGAAAGTTATTGATACTGCTAGTGAATAATTGAGGCTTCCATTTCCAAATTCCGATGTTGGGGTTCTGTTACCTGTTACATCCCAGGTCTTCCAATTAGAATAATATCCTGAAAGATTAGCATTGTGATCCCAGAGAAACATGACCTGCCAAAGAACTGGAAACTTCCTAGAACATTTGAATTTTTTCATATATGTATTTATTTTAACATGTAGGCCCGATGCATTTCGAACCTGGATTGGTGGAACTATAATGTTTTCGTCATTACAGAAACTTATTTGACAGAAGGCCAGAACTAGCAGCTCATCAATCCAGGGTTTAGATGCTGCAGGGCAATAGAGAGGGATGTAAAAGTGGTGTGAAATTGCATTACTGATTAAGGAGAATGTCACAGCTGCATTAAGAGAGACCACCTTGGAGGGCTCATCCAGGAAGGCCAAATCAGTAGAATCCAGGAATAAGAAAGGTGCAGTCATGATGATGGGATTATAATATAGGCTTTGAAATAGCCAGCAGGAGATAAACAGATATATAGGAAGACAATGAAAAGGTGTAAAAAATAAGTTATTTGTTGTGGATGATTTTAATTTCCCCCAACATTAACTGGGACTCCCTTGTGGGGGGGGGTCAGTTGGGGAAGAAATTGTTGGGTGTACCACGATGGTTTCTTGAAACAATATGTAAGTAATCCATTTATGGAAGACGCCATACTAGACATTGTACTGGAGAATGAGCTTGGAAAAGTGAGCTAAGTTTCAGTGGGGGGAACATTTTGGGAACAATGATCAGAATTCCAGAGGTTTAACACTGATCCCAAACCTACACTGTCCTTTAAATTTTGTGTACTACTAGTATTTAAGCTATGTTTAAAGTGAGTATCAGATTAAATTATGGTGTTTCTACATCCAAGGTCTGGTGAATTGCTTCTCCTTTGTGATGAAATTGCACTGTTACCCAGGTGACAGTTCTTGTGTACCTGGAAACATAAATGCTTTAGGACAGGATTGGGTGAGAGAAGGACTGAGGGTGAAAGCAGACTTCAATCATCATACCATCTGCAAGCATAGCAGGATGGTAATGAAGAAGGAATTTAAGGGACCATACAATGCAATACCATCATTTTGAATGTTCTCAGCGATGTTAGTGCAACAGAATCATCACATCCAACTCCAAATTGTTTGGCACAATCTCATGGTGAAGGCTCAATCAATACATCCTTGCCTGTCTATTCTCAGTTCCCTGTTGAGCCCTACAGTTATAAAAACTAGGGAAAGGAAAGATTGTCAATGATCGCAATGTGTTTGGATGTAGTGCCTGACACTAGTGAAAATTGTCATTCTCATGGCATGGATGTTATTTGCCATTTATCAGCTCAGTCTTGGATATTGCCCAAGTCTTTTTGCAGATGGAAATGGACTGCTTCAGTTTGTGAGGAGTTAAAAAATGGTGCTGAACAGCAATCATCAGCAACAATATGTGACCCACTTTTGACCTTGTGTTGGAGGAAGGGTCATTGATGAAGCACTGAAGATGGTTGGGCCAAGGATACTACCCTGAGGAATTCCTGCAGAGATGTCATAAAGCTGAGATATTTGATCTCCAACAAATGCCTCCATCTTCACTTGTGCTGGAGAGTATTCCTACTGAATCTGAATGAATCTAGTTTTGATGGAGTTCCTGATTGCCAACAAAGTCAGAAGGACTGTCACTCTCACCTTGTCTCTGGAGTTCAGCTGTTTTGACTATCTTTGAACCAAGGCTGTGATGAGGTCAGGACCTGAGTGGCCCTGGTGGAAATCTAAGTGCGTATCAATGAGCAGGTGTTGATAAGCATGTGTTGCTTGATAACACTGTTGATGACATCTTCCACCACTTTACTGATAATTGAGAATACATTAATGGGCTGTCAACTGGGCAGGTTGAAATTTTCCTGCTTTTTCCTACAGGACATTCCTGAACAATCTTCCACATTGTTAGGTAGACATCAATGTTATGGATATAGTGTAATAGCTTGACAACTAGTGTGTCAAACACTGGAATACAAGACTTTAATGCTATTGCAGAAAGTCTGTCAGAGCCCATAGCCTTTGCAGTATCCATGTCTCCAGACAATACTCAAAATCCTGTGGAAAGAATAGAATTAGCTGAAGACTGACATCTGTAAAGCTGGGGCCTCCAAAGAAAGCCAGGATATATTATCAAGTTGTTACTTTTCAGATTAAGATGGATGCAAATACTTCAATCTTGTCTTCTGCACTAATGTGATGTTTGAGGGAACTCTTTTTCCAGTTAGTTGCTTAACTGCCTAAACAACTGCAGAGTTTAGATTTAACCCTTTGGTTATGGAACTGTTTATCTCTATCACATTCAATGCTAAATTGTGGCGCTGCCTATTTCAAGTCTGAAGGGTCTGTTTCCATGCTGTACAAATCTATGACTCTATAACTGTAGACTCAGCACAACGTGAGTTTGATATTACCAGTGACTGTGAAGATGACTGTGGCTTTGATAATATGTCTAGTTCCTCTGAAATTGCAGCAAGTAGCATTTGTAACATCTCCTAGTTTGTCATCCACTGTTTTGTAAAGGAAATCACTGGAGCTCTGTATGTTGATAAAACTGACTATATTTCACCAAAGACAAGTAAATTAATTAGGATTACTGGCTGAATGCCATTGACTACATGTACTTTGCCCTGCTACAGATGTTAAATATCACAGGAAATGTGATAGAACAGACCATTCAGTTCAGAATCGGTGCATTTTTTTGCCAGGACTTCTCTGAAGCTATAAGGTATTCAACAGAATTTGTGTCTTAGTTTGCAGTTGTCATGGTTTAATACATTCACTGAATGTGGGCTTTGTTGACTGGATCAGTCGTCTTGCACGTTTCTAGTTGCCCTTGAGAAGATGGTTGTAAGTTGCTTTCTTCCATCATTGCAATGTATTTAGTGTCAACTATGTGGCAATTGATACAATTGAGTGGCTTGCGAGGTCATTTCAGAGGGCAGTTAAGAGTCAACCACATTGATGTGGGTCAATGTCCTTCCCTAAAGGACATTAGTGAAACAGATCATTTTTTTGATGACTATTAACAATGATTACATGGTTGCCCTCAGATGTTTAATTCTAGACTTTTTTATGAAATTCAAATTCCACCATTTATCCTCCCCCCCCAAGAATATTACCCAGATTACTAGTATAGCAACAATAACATTCGGCCATTGCCTCCCATACATTAGACAAATCAATAAATTACCACTAAGTCATCACTAAACTAATCATATTGAAGCAGCGTGTCATTATGAAGGCACTGACTTTTCTATTAATAGCAACTAGTTGTGAAGAAGTATGAGATGACAGAGCAGAAAATGGAAGAGGGAAGAAAGGAGACAACTGATACAGTCTTCTGACCAGGCTGTCCTTGATTCACTGACAGCCATTTCTTTAACTTCTCCTTGCAGTCCTGCACATTTTCCTTTTCAGGTAGTAATCCAATTCCCTCTAGAATTCCCCGAATAAACATGGAAAGCATGGACTAATTAGGGGCAATTTGCATGGTTTTGTATGAGGCAGATCATATCTTACTAACTTAATTGAATTTTTTGAGGGAGTAAAGAAGGTGATTGATAAGGGTAGAACAGTGGGTGTTGTCTTTAATAAGGGTTTTGACAAGGTCCCTCATGGTAGGCTTATCCAGAAGATTAAAATTCATGAGATCCACAGTGACTTAGCAGCATGGATTCAGAATTGGCTTGAGAGTAGTGGTAGAAGGGTGTTTTTCTGGCCAGAGATTGTTACTAGTGGTGTTCCATAGGGATCCATACTGGGACCTCTGCTGTTTGTGATA
Source organism: Chiloscyllium plagiosum (assembly GCF_037043375.1). NCBI lineage: Eukaryota > Metazoa > Chordata > Chondrichthyes > Orectolobiformes > Hemiscylliidae > Chiloscyllium > Chiloscyllium plagiosum. The sequence goes on from NW_028270144.1 coordinate 56,501,682, forward strand.
TATACATAAATGACTTGGAGGAAAATGTAAATGGGTGGGTTAATACATTTGCAGACTATATAAAGATTGGCGGCATTGTGGATAATGTAGAAGGTCATTAAAAAATTCAGTGAGACATAGATCACTTGCAGATAAAGGTGGAGAAATGGCAGATGGAGATTGATTAGATTCCCTACAGTATGGAAAAAGGTCATTAGGCCCAACAAGTCCACACCAACCCGCCAAAGAGTAACCCACCCAGACCCATTCCCCTACCTAATATTTACCCCTGACAAATGCACCTAACACTATGGCCAATTTAGCATGGCCAATTCACCTGGCCTACACATGCGGGAGGAAACCAGAGCATCCAGAGGAAACCCACGCAGACACGGGGAGAATATGCAAACTCCACATAGACAGTTGCCCGAGGCGGGAATCGAACCCGGGTCCTAGAGCTGTGAGGCAGCAGTGCTAATCACTGAGCCACCATGCCACCACAAATGTTTAAAGTAGGCAAGGGTGGCACAGTGACTCGGTGATTAGCACTACTGCCTCACAGCGCCAGGGTTTCAGGTTCAATTCCAGCCTTCAGCAACTGTCTGTGTAAGAGTTTCTTCCCACAGCCCAAAGATATGCAGGTTAGGTGGGTTAGCCATGGGAAATACAGGATTTTAGGGATAGGGAGGTCAGTGTGGACTTGATGAGATGAATGGCCTGCTTCCATGCTGTGGGGATTCTATTTATAAGTGTGAGGTGCTGCACTTTGGGAGATCAAATGTTTAGGAAAAGTATACAGTTAATGGCAGGATCCTGAACAGCACTGATGTACAGAACGATCTTGGCGTTCAAGTCCATGGATCCCTGAAAGTGACTACACAAGTAAAGTAGCAAGGAAGGCTGCCAGACCTGCTGAGTTTCTCCAGCAATTTCTGTTTTTGTTTCAGATTTTCAACGTCTGCAATTCTTTGTGTTTTTATAAAAGAGGTAAGTTTGGTACAGTAGAGCAAGAAAATATGTGGCAGAAACCTGTCTAAAATATTTGCTGCAACTTAGCCAAAACCAAAAACATACAATTCAGTCACACATTACTATTTATGAAACCCAAAATCCCATGTAACACCTTCTCAGGCCATCAATAAACTACTAGAAATCAGAATAATTCTTAAACATAACAAAAAAAAAGTAGATTTTCTTGGCTGTGGTAGCAGCAGAAAAACAGCAACAGCATTCACCAACCACCCACACATCAAGGATTGCAGGATTTAGTGAAATAGGTTTCATAATTTGAATTCACAACCAACCCAAATCTAACATGAATTGAACCAAGTATAATATCTCTGCTTGCAGAATATCCAATTGGTCCAATCTGTATGACTTCAGTTTATAATGTGAATTGTTATTCTTGACTGATTGTTCCCTTTACAAACAGTGCTCATAAGAGTCTTTTGTCTATTCTCTAGCTAGATAATAAAGGTTTAAAAGAATTTCTATGAAACAAAGGCAAAATCATAAAGTAGGAAAATCATCTTAAAACAAAGTTCAGGGATTTCTGAGGCTGAAAGCTTTTGCAGAGAAATTGTAGTCTTAAGACATTTTAATATTTTCTTTTAACAAACACACTGCTATTTACCAACTACTTAGCAAAAGATTAAGCAAATGATAAATTTCTAGATCTTCAGTTTTCTTGCTGAATTTGGCTCTGGAAAAATGGTGTATCGTCATGTTAGCTAATCAAAATAATCAAAATCACAGGTCCTCTGAAAAATGAGAGAAATTATATTCCAGCTGTAATTCTATTTTCTGAGGTATGGAAATGTTGTCATGAACAATTTATACATCACTGTCAACCTTGCAGTCTGATGAAAGTAAAACTATTAATGGAGATGTGCCCCATTAGAGAAATTAGGCTGTTTGCCTGAGACAGAATTTACACTTTAACTACTAATTTAAGTGCAGGAGTTGTTTAATGCAATGTTGTATGTGTTGAATCTGTCAACATTTTAATTATGACAACATTTGATTCCAAATATGGTTAGTCAATCATTTAATTTTTACTCTTTTGTAATATGGCTGATTTTCTGGCTTGGGGGTCAATGAAATTTTTAAAAGAAGATCTGTCACAAATAGTACTTTATATATTAACTTGATGAAATGCTAAAATTCAACAAGTAATGTGCGCTGTTAAGCTCAGCCAATCATCAGAAATGCACAAGTTCAATCAATTGAAAGTGGTGAAAACTTGCATTTCTACTTTACCTGTACTGTTATAAAACATCTCAAGGTGTTTCATAGTGCTTTTTAAAATAAAATTCACTCATGGCACATGGGTAGTGCTGCCTGGGCCAGCACTAGCCCTTGAAAAGTGGTCAGCTGCTTTCTTGAACTGTTGCAGTCTAAATGCTGCAGGTAGATCCACAATGCCATTAGGGAGGAAATTCCAAGGTAAATATATCAAGAAAATGTTGAAATAAAGCCAAATAAGCAATTATTAATATTAGTGACTAAATCTGTTAATTTTCACCAGTGAAGTCAGTATCTATTGCCCATCTGCAAATGTCCTTGAAAACATGGTGGTGAGCTACCTTCTTTAGAATATTTGAATGGCTTGCTTGGCCCATTTTAGAGAGTGATTGAAATGAAACCACAATGTTGCAGGCCTATAGTCATATTTAAACCACTCACTCCAGACTACCATTAACATATTGCCTTTTTCCTCACAGGAGGACCATAAGCAAGGGCAGTCTTGCCCCCAACAGAAGAGAAAGTGCTCAATGTAAATGCTTAACTACAACTTTACTTTAATAGTAGCTACTAAACATGTGCATAACAAACCACATCAGAATGATGTTAGAACAAGATGGAGCGGGGTCTGGGTATATAGGGTCTCAGACAGGCTCTGGCTTACCATCCATTGGTTATGTTCACTAAAACTTGTTAATGTTCTCTCTACAGATCTGATCTTAGTACAGATCTTGTGAATGGGGTGGTACAGGGTATATCAGATACATTACTTAAGGCAAAAACGGAAACACAGGATCCTTGGGTTTTCTTCATATTTTGTCCTTTTTTGTCCATGACCCTCCAATTTCACTTTACATATACTGCATGATAAATTGTACATGCTTTAATCTGACATGTAGTTGTCTCTGACTAGTCTTGTCATTATTGTTAACTCTTTGTCTTATCTTCTATTTCATGTCTGGAAGCTGGCGAGGGCCCAGAGAGAGCAAAGGCAAGAGAGAATATCAGAAGAAGATGCATCATTTAATCTTATCAATGCAAGTACCAATTTAAAGACTAACACCACTACAATTCAAACAGTAAGCTGAAGGGATGTGCAATATGGGTAGTACAGAATATGAGAAAAGAGAATGCTCACATTCCAGCTCTTCTACAGAGGGCACAGATGAAGATCTCCAAGGTTTAATCTCTGAAGAAGGTGATTCAAAATAGACACAAAACACCGAAGTACCAATATGTTGGTGCACAACAGCTTAGAGGGACTGCTGCGACTTGCATTGAATCTTTATGCAGAGAATCAACACATGTTTTCAGCTTAGCCAAAGTCTTTCGCAAACTTAAGGGGTGAATTTCAGAGTGAATTTTGTTTAAAACTGGTTCTGCAATCATTGATATGGCTGCGCTGCTATCGACCCCTGTTAGAACCAGATGACCATTTAACCAGACGTTTATTTTGAGTGGTTTTGATATTAATTGGTTTTGATTTTGTATTGCTAAGACGTGGGTGGACCTTCCAGGGTATGCATTGCCCTGGACACCCTCTTTGATATTAGTCTATGAGTTATTCTACTCAGTTTAGGTCTAGTAGAACTCTTCAGCTGTCTTGAATCCATTAATGGGCAGCACCAACAATGGCTTGCCATTCAGCATCCTGAAGAGAATTTTAACCATTTAGCTGAGTCTTGGCTTTGTTTTGGGGTTTTACTATTGTTCAAGCTGGAATCCCTTTGTTGATGCATATTTTGTTCCAAAACTCCGGATGACACAAGTTTCTGTTCAACGGTAGGTTCTTTATTATCGGACAGCTGGCGAGAGATTCGCAATGTCACCGAAAGTAGTCATACATCTACTTGGGGTGACACTTCTCCACAAATCTCTGCCCTACACACAAAGACAGTATTTTATAAAGATTAAACAAAAGGTTTATCAGTCACATGGTTGATTATCATTACATAGTTTAAAACATGTAATTATGAATTGACAAAGCCCGATGAATGTCGATGTCCTGTGATAACGTTTGAGTGGATCTGATTGTCATATTCTTCATGATTATATGTTGATCGGAAGAGATTAAAACAGAAGGGTTTTGCCTGCTCTAAATGGGGGATTCACATACCTATGCTAAGATGGAGGGAAAGTAAGACAATGGGAGCAGGAGGCAGTTTAACAGGGTTGTGGCCAAGGCTATCAGTCTTGTCTGGGATGGACAAATAGCTCTGTCTGAGGCTGCAGAGGAATCCACACGTGTGGTTCCACTAGGCTTCTCTTCTGGGATTCAGTCAGCTTCCCCCCTACTTCGATGTTCTGTCTACATTGTAAGAGGCTTCCAATTGATACTGCAGTGAGATTTTTTGGCAGTGGAATGTTTAACCCTTGAGTCTACAATGTGCCTTGAAGAAGAAGTAAAACATGGAACTGATCCCTTGTGGCTTTCTAACTTCCTCACCTCGGATCAAAATATTTCCTAATTGAAGCTATGAAATTGCGCTCAAGTGCTGTTCCCCAAATTCAGTCAGACTGATGACGGCATTTACTGTCATCAGAATACCCTGTAACTCATATGCTCCACTTGCTGCATTTTCCAATGATAAAGCCATTTATAGCACCTATTTGAACTCCAGTTGGACTTCAGCTAGTAGACAGTTTTGCAGAGTTACACCATTAATCCCACATACTAAATGGTCTTTAAGCATTTCATTGAGGGTTAAACCAGTCACTGGCTTCAGTCAGTCATCTTGACCTAGTCAAAAATCCTAGTAAGGATTCCCCTGGTTGTTGAAATGCCAAGAAAACATGATAACATCTTAGAATTAGAGGACGCTTGGAGTCATTATATTCCTTAATTGTGTCTGTCAATTCTTGAAAGGTTTTAGGATCTGGTACCTCAGGGAACGTGAGGCTCCTAGCAACAGAAAAAAAACTGTGGCTCCATAGGCTGTCAGGAGAAACATTCATCGCTTTTTGCCTGCCTCAATGTCATCTGCCCAGAAAAAAATATTGCATTCTTTCCATGTGCCTGGTCCTGTACTTGACAGCAGGTCGAACGAGTCAAGATTCCCAGAGGCATGACATAAAAAATGCTTTTCCCAACTCAAGGACAGTCAAGCAAGTTTCTTCAGGATCATAATTTACTTGCACCATCACTGAGGTAACTCCACAAGGCCAGTATCATGTCATCAAGTCACCCTTTATTTATACAGAACAGTCCTTGACCCCAGTACTGCCTTATTCAGCTTAATTTTTCTGACTGGCAGTATCTCTGACACTCTCCTTCTTTTTTCTTTTTTTCCCTTTTTTCTTTTTTTCCTTTTGTTTATCCCCACACTACCGCCTAACTGCGGTAGTGCTTTTTTGTTCCCCCACACCCATGTTGTGTGTGCAGGTGAGAGACACAGTGAAGGACACAAGATGTACGAATCTTTATTCAATTTCCACCACCAGGAAGAAAAGAAACACCCAAGTGGCCAGTGATAAACAGTACCCGTGACACTCTCCTTTATTTTTTAGCAGGATGCCTGACACTCCTGTTCTTTTTTCTTCTTCTTTTATCTCTTTTTACCTCTGACACTCCTCATTCCTGTTTTTTTCCTCTTTTTTTTTACCCCCACATTACCGCCAACTGCGGTAGTGTTTATTTATTCCCCCACACCCATGGTGTGTGTGTGCAGGAGTGAGACACAGTGAAAGACACAAGGTGCAGAATATTTATTCTGTTTTCACCACCAGGAAGAAAAGAAAACACCCAAGTGGCCAGTGACAAGCAGTGCCCTTGACACTCTCCTTTTGATCTGTCAACTAATGCTCCCTGATTTGACCAGACTAACAGCTCTAAACAGGGGACTCATATTTTATGAGGTCCAGCTGGCGGACATTGTTACAATCACTACAACAGGCATCCTAGCAATGCCTCATGGGGAGTCCCATTTTATACATGTGGTTTAAAAATCAAATGTTTACCACTCTATGTTCCCACACTCAGCTAATATTATATTCATGTTGCTACTACACCTTTTCTTGAGTATAGCCATAATTGTGCAGACAATCATTTTATCAAATGCTTTTTTTGTAAATCCATATATACCACATTAACCGCAATAATCCCATCAACTCTCTCTGTGACTTCATCAAAAGATTGAAGCAAATTAATTAAAAGGTTTTTCTTAACAAATCTATGTTGGCTTTCCTTAATGAATTCACATTTGTTGATGTGCTGTTAATTTTCTGTCAGATTATCATTTCCAAAAGCTGTTCTACTGCCGAAGTTAAATGGACTGGACTGTAGCTGCAAGCTTATATTTACACCTTTTTTTTAAACATTTGTAATTCTTCAGTCATTTGCCACTACTCATGCATCTCAGAAAGATTGTAAGATTCTGGCTAGTGTCTCTGTATTTCCACTGTTAATTCCATTAATATTCTTAGATGGATCTGATCTGTTCCAGGGGACTTACAAACTTTAAGTACAGTCAGACCATTCAATAATCTCGTTATTGATATTCATAAATAATCATCAATCTAATGTAGCTCATCTATCAGTTTTTAGCCTATCTTGTGTCTCAACTTTTTCTGCTTAAATTATGGTTTTACCAGCATCTTCTTCCTCACTAAAGACATCTGTAAAGTATTCATTTAGAATCTCATTTGTGCTAGTTGCCTCAATTCAGAAGTTCTCCTTTAGATCCCTAATTGGCCCATTCCACTTTTTGCCACCCTGTTATAATTTATACACCATTGGAAGAATTTTAGATTCCTTTTTATGTTAGCTGCCATTTTCAGCTCATATTCTCTCCTATGTTTTTTTCACTCTCCATAATGATTCTCATTATTCACTATTATTCATCTGTTCTATGCACTCTTTTTCAAAATGAAATAATTCTCAATCTCTTTTGTTCTCTAAGAAACTCAGGATTCATTTGGCCTGTCTCTTCCCTTTGTAAGCATGAATCTTGAATTTAACAGACCTATCTCTTCTCAAATTATGTTGCTTTATTGTATCTTTAGACCTACCTAAGTAGTGGAGTCTCTGCTTCAGAAAGCTAATAATTTGTTTCAATACAACTGTGCTGGAGACATGATTTTAAATGTAGTGCTTCTCAGTATCTGCTTGGTTTCCTCTGCTTGGTTTTGACATCTGGAGGTAGGATGGAAGATAACAGATATTGAACATCTGCTCATCAGAAGTAAATTAATTTACTGATCTTCACTCCCAAGGTTCATAGTGAAAATGTGCAGCCAGTGTTTTTGGTACAGCAAGGAATGAAAACCTTTATGAGAGTAGAGAGGAGAAAATTGGATAAAAATGCACTAAAGCTTGTGAAGATGTTTTGTTATGCTCTCAATTGCTGCAGATTGGTTTTGTGAGAAATATGGAAATATACACATGCAACATTTGCATAATAAAACACTGAGGCATTTTAAAACTTGTCTGAGATTATGACATTCAGTATGCTTTCATATTGTGTTTTCTATGGCTGTTTAAATAGTATAATTTTGCTGAGTAAGTTAATTTTCATAATGTTACCTTCAACTTATTGAACCAAATCATAAGCAGTAACATTTTAACATCTGCACCAATTGTAGGCTCTCAGTGATCAAAAAACACAATAACACACTGTACCCATAATATGTCTATAGGCACTCACTGTTATGATAGAATAAATCAAACAGCAACTTCTGATGTCCACATGAATTAATTGTGGAAATCAGGAATCTCATCATATTTCACTGTATTCTGCTTTCCTCCATGATTCTACAATGAATTAAATATCTCACCTCACATTTCTTGGTTCAGACTTTGCCTGCACCAGGAAAGATTTTACATTCTGAATGGATAAGGACAATTACACTGCTTATACTACCCTCAACAGATTGTTCTGTGCCAAAATGTATCTCTAATTCCTGCAATCCTTGGTTACCCAGAACTTAAACATTGCTAGAAGGGAATAAAAAGTTGAAACTGTTTGTTTCATGTTCATCAGATTGAGGATGCACGAAACATTATGGGCAGCACGGTAGCACTGTGGTAAGCACTGCTGCCTCACAGCGCCAAAGACCGTGGTTCAATTCCCACCTCAGGCAACTGTCTGTATGGAGTTTGCACATTCTCCCCCGTGTCTGAGTGGGTTTCCTCCCACAGTCCAAAAATGTGCAGGTTAAGTGAATTGGCCATGCTAAATTGACTGTAGTGTTAGGTGAAGGGGTAATTGGAATGGGTCTGGGTGGGTTGCTCTTCAGAGGGTTGGTGTGGATTTGTTGGGCTGAAGGGCCTGTTTCCACACTGTCAGTAATCTAATCTAATCTTGAAAAATGGACCACATTGTAAATAGCATTAGAATCTCCCTGTCTGGTTTGAGAATTAAGGCTGACAATTGACTGTTCTTGCTGCACTTCTATGCCAATGATGGCCTAACTATTTCTCATTCCAAACAAAATGCTAGCTCTTTACTCAACCCTGATTTTTGCTTCCTCGTTATGAAGACTGCAAGATGAAAAGCGTCAACATCTTTTCTCCTTTTAGAATTGTTTCAGCCTGGCAATGCTCATCTAAAAGCCTGAAGTAAGTCCACAGAGAGCCAACTCTTCACTGTTAATCACATAAACCGGGTCATTATAAAATATAAAATACCTTGCTTGTTAGTTAATGGCTTCAAGTTAATAGTTAGCTTGTTAAGCTCCCAATAGTGATCATCAACCAAAATGAATTTCTAATTCTACTCAGAACCTGGAATGGCCAATTCTTCTTAGCAGGGTGAAAGTGAGGACTGCAGATGCTAGAGATCAGAGTCAAGATTAGAGTGGTGCTGGAAAAGTACAGCAGGTCAGGCAGCATCTGAGGAGCAAGAAAATTGACATTTTGGGCAAAAGCCCAGTCCCCTGAGGCTAAAAATAACTTTCTTCCACTCTGGAGTTGTGGGTCTTGTGTTGGCTATATAGTTTGATCCTGGATCTACACACCTTGCTGAAGACCGTGTAATTGGACTTTGAAGAGGTGAGCAGGGGATGTTTAGGCTTTTGCATACCCCCTTCAGCAGATTGTGCTTGGCCTTCACCTTGGTCTGTTAGAAATGTTTGAGATAGCTGACACCTATCTGCTTCTTCTCCAGTTTGGGTAGTCATATAGCCATAGATATGTACAGCATGAAAACAGACGCTTCGGTCCATCTTGACCAGATATCCTAAATTAGTCGAGTTCCATTTGCCAGCATTTGGCCTACATCATTCTAAATCCTTCCTATTCATACACTCATCCAGATGCCTTTTAAATGTTGTAATTGTACCAGCCTCCACCACTTTCTCTGGCAACTCATTCCATACATGCACCACCCTCTGCATGAAGACGTTACCCCTTTTGTTCCTTTTAAATCTTTGAACTCTCACACTAAATGTATACCATCTAGTTCTAGATTCCACCACCCGATGGAAAAGGCCTTGTCTATTTATGATTCGGAGATGCCAGTGTTGGACTGGGGTGTACAAAGTTAAAAATCACACAACACCAGGTGATTGAAGGAGTGCCGCTCCGAAAGCTAGTGTGCTTCCAATTAAACCTGTTGGACTATAACCTGGTGTTGTGTGATTTTTAACTTTGTCTATTTACGTATCCATACCCCTCAGCCTCCGACATTCCAGGGAAACAAAAGAGGTGTCCACAATTCAGTGGGTATTTTGCATTTTTGACAGAAACTTTGAGGACATCTTTGTCATCTTTCCTTTGCTCTCCTAATAACTATTTGTTATCGCAAACTCAAAGTGAAAGTTTTGGAGGTCTTGTGTCAAGCATGTGAATCATGTGGCTCACCCAATGCAGCTGATTGACCATAACCTGTGCCTTTATGGTAGGAATGTTGGCCTGAGAGAAGACATTGATATTGGAATGCCTATCCTGCCAGTGCATTTACAACACTTTGTATGGCATCACTGGTGATATTTATCTTGAGGGCTTGAAATATGTGCTGTATCTTGCTCATGTCTCCAACACATACAGAATAGCAGTTAACTCTACTGTCCCATGGACCATGAGCTTCATGCCAGTTTTGTATTTGTCACTAAACACTGTTCCTCACATGAACAAAGACTGTCCTGGCATACTGGAAATAGCATTAGATATTATTGTCAATGTCTGGTTTTATTGGAAGGAGGCACCAAATGTTCATACATTTGGTCAATATTGTCCAGTGGCACACCAAGGATCTTGATAATGAAGTGTCAGCAAATGTCAATACAACATTGTGTTAATGTTATGGGTGACTTTATTGCAAAATATGAGGACAGAAAGAAAAGCCAAAAATTATACCACAATTTTTGGGAATTGTGGTATAAATGTCACATTTAGATATTACTCTTGATCATCCTCAATCCTTTCCTACTTGTCATAGTCCTGACCAGGCACTGCATGCTTTTCAATGTCATGTAACATACATTTTTGCATCAAATTCAGCAATCTGATTTGATTGATTGCAAGAATTGATTTTCTTCAGTTCCATTTGTTTAAATCTGACAAAACCTGTAAAACTGAAGTCCAACAGTTCTGAATTCAAACTCATGAAGGTGAATCTTTCTTTTTCAGTGACTGGATTTCCCTTGAAAAGGTATCTTTAATGACTGTTATTTCTCAGATCTTTTAAATGTAACCATGAAGGGATTAATAAGTAGTATTGCAATACCTTAAGTTGTGGGAGGCTGTACATCAGAATTCTGGTGGGAGGAAAACTCTAAACAATGTGGGCGGCACGGTGGCACAGTGGTTAGCACTGCTGCCTCACAGCGCCTGAGACCCGGGTTCAGTTCCCGCCTCAGGCGACTTACTGTGTGGAGTCTGCACGTACTCCCCGTGTCTGCGTGGGTTTCCTCCGGGTGCTCCGGTTTCCTCCCACAGTCCAAAGATGTGCAGGGCAGGTGAATTGGCCATGCTAAATTGCCCATAGTGTTAGGTAAGGAGTAAATGTAAGGGTATGGGTGGGTTGTGTTTCGGTGGGTCGGTGTGGACTTGTTGGGCCGAAGGGCCTGTTTCCACACTGTAATCTAATCTAATCTAATTAGGTCAATGCTGGGTAGGTGAAAAATGGGAAACTCAATCGTTGGTGGTAGAAAGCTCATTGATAGACTTAATTGCACATTTGCATATTATTTAAATTCAATTCAATGTAATATAATCCTGTATCACTGATTTAGTGAAGTACAAGTCTCTTGTGCTTCATTAATCCACTAATGAAAACTGATGACTTTTATATGTGTTTAGTTGACTCACCGTGACAGCATCTCTGGACAGGCAGGAGTTCAGGTAATACAATACTGAGTGTTTTGAATATTTGTTAATGAGTTGACACTCATAATAATCCCTTAAAGTAACGCCTGGGTGGGATGCTCTTTGGAGAGTCAGTATGGACTTGATGGGCTGAATGACCTGCTTCCACACTGTAGAGGTTCCAACCATAAATCCTACTCCCTAATGGGGAGGGGCGGTCACACAGGAATTTCTCTGAAAGGAAAGAGTAGTGACACTGGAGGGGATGTCCTGCCTAGCCTGCGATATCTCAGACTTCAGTTGAACTCTTTGCCCATCAGGGAATTGCATGATAATGGAGGAATATTCTTCTCTTTGGAACAACTTTTGATGCTGAACCGTCAGAAATTCAGATGATGATGAATTGAGCTGGAGAACTTTCTTAAAAAAGCCTGAAAGATAATTTCTAACTCCAACATAGAGCTGGCTGTCCTTAAAATAGGGTGCCAGCTCCTGCACAATCATGAGGTGACATGGGCTTCCTGACCCAGAGCTGCATTCTGCTGCATGATCCAATAACACATTCATGGCACCCGCAGTCATGAGCTGTTAGCCATACAATCAGATTCAGCCAACCACTACAGACTCAAGTCAGACCCATGATGACTCTTACAGCTGAGAACTGCAGCTCTAAAAGTACTAATTGCTGGATGTCACTTCACATTTCTTGCTTTTCTTGTACTCCTTTTATATTTCCTCCGAATGTGGGGGTCTTGAGGTTTCATTTCATGTGATCTAATTTTACTGTATCAAGAAAGTTATCTGATTGAAGAATTACAGGCCATGTATCTATTGTCATATAAATAGGATAGCAGGTCATTTGGCATCATAATTAAAGATCCATTAATAGTCATGGCAACTTGCATTAGTTTTGTGCACATGCTGAGATTTCCTTTCTATGAAGGCTTTGATAAAATATACACCAATCATGATAGTTACGAAAATTATCCTTAATACTTTTCAAACAGGTAATAAGCTACTTGCTGAAATAAGTGTCACACATTGTTCCGGTTTCCTCCCACAGTCCAAAGATGTGCAGGTCAGGTAAATTGGTCAAGCTAAATTGCCCGTAGTGTTAGGTAAGGGGTAAATGTAGGGGTATGGGTGGGTTGCGCTTCGGCGGGGCGGTGTGGACTTGTTGGGCCGAAGGGCCTGTTTCCACACTGTAGGTAATCTAATCTAATTGTACTTACGTGGCACCAGAGTGCATCATTTTTTCTACTTAGTACTTTGATGATAATTGAGAAACTCCTGACTATGACACCTGCGCATTGATTGTCTCTATAAGGGATGGTCAGATGTGGAGGGGAAGTGGGGTCGGGAAGGACGTTTGGAAGGTGAGGAATGAGTGTAATATCTAAGTGTATGAATTTGTCTTTGAACGACTGTAGTCATTGTAATTACCCAATCTCTCATCCTCCTTTGTCTGAATGCTGCAACTGTTCTTTACTAATCTTTTTACATGAGATTGACCAATGTAGAAATATTACAAATTTAATTGCTAAGAGTTCAATCAATTTCAACAAACTGTTTAATCTACAAAACTGAATATTTGTCCAGATATTCTCATAATTTATTAATATAATTTAAGTGGTTTATGTCTGTGAGTTGAACTCTAAGTTGAAAGCATTTATATAGTTCAGACATTTCAGAGCTATTCATTGATTTTAGAGAAAAACTTCTTCACAATGATGGGTTACTTTTAAATGGTAAATACTTTTTCATGGAGACAAAAATGTTGTTTAAATTATCATATGATCTGTTTTCTTTATGTTATTTAAGGTATAACCAGCGTCTTGCATTAAGTGAGAACTTGCCTATTCTTATTTAAAATTTGTCTGAAGATCTTCAACGTCCATCTTGAAAGCTTCAGATCAAGTTACCATACAAAGCAAAGTACATTAAATAAAACATCTTCTGATGTTTCAATTGAGATTATATGCTCAAATTCTATATTTTATGCAGCCCCCAGAGTTCTGTTGGGGAAAGGAAGACCATTCATTTAGATGAATGATGGCTTATGGGGATCCCAACCATGGAACCCGACAACCATACCCATGTGAATTTTTGTTTTGAAAAGCATCCCTACATTCAGCCTATTGAGTCTATACCACAGAGCATCCGAACCAGACCCACTCCTCTATTGTATAATCTGACATTTCCCATGGCTACTCTCCCTAGCCTGCATATCCCTGGACAGAATGGGCAAATTGGCATAGCCAATCAGCACATCTTTGGACTTTGGGAGGAAATTGGAACACGTAGAAGAAAATACAGATGCAGGGAGACTTTGCAAACTCCACACAGACAGTTGCTCAAGAGTGGGATCAAACCCTACTCCCTGGTGTTTGTAGGCAGCAGTGCTAACCACTGAGCCACGTGCCACCACTAATTGCTTGTGTTCACCCAGAGGGGACTACGTTTTTCAAAGATACACAATACCTGTTTGAGCAACTTGGCATTGGGAAGAGAGGTGGATGCTGAGAGCCATATCCTGGTCTCCACACCCTACTTTTCTATATAGCATTCAGCCACAATCCGTAACTGGTGAAATATCTCAAGATGACTTGGTTCTAGCCTGGATCATTCCATACCTTTGGCATTGTCATTCCAGTGAAGGTTCGTAGATACTGCTGAGCAGATTTTGATTGGCTGGCAGATCCCAGAGGATTGGTCTTCCCACTCTAGGATGTTGTGGAATGCCCTCTGGTAACCTGACTATCTTGAAGATCTTTCCCAATGCCATTCCTTGGTTCTCTTGGTGCTATTAAGGTAATACTTTTATGGCACATCCAATCAATTCACAGGCCATGTTTTCTTAATTGTTTTGATGCATAAGCATTTGTAGCTAAAGCATTCCTGAGGCCCAAGAAGCAGAGTGTTAAAGAAGCGCCACCCTAGCCAATAGCATCTTGAGAATAGTTAAGGGTGTCAGATGTGAAGACAGCTGTCTTGTTAGTTTTGGTCAGAATCAGTTAAATAACTTGCATGTTGGTAATTCTTCCAGCTCCTGGAGGCAAGTTTGCAGGGATACATGGAATTTTGGAATGCATCATGGTGGCATAGCTACCTGGCATGTTTAAGACTTCTGCACACTGATAAAGATATGTAGAGTTAGCTTAATAGGGTTCTTCGAGGAAGTGACCAAGTTGATAGATGAAAGAAGGGTTGTTGATGTCATATACATGGACTTTAGTAAGGCGTTTGATAAGGTTCCCCATGGTAGGCTAATGGAGAAAGTAAAGTCAAAGCGTGTGCAGGGTGTTCCAGCTAGGTTGATAAAGAACTGGTTGAGCAACAGGGGACAGAGAGTAGTAGTTGAAGGGATTTTCTTGAAATGGAGAAAGGTGACCAGTGGTGTTCCACAGGGGTCAGTGTTGGGGCCACTGTTGTTTGTAATATACATAAATGATCTGGAAAATCACTGGCACTGTTGGTATGATCAGCAAGTTTGCAGATGACACGAAGATTGATGGAGTAGCAGAAAGCATAAGGGACTGTCAGAGAATACAGGAGGATATAGATAGACTGGAGAGTTGGGCAGAAGAGCAGCAGATGGATTTCAATCTAGACAAATGTCAGGTGATGCATTTACGCAAGACTAATTCTAGAGCAAATTATACAATGAACAGAAGAGCCTTAGGATAAGTTGATGGGCAGAGAGATCTGGGAGCACAGGTCCATTGTACCCTGAAGATTGCTGCACAGGTGGATAGACTCGTCAAGAAGGCATATAGTATGCTTGCCTTCATTGGATGGAGTATTGAGTATAAGAGCTGGTAAGTCACGTTAACATTGTACAAGACATTGGTTTGGCCGCATTTAGAATACTGTGTACAGTTCTGGTCACCACATTACCAAAAGGATGTGGACGCTTTGGAGAGGGTGCAGAGATTTACGAGGATGTTGCCTGGTATGGAAGGTGCTAGCTATGAAGAGAGGTTGAGTAGGTTAGGTTTATTTTCACTAGAAAAAAGGAGATTGAGGGAGGACCTGATTGAGGTTTATAAAATCATGAAGGGTATAGACAGGGTGGATAAAGACTAGCTTTTTCCCAGGGTGAATGATTCAATAATGAGAGATCACGCTTTCAAGGTGAGAGGTGGAAAGTTTAAGGGGGATACACGCGGCAAGTACTTTACACAGAGGGTGGTGGGCGTTTGGAACGCATTGCCAGCAGAGGTGGTAGAGGCAGGCATGGTAGATTCATTTAAGATGCTCTGGATAAATGCATGAGTAGGTGGGGAGTAGAGGGATACAGATGCTTAGGAATTGACCGATTTAGACAGTAGATTTGGATTGGCTCAGGCTAGGAGGGTGGAAGGGCCTGTTTGTGGGCTGTAAATTTTCTTTGTTCTTTGTTCTATAGGCCTAGCTGCAATGAAAAAATAGTTAATTTAATTAATAAGGCACCTAATGGGTGTTTTATGAGCTGACTGCAATCGTCCTGTATAATGTGAGCCCCCACTGTGTTCATACACTGAAGTAAGAGTCAGTTATATGGCTGGAGTGAAGAGTACGTAATGTATATGCAATGTACACATGCTTTTCTGCTACTCTGTTTCTTGGGCCTCAGGTTGTCTGCTAATTGGCTGTATAAATTAATAAACTTAATGTAATAGGTGAACAAACAAAGTACACAGGGTTGCCGTTGTGATTGTGTCCCTACAAATATGTATTCTCATTTAAATTTATATTGATATCGACAGTTACATAATCCCAAGAAGTGATGCATTGTCACGTACAGCAGCCATCTTAGTTAGCCTGTATAATGTACTAAACTGCATACGCAACAGTAGCAAAAGGAAGGCTTCATTAAAGTTCTTTGAGAAACTCCTTGTGACTGTCTTCACCTTATGTATTAGTCTAGAAAGAGGCTAGTATAACATTCAGGACCTGGAAATGGTCCCAACACCCCAAGGGATAATTTAGACCAATTGTCACACTGTCAAGATCAAACTCCTTTAACCTTGTTACCTGTAACCAGAAATCTGAGCATACCAACATGATTTTTTTATTTATAGTAATAGTCTGAAGTCACTTGTTTTTTTAAAGGAAGCCCCGAATATGATAGCTGTTCTTTAATGTTAATGTAAAATACATCTTCGGTTCACAAAGATTGATAAGAGCAATACTAAACCTATTGAGCAAAGTGTATTAAATCTGAAATTACCATTTCAAAAGAAACTTCAAAGCTCTTGAGATTTATCTGCCCTTCAGACTGTGACCAATATTTGTATTATAACTGAGATCATGCAAATGTTCTGTTTCTTTTATGGAATGCTCTTAATTAACACTACTATAAATCTGCATCATGAATTTTCAGAAAAACATTACTGCTATTATGTAGTAAAATATTTACCCTCCTATTGTCTTCTCGAATCCTCTGCTGAATCCCAATCTTCTGTTCTTTGTAAAACTTAACATTTCCCATTTAATCTAAATGATATTCTGTAAGAATGCTACAATACACAATATTTTGATTCCAAGCACAAAATGTGATTATAATAAACATATTTGAAAGATTTTGGGAACATAACATTTCAGGGATTTGTTTATAATTTGCAATAAATAATAATAATTCATATTCTCAGAATAGATAATTGAAGCATGCTGGACTATTTTGTAAAAATATATTGTAATAGCATAAAACTGCTTCTTTGGTGAAGTTGCCATAGTGCTGCTTTTTTATTATATATATATATAGAGAGAGAGAGAGAGACAACTGTTGGTAAATCATCACAACTTGGGTGAGGAGAGAGTTCGAGAAGAAGAATTTTCTATGGTAACTTGAGTCAGTGTAGAAAATGAGTTCATGTTGTTGCCATCTCTTTTGCATTGTGAGCCAGTCGTCCAAGCTAACCAACCCTTTAAAGTGTGTTACTGTGAAACTAATAACAACTAATAACAATAATAACAATTGATACCTCAATAAAAGTACAATAATATTATTATCTTGGTTATTCAGTCCTTAACTGAAGAATAATCCTCTGCACTGCATCATTGCTAAATATCCAGTTAATGACTAGCAATTTCTCATAAATTAGAATTTTAGCATTAGTAGTAATCTCATCCAAAAGACTTGGTCTTGCATTGCCAATTGCAGAACAGTTAAAATTAAAGCATAATTGAGTACAAGCGTATGAACAAGGAGCAGGATTAGGCTTTTCAACCCTTGAGCCATGTGGATGTAGCCATGTTTGCCATTTAATAACACAATGGCTGATCCGATTGTATCCTGACACCCAAACTCCTGCCTAACCATGGTAATCTTTTATGTCCATGCTTATCCGCCTCTGACTTCAAATACATTCAAGAACTTCCACTACCTTTTCAGGAAGTAACTCATGAGCCTCTGAGAGAAAAAAAGTTTTAAATGGGTGACACTTAATTTTTAAACACTGAACTGTAGTTCCAGATTTTCCCATGAGACCACCCTCTCCACCTTTACCTTGTCAAGACTTTGCAGGATGTTGTGGTTCTGTTCGCCGAGCTGGAAGTTTTTGTTGCAAACGTTTCGTCCCCTGTCTAGGTGACATCCTCAGTGCTTGGGAGCCTCCTGTGAAGCGCTTCTGTGGTGTTTCATCCGGCATTTATAGTGGCCTGTCCCTGCTGCTTCCAGTTGTCAGTTTCAGCTTCCGCTGTAGTGGCCGGTATATTAGGTCCAGGTCGATGTGTTTGTTGATGGAGTTTGTGGATGAGTGCCATGCTTCTAGGAATTCCCTGGCTGTTTTTTGTTTCGCTTGCCCTAAATGGTAGTGTTGTCCCAGTCGAATTCATGTTGCTTGTCGTCTGCGTGTGTGGCTACTAAGGATAGCTGGTCGTGTCGTTTCGTGGCTAGTTGATGTTCATGGATGTGGATCGTTAACTGCCTTCCTGTTTGTCCTATATAGTGTTTTGTGCAGTCCTTGCATGGGATTTTGTACACTACATTAGTTTTGCTCATGCTGGGTATCGGGTCCTTCGTTCTGGTGAGTTGTTGTCTGAGGGTGGCTGTTGGTTTGTGTGCTGTTATAAGTCCTAGTGGTCGCAGTAGTCTGGCTGTCAGTTCTGAAATGCTCCTGACGTATGGTAGTGTGGCTAGTCCTTTGGGTTGCGGCATGTCCTCGTTCCATTGTCTTTCTCTTAGGCATCTGTTGATGAAATTGCGCGGGTATCCGTTTTTTGCGAATACCTTGTACAGGTGTTCCTTTTCCTCTTTTTGCAGTTCTGGTGTGCTGCAGTGTGTTGTGGCCCTTTTGAATAGTGTCTTGATGCAACTTCGTTTGTGTGTGTTGGGGTGGTTGCTTTCATAGTTCAGGACTTGGTCTGTATGTGTGGCTTTCCTGTATACCTTTGTGGTGAATTCTCCGTTCGGTGTTCTCTGTACCATCACGTCTAGGAATGGGAGTTGGTTATCCTTTTCTTCTTCTCTCATGAATCGGATTCCTGTGAGTGTGGCGTTGATGATCCAGTGTGTTTTTAATGATTACAAAGGTGTCATCAACATATCTGACCCAGAGTTTGGGTTGAATTTGTGGTAAGACTGTTTGTTCTCACCTTTGCATTACTGCTTCTGCTATGAGTCCCGAGATCGGTGAGCCCATGGGTGTTCCGTTGATTTGTTCGTATATCTGGTTGTTGAATGTAAAGTGTGTTGTGAGGCACAAGTCCAGTAGTTTAAGTATGCCGTCTTTGTTGATAGGTTCAACATCCTGTTGTCTGTTCTGTATGTCCAGCAGGTTGGCTATTGTTTCTCTGGCTAGGGTTTTGTCAATAGAGGTGAACAGTGCCGTTATGTCGAATGAGACCATAGTTTCTTCCTTGTCTTCCTTGAACCTATCAAATTAAGTTTTCTGAAAGCCTTTGATACATGCTCATATAGTAACCCATACATATGAGTGCTTATTTTCTTCAAAAGCCTATAATGTTGTACGTTATTAAAAATCTTCTGAAAATCTGAGTAAAGTACATCCATCAGATTTCTTTTCTGCAAAGCACATTACTTTCCACAAGAACTCCAGTAAATTACTAATATATGATTTCTCTTTCACAAAATTATATTGAACTTGCATGATTATTTTGAATTTATCATGTGAGCTGCTTTAACTTAGAACATAGAACATAGAACATAGAACATAGAACATAGAACATAGAACATAGAAGAATACAGCGCAGTACAGGCCCTTGGGCCCTCGATGTTGCGCCGATCCAAGCCCACCTAAACTACACTAACCCACTATCCTCCATATACCTATCCAATGCCCTCTTAAATGCCCATAAAGAGGGAGAGTCCACCACTGTTACTGGCAGGGCATTCCATGAACTAACGACTCGCTGAGTGAAGAACCTACCCCTAACATCAGTCCTATATCTACCCCCCCTTAATTTAAAGCTATGCCCCCTTGTAATACCCGACTCAATACGCGGGAAAAGGTTCATACTGTCGACCCTATCTAACCCCCTAATCATCTTGTACACCTCAATCAAGTCACCCCTAAACCTTCTTTTCTCTAGTGAAAACAGCCCCAAGTGCCTCAGTCTTTCCTCATACGATTTTCCTTTCATACCAGGCAACATCCTGGTAAACCTCCTCTGCACCCGTTCCAATGCCTCCACATCCTTCCTATAGTATGGCGACCAAAACTGCACACAATATTCCAGATGCGGCCGTACCAGAGTCTTATACAACTGCATCATGACCTCAGGACTCCGGAACTCAATTCCTCTACCAATAAAAGCCAGTACGCCATATGCCTTCCTCACCGCACTATTTACCTGGGTGGCAACTTTCAGAGATCTGTGTACATGGACACCAAGATCCCTCTGCTCATCCACACTACCAAGTATCCGACCATTAGCCCAGTACCCCATCTTTTTGTTATTCTTCCCAAAGTGAATCACCTCGCACTTAGCTACATTGAATTCCATCTGCCACCTTTCTGCCCAGCTCTGCAGCTTCTCTATATCCTGCTGTAACCTGCCACATGCTTCCTCACTGTCAACAACTCCTCCGACTTTCGTGTCATCCGCAAACTTGCTCACCCAACCTTCTAACCCCTCTTCCAGGTCATTTATAAAAATGACAAACAGCAATGGTCCCAAAACAGATCCTTGCGGAACACCGCTAGTGACGGCACTCCATGAAGAAACTTTGCCATCAACTACTACCCTCTGTCTTCTTCCATCCAGCCAATTCCTAATCCAAACCTCCAACTCACCCTCAATGCCATATCTCCGTATTTTCTGCAGTAGCCTACCATGGGGAACCTTATCGAACGCCTTACTAAAATCCATATATACCACATCTACCGCTTTCCCCTCATCAACCTCCTTCGTCACCTTTTCAAAGAATTCAATAAGGTTTGTGAGGCACGACTTGCCCTTCACAAAACCATGCTGACTATCCTTGATCACATTATTCCTATCTAGATGTGCATAAATCCTATCCCTTACAATTCTCTCTAAGACTTTGCCCACAACAGAAGTGAGACTCACCGGCCTATAGTTACTAGGGCTATCCCTACTCCCCTTTTTGAACAAGGGAACCACATTTGCTATCCTCCAGTCTTCTGGGACTACTCCTGTAGACAAAGAGGACATAAAAATCAAGGCCAATGGCTCTGCAATCTCCTCCCTTGCTTCCCAGAGAATCCTAGGATAAATGCCATCAGGCCCAGGGGACTTATCTATTTTCACCTTTTCCAGGATTTCCAACACCTCTTCTCTACATACCTCAAAGCCATCCATTCTACTTATTTGTGCCTCAGTATTCTCATCGAGCGAGAGATAGCTTCTAATATTTTTCCTATGAGAGATGAGTAGTCTGCAGTTTCCTGATTTTTGTCTTCCCCCCCTGCCCTTTTTCAATAAAGGAGTTTCATTTGATATCTTTCAATCTAATGGAACTTTCCCAAAATTTAAGGAATTTTGGAACAGTAAGAGCAACATCTCAACTATCTCAACAGTTATTTCTTATAAGATTGTAAGATGAAATTTATCAGTACCTAGTCCTTATCAGCCCAAACCTTGAACAATTTTTTTATTACCACTTAGATTAGATTAGATTCCCTACAATGTGGAAACTGGCCCTTGGGCCCAACCAGTCCATGCCGACCCTCCAAAGAGTAACCACCCAGTCCCATTTCCCTCTGACTAATGTACCTAACACTATTGGCAATCTAGCATGGCCAATTCACCTGGCCTGCGCATCTTTGGACTGTGGGAGGAAACCGGAGCACCTGGAGGAAACCCACGCAGACACGGGGAGAATGTGCAAACTCCACACAGACAGTAACCCGAGGCTGGAATCAAACCTGGGACCCTGGTGCTGTGAGGCAGCAGTGCTAGCCACTGAGCCACCATGCCGCCCCAAAATTAATTGGGCACTTTTGCACAAGTCCTGAAATGTGGGCTCCTCCAGGATCTTTCTTTCTTCCTCCATCCATTCCACTTCCTAGGTTATACTTGCCCCTGAGATGTTACTTGCATTCTCTATAGTGAAACTGATATGAAAGATCTGTTCAATTCATCTGCATCTCTTATTTTCCAATATTAATTTTCCAGAATTATTTTATACAGACCATAGCTCATGTTGTTCACTCTTCTTTTTAGAGTATTTATGGACATTCTTACTGTCTCTCTAGGTTTCTTTCATACTATATGTTTTACCCTCCACGGTTTTATCAGCCATTCCTGTTGTTCTTTACATTCTGCCAATCTTTAGACCTGCCACCTGTCTTTGTACAATAATGTACTTTTTCTTAAAGTTTGATACTTTTTTGACCATCCTAGTTACCCATAGATGATGGTAAAAACAATGACTGCAGATGCTGGAAACCAGATTCTGGATCAGTGGTGCTGGAAGAGCACAGCAATTCAGGCAGCATCCGAGGACAGGCAAAATCGACGTTTCGGGCAAAAGCCCTTCATCAGGAAGAAAGGCAGAGAGCCTGAAGCGTGGAGAGATAAGCTAGAGGAGGGTGGGGGTGGGGAGAGAGTGGCATAGAGTACAATAGGTCAGTGAGGAAGGAGATGAAGGTGATAGGTCAGGGAGGAGAGGGTGGAGTGGATAGATGGAAAAGGAGCTGGGCAGGTCGGACAAGTCCGGACAGGTCAGGGGATCGAGTTTCTGGAGGTTAGAAGCTAGGATGAGGTGGGGGAAGGGGAAATGAGGAAACTGTTGAAATCCACATTGATGCCCTGGGGTTGAAGTGTTCCGAGGCGGAAGATGAGGCGTTCTTCCTCCAGGCGTCTGGTGGTGAGGGAGCGGCGGTGGAGGAGGCCCAGCACCTCCATATCCTCGGCAGAGTGGGAGGGGGAGTTGAAATGTTGAGCCACTGGGCGATGTGGTTGATTGGTGCGGGTGTCTCGGAGATGTTCCCTAAAGCGCTCTGCTAGGAGGCGTCCAGTCTCCCCAATGTAGAGGAGACCGCTTCGGGAGCAACGGATACAATAGATGATATTAGTGGATGTGCAGGTAAAACTTTGATGGATGTGGAAAGCTCCTTTGGGGCCTTGGATAGAGGTTAGGGAGGAGGTGTGGGCACAGGTTTTACAGTTCCTGCGGTGGCAGGGGAAAGTGCCAGGATGGGAGGGTGGGTTGTGGGGGGGCGTGGACTTGACCAGGTAGTCACGGAGGGAACGGTCTTTGCGGAAGGCGGAAAGGGGTGGGGAGGGAAATATATCCCTGGTGGTGGGGTCTGTTTGGAGGTGGCGGAAATGTCGGCGGATGATTTGGTTTATGCGAAGGTTGGTAGGGTGGAAGGTGAGCACCAGGGGCGTTCTGTCCTTGTTGCGGTTGGAGGGGTTGGGTCTGAGGGCGGAGGTGCGGGATGTGGATGAGATGCGTTGGAGGGCATCTTTAACCACGTGGGAAGGGAAATTGCGGTCTCTAAAGAAGGAGGCCATCTGGTGTGTTCTATGGTAGAACCGCTCCTCCTGGGAGCAGATACGGCGGAGGCGGAGGAATTGGGAATACGGGATGGCATTTTTGCAAGAGGTAGGGTGGGAAGAGGTGTAATCCAGGTAGCTGTGGGAGTCGGTGGGTTTGTAGAAGATGTCAGTGTCAAGTCGGTCGTCACTGATGGAGATGGAGAGGTCCAGGAAGGGGAGGGAGGTGTCAGAGATGGTCCAGGTAAATTTAAGGTCAGGGTGGAATGTGTTGGTGAAGTTGATGAATTGCTCAACCTCCTCGCGGGAGCACGAGGTGGCGCCAATGCAGTCATCAATGTAGCGGAGGAAGAGGTGGGGAGTGGTGCCGGTGTAATTACGGAAGATCAACTGCTCTACGTAGCCAACAAAGAGACAGGCATAGCTGGGGCCCATACTTGTGTCCATGGCTACCCCTTTGGTCTGGAGGAAGTGGGAGGATTCAAAGGAGAAATTGTTAAGGGTGAGGACCAGTTCGGCCAAACGAATGAGAGTGTCGGTGGAGGGGTACTGTTGGGAACGTCTGGAGAGGAAAAAACGGAGGGCTTGGAGGCCCTGGTCATGGCGGATGGAGGTGTAGAGGGATTGGATATCCATGGTGAAGATGAGGTGTTGGGGGCCGGGGAAACGGAAGTCTTGGAGGAGGTGGAGGGCGTGGGTGGTGTCTCGAACGTATGTGGGGAGTTCCTGGACTAGGGGGGATAGGACAGTGTCGAGGTAGGTAGAGATGAGTTCAGTGGGGCAGGAGCATGCTGAGACAATGGGTCGGCCAGGATGGTCAGGCTTGTGGATCTTGGGAAGGAGGTAGAACCGGGCAGTGCGGGGTTCCCGGCAGTGAGGTTGGAAGCTGTGGGTGGGAGATCTCCTGAGGTGATGAGGTTCTGTATGGTCTGGGAGATGATGGTTTGGTGTTGGGGGGTGGGGTCATGGTCAAAGGGGCGGTAGGAAGAGGTGTCCTCGAGTTGGCGTTTGGCTTCAGCGATGTAGAGGTCAGTGTGCCAGACTACCACTGCGCCCCCTTTGTCCGCTGGCTTGATGGTGAGGTCAGGATTGGAGCAGAGGGATTGGAGGGCTGCGCGTTGTGAGGGTGAGAGGTTGGAGTGGGGGAGGGGGGTCGACAGGTTGAGGCGGTTAATGTCCCGGCGGCAGTTGGAAATGAAGAGGTCGAGGGCAGGTAATAGGCCAGGGCGGGGTGTCCAGGTGGATGCAGTGTGTTGGAGGTGGGCGAAGGGGTCCTCGGAAGGTGGGCGGGAGTCCTGATTGTGAAAGTAAGCTCGGAGGCGGAGGCGACGGAAGAATTGTTCAATGTCACGGCGTGTATTAAATTCATTGATGCGTGGACGGACGGGGACGAAGGTGAGTCCTTTGCTGAGGACTGATCGTTCGTCCTCAGTGAGGGGGAGGTCTGGAGGGATGGTGAAAACTCGGCAGGGCTGGGAGCTGAGCTGGTGTGGGTGTAGAGCTGGGAGTGGGGTCGGAGCCAGTACCTGGAGTGGGTGTGATGGTGGGGGGAATGGGGGTAGAGTCATGAGCAGGGGTAGTGTTCCCCTCGGGGTTCTGGGGGGTGGGGATAGTGACAGTGGGGTCTGTGGGGGGCGTGTCAGCAGAATGCAGGTGAGTGGCGCTGGTGGGGTCGGAAGTGGTGGCAGACACGGCAGTGGGGGTGGCGGAAGTCACTGAGCGTGTGGCATCGGCGATGATGTGAGGGCCAGAAGTGGCTGTGGGAGTGGTCATGATGGGGGCAGAAGTGACATCATCAATCAGCGTGGGGGTGGTAGCTGCATCAGCCGCATGGCTAATGGTGTTTCTGAGGCCAGGGGAATCTTCTGGAATGTTCAAGGAGCGCTGGTTATGGAGGTGGGTAGATAAAAGTTTGTTGTACTTACAGTTTTTGATGTTTGAGATGGAATTGAAATACTGTTTGTTGAGAGTATGGATTCTCCTGAGGATGTAGTACAGAGTGGGTCCTTTGCAATTCTGAGAGAGTGTGGCCCTCAGCTAAGGCAGGGCAGAGGTTAGGTACCGGCGCATTGCTGCAAGCGTGGAGCGGAGGATCTTGATGGAGAACCGTTGCTGGTGTTTTTGAATCTGTAATCTGTACTGTTTGTCCTGTTCGGGTCCGAACTCTGCTGGTTTAAAGGTGGTCCGGAGTCCGTGTGGGGTGAGTTGGTTACGGAGACAGGCACTGAGGAAGCAAATGTGGCTGTGATACCGAGTTTGTTTCAGGACATGGTTGAAGAGCTTCAGGGCTGAGGAAATGACCTGGAGTTGCAGTGAGAGAGAGACTCCCTGAGATTCTTGTAGAGAGAGGAGGAAAACGTCTTCAAGGCAGGCATCCTTGCAAGAGGATTCGCAGTAGGGTTAAAATCAACGAGGTAAAAACAATGACTGCAGATGCTGGAAACCAGATTCTGGATCAGTGGTGCTGGAAGAGCACAGCAATTCAGGCAACATCCAACGAACAGCGAAATTGACGTTTCGGGCAAAACCATACGAGGACATTGTTATAGAATACAGGGCAGTAAGTTTAGAGCGGCTAATGTGATTCCACCTTTGAAGAGGGGCGGTAGAGATGAACAAGGAAATTATAAACGGTAGTCTTACATCAGTGGTAGGGAAACTATTAGAGAAAATTCTAGGTTAGTTAGGGATAGTCAGCATCGCTTTGTCAGACTAAGGTCAGGCCTAACAAATTTGGTAGAATTCTTTTGATAATGTGATCAAGTGTGTGGATGAGGGAAGTTAGGTTTATGGAGTTTATATGGATTTTAGCAAAGTTTTTTGACATGGGAGACTGAGAAGGTTCATGCACATGGAATTCAGAGAAACGTGGTGAGATGTATCAGAAACTGGCTTAATAATAGGATTAAAAAAAGTAATAGTAAAAGGCTGTTTGAGTGACTGGAAGCCAGTGTCCAGCATTGTACCAAAAAGATTAGTACTTATTGTTTGTTTTAGATACGTAGATTATATCGATGAAAATAAGGGGAAAAGTTAAGCAAATTTGCAGAAGACACGAAGATTGGTTAATAGTGAAGAAGATGGTTGTAGGAAACAGTAAAACATAGGTTGATCAGAAGGGTTGACCAGTGTCAAATGGCATTTAACCCTGAAAAGTATGAGGTGATACACTTTGGAAGAAGAAACAAGATGAGGGGATATTTAGTGAATGGGTCATTTAGAGGAACACAGTGATCTTGAGCTAACCATTCACAGATCTCTGAAGTTGGAAGAGCATGTGAAAAGGATAGTTAAGAAGGCACATGAGATACTTGCTTTCATCAGTCGTAGCATAGAGTATAAGAACAATGAGATAATGTTGGAGTTGTACAGAAGCCACTACTGGAATACTATGTGCAGTTCTGGTCACCCCACTACAGGAAGAATGTGATAGCACTAGAGGGGGTACAGAGGAGCTTTACCAGGATGCTGCCTGGAATTAAGAAAGTGAGCTATAAGGAGAGGCTAGATAGATTTGAATTATTTTCTCTAGAGCAGAGAAGATTGATGGGGGACTTGATTGATGTGTATCACATAATGAAGAGTGTAGATGGGGTGAATAGAAAATAGCTGTTCTCCTTGATCGAGAGGTCATTCATACGAGGACACTGTTATAGAGTACTGGGCAGTAAATGTAGTGCGGATTTGGCAAAATAACGTTTTAATTCAGCGGGTGGTGGGAATTTGGAAAGTACTGTCTGGGAAAGTGGTGAAGGCTGGAAAACTTACAAACTTGGAAAAATATTTGGATGAATACTTCAAATATCATAAAATTCAAGAATATGGGACAAGTGCAGGAAATTGGTATGAGCACACTTTTGGTGATGTTATGTCAGTGCAGACTCAATGAGCCGAAGGGCTTTTTCTGCGCTGTATGAATCTATGAATCTATGATTTGCTAGATTATTTTAGGAATAGAATAAACCTTAGTCATTAACCAGATACTCACTAAATTATTGCGCAGTCAGTGATCTATGAACAATCTGTACATTTTAATAATGCAAATGCTGACTCTTTGATGACTGCATTGTTTCCTATAATCGTACACCCAGCTGATGGTTGAAACTAGACTGACATGTAAAGGGTGGCTACTTGAACAATGAATTGGAAAATTACTGTACCTGATCACGTATTACTTGCAGGAAAGGAAGGCAGAAAATTAATGGGGGTGGAGAACTGACTCAATCTTTCACTTTAATAGAAACATTGCAGGAATATTCCATCTCAGTCAATGATTTATGAAATGCTGAGCAGTAACGATAACAGTATTACTGTGATCATTAAATTGCAGTAAGAATATACATAGGAGCTATGTGGCTAGGATTTAAAATATGCCATATATAGTCTGTCATTTATCTTGATTTTCCACATCATTCTTTAACCAGGAACATAATTTGGTTTTCATATCTCCTTTCACTTTGTTGCATCATTAATTCTAGTGTTAAAAACTGCTGCAAATAAATACCAACTTCATTTGATATCTGGCTGCTCTGTAGTACAATAGATTCCACTCATTAATAAAGATTTTCATGCCAAATGTCCAACTCTACAAACTCTAAAATTCATTTTACTCTTATAATCTTACCATAACATTCACCATATTGTGCTATACAATCTACCACCCAGAAACATTCAACAGTTTTATGTACAGGCTCTTATTGTCTCATAGAAATGTGGATTTCATTAGTGCTCTAAGATCTAACATTTAGAATGCATTAGGCACTAATTTTTCAATTGCATTGTTCCAGTAATCCCTTTCTTCCAGATCACATTGTTAGGTAATATTTTGGCATTATTTGATTCCTGTTCCAGTCCATTCAAGTTCACTGTTGGCTGTTCTTCTTGTGCTTTATTAAGAAATGTATTTACAATTTCCTTCACTATAGCTCAGATTGCGGATATGGTTTTCATGAAGAGGTGACCCACTCAACCTGCATAACTTAAGTAGAAGAATCTTTGAAAACTGAGAAGAACAGAACAAGTGAGTTTTTATGATCAAATATGTAGTATTAACAAATAAAGCTGCTCAGAAGAGGAGTCATAGACTCAACAGTAAAATTTTTTCTCTGCACAGAGGCTGCCAGACCTGCTGAGTTTCTCCATCATTTTCTGTTTTCATTTCAGAAAGTTATAGCATTTCAGTTAATCACACATGTTCCTGCATTGCTGCACTTAAAGAAAACCATGTCAATTGCAACAGCTGTTCTGCTGTAATCTGAAATATAAACAAAATTAAGTTTCAAAGTTGGGTGGGTACAGAACTCAACTTGCTTCTGGGGTGACGAGCTTACCTTTTGAAGAAAGATCGAAAAGTTAGATATATATCCACTTAGAGGTTAGGCATATGAAAAGACAACTTCTCAAAACATATAAAATTCTCTAGACACTGGATAGGTGGATATCAGGTAGCTGTTTCCTCTTGTTGATGACTAGGGTACACAGGGGCCAGAGTTTAAAAGGTTGTTATAATGTGGAATTCTCTTTCCCAGCAGATCGTGGAAGCTGGGCTGTTAAATTCATTCAAGGCTGATGTTTATGTGCTTTGGATACTTTGACCAGTTTATGTTTTAGAAACACTTTAACCAAGCACTCTTGTCGATGAAGTGGACAAAGAGATGAGAATACAGTTTGCAGTTCAACATGATTCTGTGAACAAAATATTCGTTATGAAAAACACCATGTGACCTTATCCCAAATTCCCACAGCATGTACTCTCTATCTAGCTCAATCCATCTAAGAAAGGATATTATCTGCAACTGTTCATAAGTTTGAACTGAGTCGCTGAAATCTCCTTCCTTCCCGTGTAGAACTGGCTTTCTTCCACAAAGTACGGTCTCACAGGTCAGATGAGATCTTCTGCTGGATCATCTTGGGTTGCTGCCTGATTTTCTGCTAAGAGTCTTTGCAGAGAGAGAGTGTCTTACAGGCATGCATTTTACACCACTCGCCCTAGATCTAATGAATGTTCTGTGACCTTTGACCGATGGGGTCATGAACGGGGTACAAAGTATCCAATGGAGCTGTACTAACATTCTTTACCATTGCCATGTGAGAGAGGCGTAAAGTACACATCCTCAGGCACTGGCTGGAAGTCAAGGTACCAGAATGTCTGATCAATACTTTTCCAATATGCAATCCTCGGGCTGGTTGTGACTGGTTCCCCCTGAACCTTTGTGATCACATTGACTTTGGTTTCCACTGTTCTCTGTAGTCAATAGTTACTGGCAATTCTTTAAGTTAGTTTGGCCAATTTGATGTCAAGCCTAATTTCTCCAGTGTGAGTCAATTTAGAATATCCAATTTTGGGCCCATGGTGGTATGACCACACTGAGTTTGATTTTTGATAGACAAGGGAGTTGGAGATTAAGGGATGAATGTAGGTAAGTGGAACTGAGACCACAACCAGATCATCGTGAGCTTATTGGGTAAGTAGGGCTGGGTCAGAGGGCTAACGTAGGACTCCTATTCCTATGTTTTCAGAACTTTCTAGTTTTCTGCTTTGGAGATTATTCTGAAGACAGTCTAGAATTGTTCATTATCAGAATAAGTAAGAGATGGAGGTGCCAATGTTGGACTGGTGCGGACAAAGTTAAAAATCAACAACACCAGGTTAATTTGGAAGTATGAGCTTTCAGAGTGCTGATCCTTCATCAGGTAACTAGTGGGGCAGGATCATAAGGCACAGAATTTATAGCAAAAGAGAAGATGCAAGAGGGAGGGCTTTACATTTCTGGGATATTGAGACCAATTCTGGGGGTGGTAGGATTTATGCAGGGTATCAATAGCGCCAGGATCAATGTCCTTGAGGTAGCTTGCTACTGGACTTGAATGGTGTGGAGACGGGATGTTGGTTAGCCTGGATGTTGAAATCTTTGAGGAGAAAGTGAGGTCTGCAGATGCTGGAGATCAGAGCTGGAAATGTGCTGCTGGAAAAGCGCAGCAGGTCAGGCAGCATCCAGGGAACAGGAGAATCGACGTTTCGGGCATTAGCCCTTCTTCAGGGCTGAAGAAGGGCTAATGCCCGAAACGTCAATTCTCCTGTTCCCTGGATGCTGCCTGACCTGCTGCGCTTTTCCAGCAACACATTCCTAGCCTGGATGTTGCCAAAGAAAAGAGAAACAAGGATTGGGAAGGTTGGCTTCTTGTGCAGAAAAAAAGGAAACTTCTGTCTTTATCTTGGCTGTTCATACTACATTCCCCTGCACTAACTGCCTACCTCTCCTTTCTTTCCTGGAGTTAACCCAGATGGCAGTTAGTACAGGAGTCTTCTGTGGCTATCCCCATTTCAAACAAGTATGCTCTTTTGGAAAATGTAGGGGGTGATGGATTCTATAGGAAATGTAGCACAAACAGCCATGTTTCTGGTATTGAGACTGGCTCTAATGCTCTAATACGTCAGGTTCCAAGCGAGCGATTGTGTTAGGGCACTCTCTAGTCCAAGGTACAGACAGACATTTCTGTGGCCAGCAACGAAAAATCAGGAATGGTCTGTTGCTTCCCTGATGCCAGGATCAAGGATGTCTCAGAGGAGGAGCACAATGTTCTCAAGGTGGAGAGGGGCCAGCAGGAGGTCATTATATACATTGGAACCAATGACATAGGATGGAAATGGTTGAGATTCTGAAGGGAGATTACAGAGAGTTAGGCAGGAATTTAGAAAGGAGGTCCTCGAGAGTGGTTATATCTGGATTACTCCCGTGCTATGAGCTGGTGAGGTCAGGAATAGGAGGATAGAGCAGATGAATGCATGGCTGAGGAGCTGGTGTATGGGAGAACGATTCACATTTTTGGATCACTGGAAGCTGTTTTGGGGTAGAAGGGACCTGTACCAGAAGGACGGATTGCACCTAAATTGGAAGGGGACTAATATATTGGCAGGGAGATTTGCTAGAGCTGCTTGGGAGGATTTAAACTAGTAAGGTGGTGGAGGTGGAACCCAGGGAGCTATTGAGGAAAAAGATCAATCTGAGACTGGTACAGTTGAGAACAGAAGCGAGTCAAACAGTCAGGGCAGGCAGGAACAAAGCAGAGAACAAGGTACGACTGATAAATTAAATTGCACTTATTTCAATGCAAGGGGTCGAACAGGGAAGGCAGATGAACTCAGGGCATGGTTAGAAACATGGGACTGGGATAACATAGCAATTACAGAAATGGCTCAGGAATGGACAGGATTGGTAGCCTTAATGTTCCAGGATACAAATGCTACAGGAAGGACAGAAAGGGAGGCAAGAGAGGAGGGGAGTGGCATTTTGGATAAGGGATAGCATTACAGCTGCACATAGGGAGGGTATTCCTGGAAATACGTCCAGGGAGGGTATTTGAGTGGAACTGAGAAATAAGAAAGGGATGATCACCTTATTGGGATTATATTACAGACCTCCTAAATCAGAGAGAAATTGAGAAACAAATTTGTGAGATCTCAGCTATCTGTTAGAATAATAGGGTGGTTATGCTCAGGGATTTTAATTTTCCAAACATAGACTGGCACTGCCATAGTGTTAAGGGATTAGAGGAATTTAAGTGTGTACAAGAAAATGTTCTGATTCAGTATGTCAATGCTCCTACTAGAGAAAGTGCAAAACTTGGGAAATAAGGCAGGGCAGGTGAGCACTTTGGGGCCAGCAACCATAATTCTGTTAGTTTTAAAATAGTAATGGAAAAGGATAGACCAGATCTAAAAGTTGAACTTCTAAATTGGAGAAAGGCCAATTTCGACAGTATTAGGCAAGAACTTTCGAAAGCTGATTGGTGGCAGATTTTCGCAGGTAAAGAGACGGCTGGAACATGGGAAGCCTTCAGAAATGAGATAACGAGAGTCCAGAGAAAGTATATTCATGTTAGGCTGAAAGGAAAGGCTGGTAGGTATAGGGAATGCTGGATTACTAAAGAAATTGAGGTTTGGTTAAGAAAAAGAAGGAAGCATATGTCAGGTATGGACAGGAGAGATCAATGAATGCTTAGAAGAGTATAAACGCAGTAGGAGTATACTTAAGAGAGAAATCAGGAGGGCAAAACGGGGATATGAGATAGCTTTGGCAAATAGAGTTCAGGAGAATCCAAAGGGTTTTTACAAACAGATTAGATTACATTACATTACAGTGTGGAAACAGGCCCTTCGGCCCAACAAGTCCACACCGACCCACCAAAGCGCAACCCACCCATACCCCTACATTTACCCCTTACCTAACACTACGGGCAATTTAGCATGGCTAATTCACCTGACATGCACATCTTTGGATTGTGGGAGGAAACCGGAGCACCTGGAGGAAACCCACGCAGACACGGGGAGAACGTGCAAACTCCACACAGTCAGTCGCCTGAGGCGGGAGTTGAACCCGGGTCTCTGGCGCTGTGAGGCAGCAGTGCTAACCACTGTGCCATCGTGCCGCCCACAAATACATTAAGGACAAAAGTGTAACTAGGGAGAGAACAGAGCCCCCTCAAAGATCAGCAAGGTGGCCTTTGTGTGGAGCCGCATGAGATGGGGGAGATACTAAAGAAGTATTTTGCATCAGTATTTACTGTGGAAAAGGACAAGGAAGACATAGAATGTAGGGAGATAGATGGTGACATCTTGAAAAATGTCCATATTACAGAGGAGGAAGTGCTGGATATCTTGAAATGCATGAAAGTGGATAAATCCCCAGGACCTGATCAGGTGTATCCTAGAACTCTGTGGAAAGCTAGGGAAGTGATTGCTGGGCCTCTTACTGAGATATTTGTATCATCGATAATCACAGGTGAGGTGCCGGAAGACCGGACATTAGCTAATGTGGTGTCACTGTTTACGAAAGGCGGTAAGGACAAGCCAGGGAACTATCGACCAGTCAGCCTGATGTCAGTGGTGGGCAAGTTGTTGAAGGGAATCCTGAGGGACAGGATGTATTTGGAAAGGCAAGGACTGATTAGAGATAGTCAACATGGCTTTGTGTGTGGAAAATACTGTCTCACAAACTTGATTGAGTTTTTTGAAGAAGTAACAAAGAGGATTGATGAGGGCAGAGTGGTACATGTGATCGATATGGACTTCAGTAAGGCATTTGACAAGGTTCCCCATGGGACACTGTTTAGTAAGGTTAGATCTCATGGAATACAGGGAGAACCAGCCATTTGGATACAGAACTATCTCAAAGGTAGAAGATAGAGGGTGGTGGTGGAGGGTTGTTTTTCAGATTGGAGACCTGTGACCAGTGGAGTGCCATGAGGATCGGTGCTGGGTCCACTACTTTTCATCATTGATATAAATGATTTGAATGTGAGCATAAGATGTAATCTTTAGTAAGTTTGCAGATGACACCAAAATTGGAAGTGTAGAGGCCAGCGAAGATGATCACCTTAGATTACAATGGGATTTTGATCAGATGGGCCAATGGGCTGAGAAGTGGCAGATGGAGTTTAATTTACTTAAATGTGAGGTGACGCATTTTTGGAAAGCAAATCTTAGCAGGACTTATACACTTAATGGTAAGGTCCTAGGGAGTGTTGCTGAACAAAGAGATCTTGGAGTGCAGGTTCATAGCTCCTTGAAAGTGGAGTCGCAGGTAGATAGGATAGTGAAGAAGGCATTTGATATGCTTTCCTTTATTGGTCAGAGTATTGAGTGCAGAAGTTGGGAGGTCATGTTGCAGCTGTACAGGACATTGGTTAGGCCACTGTTGGAATATTGCATGCAATTCTGGTCTCCTTCCTATCAGAAAGATGTTGTGAAACTTGAAAGGGTTCAGAAAAGATTTTCAAAGATGTTGCCAAGATTGGAGGATTTGAGCTGTCGGGAGAGTTGAATAGACTAGTGCTGTTTTCTCTGGAGCGTCAGAGGCTGAGGTTATAGAGGTTTATAAAATCATGAATGGCATGGATAGGATAAATAGACAAAGTCTTTTCCTTGGGGTAGGGGAGTTGAGAACTAGAGAGCATAGGTTTAGGATGAGAGAGGAAAGATATAAAAGAGACCTAAGGGGCAACCTTTTCAGGCAGAGGGTGGTACATGTATGGAATGAGCTGTCGGAGGAAGTGGTGGGTGCTAGTACAATTGCAACATTTAAAAGGTATCTGAATAGGGAGGGTTTGGAGGAATATGGGCTGGGTGCTATTAGGTGAGACTAGATTGGGTTGGGATATGTGGTTGGCATGGATAATTTGGACTGAAGGATCTGTTTCCATGCAGTACATCTCTATGACTCTAAATGCAATGTATGCAAACCCACAAAACATGGTAAATGAAGTTGGTAATCTGCAGCCCCAAATATCTTTATAGGAATATAATGTTATGGAAGTTCCAGCAGCATGAAGCAACTGTGATGGAGAAGTCTGAACAGGGATCTTGTGAGATTGTACTGGAACCTTCAGCATTCGGTAGCATTGAAGGAGAATAATTCGAGCAGTCAAATGGACCTTGTCTAGAAGTAAAGGATGTTCATGGGAAAAGGAAGTCTCATGGGGAAAAGGAACTTACAAAGAATTTTTCAACCCAATGTGAATAAAATCCTTCATTCCATGTAAATACTGTAAATATTCCCTTTTGTGTTTGTAGTGACCTGATGCCAGAGAATAAAGAAACACACATTCGTGATCTTTGGACTGTCCATATGTTCAACTCTCATGTTGTATTTTGATAATGGACTTGTGACTAAAAAAAAGGACAGGACTGGTTACTCAATATTATAGAATATAACATTTTCAAGGTAAAAGGACATGGGTGGTAGAGTTATAGAGTCCTGCAGCATGGAGACAGTCCCTTCAGCCCAAAATGGTCTATGCCAACCAAAATGTCCATTGACACTAACCTCATTTCCCTGCATTTTGCCCATATCCTTCTAAACCTTTCCTATCCACGTGTTTGTCCAAATGCCTATTAAATGTTGTTAATGTACCCGCCTCAACTTCCACTGGCCATTCATTCTATATCAGTCCCACCCTCTGTGTAAAAGGATTGCCCCTCAGGTTCCCTTTTATTCTTTCTCCCCCTTACATTAGCGTGATACCCTCTAGTTCTCAAGTCCCCACCCCTGGGAAAAAAAACTGAGTGCATTCACCCTATCCATGCCTCTCATGATCTTATACACTTCAGTCTCCTCCATCTCCTACGCTCTAAAGAAAAAGGTCCTAGCTTGTCCAACCTCTCCCAATAACTCAGTCCCTTGAGTCCTGGTAACATCCTCCTAAATTTCTTCTGTACTATTTCCAGTGTAATGACATCCTTCCAATAGCAAGGTGACCAAAACGGAACACAATACTCCAAGTGTGACCTCACCAACATCCTGTACAACTGCAACATAACTTCCCAACTTCTTTACTCAGTGCATTGACTTATGAAGGCTCGTGTGCCAAAAGCCTTCTTCACTGCCATGTCTACCTGTGAATCTACTTTCAGAGAACTGTGCACCTGAACTCCAAGATCCCTTAAGGCCCTACTATTCTCCTTAAAACTCCTAGGAGAAAGTGAGGACTGCAGAT
This sequence comes from Chiloscyllium plagiosum, assembly GCF_037043375.1. NCBI lineage: Eukaryota > Metazoa > Chordata > Chondrichthyes > Orectolobiformes > Hemiscylliidae > Chiloscyllium > Chiloscyllium plagiosum. The sequence continues at coordinate 56,537,554 of NW_028270144.1, forward strand.
GCTGGAGATCAGAGCTTAAAAATGTGTTGCTGGAAAAGCGCAGCAGGTCAGGCAGCATCAAAGAAACAGGAGAATCGGCGTTTCGGGCATAAGCCCTTCTGAAGAAGGGCTTCAGAAGTTTAATATAAATTGGAGTTTAATGTAAACAAATGTGAGGTGTTGCATTTTAAAAAGTCAAATCCAGGTAGGAGTTCTGTGGAAAAGCGCAGCAGGTCAGGCAGCAAAGGAACAGGAGAATCGATGTTTTGGGCATGAGCCCTTTTGAAGAAGTCGATTCTCCTGTTCCTTTGCTGCCTGACCTGCTGCGCTTTTCCACAGAACTCCTACCTGGATTTGACTTTTTAAAATGCAACACCTCACATTTGTTTACATTAAACTCCAATTGCCATTTCTTGGCCTACTTCCCCAGCTGATCCAAGATCTTGCTGCAATTTCTGGTAATCTTCCTCACTGTCCACGATTCCATTTTAATATCATCAGCAAACTTACTAATCTTGCCTTGTACACTCTCACGTAAATCACTATTATAAATAACAAATACCAATAGGCCTGGAACCAACCCCTGAGGCACAGGCCTGCAGTCAGACAAGTATCCTTCCACTATTATCCTCTGTTTCCAATTCTGTACCCAATTTGCCAGCTCTCCTTGGATTCTATGAGATCTAACCTTCCAGAACAGCCAATGTGGAACCTGATCAAAGATCTTACTGAAATCCATACAGACTAAATGTACTGCCCTGCCCTCATCAACATTCCTGGTCATTTCATCAAAGAACTCTAACAAATTTGTGAAGCATCATCTCTCATGCACAAGGCCATGCTGACTGCTCCTAATCAAACCCTGTCTTTTCACATGCATGTATATCTTACCCCTCAGAATCTTCTTAAGTAAATTACTTACCTCAGATGTTAGGCTTACTGGTCTATAGCTCCCAAGTTTTTCTTTGTAGCCCTTCTTGAATAACAGCACAACATTCACTATCTTTGAATCTTCCGGGACCTCACCCGTGACTAACAATAATGCAAATATATCAGCAATTTCTTCTCTAGCCTTTTGCAGTGCTCTTGGATATATCTTGTCAGGACCAGGAGATTTATCCACCTTCATACATTCTAATATGTCCAACACCGCCTCTGCTGTGAAATGGACTGTCCCCAAGATACCACTACTAACTTCCCCAAGTTCCTAAGTCTTCATGTCTTTCTCCACAGTAAACACAGAGGAGAAATATAGATTGAGAACCTCACCCATCTCCTGCGGTTCCACATGTACATGTCCAATTTGGTCCTTGAAGGGTCCTATTCTCTTTTTAGTTATTCTTTTTCCTTTAATATACTTAAAGAATCTCTTTTGATTCACCCTAGTCTTCTCAGCCAAAGCTATCTCATACCCCCTTTTTGCTCTCCTGAGTGCCTTCTTCAGTAAACTCCTGTATCTCCTTCATAGCTCTAGGGATTCCATGGATCCCAGCTGCCTTGTCCTCAGCCATTCCTTCTTCTTTTTTCTGGTCAATGCCTCAATATCTCTTGTCATCTAGGGTTCCCTATTACTGCCAATCTTGCCCTTCACTCTGACATGAACATATAGACCTTGAACTCCAGCTATCATACTTTTAAAGGCCTCCCATTTGCCATTTCTCTTCACCTGCAAACAAATTATTCCAATCAACCCCTGCAAGCTCCTGTCTAATTCCATCAAAATTCACCTTGTTTCTATTTAGAAATTTAGGATCCTCTATATACTGCTTGGAGGAAAGTTAAAGTCCCTCATAATATATACCTTGTTACTTTCACTCCTATCCAAAATTATCTTTACAATCCTTTCCTCTACATCTCTAGAACTATTTGGAGGCCTATAGAAAACTCCCATAAGGGTAACCTCTCCTTTCCTGTTTCTAACCTCAATCCATACTATCTCAGTAGATGAGTCCTCAAACGTCCTTTCTGCCACAGTAATACTATCCTTGACTAACAATGCCACACCTTCCCCTCTTTTACCACCTTCCCTGATCTTACTGCAACATCTAAACCCCGGAACCTGCAATAACCATTCCTGTCCCTTCTGTGTCTCTGAAATGGATACAACATCGAACTCCCGCGTACAGCAAGTTCATCCACGTTATTTCAGATGCTCCTGTCATTGAAGTAGACACACTTCAAACCACCTTCCTGCCTGCCGGTACACTCCTGCCACTTTGAAACTTTCTTCATGACCTCACTACTCTCAACCTCCTGTACTTTTAAGCTCCAATTCAGGTTCCCATCCCTCTGCTGATTAAGTTTAAATCCTCCTGAAGAACATCAGCAAATTTCCCCCTAGGAGTTTGGTACCCTTCTACTTCAAGTGTAGACCATCCTGTTTGTAGAGGTCCCACATACCCCAGAAGAAGCCCTAATTATCCAGGTATCTGAATCCCTCCCTCCTGCACCAACCCTCTAGCCACATGTTCAACTGCTCTCTCTCTCCCTATTCCTCACCTCACTGACGCATGGCACGGGTAACAAACCAGAGATAACAATTCTGTTTGTTTTAGCTCTAAGCTTCTATCCTAGCTCCCTGAATTTCTGCCTTACACCCCCATCCCTCTTCCTACCTATGTCGTTGGTGCTTATGTGGACCTACACATGGGGCTGCTCACCCTCCCCCTTTAAGGATCCCGAAAACATGATCTGAGACATCGTGGACCCTGGCACCTGGGAGGCAACACACCAACTGTGCGTCTCTCTCATTCCCACAAAACCTCCTATCTGTCTCCCTAACTATGGAGTCCCCAATGATTAATGCTCTACTCCCCTCCCCCCCTTCCCTTCTGAGCAACAGGGACAGACTCTATGCTAGAGATCTGTACCGCCTGGCCCTGGTAAGTTGTACCCCACAACAGTTTCCAAAACAGTATACTTGTTATACAGGGGAAAAGCCACAGGGATCCATGTACTAATTGCTTCTTACCCCTTCTGACAGTCACTCAACTATCTTCATTTCTAGGAGTAACCACCTCCCTGTAGCTTTTAATTATAACTGTATCTGCTTCCTGAATGTTCATCCAGTTCAGCTCCTAACACGATCTCTAAGGAGCTGGAGTTGGGTACAGTTCCTACAGCTGTACTCTGTGGTACACTAATGGTGTCCCTGATCTCAAACATCCCACAGGAGGAACATTAGCAAGGATGACAAGTGCAGTGCAGAGAAAAAAAGAAAACTTATCTGATTTCCCTCTGGTGGTGTAAAGTTGGAGAAGATGGGCCCTGCAGGTGTAGGGTCTCTGGTTTAGCAAACACCCAAATGCTATACCTGTAGGGAAAAAAAATCCCAGAAGCCTTTAAGTCTCTGCCCTTTCCTTACAGTTCATAGTTCAGCTCAACCAGTTATGATGTCACATCTGTAAGAAACACAAAGTTGAGCAACCATACATTATCTGATAGCTCACTGCACATTTCATTCTTTGTTTTTAAAAAGGTGATGATTGCACGATGTGGAGATGGCAGTGTTTGTACTGGGGTGGACAAAGTCAGAAATCATCCACCACCTCGTTATAGTCAACAGATTTATTTGAAATTACAAGCCTTTTGAGCACTACTCCTTTATCAGGTGAAATGAAGGAAGGCACACAGTAACAGAATTTATAGGCAGAGATATAATTGGAAGATAATTCCAGGTAATTAAGAGTTTCAAAAGATAGTACAAATGATGTGAGTGGAGTGTTGACAGGCAGAATAACAAGTCTAACAAATGATTATTATAGGCATCAAATATAAAACACTTTACAATACCTACACTCAAGTTAACTACCTTACATCAGCATGGAGGATTAGTTCATAATAACCAGCATTGAGCCCATTGAATCAAGATTTAAAGTCGTTCTTTTTTGCTTGAATCGAGTTTACAACCTTCACAATTTTCATGACATGAGTAAAGTCTATAATTTTACTCACTAATACTTCCTGGTAGTTTAGACAGTTGTAATTGACAAAGGAGGGGAAATCAGTGTGATTTCTGTAAAATGCAACAAAATCTGTATTTATGCCAAACATAGCTGCTGCACTGTCAATTGTGATGTTAACCATTTCTTTTTGGGAATGCTTTTTTTCAAATGTGTACCTATTGAAGTCACTATAGTTCTGCTAGAAGATGACAAATGTGAAATAAAGCAAGCCTTACCTTTTCCTGCTGGTTTAGAAAAAATAAACTTGATTGTTGAGCTTTCAAAACCTCAGCTCATCAATTTTTTGTCCAGTGCAAAAGGTTTGTTGATCAATATCAATATACTTTGGTGTCATATATGCATCTTACATTTTGCAGTTGTGGTGGAAGTTGTACATTTCTGAGTTAGATGGTCCAGGTTCATCAGTCATCATTATTGCTTGACCTTGTAATTCATGAAGTCATTCTGCTGCTTGCCATAATGCAGGTTGATCTCTGGATTTGTGCCATTGGAGCAGCCAGATGCTGTTTGTTGCTGTCAAGCATGTAGGGATCTTCCTTGGCCATTGAGACATGGACATTTTGACATCACCACATGAACAGTCTCTATGACTGTGAAGGCAAGGATCCTTTCCACAAAAAAGGGTAAGTAAATGAATATGAGGCACTTGTTTGGCATTCTTCACCCAGTTATGAGCTATTTCCTCCTGGAGTCAAAGAAAGAGAGGGATTGAGAACACAACATAAAACACCAGGTTGATTTTTTCTCCCTGATAATTAAGCACTCTCAGATCCACTCTCAGAAATGCAATTGAACATAATAGGATAGGACCAAATTGAATTTTCCTCAGTGTAATAGCAGATCAATATTAATATTTAAAATATACTGATTTACAAACACATTTTGTAGATGTGGATTCTACGGAGCTGCTCAATAAACAGATGAATATCTGAAATATACTGATAAGTAAGGCACAGCTTGGAATGATAATGGCAAAGTAAAATAAAGAAATAGATTTTAAAAGTTTTCATGCAGGTTAAGTTTAAAAAATACAGTATAACTCCCTGTAAGGAATACTATGCTGTGACATATTTGCTTTTCTACTTCCCCTTTATTTGTAGGTCACTGATACTTGGCACAACTTTGTATTGTTCTGAATTACCATGGACAATTTTAGAGAACCAGAAAATCTATGCAATCAATCACAGTGCAATGTTCAATGTGGTCTTTAAAAATAAATTCTGTAACTACTCAACTGTCCATTAAATCCAGAAAATTGGCTGGGGTCAGGGTGCATTCTGTATTGAATTGATATTGGTCCTTAGAACATTTTTTCGAGTGTTAAGACTGTAATAAAATCCAGATCGATTTCCATCCAATGATGTCTGTACATATATTGAGGGAAAAGAAGATTAGGTTTGACTATGATTCTTCATATAATTGGATAGTCATTTTTCAAAGCCACATGTGAGGTACTGAATCACAGATGGTTCTCACAGAACCCTGCTCTCGTGTTAGTCAGTGCGATGAGGAAAGAAAGATAACATTGAAAAGAGAAACGCATCATTGTTCTATGTAGTTATGCAGGAAAAAGAATGAAATGGTACAACAGATGGTGGAAACATTATTGCATTGCAGTTGGAGATTTATTGCACCAAATGACAAATAGATAAGAAATTTCTTTATAGATTTTGAAATATTGAATCAACTCACAAGAGCAAACTGTACAATTAGTATTAAAGAAATTTAGCTGAAATGTTGAAGACTCTCATAATTTGTCTCGTCCTCAATGTTGTCTTTGGCCTGTCAGTAAGATAAGCAAAGGCAACATAAATCTGAAATTTTAGTTACTAGTCTGGAACACATAAAGGCACCAACAATGCCAATGTGCGAGGCTGTCAGGCTGTTAAAAGACTATGCACTGTGACCTCAATTTCATTCCAGGTTGGATGTGCAAAGACGGGTGAATTCCCAGGACCACAAAGAGAAATTTTAAAATGGCAACTGCCTCCCAATTTCCAGTCTGAGGGAAGGATGAAGATGTGAATTTGATTGGAAATCAGGCTGGGCGACCTAGAAAGAACTGAAGAATTTGCCAGTTGCCAATGCAGCCTGCCGAAGTGTTCCAGGACTTTGTTCAAAAATTAAAATAAGCGAATTAAATGATCGGACGGGGGAGGCGGGGTGGGGCGCTAACGGTAGATTAGATTAGATTACCTACAGTGTGGAAACAGGCCCTTCGGCCCAACAAGTCCACACCGACCCGCCGAAGCGCAACCCACCCATACCCCTACACTTAGCCCTTCACCTAACACTACGGGCAATTTAGCATGGCCAATTCACCTGACCTGCACATCTTTGGACTGTGGGAGGAAACCGGAGCACCCGGAGGAAACCCACGCAGGCACGGGGAGAATGTGCAAACTCCACACAGTCAGTCGCCTGAGGCAGGATTTGAACCCAGGACTCTGGTGCTGTGAGACAGCAGTGCTAACCACTGTGCCACCGTGCTGGGCAGATGGAGGGGCGAGGTTGTGGGGGGCGGGGATGGGAACGAACAGGGGCGCGATATTGGACGGGGTTGGGGTGGGGCGGGGAGCGGGGTTGGGTCATGAATGATCCCAGGAAACTGCCTACCGTGTCCAGAGGTGGGCTAGCCCCCTCCTCACGTAACTGAGGAAGAACTGCTGTGGACGTTGCAGAGCCACCCTGGTGTGTAGTTCTCGTTAGGGAAGGCCCTAACCAAAATCAAGCAGTCGTGTAATATGCCCCAAGGACAGTGGATCCTAGATGACATGTGGGGGAGAACCACCCGACAGAAAAATAAAGGCAGGATTAAATGGTCCCTTGCACTGAGGGGACAGATTTGCCAGAGAAATGAAGTAATGCCCCGATCAGCCCATGATCGTGAAGTAACCCAACTTAAACAGTCATTAAAATCAATGTATGAACAGCTACAGAAAGAAAGATCAAAACAGGAAAAAGCTCACCCCAAAGTCAGGAACTTGAAAAAGAACAAGAAACTGAAGGACGAGGTCACAGTCCTGTCAGTTTCTTCGGTTCCCAGGCCAACACAGAATTTGTACCAGACCACCCAAGACATTCTGCAAGTGATTCGTAAAAGCAAAGCAATTTCCATTGAGAAACAGACGGACTCTCGCAGTGAAAGCCATAAGGACTTTATAATCCCAGTACCATTTTTACAACCCCTAAAAGCCAGGTAAGTAAAGATAGAAAAAGTGGTCAGAGATGAGAGGATTGTACTGAGGTGGATGTTCCGATACGAAGACTGAAATGCACACTGTGCACGGACCTGTGACCCCTGAAAACGTAGATAGGTGGTCTAAAGAAATGCCACGAAGAAGGGGCCAATGAAGACATGAGAAAGTCTAGACTGGTTAAGGGGAATATATATGCTCCATCCCTGTGACGAGGTTCAAATTCTGAACGTTATGTGACTAAAGGAGAAGGACACTTCCTCCATGAGGCAGCTAAAGGGGCTTTTGGGGAGTATGAGCAGGAGCTGCAAGTGGCTACAGGGGTATCGCCCACAAAAGACCGATTGGACAAAAGTCGTTGTTTGCTGTCAAAAACCCACAGAATATGACGAAAGGTTTAGGACGAGCTGGAAAGAATATGCAGGAGTCCCAAATATGCAGAATGACGTGGATTTCGAAGTTTGCGATTATGTCCCGCTGAAGTCCACTTTTGTGGCCGGTCTCAAACCTGACCTCACAAAAATGTTAAAGCTGACTAAACCGGATTGGGATCAGAAGTTGGACTAATTACGATGACTTGGTGAACCGAGCCCACCAGCTCGACAAAGATATCGGCACCAAAACGCGAGCCCGACAGGTAGAACAAATGGAACAGACCCTCAGTAACTCTGGAAAGACCCAAGACAAATGCCCAGGGAAATGTTACGTCTGTGGGAAGAAAGGCCAGGAGGTGCTGGTAAAGGGGGAAAGGGGGAAATAAACAATGTGGAAACTGGGCGTAAGACCAATCTTCTAGAAGAGTTTAAAAAACAATTAACACCCGGGCAGTAGCAGGAGCTGCGAAAAATCACAAAACACTGAAAGAACCCGCCTCGTGCCCCTCTACACTCCGACTGGCTTTATGCCAGCAGAGGAGAGACAGACTGTATGTGAACATGAGGGCGGGCGATCTGGACATTGAGTGTTTTTTTTAACACAAGAACAGAATTGACGTGCCTAGACAGAGTCATGAGACCAAACTCCCGCTAGACGGAAGAGTGAGGACAGTTTATGGAGCAGGAGCCGACAGGATTGAAATTAAAAGGACCAAACCCATACATCATGACTTCGGTCCCCACGAGTTAGTAACCTTTATATGGGTGGGACCTGTAGCCCAGCCACTCCTCGGGATGAAAATCCGGAATTCCTCTATACATTTTGATGATGGACAGGTAACATGGTCCATCATAACCTTACAAAGGGAAGAATTAAAAGACCACGTCTTCTGGGATAAAGACAAGGATGACTGTGGGTTACCGAAAATGGAACTCTTCACCTTTACAATAACACCTCAACCTTGTACCAAACGATATCCCGTTAGCTTGACGTCCATTGCAGGAATCCTCCCAATAATACAGAAGTTAGAGGAAAAAGAGATCCTGGTAAAAACTCACAGCATATCTAAGAGCCCAGTGTGGCTCATGCGAAAGACAAGCGGAGAAGGGAGATTAACTATAGATTACCGAAAAGCCAACCAATATATTAATCAAAAAGCCCTACTAGTATCCAACCCCTCGACAATATCCAGTGCCCTAACGCCAGACCGCAAGTGATTCTCGGTCATAGATATGGTTAGCAGCTTCTAGTCAGTTCCCCGAGCACCTGGAGTACAGTGGCCTTTACTGTACGGCAACAACCATACACATGGACCCTACAACCGTACACATGGATTCTACAGGGATTCTACAACAGCATGACTGTATACCAGATAGCCTATACACAACTATCTCCGTGAAATGCCACAAACCCAGTTATCATTCAGTACGTGCATGATATACTGATAGCTTCAGAAACAGAAGGACAACATGAGATAAACCTAAGACTTCTCTAAACCACCTGCAACAAAAAAAGTCATAAGACCAGTATTGAAAAGGCTAAGCTCACCTGGAAAATGGTTGTCTATCTAGGACAAAAGAAATCTCCCAAGGGAAAAGAAATCAACCAATGGTGGACTGTAGCCATACAGGCTGCCAAACATCCCACTACAGTCCGAGAGCTGAGGGCTTTCCTGGGTCTGGTAACGTTAATTGATGCTGAGTTGGTAGCCCAGCCTTTGACAGACAACTTGAAAGGGAAATGGGACTCAAGCAACAGATTGTACTGACAAGGGAACAGGAAGAAGCCTTACTTAAAGAAAGCACTTTGTTCCACATTAGCGGTAGGAATCCCCAATAACGGGAAACCATTTACTTTGTCAATGAGAAGGAGGGCTATATGATAGCAGTACAGGCCCAGGAACATGGGGACATTACTGGATGTTACTGTGGGAAATTGGACAGTGTAGCCATTGGATGGGAGAGTTGTTTGAGAGTAATGCAAGCTACATGTATGGCAGTGGAAGTTACTGCGAGTCTGGTGTTGGCTTAGAAATTGGTAGTTAACTGCCCGCATGCCGTACACACTTTGCTCTCCATGAACAGAGTATCCCAGGTAAATGCTGCCCAGTGTACTTGATGGACAGCAGTCCTAGAAGCCCCCAATCTACACATAGTTCACGTGAGTTCCTGCCTGCAGAAGGGGAAGGAGATGACCATGATTGTGGTGAGATCCTGCAGGAATCGGAAGACAGTAACCATATGGTAAATGAGGCCATGCCAAACCCAGAGCTCATCCTTTATACCGACAGGTCCTCTTTCGTGGAGAAGGGTATAAGGAAATCTGGATGGGCTGTCACCAGAGTCCACACCATCATGGCATCAGGAAGTCTACGAGCCACAAGCAATCACACAGCCAAAGTTACCCACCAGCACTGACTTGGACTAGGGAACCCATTTCACGGGAACAGTATATTAAGAAGTTTGCAAGCTGTTGAGGATTGACTGGAACTCTCACTATCCTATCACCCAAAATCATCAGGGCAGATGGAAAGAATGAATCTGAACCTGAAACAGCGACTGGCTAAATATCACCAGAAAGGGATGCCCTGGCCCCACGCTCTACCAATAGCTCTGTCCAGCATCAGGGCTACCCCCAACAAAACAACAGGTCTGAGCCCATTTGAAATAGTGACAGACAGGCCACTATCCCTACCCAGGACAATAGTCCTACATCATGGCAGACATCATTTCATGAGTGATGCCCTATTATCCTGTTGTCAAGCACTAACTGATGCTGTAAGTTATTTCCTCACAAGTACTGGGTTGTCTAGAAGGACTCATCAGAGGGCGGTCACAACATTGTATGAGTGGGTTTTTGTGTAAAAGATCCACAAGGAACCCTGAAGTAGAAAGTGGGAAGGACCGTGCTAAGTGCTGCTTATCACCCAGTCAGCTGTCAAGGTCTGAGGGGAAAAAAAGGAAGCCTGGCCTCATGCCTCTACATCAAATTGGCATCTCACAGCACAGCGGAACCTGAGACTGATTGACCACCATGGTTTCAGTCACGTTTATTGCAATTTTGGTACAATCAGGACATTCTGAATTACATGTAAATATTCATCTCTATGTGTCTTGTATCTATGCTGAAAAATGTGTTGCTGGAAAAGCGCAGAAGGTCAGGCAGCATCGAAGGAGCAGGAGAATCGATGTTTTGGGCATAAGCCCTTCTTCAGGAATCATTCTGCGCTTTTCCACCAAAACATTTTTCAGTTCTGATCTCCAGCATCTGCAATCCTCACTTTCTCCTAGTCTTATATCTATGCCCAAGCTTCTAATCAGACCAAATGTTGGATATGTTCTCAGGTTCCCACACACTCTAAAGGGGGATTCCCCCTCTATCCTATTCCCTTCACTGGGTCTGAAATGGCCAAATGGTACGCCTATCAAAATTTTACATCCTGCCCCTCTCTAGGCCTTGGGATGTTCACCAATATCCATAACCTAAAGGGAAGGGAATCCAGTTTTCACAAAAACAGGAGAGTGGGTATCAAAGCCAGGAGATCTGTGAACCACCGCGTGATCCACTGCTCTGGGTGTTACCAACTCAGCTATGATCAGACCCATAATCCTTCCTTCCTGGCCCTCACAAATGCCTTAAATAGGACAGATTACAGGAGTCTGTGTGTTTCGTCAAAGGGAAACAAGAAATGGGACAAAGCAACTGCTCTCAGTATTTAAACGTCACAGCCTCATCCAGTCTATTGATCGATTTTGTTAAAGGTACAGGTGGAGGCACCTTCTCTGAACAATGGTATGCTGAGGCCATCACCCGCTTCACCCCCTATCATGGCACTTATTTCATCTGTGGCCTTAGAGCACATACATGCCTCCCCACCCACTAGCAAGGTTCATGCTACCTTGGCTATGTAGTCCCATACATTTATCACTCTGGTAAACTGCCCAGCTCAAGACACAAGAGGGCCATCTGTGAAACACAGTGTTTCTTCACAATTACATTCCCTTTCAGTAAGATGTTTGATAAGGTTCCCCTCAGTAGGCTATTGCACAAAACATGGAGACATGGGATTGAGGGTGATTTAGTGGTTTGGAACAGAAGTTAACTAGCTGAAAGAAGATGGTGGTTGATGGGAAATTTCCATCCTGGAGTTCATTTATTTGTGGTGTACTGCAAGGATCTGTTTTGGGGCCAAACCTCCTTGTCATTTTTATAAATGACCTAGATGGTGGAGTTGTGGATAGTGCTGAAGGATGTTGCAGGTTTCAGAGGGTCATAGATAAGCTGCAGAGCTGGGTTGAGAGATGGCAAATAGAGTTTAATGTGAAAAAGTGTGACGTGATTCACTTTGGAAGGAGAAAAAGGAAGAAAGAATACTGGGCTCATGGTAAGATCCTTGGTAGTGTAGATGAGCAGTGAGATCGTGGTGTCCATGTACATAGATCCCTGAAAGTTGCCACCCAGGTTGATAGGGTTGTTAAGAAGGCATACGGTGTGTTAGCTTTTATTGGTAGAGGGATTGAGTTTCTGAGCCACGAGGTCATGCTGCAGCTGTATAAAACCCTGGTGCAGCCGCACTTGGTGTATTGCATACAGTTCTGGTCACTGCATTATAGGAAAGATGTGGAAGCTTTGGAAAAGGTTCAGAGGAGTTTTATTACGAAGTTGCCTCGTATGGGGGGAAGGGCTTATGAGGGAATGTTAAGGGACTTGAGGCTGTTTTTCTTAGAGAGAAGATTGAGAGATGACTTAATTGAGACATGTAAGATAATCAGAGGGTTAGATAGGGTGGACAGTGAGAGCCTGTTTCCTCAGATGCTGACGGCTAGCATGAGGGGACATAGCTTTAAATTGAGGGGCAATAGATGTCAGAGGTAGTTTCTTTACTCAGAGAGTAGTAGGGGAGTGGAGCACATTGCCTGCAACAGTAGAAGACTCGCCAACTTTAGGGGCATTCAGATGGTCATTAGATAAATATATGTATGAAAATGGAACAGTGTGGGATAGATGGGCTTCAGATTGGTTCCACAGGTCAGTACAACATCGAGGGCCAAAGGGTCTGTACTGCACTGTAATGTTCTATGTTCTATGGTATGGCCAAACTGGCCAGGGAAACCATAACCATGGCCTCAGTTCTTGAAAAGGAGGGAAATGATACATTTTCTGCCCTGAGCAGGATAAATGATGAAATGGTTGCATGGTAGCACTCCAGAACCGAATGGCCCTTGATTTTGTTTTAACTGAGAAAGGAGGTACTTGTGCATTGATTGGCTCCGAATGTTGCACCAATATTCCAGACAAGTCTGAAAGTATTACTAATCTGGTTGATGGAAGGAGGTCGAAAAGATCCAACTACCTCCTCCCTCAACTCTATAAGGTTGGGTTATCGGATAGGTAGGCTCCTTGGGGACCTTGATTGTGTAGGGACTCACGATGGATATGATTGCTATTCTAGCTGTATGTGTTGTTTTCTCTTTTATAAAGTGAATTTACCAACAGGCTGTTGTGAACCATCCCCAACTATAAGCCATATCCTCGCAAGTCCCTCCAACATTTAAGTGGTATAGTTGAGCTAGGATAAGAATTGTGTGATCCTCTTTGAAAAGTCTTAGTAGAATCAAAAGGGAGGACTGTGAGATATTGTATTCAAGGCTCCTTCACTAACCCACTCACTAGCACTTTAAAATGTTTATTCATTCATAACTCCTTTACTAACCCACTCACGAGTGAACACTGCTTTCCTGTTTCATTCATTATAAACTCCCTACTATAACACAGTTTCATTCATTCATTCATAAAACTGTGGTTCTGTAGTATATTTTACTACCATAAGATCGACCAAATTTAAAACAACCCTTTCTCATTAAAACAACTCTTTCAAACCTATTCTCACAGTCTGGAAATGCAACCCTCCACTGCATTACAGTGCAGTATCGAAAACTGCATTCTCACAGCTTATCAGCCATTGCTACCTCTGAATAAATGTAGCGCACAGAACAATACCATCTGAGCCATGATGTTTCCATTAAAGATTATAAAATTAATCAGTCCTTACCAACCATCTCTCGAACCTGAGTAGGTTACAGAACACCAAACAATTTTCCCATTAGTATGTATTTGTTACATACCATGATGTGGAGGTGCCAGTGTTGGACTGTGGTGGACAAAGTTAAAAATCAAGCATCACTAGGTTATAGTCCAACAGGTTTATTTGGAAGTACAAGTACAAGATGGGGGAGATATTAAATGAGTGTTCTGCATCAGTGTTTACTTTAGAGAAGGACATGGAAGATATAGAATGTGGCAAAATAGATGGTGACATCTTGAAAAATGTCCATATTGCAGAAGAGGAGGTGCTGGATATCTAAAAACACATAATAGTGGATAAATTCCCAGGACCTGATCAGGTGTACCCTAGACCTCTGTGGGAAGCTAGGGAAGTGATTGTTGGGCCCATTGCTGAGATATTTCATCGATAGTCACAGGTAAGGTGCCGGAAGACTGGACGTTAGCTAACATGGTGTCACTATTTAAGTAAGGTGGTAAGGAAAAGCCATATAGACCAGTGAGCCCAACGTCAGTAGTGGACAAGTTGTTGGAGGGAATCCTGAGGGCCAGGATTTATATGCATTTGATAAGGCAAGAACTAATTAGGGATAGTCAACATGGCTTTGTGTGTGGGAAATCACGTCTCTCTAACTTGATTGAGTTTTTTGAAGAAGTTTGTTGATGAGGGCAGAGCAGTGGATGTGATCAAATGGGTATCAGTAAGACATTCAACAAGGTTCCTTGTGGTAGACTGGTTAGTAAGGTTAGATCTCATGGAATTCAGGGAGAACTAGCCATTTCGATATAGAACTGGCTTGACAGTGGAATACAAAGGGTGGTGGAGGGTTGCATTTCCAGACTGGAGCCCTGTGACCAGTGGTGTGCCACAAAGATCAGTGCTGGGTCCACCTTAGAGTGCAATGGGATCTTGATCAAATGGACTAATGGGCTGAGGAGCGGCAGATGGAGTTTAATTTAGATAAATGTGAAGTGTTGCATTTTGGAAAGGTAAATCTTAGCAGGACTTATACACTTAATGGTAAGGTCCCGGAGAGTGTTCCTGAACAAAGAGACCTTGGAGCACAAGTTCATATTTCCTTGAATGTGGAATCTCATGTAGATAGGATGGTGAAGAAGGTATTTAGTATGCTTTCCTTTATTGTGTATAGGAGTTGGGAGGTCATATGGCAACTGTACATTGGTTAGGCCACTTTTGGAATATTGTGTGTAATTCTGGTCTGCCTCCTATCGGAAGGATATTGTGAAACTTGAAAGAGTTCAGAAAAGGATGTTGCCAGGGTTGGATGATTTGAGCAACAGGCAGAGGCTGAAGAGGCTGGAGCATGGGAGTCTAACGGGTGACCTTATAGACGTTTATAAAACCATGGAGGGGATGGATAGGATAAATAGACAAGGACTTTTCCCAGGGGTGGGGGAGACCAGAACTAGAGGCCATATGTTTAAGATGAGAGGGAAAAGATTTAAAAGGGACCTAAGGGACATCTTTTTCATGCAGAGAGTGGTGGGTTTATGGAATGAGCTACCAGAGGAAGTGATGGAGACTGGTACAACCACAACGCTTAAAAGGCATCTGGATGGGTATATGAATGGGAAGGGTTTAGAGGGATATAGGTCAAGTGCTGGAAAATGGGATGAGATTAGGTTAGGAGATTTGGTCAACATGGACGAGTTGGACCAAAGAGTCTGTTTCCGTGCTGTACATCTCTATAACTCTATAACCCTAAGCTTTTAGAGCACTGCTGTTTCATCAGGTAGGTAGTCAGCAGTGCTTGGAAACCTTTTACTTCCAAATAAACCCGTTGGATTATAACCTGTTGTTGTCTGATTTTCAACTTTGGGCCACTATCCTTTTAAGAAACTACCTGTCAAAACAGCACTTATGTGAAATTGCATGAATGAGTGAAACACACACAGGCAAATAATAAACAAATCTCACAACCAGCTGCAGTAATCAGTTTAATGTCCTTTATTCTTTTATTAAGTACAAGTACAATTTCGAACTCATTTCGAGCATATAGGCCTAGTATATTTTACTAACATTTACTAACTTAAAAGTCAAAAGGATTAAGACCAATGGAATTTTAATATACGTAAGAACAGTGTATAAAATGGATATTGTAAGAATAGTATTTCAGAATTCTATTATCATCTTAAACTTATGCTACTTGCAGTTGTTGAACAAAAGCAGCTCATCTTGCCACTCACCAATTTCGGTCATTATTTGAACACAATCCAACAACATCTTGGATTTATGTACATAGGGGTTCCTCAGCTCTCCAAAGAAGCACCTGGCTATCCAAAAGAAATATTTTAAGTGAAATAATTCCACAAAGGCCAAGTCACTCTTCATTTGCACAGTGCATTGTACTTCCCATTGGTCCGGCTTCACCAGAGCCAGCTCTTAGTATCAACAGAACCTCTGACACAACTGTTTATATCTGTCAGCCAGGGCTCCCTGATTGGACCAGGTTAACAGCCCCAATCAGGGGATTCATATTCTATGAGAAGTCCACCTGGCTGACCTCTCATTATATCACTACATCCCTCCCCCACTTAAATCCAAGGGCATAGGCCTGTTCCTTTTCTTGTAGCTTCTCTTGGGGCTTTCGTTGCAATGGGTCCAGTTCCTCTGCTTATGCCTTGGATACGGGCAGCGTGTACTGGAGCATAGCCTGCCACTTATGCCCAGAGCATCTCAGAAGAAATTCATCCACTTCTTCAGGTGGTAAAGGCATCAAGGCAGCGACATCCAATGTGTCCCTCAAAAACTGCAAGGTTTCTTCAACACTAGATGGAGGGGGAGAACCCATATGACCATAAGACATAAGAACGTAATTTAGACCATTCAGTCCATCGAGTTTGCTCTGCCATTCAATCATGGCTGATAAGTTTCTCAACCCCATTCTCCCGCTTTCTCCTAGTAACCATTGATCCCCTTAGTACACAAGACCTATCTATCACACTCTTAAATGCACTCAATGAGCTGGCCTCCACAGCCTTCTGTGGCAATGCATTCCAGAGATTCACTATTCTTTAGCTAAAGAAGTTTCTCCTTATCGCGTTCTAAAAACCTTTACTTTAAGCCCGTCCCCTCAGGTCCTAGTCTCTCTGAACTAATGGAAACATCTTCCCAACATCTAGTCTGTCCAGGCAATTCAGTATTCTGTATGTTTCATCCTTCTAAACTCCATCGGGTATAGACCCAAAGTCCTCAAACGTTCCT
The DNA here is from genome assembly GCF_037043375.1 of Chiloscyllium plagiosum. Taxonomy (NCBI): domain Eukaryota; kingdom Metazoa; phylum Chordata; class Chondrichthyes; order Orectolobiformes; family Hemiscylliidae; genus Chiloscyllium; species Chiloscyllium plagiosum. The sequence goes on from NW_028270144.1 coordinate 56,554,359, forward strand.
CCTATGTTAAGCTGTTCATTCTTGTGGCCATTCTCATGAACCTCCTCCAAGCCTAGTACATCCTTCCTGAGACATGGGGCCCAAAACTGCACACAATATTCCAAATGTGAGCTGACTAGAGTTTTATTGACCCTCAGAAGTGCATTCTGCTTTTATATTCAAAATCTCTCAAAATAAATTCCATCATTGCATTTGCCTACTGACTTAACCTGCAAGTTTGCCTTGAGGGTATCCTGGACTAGAACTCCCAAGTCTCTTTGCACTTCAGACATCCAATTTTTCACCCCATTTACAAAATAGTCCATGCCTCTATTCTTTCTCCCAAAGTGCACGACCTCACAACTTTCCCACATCGTACTCCATTTGATACTTCTTTGGCCACTCTCCTAACCTGTCCAACTCCTTCTGCAACCTTCCTGCCTCCTCAATGTTACCTGTCCCTCTAGCTATCTTTGTATCATCTGCAAACTTAGCTAGAATGCCCTCAGTTCCTGCATCTGGCTTGTTAATGTCCCCATGGGTTCCGACAGTGTTTCCAGCTGTTCTGAGAGGCCAGGTAAATTTTGCTCTTGCCCTGTTTGTGGGTTATCAGTTTTTATGTTGTCCATGTGCTTGTCCAGGACCACTTCACCTACCCGAACCTTGCACATCACAGGATCTGATCTAGTATTGATCATGCCTTTTACCCATACTGGGCCATTTCTGTGGTTTTGGCACCAAACTTCATTGCCTGAAGTAAACTGTCTCTCTCACTTGGAGGAGTTTTGCATCTGCCATTGCCATTCCTGATGGTGTTTCTTAAACACACACACACACACATACACCCTCAGGTCCAGGAAAAATCAGATTTAACCTGGTGCAGAGCCTTCTCCCCATTAGCAACTCTGCTGGAGCTATCCCTGAAGTTGCATGAGGGCAGATCCAATAATCAAATAGGAACCAGGACAGTTAACATTGAGTGAAATTGTAGGCTTTTTCTTTAAGCCTGCTTTCAAAGTTTGGTTTGATGTTTACATTAGAGTATTGGGTGATAGATTGTAAGGAGCTGTCCCTAAATGCTGAATGTTTTTCAACTTTAGGAAATATTCAAATTCCCTACTGGTAAATGACCAACACTTCTGGGAACCCGCGTTTTGCAAAACATGCTCACAGCTTCTCTCATCGTTCCTGTGTTGGCAAATTAACTCTGTGCACATCAAACCACTTTGAGTGGATGTCCACAATCACTAAGAACACTGAGTCCATGAAAGTGCCAGCATTGTCAGTGTTTAACAGAGTCCAGGGTTTACCTGGCCATTCCCACAAATGTGGGGGAGCTGCTGGCAGTAATTTTTGTCCTTGTTGGCACTCTGGGTACTGCCCAACCAATGCAGTTATGTCAGCACCCAATCGTGGCCACTGGATATAACTTCTCTCCAACGTCTTCATTTGAGACACCCCTGGATTGTCTGAGAGGAGTTCTGCCAGTGGCAACCTTTACTCAGGACAATCACTTCTCCTCCCCATAAAATAATGCAGTCCTCTATGGTGATCTGGTCCTGACAAAGGTTTCAATTCTGGTTGCGATGGCCCTTTTGTTTCCCCCATCACCATCGGCTGTTTAGTTTCTCCAGGACTGAATATTTTCACGTCTGTACTCTTATAATGTCAGTTGTGACTGGAAGGGTGTCCAGAAAGTTTAAAACTAAAATGGGCTCTTTTAGTGAAGGCATCACTGATGGTGTATCTGCCAGCAGGAGGCAGCTCAAGGCATCCGCATTTGGTACTTGACTCCTGGATGGTATTCCAACTTGTATACACATTTAGGATGAGAGTCCACCCCGAGTTCGACCTGAAGCTATGGGCAGCACAGGTTTGTCTTCTTTGAGGAGCCCTAACAAGAGGTTGTGGTCTGTTAATTTTACAAATTTATATCTTGGGTGGCACGGTGGCACAGTGGTTAGCACTACTGCCTCACAGCGCCAGAGACCCGGGTTCAATTCCCGCCTCAGGCGACTGACTGTGTGGAGTTTGCACGTTCTCCCCGTGTCTGCGTGGGTTTCCTCCGGGTGCTCCGGTTTCCTCCCACAGTCCAAAGATGTGCAGGTCAGGTGAATTGGCCATGCTAAATTGCCCGTAGTGTTAGGTAAGGGGTAAATGTAGGGGTATGGGTGGGTTGCGCTTCGGCGGGTCGGTGTGGACTTGTTGGGCCGAAGGGCCTGTTTCCACACTGTAAGTAATCTAATCTGTAAAGGTTTTGGTGGAACTTTCTCACACCAAAGATGACCGTGAAATCTTCCTTTCTCTATCTGCGCACATATGCACTCTGCAACAGCCAAAGTCCATGCTATTGGGCATTCTTCTTCACTGGGCCATCTGCAAGCAAACACCACCCCAATACCATTCAGGGAGGCTTTGCATGTCAGCACCGCATCTCTTTGGGATTGTTGTGTGCCAACACCTTAGATGATGATAGCTGCTTCTTCACTTCCCCGAAGTCTACACCATTTGCAAGGCTAACCTTTTTTCAAAAGCAGATATAAGGGTGTCAGGATGGAGGCCAGGTCTGTTATATTATGAACTTTCCATAATAATTCACTAATCCAAGGAAAGACCTAAGCTTCAGTACAATTGTGGGAGCTGGAGCACCTTTGATCACCCTCACTTTATAACCTGATCTTGTTGACTCTGTAGCCCAAGTAGGCCAATTAGGGTGCCTGGAAGACACATTTTTCCCTTCTAAGACAAATGCTCACCTTGGGAAAACATCTAAGCACTATGTTCAAGCTCTCCAAGTGCTTATTCTTGGTCTTCCCTGTTATTATGACAACCTGGGATAGACTTCTAAAATGCTCTCCATTGTTTGCTGAAAAATGGCACAGGCTGATGATACCCCAAATGGCAATCTCATACATGGTACAAACCCTTATGGATATTAATTGCAGCATACATCTGGGAATCCTCATCTAACCGTAATTGCAGGTACGCATGGCTTAAATCCAGCTTCGTCAAGGACAAGCTCCCAGCTAGCTTTGAATATAAGACCTCTACAGGAGGGATTGGGTATTTATACAGTTGCAAGAAGTGGTTCACAGTTTTCTTAAAATCCCCACAAAGGCAAACCCACCCTTTGAGCTTCACAATTAGTATGACATCAGAATTAACTACCAGGTTGTTATGACCCCTAGATATTATGGTGGCACACAAACCTTCAGCCACACTATGCCAACTACTCACCAGGACAAATGACCCCATATCCACAATATGTATGACCAATGTGGTATACAAAATCCCTTGCAACAACTGCGACAAGCACTACATCAGACAAACAGGAAGAAAACTAGCCATTCAACTTCACGAACACCAAATGGCAAGTAAACAACCATGATCCACTCTACCTCATTTCCGTACACACAGACCAAGAGGGCCATCAACCTACCTATGACAAAGTAACCATTCTAGGACAAGCTAACCGGAGACATGCCAGACAGTTCTTGGAAGCCTGGTTTTCAATCAAAAAGACCATCAACAAACACACAAACCCCCAGTGTACTAACCGTTACAGAGAAGATCCTGAAGTGACACTCACCTACATAAAAACCAAACGGGACAGAACAACTGCACTTCACGGAAGTTGCACTGATGATCTTACCCAGCATAGTAATGAAACATCTGCAGGATAACCCAGCAGCTCAGCGAGCTAACCAGCTACCTCAGCATTAGTGAACATGGCGCGCTCTCTTTCCAGGGACACTCGGGCTTGAATATAACCTGCAGAAGAGGGACAGGCAGTTGGCAGAGATGACCCCCTTCACCACCCACAGTCTGGACCTGTTTATAGCCAGCCTGGCCAGGCTCAGGAGCAGACCCATGAGGAGATCCTCTGATCTGCCTGCAGCCCTCCACACTGGGTATCCAAAGATCAGGAGCATGGGGCTGAAGTACAACTAAAAACATAATAGCAGGTTTTCTGGTTAACTAAAAACAGAGTGCAAGTGTCAAATGTGCCAATGCTCCATGGATTCCACAGCACTGCAAAACAAGCAATTGAGCTGAGATTCTGTGAATCACTGTAATCTGTCATTAAAAGGGACTGCTGCATGCAACACACTCCACCCCAGGTTCCTAAGGGAAAGAGGGAGGACTCCTACATAGACAGCCCTCTACTGGGCATCTCCATGGCCTGGTGGTAAATAGACATGCCAAAGCATGTCTTAGCAGGAGATGAAGCTGATGGCGCGCGGCAGCACTCTGCACATGAAAGGCCATTTTGCCTCTCCAAATGACAGACAACACATATTCCAGAAGCAGCTCAGGTTGTGGGGTACAAATATCCGAGGGAGGTACAGAATCCTGGGGCCAATGTGAATATCTGTCCAAGCAAAGGTACGTACAGATGGGATCCCACCACACACCTGAGCATCCTCCAACTGCTGCACAATATCGGATCCCGAGTACTGCTGTTTTAAGGCATTAGATGGCAGTGGCCACAAAGCAGGATATCTATCATCACCCTGATTGCCAATTTCTATGGCAGCATCCAGCCCAGGCCCCTGCCACCCAGCATATCACTGACTCTGGTCACATCCGTGGCCACAGCCCTCCTCTCCACCAGCCACTTGAACCCATGATTTTGGAGGTGCAGATTATTGAGGAGTACGGTGGCTCAGTGGTTAGCACTGCTGCCTCACAGCACCACGGTCCCACGTTTGATTCTAGCCTCGGGCGACTGTCTGTGTGGAGTTTGCACATTCTCCCCGTGTCTGCGTGGGTTTCCTCCGAGTGCTCCAGTTTCCTCCCACAGTGCAAAGATGTGCAGGTCAGGTGAATTGGCCAAGCTAAATTGCTCATAATGTTAGGTACATTAGTCAGAGGGAAATGGGTTTGGGTGGGTTACTATTCGGAAGGTCAGTGTGGGCTGGTTGGGGCGAAGGGCCTGTTTCCACACTATAGGGAATCTAATCTAATCTAAAAAAAAGCAGGTCTCTGATGATAGCTGCGATCCCTTACAGTGGGTCGAACCATCTCAAGTTGGCCGTGTCCCAGACATCAATCAGGTCCTGGTAAAAGGCAGGCAGCATCCTGCGGGTGACCCGAGAACCCTCGCAGCCAATGAACAGGAGCTGCATGTCATAATTAAGATTATGCACTTAGCAGAAATAAATATGTTCCCAGAGTGCACTACCTAGGAGGAGGCTAAACGTAAAATTGTTGCAAGATCTGAAGGTAGAAAGTCACTACCTGGGTGCGGAGGCACATCAGCGACTGACCGCCTTCCTCAATAGGGAGAATCAGAACCTGTGCTACAACCCAGTGCGTCTTTTTCTCCCAGAAGAAGTGAACCAGTGTTCTCTGAATGTTTGCCACAAAAGCAGAAGGAGTCAAAGGGATCAGCTGGTACTCCAAAATGGAGGCCAGCAGTTGGTTGATGACTTGCACTTGACTCCTGTAAGATTGTTATGCAGAGAAGTCCTTCCAGCAGCCTAGGCAAGCCAAGATTTTAGCCTCCAGCTTCTAGATTCCTCAGCTGGGCTAACATAGAGCCCCAGATAGAGGAGATGAGTGGTATTCCAGCTAAACCCCTGTAAATCCTCCAGCAGACAATCTACCCGCCATGCACCGACCAGTAGTCAGGAACATTTGGCCCAGTTGATCCTGGCAGATGTTACCACTGAGTAGACCACCTGGCACTTATGCATCAGGTCAACCAGGTCAGTGAACATGAGGAACATGTCATTGGTGTAAGCCGAAAGTGAATAGAACTTCTGACACTTCTGTTTATTTTATTTTTTACTCCCATACTACTGCTATACAGTTTGTTACTGGTTCTTTCCCTGGTGGTAGAAATATTAAATAAAATTATTTGCATGACGCTGTCTTCAGTGAGGCCCTGCACTTACACACACACACACGAAACGGATGCCGTGGCGAAAAATACGCATGACTGCTGTGTAGCAGCAGTACTTATTTGTCCCCAACACCCATGCTGTGCACATGTGTAAGTGCAGGGATTCAGTGAAGACACCACTTGTGCAAATAATTTTATTCAATATTTCCACCACCAGGAAAAACACCCATGTGGCCAAGGAAAGCGCAATAGGGGCAATGCTTACATGCCAAAAGTGCAGGAGGAGGGTAGGGATTAAGTCAAAATACAATTGGAGATGGAAATAAAGCACTCCATCCCCTTGATGCCAACTCTCCCTGAAGGCATTGGTGAACACCGTGTGCTCCCTCTCCAAGGACACCTGGCTTGAACATAGCAACAGAAGAGGGTCAGGCGTCGGCCGAAATGACCTCCTCCACAGCCCGCTCCTGGATCTGCTTATAGCCAGCGAGTCCAGGCCTAGGAGCAGACTCACGAGAAGATTCTCCAACCTGCCTGCACACTGTGTGCTCAAAGATTAAGAGTGTGGGGCCGAAGTCTAACCAAAAACATAGCAACAGGTTCTTCAGATAACTGAAAAGGGACTGCAAGCGCCCACAACCTATGTACACATAGTCCACGTAATTCACAGCACCACAAAATAAACAGTTGGGCTGGGAGTCCATAAACCATGACAACCTGCATTTATAAAGGATTGCTGCGTGAAACACCATCCAACCCAGAACCCCAGGAAAAGAAGGAGGACTCCCGCATAGAGAGCCTACCGCTGAGGATCCTCACTGCCTAGAGGTAAATGGGCCTACCAAGACATGTCTGGGCAGTGGATGAAGGAGAAGAGGTGGATGGTGTGAAGCAACAGTCTGTACATGAATCGCAAACATCATATAAACATGTAAATATACAAATCAGGAGCAGATGTGGACACTCAGCTCCTTAAGCCTGATCTGGAATTCAATAAAATTGTGGCTGATTTTGACTTCCCATCTGTCACCCACCCTTAGTAACCTTTCACCTCTTGCTATCCAGCTCAGTCTGAAGACAGGTGGTGCAGTTTTAACATTTTGAGACAGACCTCACAAATGAGCAGGAAGTGTTTGAGACAGGGAGAGAATAGTGAATAGTCCCTTCCATATTCAGCTCAGCCACTCACAAGTATGGTGCTTCAGTGGCCATTGACCAAAAGGATTACTCTAGAGCCAAAGCAGAAAATGTCATTGTTTCCAGGTGCATAGTATACTATTGGAAGGATGCTGGTGGAGACTGTCTCACCACAACTGTCATGAGCTGTCATAAAATTGAATTGTAAACCTCACCAATAATATACACACTCAGTCTCCAACACATATCCCATCTGGACTTGGAACTACAGTGGAACCTCAATTATCTGAATATTAATTATCTGAATTTTGGATTATCCGAAGGAGATCTCAAAGTCCCGATAGAAACATTACATCAAAGACGTGTTTCCAACACGGATCGCGTCTTTTGTTTACAGTGTTTAGAAGTGAACTCAGCTCACTGAAATGCTGCAGAGATCAGTCCTGAACATCGATGGGAGGCCAGACACCATCTCCAAATGACTGACTACCCACCCTCTCTCTCTCCCCCCACACTTTCCCTCGAGTTCTACAGAGGGGTGTATCCTAAACCCCACTTCCCCAGATAATCTCTCCAACATTGTCTTGTACAGGGCAAAGGTGGAATCCGTCAAAAAAGTTGCAGTAAAATGTTGTGTGTGTGTGTGCACAATTTGGAGACTCAACCCCCAAAGGCACCAGCAGTCTTGTTGTTGGTGTCCACTCCAGCTGCCCCAGAGGGAGAGGGGGCAGGAGCGGACAGGGGGGTGTACATGGGGGTGGGGAGGAGGTGGGGTGGCATGGAGGGTGGGCCTGCAGGGTCAGAATTGGGGGCAGGGGCGCAGACGGGGATCAGATGGTTGGTGGGGTTGGGGGTAGACGGGGGTGGGGGGCTGGAGGGAGCATGTTGGACGGGGTTGTGAGGCGGCCGGGGATCGGGATTGGATGGGATTGCGTGGTGGACTAGGGTGGCGTGGGGTCGGGGGTTGGGGGCGGCGGGGGCAGACAGGGGGTGAAGTCACCGTGCGGTGTGCTGCTGCCTCGTCTCCTGAACGGGGACCAGACTTAACAGAAAGCTCCGAGCCCCAGAGAAAAATGCATTGAACCAATTATCCGAATAATCAATTATCTGAACGAAATAGTGCCTGCCCATCTCGTCCAGATAGTTGAGGTTCCTCTGTATATCACTATTCCTTCTGTTATGGACGAGGCCAGACATTCAAAACATTCTTAAGCAGGCAGTCCAGACCGTAACTTTGCTATTTGTTTTGGTAAGTGTTCAGTGAAAATTACCCAGAGTAAATTAGCTAGGTTGACTACTAGGTTATAAAACAGACAAAAATGTATTCACAAAGGTACGGAATGAAGCACAAAGGACAGAATACAGAATACCCACAGAACTCAGTCTATCCAAACTAGACTTAATTATGGTCCGAAAATACATGCAACAGTCCCAATAAACAAATACCCTTAAACACAGAGAAAAATGAAACAGAGGCTTACAGGTCGAAATTAAAAGGCCAGAAGGAGAGAGAGAAGTTCCAGTCTCAACTCTGACTGACTCCAGCAGCCTTTCTTCACACACACAACTGCCGAACTGCCCCAAAACCCTCAGCTGCCAGGACTGGCAACTCCCCTTTCAGTAGACAAGCTATTTTTAAAACATGAAAGCCTTGGGCATGAGGTTTCATCTGTTTAGGGGTAAAGAACAAAGGCCCCAATAAACCATTCATCTCTGACCAATTCAGCCATTTCGGAGCCTGGGCTGTTTTAGAACCCATGTGAAAAATATCAAGAGCATAGTAACCTTGTATCAGAAACCAGTATTGTGACACTTCCCACCTTAAAAAAAAGAACCATCAATATCCAAAGATGGCTTCATTTTTAAAACCCTTCTAAAGCACCCATACACATTACACTGACTATACACATGCAAATATGCACAACTACATTTGGATTCAGTCTGTGGTACTCCCACCATTGAATGCCTCCGTATCTCATTCAAGTCTCGACAATGCATCGGCAATCACGTTTTCTTGACCAGATTGTCATATACACAACTGTCAAATTGAATGGCTGCAATAACAAGCTCCATCTAAACAATCTGACAATTTTGTCCTTAAATTTCAACGGGTTATGATCAGTGCATACGATTGTCTCAGATGTGTTGCTTGTAATATAAACACAGAAATTTTGTCATGCCAACACCAAGCTTAAAGTCTTTTTCTCAACCATCGAATATTTCTGCTGATGAACAGTCAACTTCCTGGAGAAATCCCTGATAGGTTTTTCTACCTTCTCGTCGTCTTCCTGCAGCAGCACAGTACCAACACCCACATCGCTGACATCAATAGCCACCTTAAAAGGTGTAATCAGGTGTGACTAATACCAGGGCAGTGGTTAACACAGCTTTCAGGCTGTCAAATGCCTTCTGACAGTTCGGTGTCCACTGAACCTTCTTGCTTTTCTTTAGTAACTTAGTGAGTGGAGCTGCCACACTGCTAAAATTCAGGACAAACTTTCGAAAATCTGCTCAATCCCAGGAACCGTAGTACACGTCTTTTTCTTGAGGGTATGGTAAATTCCCCAATTACTTTCATTTTCACGTCCTGTTGGGCCATTTGTCCATGTCCAATAACGTGGCCCAGGAGGGTGACTTGGGCTTTGACAAATTCACTTTTAGCGAGGTTTATCACCAAGCCTGCCTTCCATAGTTGATCGAACAAGTCTGATAAATGTAAGTGTTCCTTCCATGAGTGACTAAAAATCACCACATCGTCAATATACACAACACCGTTAGGTAATCTGGCAATGACTGTATTATTTAGTCTCTGAAATGTGGCTAGAGCGTTTTTCATACCAAATAGCATGACTTTGAACTGATAACCCGACATTTCCACCACCTCCAAAAAGACCCCACCACCAGGGATATATTTCCCTCCCCACCCCTTTCCGTCTTCTGCAAAGACCGTTCCCTCCGTGACTACCTAGTCAGGTCCATGCCCCCCTACAGCCCACCCTCCCATCCTGGCACTTTCCCCTGCCACCGCAGGAACTGTAAAACCTGCGCCCCCACACCTCCTCCCTCACCTCTATCCAAGGCCCTAAAGGAGCCTTCCACATCCATCAAAGTTTTACCTGCACATTCACTAATATCATTTATTGTATCCGTTGCTCCCGATGCGGTCTCCTCTACATTGGGGAGACTGGGCGCCTCCTAGCAGAGCGTTTTAGGGAACATCTCCGGGACACCCGCACCAATCAACCACACTGCCCCGTGGCCCAACATTTCAATTCCCCCTCCCACTCTGCCGAGGACATGGACGTCCTGGGCCTCCTTCACCGCCGCTCCCTCGCCACCAAATGCCTGGAGGAAGAATGCCTCATCTTCCGCCTCGGAACACTTCAACCCCAGAGCATCAATGTGGACTTCAACAGCTTCCTCATTTCCCCTTCCCACCTCACCCTAGTTCCAGCTCAGCACTGTCCCCATGACTTGTCCGGACTTGTCCTACCTGCCTATCTCCTTTTCCACCTATCCACTCCACCCTCTCCTCCCTCCCCCACTCACCTATTGTACTCTATGCTACTTTCTCCCCACCCCCACCCTCCTCTAGCTTATCTCTCCATGCTTCAGGCTTACTGCCTTTATTCCTGATGAAGGGCTTTTGCCCGAAACGTTGATAATGCTGCTCTTTGGATGCTGCCTGAACTGCTGTGCTCTTCCAGTACCAGTAATCCAGAATTTGAACTGATACAGTCCATTTGGCGTTACAAAAGCTGAAATTGCCTTTGCTCTCTCTGAATAAGGTACCTGCCCGCAGCCTCTGAGCAAGTCCAACTTTGAAATATAAGTTGCTTGTCCCACCTTTTCGACACAGTCCTCCAACCGTGGAATTGGATATGCATCAGTCTTTGTAACGGCATTGACTTTGCGATAGTCCAGACATAACTGTTGGGTACGATCTGGCTTTAGCACCATGACTATGGCTTAGCTCCAGTCACTGTAACTTATTTCAATTATGCCATCTTGGAGCATGCGTTCTATTTCCTCTGAACCTGTGCCAACTTTAGAGGGTTATGCTTATAAGGATGTTGCTTAATCAGAAGAATCTCCTATATCTATATCATGCACAATTAGGTTAGTACTTCCCAGTTTATTTCTGCAAATCTCCCCATGTGATAGAAATAACTCTTTCAGGTCATTTTGATTTTTCTCAGGAAGGTAACCCAATAATTTATCCCAATTTTTGACAACTTCCTCATTTTGCAAGTTAATTTGAGGAATGTCCAATTCAAATCCTCTGAACTTGGTTCTTCCTTCTATGCTGTCATCAGTAACACCTTCTCCTCTTGCATTCCTTCCCTGTCAAAATGCCTTTTGAGCATATTCGCATAACGCACTCTGTGAGATTGCTTCCTGTCTGGAGTCCATATCAAGAGTTCACTTCAATCAATTTCTTTTTGATTTGATAAGGTCCACTAAACATTGGTTTTAAAGGTTCACCTATTACTGGAAGTAACCTTATCCCCAATATCAAAATTGTGAATTTTTGATTTCTTATCCGCTTCCTGTTTCATTGTACAATGCGATACTTTTCAATGCTGTCTAGCCAGCTCCCCAGCTCCATTTATTCGTTCTCTAAAATTTGACACATAATCCAAATGTGTGGTCTCTGAATTTTGACTTACTAATTTCTCCTTAATCAATTTTATTGATTCTCTCACTTCATGCTCAAAGACTAATTCAAATGGATTGAATTTGTTCGATTCATTCGGTTCATCTCTGATTACAAAAAAGCACAAATGGAATTTCCTTATCCCAATCATCTGGATGATCCTGATTATAAGCCCTCAACATGGTCTTTAGTGTTTGATGCCATCTTTCTTGCGCTCCCTGCGATTCTGAATGGTACGCAGTAAATTTGAATTGTTTTATTCCCAAGCTATCCATAATCTCCTAGAATAGTTTAGATGTGAAGGATGACCCTTGATCTGACTGTATTTTTTTTTAGATTACTTACAGTGTGGAAACAGGCCCTTCGGCCCAACAAGTCCACACCGATGCTCCAAAGAGCAACCCAGACCCATTCCCCTACATTTAGCCCTTCACCTAACACTACAGGCAATTTAGCATGGCCAATTCACCTGACCTGCAAATCTTTGGACTGTGGGAGGAAACCGGAGCACCTGGAGGAAATCCACACAGACTGGGGAGAATGTGCAAACTCCACACAGACAGTTACCCAAGGTGGGAATTGAACCCAGGTCTCTGGCGCAGTGAGGCAGCAGTGCTAGCTACTGTGCCACCGTGTTGCCCATTGGTTGTCCTTATCTAGTAAATCCCTCTACAATTGATTCCAGCCTTAGGTGACTGTCTGTGTGGAGTTTGCACATTCTCCCTGTGTCTGCGTGAGTTTCCTCCAAGTGCTCTGGTTTCCTCCCACAATCCAAAGATGTGCAGGTCAGGTGAATTGGCCAGGCTAAATTGCCCCATAGTGTTCAGGAATGTGCAGGTTAGGTCCATTAGTCAGGGGTAAATATAGGATAATAGGTAGGGGAATGGGTTTGGGTGGAATATTCTTCAGGGGGTCAGTGTGGACTTATTGGGTCAAAGGACCTATTTCCACACTATAGGGATTCTAAATCCTCTCAGCTGTGATATTGCGTAATGGAATGGCCTCTGGAAGTCTCGCCAATACATCCATTACTGTTAACAAATACTGATTCCACTTTTTGTTTGAAGTAGGGGACCGATGAAATCAATTAAGACTCTTGTAAAACATTACTATAATACTAGAATAGGTATTAAAGGTGCAGTTTTATTACTACCTGTGATTTTCCAATGAACTGACATGTATGACACATCTGGCAAAATTCAGCTATGTCTTTGTGCAGCCCAGGCCAGTAAGAATGACTTTGTATTTTAACCTGTGTTTTCCTCACCCCTAAATATCTCCAAGTGGTAGCTCATGCGCGACTCATAATATTTCATTTCTATACCCTAGTAGCAAAACAATCTGATGAACTTCTGCCCATTTCTCATCTGCTTCAATATGTGACTGTCTCCACTTCCTCATTAAGAAATGATTTGTTAAGTAATATCGCACAGGAATGCAATCACTCTCCTTCCATGTACTGGGGAGCCTCGATTATCCGAATACCAATTATCCAAAAATCGGATTATTCGAAGGAGATCTGGAGGTCCTGATAGAAACATTACATCAGACATGTTTCCAACAATGATCGCGTCTTTTGTTTACAGTGATTAAACAGGCACCATCCCCGAATGACTAACCTCCCACCTTCTCTCTCCCCCCACACTCCCTGGAGTTCTACAGAGAGGTGCACCCTAACTACCCCCCTCCCCGCCTCTCAGGAATAATCTCTCCATCATTGTCCTGTGCAGGGCAAACATGGAACCTGTCAAACATTTGCAGTAAAACTTTGTGTATGTGGCTGTGGCTGTGTCTGTGCGCTATTTGGAGGCTTACCCCACAAAGGCAGCTGCAGCAGCAGTCTTGTTGTTGGTGTCCAGTCTGGAAGCTGAAAATGTGTTGCTGGAAAAGCGCAGCAGGTCAGGCAGCATCCAAGGAACAGGAGAATCGACGTTTCGGGCATAAGCCCTTCTTCAGGAATGAGGAAAGTGTGTCCAGCAGGCTAAGATAAAAGGTAGGGAGGATTTGGGGGAGGGGCGTTGGAAATGCGATAGGTGGAAGAGGTCAAGGTGAGGGTGATAGGCCGGAGTGGGGTGGGGGCGGAGAGGTCAGGAAGATTGCAGGTTAGGAAGGCGGTGCTGAGTTCGAGGGATTTGACTGAGACAAGGTGGAGGGAGGGGAAATGAGGAAACTGGAGAAATCTGAGTTCATCCCTTGTGGTTGGAGGGTTCCTAGGCGGAAGATGAGGCGCTCTTTCTCCAACCGTCATGTTGCTATGGTCTGGCGATGGAGGAGTCCAAGGATCTGCATGTCCTTGGTGGAGTGGGAGGGGGAGTAGCGATGGAGGAGTCTGGAAGCCCTGGAGAGGAGTCGGGGGTGGACGGGGTTAAGGGCAGGGGCTCGCGCACTTTGTGGATGGGGACGGGGGGGGCCGGTGTTGGTCCGGGTTGGGTGGGCAGACAGCTGGATTGGACTGGGTTGGGGGGCAGGTGGCAGTTTGGACCAGTTTGGGGGAGGCGGGACCAGGTGGGGGGGAGGGGTTAGACTGGGTTGTGGGGTGGGGGCGGAGTTGGACCAGTTTAGGGGGCCCGGGATGGGTTTGGACCGGGCGGGGGGGCAGGGTTGGACTGGGTTGGGGAGGGGGGTGTGGGATTGGACAGGGTTGGGAGGCAAGGGGGAGGGGTTGGACCAGGTTGGGGGGCGGGAGGCGGGGCTGGACCAGGTTGGGAGGCAGGGGAGTGGGATTGGACCGGGTGGGGAGGCGGGGGAGTAGGGTTGGACCGGGTTGGGAGGTAGGGGGGCGGGGTTGGACAGTGTTGGGGGGCGGGGGGCAGGGTTGGACAGGGCTGGGGTACGGGGTTGGACCGGGTTGGGGTACGGGGTTGGACCGGGTTGGGGGGTGGGGGGGAGCGGGGTTGGACCGAGTGGGGAGGCAGGGGATCATTGTTGAACCGGGTTGGGGGCAGGGGGCTGGGTTGGACCGGGTTGGAAGGTCTGGGGTCAGGGTTGGACCAGTTGGGGAGGCGGGGGGGCGGGGTTGGACCGGGTTGGAAGATGTGGGGTCAGGGTTGGACCGGATGGGGAGCAGGGGGGCGGGGTTGGACTGGGTTGGGAGGTGTGGGGGCAGGGTTGGACTGGGTTGGGAGGCGGAGGGGCGGGTTTGGACTGTGTTGGGAGGTGTGGGGGCAGGGTTGGACCGGGTTGGGAGGTGGGGGGTCAGAGTTGGACTGGGTTGGGAGGCGGAGGGGCGGGTTTGGACTGTGTTGGAAGTGTGGGGGCGGGGTTGGTCCGGGTTGGGAGGTGGGGGGTCAGGGTTGGACCGGGTTGGGAGGCGGGAGGGGCGGGGTTGGACCTAGTTGGGAGGTGGGGGGTCAGGGTTGGACCGGGTTGGGAGGCAGGGGGGCTGGGTTGGACTGGAATGGCGGGTGGGGGTGCGGTTGGGGCGGGCGGAGCCTCACGCACTGTGTGCTGCTGCAGTCTCCTGAACGGGGAGCAGCCTTTAAAACTCCGAGCCCCAGCGGAAAGGCATTTAATCGACTTTGCGAATAATCGATTATCCGAACGAAATAGTGCCTGCCCATCATGTTTGGATAATCGAGTTTCCACTGTATATGCCTTTTGGTATAACTGTATTAAGTTCTCATCTTTTCTGCTGTAACTCAATAAGCTTAGCAGAGCTAAAGATACTTGCATTTTTAACATTTGGCTCCTGCTCTGTCTCCCTTATCTGATTAAAAACAGTCTTTAATAATGCTATTTCAGCTTCCTTATCTGTGCCTTTTGATCTCTCCTGCCTTAGCCTCTGACTCTGTGATCTTGTTAAGACACAATCTGGGAAGATTCATGGATAAGCATCCTGCATTGCTTCAGTTGTCTGTGTCTCCAATGACTTTTCAACTAGAGTAGTCAGCTATATCATTTGCAAAGACAAATTGTATTCCTGGAGCTGAGAGTTTGTCCAATACTCCCACCACAAATTCTCCACACTTTTCTGGATACTCTAGCCTCACTTTAAATAATTGAGTGCTTTTTGTTTCACCATGAATTACTGTTACCAGTATCTTTCCTGGCAATAGTCCCTCAGGAATGCATATCTCCTCATCCTTCAGCATCACAGACTGAGAGGATCCTGTGTCCCTTAATATTGTAACCTCTGTATTCTTCTATGTTCTATGTTCTATTTACTGGCTACTCCTGACCTACGTGAATAAACTATACCCTTGCATGTTAATTTTTTAAGCAAATCAGGCACGTCCTCCTTAACCAACCTCTAATCATCTTGTACACGCTGAGGCAGTTGTCCAACCTCCCTCGTGCTTTCTGTTATCAGTCCAACTAAACTTCCAGGCTTGTCCTGTTTTCCTACATCTGGCTTTCTCCTAGCCCACCAATACTGTGATTTCATGTGGCTTACTTTATTGCAATGAAAACACTGGAACTTTTTATATTCTTCGTCCCTGTCAAAGCAATCGTGCATGTCTCTGTTTGGCTTGTCCTAAGATGGACGTGTTGTCCCAGTCGAAGTGGTGTTCTTCCTCATCCATATGTAAGGATACTAGTGAGAGTGGGTCATGTCTTTTTGTAATGCTTCCTGTTCTAATCAATATGACCAAGCTCCCCATAATTATATCAGAACCTTTTTCTTGCATACCCCAACCCAATAGTAAGCAAGATAATAAAAGTATTGTGATATTTGGAAGCATCTCCAGTCCCTGGCCTTTCCAAATCTTCTCTGTAATTTCTTGCACTCTCCCTGCACCTCTTCCCGCACTCTGCCTCCCCACCATGTTCCCCAAAACCACCACCTCCAAGTGTGCTCAGCATTCCCATCACGCTCCAGCAGTTTCTTTCAATTTCTCTTCATATACATCCATTTAATGCTTTGGTAATTTTTAATGAATGACAAAATACTTGGAAATAACTGGTCACAAGCAACCCTATACAGAGGAACCTCAATTATCTGAATATTAGCTATCTGAATATCGGATTATCCAAAGGAGATCGCGAGGTCCTGATAGAAACATTACATCAAAGACGTGTTTCCACCACTGATCGCGCCTTTCATTTACAGTGATTAAAAGTGAACTCAGCTTACTGAAATGCTACAGAGAACAGTCCTGGACTGATTGGAGCCCAGGCACCATCTCCAAATGACTGACCTCCTGCCCTCTCTCTCTCCCTCCACACTTTCCCTGGAGTCTTACACAGGGCTTTACCTTAAACCCCCCTTCCCCAGATAATCTCTCCAACATTGTCCTGTACAGGGCAAAGGTGGAACCTGTCAAAAAGTTGCGGTAAAAAGTAAGATGTGTGTGTGTGTGCGCGTACTATTTGGAGACTCACCTCCCAAAAGTCAGCAGCAGCAGCAGTCTTGTTGTTGGTGTTCAGTCTGGCTGCCCCAGAGAGGGGTGGGGCTAATGTTGGACATGGGTGTGGGCAAGGGGGCGTGGGGTGGGGGTGGGGTGGTATTGGACACGGTTGAGCATTGGGCGGGTGTGGAAAGGGGGGCAATGTTGGATGGGTTTTGGAGGATGATGGGGGCAGGAGTGGGGGCAGACGGGGAGGCAGTGTTTGACAAGTTTGAGGGGCAACTGGGGGGGTGGTGTTGAACAGGTTTAGGAGGAGGACTGGGGCAGGATGGGGGCAGGCAAGGGGTGGGGGCTCGTGTGCGGTGTGCTGCTGCTTCGTCTCCTGAACGGGGAGCAGACTTAACAAAAAATCTCCGAGCCCCAGAGGAATAATCAATTATCCGAACAAAATAGTGCCTGCCCATGTCATTTGGATAATTCAGGATCCTCTGTATAAAGATCACAGTGTCAGAGTTCAATAATTTATCATATCATACCAACTTTGTAGTATCAAAGTGATTAATTTTAGGCAGTAACAGCATTGTAATGTAATGGTTTAATATAAAAATCTTTAGACTGGATATTATGATAATAATCTCTAAAAGTCATCTCTTCCAAACAGTTTTCATTTAAAAGCAACTTCTGTCAACACTCATTGATGGTATGCAATCTAATTGAATCTGATGTGAGCAACCATAACTTATTCTCACAAAAATGATCTTTTGTGTAATTATAATATGGAGAAAGTGATGATACTGCTTGTATTTGAGTGGACAATCAACTCTCATGGCTAGCTTTATTGTACTGATTATTAATGGTTCAGTGTCAATGCTACACTAGCATTCAAACAACGCTGAACTAATTTTATGTATAATTTGATTTATAAATGATGGGTGTGCTTTATGAATGTCCAAGGAATATCATTATATTTATAAACAACTTGCTGATACAATATCTTAAATTTTCAAAAATGACTGAATTAAGTTAGGATGCTGTACTGTAATGGTAATTGAAATAAAACAATGTGCATACCTGAATAATTTGATTCCAAAGGGAAATATTCCTCCATGTATTAAATCTACTGTATTAACAGCCGCATCTTCTAAATTAATAATACTTTTACCATTTCACCCCATCATAATATGAGAAAAAGACCAATCATTTCCCAGAACTTCACTGTCATTAAATTCGTTGAATGCACCACTAACCTAATCATAGGGGTCACTGTTGATGATATGCTGAATTAAATCAGCCATTCTAACTGTGGTGAGAAGGGCAGAAAGGAAGTGCTCCTGAGAGAGCAAGTCATCAATGACTGGTCAAAATCCTTCCACTAACTGTAAGATTAAAGAGACAGTGTGATGGAATATTTAACGTTTACTTTGATGAGTCCCGTCACATAAGCAGTCAAGAAGCTAACCGGATAAAACAGTCTGAGTGACCATAAAATGTAGAAGTAACATAGACTGTTCCGTATATTGAGTCTGCTCCACTATTCAATGAGGTCATGACTGATCTGATAATCCTCAAACCAGTTTCTCACCTTTCCCCTGTAACCCTCTGGTCAGCCATGTCTAGGGCCGCTTATTGAAGTTGGTCAGATGTTTGGGGTGACTACAGTCCTGGAAGTCCTTCTTGACCATTGCATCTATGAGGGATGTCCAGGACAGATTGTTAGTTATTGTCAGTCCTTGGAACTTGATGCTCTCGACCCTCACCATCTCAGATCCTTTCAAGTAGATGGGGGCATGTCCTCCACCTTTCTTCCTGAAGTCAATGATCAGTTATTTTGCTTTGCTGACATGGAGAGATTGTTCTCGTTGCACCACGATACCAAATACTCTATCTCCTTCCTGATTCTCAACATGCTTCCGCACTAAACACAACTCTACCGACCATATCTGCAAATTTACTAACCTATCCTTCTATGCCCTCATCTAGGTCATTGTTAAAAATGACAAACAGCAGTGGACCCAAAACAGATCCTTGCGGTACACCAATCGTAACTGAGCTCCAGGATGAACATTTCCCATCAACCCCTTCTGTCTTCTTACAGCTAGCCAATTTCTGATCCAAACCACTAAATCACCCTCAATCCCATGCCTCCATATTTTATGCAATAGCCTACCATAAGGGGCTATCATGAGGGGGCATAATTTTAAGGTGATTGAAGGGAGGTTTAGGAGAGATGTCAAAGGTCGGTTCTTTACATAAAGAGTGGTAGGTGGGTGGCATGCACTACCAGTGGTGGTAGTAGAGTCAGGTGCATTAGGGACATTTAAGCGACCCTTGGATAGGCACATGAGTGATAGTAAAATGAAGGGTATATTGGTGAGTTTGATCTTAGCGTAGGATAAAAGGTCAGCACAACATCAAGGGCCAAAGGGCCTGTACTGTGCTGTAGTGTTCTATGTTCTGTGTTCATGCCATTTGGTCCACTGAATCCACACTGGCCTTCTAAACAGCATCCCACCCAGAACCTCTCCCCACCCTAACTTATTAATGTAACTCTGCATTTATCATGGCAGATACATCTAGTCTGCACACCTCTGAATACTATGGGCAATTTCGCATGGCCAATCCACATAACCTGCACATCTTTGGACTGTGGGAGGAAACCAGAGCACCCTGAGGAAACACACAGACACAGGGAGAATGCGCAAACTCCACATAGACAGTACTCGAAAATGGAATCAAACCATGGTCCCTGTCTCTGTGAGGCATCAGAGCTAACCACTGAGCCACCATGCTGCCCTAAATCTTGTACAACTTTGATCAGATTACCCCTTAACCTTCTAAATTCCAGAGAAAACAGGTCTTACTTGTATAATTGTCCCTCATTATTTCACCTGAAGTACAGACATCATTCTTGTAAACACATGTTGTATTCTTTCCAAGACCAATATATCCTTCCTAAGTTCCAATGCTCAGATCTGCTCATAGTATTACAAGTGGGGTCAAACCAAGGTTTTGTATAACCACAGCATAACTTTTGTATCCTTACCCTCCAGTCCTGTAGATATAAAGGCCAACATTCTACTAACTTTCTTGATTATTTTCTGCAAGTATCCATAAGATTTTAAAGATCTATGCACATGAACTCCAAGACTCTTTGGACATCCAATGTATTTAACTTTGTACCATCTATGAAAGTACCCTCATCTATCCATTTCTGTTCCAAAATGGATAACCTCACACCTGCTTATGACATAATGTGGAGGTGTCAGTGTTGGACTGGGAAGGACAAAGTCACAAGTCACATGACACCAGATTATAGTTTAACGGGTTTATTTGAAATCACAAGGTTTTGGAGCACTGTCCATTTGTTAGGTGCAGTGAGCTTGCTCTGACTTCTGTCTCTGCTTATGGCACTTTGAAAAAGTAATTTTTCATCTTTGTCTTAAGTCTGATATTCCTTATTCTAAAACTATAACCTCTCATCCTAGATTTTCCACGTGAGGAAATACCCTGTCTACTTTGTCAATTTCCCTTAAAATCTGAAAAACTTCAATCAGATCCCCTTTTATTTGTCTAAATTCCAGAGTCATGGATTGGGGACTAGTAATTTACATGATTATAGACTCATCATTTGGTTTGCATTGTAGTCTCTATTGGTTTTGTTTGAGGTCCTTTTGATGTCTGTCAATAAAAGCTCATGTTTGACATTGTCTGATTGCTTGCCTGTATGTGATGCTTTCCTATTCAGCAATGATAAGGTGCAGGTCTTCAGTGAGCATTGGTGACAGAGTAGTGGTGACATAGACAGAGTGCTTTTAGATGGAATGTAGTTTTGGTTAACGTGTGTGGCCTGGTGGTTAACAACAACAAGATTGAGAGAATGGGGTCATATATGCAAGGAAGTTTCAGCCATGCCAGCTGCGTGCCCTGAACAGCATGGCTTTGTGGCTGCTGAGCCTTATGTTATCCAATCAGGTGCAATGTTACTTGGCCAAATCTTGCCTGGGTGTTCAGTGGCCTTTCAAAAATGTTATGCTTCCAAAGGATGCTAAACAGTGCTGTGAATGGGAAATGGTAAGATGGATCTAGAATCTAACATAAAGGATGCAAAGGGTTGGCGAGGCAGTTAAAGAACTGCATTTGGCAGTATACAGCAGGAAATCTCACCAGGCAGCATGACAAGTATCCCTTCAAAAAACTCAAGACAAAATGCACTTTGCCAAAAAAAGCAAGGTTTCACCCTTTCTATTTTGTCATTAACTTTTTCCTGAAATTGTAGATTGAATGTATCCAAAACCAAGAATGGAAAAGTGCAGCATTAGTGTGAAGGAAATGGAAATCCTTTACAATTTGTGAGTCATTATTTATCTCTTCAATTGATTAGCATTTTCATAAATGAAGAAAATGGATCAAATGCAGCCTCCAGACTGATCAAGAGTGGCAATCCTATTGTGTAAAATTATTGAGCCCCTTTTGATACTAATTTCGGGAGAGACAGCAATGTGGCATGGTGGCTCAGTGGTTAGCACTGCTGCCTCACAGTACTAGGGATATGGGTTTGATTCCAATCTTGGGTTATGGTCTGTGTGGAGTTTGCACATTCTCCCTGTGTGTGTGTGTGTGTGTGTGTGTGTGGATTTCCTCTGGGTGCTCCAGTTTCCTCCCATGGTCCAAAGATGTGTTGGTCAGGGTAAATATAGGATAATATTTATTATTATCCTGGGTAGAATACTGTCCAAATGTCTTTTAAAGGTTGTCATGGTACCTACATCTATCACTTCCTCTGGCAGTTCATTTCATAAATACACCATCCTCCATGTGGAAACATTGTCCCTCAGGTCCCAATTTAATCTTACCAACTTAAGCCTATTCCCTCTAGTTTTTCCCTCCCCTATCCTAGGGAAGAGAGCTTTGCAATTCATCTTACCTATGCCTCTCATAATTTTATAAACCTCTACAAGGTTACCCTCTTACTTTGCAGGGATAAAAAAACTTTCAGGCTATCGAGCCTCTTCTTATAATTCAAATCCTCCAGTTCTGGTAATATCCTTGTAAATCTTTTCTGTAACCTTTCAAATCTAATAATGTCCTTCCTACAGCAGGGCAACCGACACTGTACACGGTACTCCAAAAGTGGCCTCACCAATGTCCTGACACTCCAACTCCCATATTCAATGCTCAGACCAATGAAAGAAAGCGTACTGACTGCCTTCTTCACACGACTTTCAAGGACTTATGTATCTGAACCGCTAGGTCTCTCTGTTGGACAACATTCCCCAGGGCCCTGGCATTAATGGTGTACATCCTGCTCTGGTTTTACTTATCAATAGGCAACACCTCACATTTATCTAAATTAAACTCCATGTGCCACTCCTCAGCCCATTGACCCAGCTGATCAAGATCCCACTATACTCTTAGATACTCTTCATTTATGAAAATGTGAAACTCTTACAGAACTGATTCAATCATGCATTAAATGATGACAGATTTACTGATTCTAAAAAGATCCATTTGTTGTTTTGTTTTGGAAGATATTAAAGAGCTGAAGGTGGTATCACTTGTCTCATGTAGAAATAGTGTTTATAACAAATCATGCGTATGAAATATTTTATTAAGAGTTATATGGGGATGTCAGTTGTATTCTGCCTATATTGGTTTATACTTAAACAAACAATAGTTTAAGGCACAAATGATCTAACATTTCTGGGTGCAATTTTCACAAAGTAGCAACATGCATTAATATTGAAAACAATGTTTACAGGTTTGATATATTGTGTAGGAGAAAGTGAGGTCTGCAGATGCTGGAGATCAGAGCTGAAAATGTGTTGCTGGAAAAGCGCAGCAGGTCAGGCAGCATCCAGGGAACAGGAGAATCGACGTTTCGGGCATAAGCCCTTCTTCAGGATATATTGTGTAGTTACTTTCATTCCATAAAAACTGGATTTCAATTAATAACTCCTTATTACACAACAGTGAATTTAGACTGTAAAGATTTCACAAATCCTAAAGAAAGTAGTTATAATTTTCTAAATTGTAGATCCCAATTCTTTGCCATGAAGAAGAAAAATAACATACCAGTATTGTCAGTGTGAGTTACTTGTGTCACAAGATTTCAAATAAGAAATCAGTGTTGAGCCCATGTGGCTGCAGATTATTTGTTCTTGTAGAATTATTGACAAGTGGAACTAGTACTAGTGGCGTAGAAATAAATTGGAAATTAAAATAAAAGAAGATCTTTCCATGCAACATAATCAAGTATTCTGCAGTGAAAGAATTTTCACTTACCCAGTTAAAAATAAGTCATTATTGAATGAATCTACCTTACTTATTCAGTGTCTAAGTTAATAATAGAGAATAAAAATGGTGGAGATACATTATTTAAGAATGTTGTTCCAGAATGATTGCTATTCCTCACCAAGATTTTTCTTCACTAAACTGTAATAGTAATTTAATTCAAAAATTATAAGATTCAAAAATTATAAGATTCAGAATATCTCAAGGAGATTCACAGAAGAAGTACAGACTTTGAGCTGCAGTCACAATTTCACGAGAGTAAATTAAAATCAAAGTTAATGATAGGTTTTGTAAAATCTTTCAAAAGTTGAATAATATATAGTTTAGGGATATGGGTCTTGCTGATGTAATTTAAATCTTAGACAATGATGATGGGTTGAGATGGAAAAAGGGGAGCATGTGCTGGGACTAAGACCTAGAGGAAGTTAAGTAGATAGGGGCAGCAAGACTCAGAACCATTTCATAAATTAAGACAAAGTTGTAACACATGCTAACATACTTTCTTTCTTCTGTCCCAACAACATATTTGTTTTAAAAACTGGATTGATTCAGAAAAGGAATGACACATCCTATTCTGATGACATGGGTGGCATGGTGGCTCAGTGATTAAAATCTTCGAGGAGAAAGTGAGGACTGCAAATGCTGGAGATCAGAGCTGAAAATGTGTTGCTGGAAAAGCGCAGCAGGTCAGGCAGCATCCAAGGAACAGGAGAATCGACTTTTTGTTCATAAGCTAAAGAAGGGATTATGCCCGAAACATAGAACATAGAACAATACAGCACAGAACAGGCCCTTCGGCCCACGATGTTGTGCCGAACTTCTAACCTAGATTAAGTACCCATCCATGTACCTATCCAAATGCCGCTTAAAGGTCGCCAATGATTCCGACTCTACCACTCCCACGGGCAGCGCATTCCATGCCCCCACCACTCTCTGGGTAAAGAACCCACCCCTGACATCTCCCCTATACCTTCCACCCTTCACCTTAAATTTATGTCCCCTTGTAACATCTGTTGGACCCGGGGAAAAAGTTTCTGACTGTCTACTCTATCTATTCCTCTGATCATCTTATAAACCTCTATCAAGTCACCCCTCATCCTTCGCCGTTCCAATGAGAAAAGGCCGAGAACTCTCAACCTATCCTCGTACGACTTCCTCTCCATTCCAGGCAACATCCTGGTAAATCTTCTCTGCACCCTCTCCAAAGCTTCCACATCTTTCCTAAAGTGAGGCGACCAGAACTGCACACAGTACTCCAACTGTGGCCTAACCAAAGTCCTGTACAGCTGCAACATCACTTCACGACTCTTGAATTCAATCCCTCTGCTAATGAACGATAATACTCCATAGGCCTTCTTACAAACTCTGTCCACCTGAGTGGCAACCTTCAAAGATCTATGTACATAGACCCCAAGATCCCTCTGTTCCTCCACCTGACTTAGAACCCTACCATTAACCCTGTATTCCGCATTCTTATTTGTTCTTCCAAAATGGACAACCTCACACTTGGCAGGGTTGAACTCCATCTGCCACTCCTCAGCCCAGCTCTGCATCATATCTAAGTCCCTCTGCAGCCGACAACAGCCCTCCTCACTGTCCACAACTTCACCTATCTTCGTATCATCTGCAAATTTACTGACCCACTCTTCGACTCCCTCATCTAAGTCATTAATAAAAATTACAAACAGCAGAGGACCCAGAACTGGTCCCTGCGGAACTCCACTTGTAACTGGGCTCCAGGCTGAATATTTACCATCTACCACCACTCTCTGCCTTCGACCGGTTAGCCAGTTTTCTATCCAATTGGCCAAATTTCCCTCTATCCCATGCCTCCTGACTTTCCGCATAAGCCTACCATGGGGAACCTTATCAAATGCCTTACTAAAATCCATGTACACTACATCCACTGCTCTACCCTCATCCACATGCTTGGTCACCTCCTCGAAGAATTCAATAAGACTTGTAAGGCAAGACCTACCCTTCACAAATCCGTGCTGGCTGTCCCTAATCAAGCAGTGTCTTTCCAGATACTCATAAATCCTATCCCTCAGTACCCGTTCCATTACTTTGCCTACCACAGAAGTAAGACTAACAGGCCTGTAATTCCCGGGGTTATCCCTATTCCCTTTTTTAAACAGGGGCACAATATTCGCTACTCTCCAGTCCCCTGGCACCACCCCCATTGACAGTGAAGACGAGAAGATCATTGCCAACGGTACTGCAATTTCCTCTCTTGCTTCCCACATAATCCTAGGATATATCCCGTCAGGCCCGGGGGACTTGTCTATCCTCAAGTTGTTCAAAATGTCCAACACATCTTCCTTCCTAACAGGTATCTCTTCTAGCTTACCAGTCCATTTCACACTCTCCTCTTCTACAATACGGTCCCTCTCGTTCATAAATACTGAAGAGAAGTACTTGTTCAAGACCTCTCCTATCTCTTCCGACTCAATACACAGTCTCCCACTACTGTCCTTGATCGGACCTACCCTCGTTCTCGTCATTCTCAGGTTTCTCACATACGTATAAAATGCCTTGGGGTTATCCTTGATCCTATCCGCCAACGATTTTTTCATGCCCTCTCTTAGCTCTCCTAATCCCTTTCTTCAGGTCCCTTCTGGCTATCCTGTATCCCTCCACTGCTCTGTCTGAATCCTGTTTCCTCAACCTTATGTAAGCCTCCTTCTTCCTCTTTACCAGACATTCAACCTCTCTCGTCAACCAAGGCTCCCTCACACGACCATTTCTTTCCTGCCTGATAGGTACATACATATCATGGACACGTCGTATCTGCTCTTTGAAAAAGTTCCACATTTCCACCACATCCTTCCCTGACAGCCTATGCTCCCAACGTATGCTCCTCAAATCCTGCCTTACAGCATCGTAATTTCCCTTCCCCCAATTATAAAATCTACCTTGTTGTGCGCACCTATCTCTCTCCATAACCAAGGTGAAAGTCACAGAATTGTGGTCACCATCACCAAAATGTTCACCCACTAACAAGCCCACCACTTGTCCCAGTTCATTACCGAGTACCAAATCCAAAATGGCCTCCCCTCTGGTTGGACAATCTACATACTGCGTTAGAAAAGCTTCCTGGACACACTGCACAAACACCGCCCCATCCAATCTACTTGATCTAAAACGTCGATTCTCCTGTTCCTTGGATGCTGCCTGACCTGCTGCGCTTTTCCAGCAACACATTTTCGGCTCAGTGGTTAGCTCTGCTACCTCACAGTGCCAAGGACCCAGGTTCCATTCAAGCCCAGGTGACTATGTGGAGATTGTACATTCCCCCTATGTCTGCATGGGTTTCCTCCCACAGTCCAAAGGTGTGCAGGTTGGGTGAATTGGTCATGCCAAATTGCCCATATGTTCAGGGATGTGCAGGTTAGGTACATTAGTCAGGGGAACTGTTGAGTAATAGGGTAGGGGAATGAGTTTGGGTGGGATACTCTTCGGAGATTTCGTGTGGACTTGTTGAACCAAAATGGCCTGTTTCCACACTGTAGAGTTTCTATTCTATTCTAAATTCCCAACATGTAGATACTTGGGCTGACAAGTGGCAAGTAACATTCATGCCAGACAATGTCCATCTTGCCATCACTGAATCCCCATTATCAACACCATGGGGTTACCATTGACCAGAAACTAAACTGAACTCACTGTATAAATACCATGGCTACAAGATCTGGTCAGAGACTAGGAATATTGCAACATGTACTTCACATCCTATCTTTCCAAAGCTTGTCTACCATCTACAAGTTACAAGTCAGGAGTCTAATAGAATGCTTTCCATTTGCCTGGATGAGTGCAGCTCCAAAAACACACAAGAAACTTGACACCTTCTAGGACAAAGATGCCCTGTTGATTGGCACCACATCCACAAGCATCCACTCTCTCCACCATTGAAGCTCATTAGAAGCAGTGTTTATGATCTGCAGGATGCACTTCAGAAATTCACACAAGATCCTTAGACAATACTTCTGAATCCACACTCATTTCCATCTAGAAGGACAAGGGCAGCAGATGCATGGAGGTAGCACCACAGCAAGTTCCCCACTAAACCGTTCGCCATATTTCCTTTATAGATCAGAACACTGAGTATAGGAGTTGGGAGGTCATGTTGCAGCTGTTCATGAAATTGGTTAGGCCACTTTTGGAATGTTGTGTGCAATTCTGGTTTCCCTCCTATCGGAAAAATGTTGTGAAACTTGAAAGGTTCACAAGGATTTTCCTAAGGTTTGAGTATTTGAGCTATAGGGAGAGGCTGAATAGCCTGGAGTGTTGGAGGCTGAGGGGTGACCTTGTAGAGGTTTATAAAACCATGAGGTGCATGGATAGGGTAAATAGACAAGGTCTTTTACCTGGGGTAGGGGAGTCCAGAACTAGAGGGCATAGATTTGGGGTGAGAGGGGAAAGATATAAAAGGGACTTGAGGGGCAACTTTTTCATGCAGAGGATGGTGTGTGTATGGCATGAGCTGCCAGAGGAAGTGGTGAAGGCTGGTACAATTACAACATTTAGAAGGCATTTGGATGGGTATATGAATTGGAAGGGTTTATAGGGATACGGGCCAATTGCTGGCAAATGAGACTAGATTAGGTTAGGATATGTGGCTGGCATGAATGAGTTGGACTGAAGGGTCTGTTTCCGTGCTGTATATCTCTGACTCTATAACTCTATCTTGACTTGGAAATATATTGTTATCCCTTCACTGTCTCTGATTTAAAATCCTGGAATTCCCTCCCTTGTGGTGTTGCGAATCTATCTGCAACATATGGACTGCAGCAGTTCAGGAAGGTTCACCACCAGGTTCTTAAAGGTAAATAGGGATGGGCAATAAATGCTGAGCAGCCAATGACAACCACATCCCATGACCAAATAAAAATAAAGGCTGACCGTTTGCTCCAGTAGAATTCTGGTATATTTTGATCGGAGAGGAGTCGGAAGTGTCTCAGTCTTCCAAGGTCAAGTTAATTTTTATAATTTAGATGAGCTCTTGCAGATTATCCCTCCCTCCAGGAATGAGAGAATCATTTGATATGTATGGTGTCAGTAGTATGGCAAAAAATGATGTGTTGCGCCCAGTTTTTTTTTCAAAAAAGCTTTTAACTATTCAACCAACCACCTTGCAGTATTATAGAATTATAGAGTATAAAAGAAGCTCTCAACTCATCAGGTCTGCATCAATAAAATAACTACTCTAAATCTACGCATATCCCATTTCTTGCACATAGTCCATAGTTTTGAATGTCATGTCATTTCAAGTGTTCATCCAAGTACTTCTTTAGTATTGACGTTTCCTGCCTCAACTCCCCTTCCAGGCAATGTATTCTTGATTCCTACCAGATTCTGGGTGAAATTTCTTTTCCCCAAATCTCCTCTTGCTTTTTACGTTAAAAGTTTTCCCCTTTATTATTGACCATTCAACTAAGATGAACAGCTGTTTTATATGCATCCTGTGGAAGTCCCTCATAACCTTATGCACTTGCGTCAGATTCCCTCTCAGCCTTCTCTCTACACCAGTCTGAACTTATCCAGCCTCTCTTCATAGCTAAAGTACTCTATTCCAGGAACATCCGGGTGAATTTCCTCTGCATCCCTTTCAATGCAATCACATCCTTCTTATAAAAAAAGGGGTGAGTTTTCATTTGCAGATGCATTCTATTTTGTTCAAAAAACACACAATCTGTACTCAGTCAGTCCATGTGACATTTTATGAAATTCTACTTTGCAAATAGAACCAGTCTGACTCAAGATTAGGATACTGACATATTCTAACCTCATACCTTTAATGCATTATCTGAGCCAAGATATCATCTTTCTTTTATAAAACCTTAAGCTATCTCAGGAATGTGACTTGAAAGGAGTTCTGGGATTTACATATTAATGGATCAAAACCTGCAACTTATTCTAAGTAATTAGTAACTAAACAGCAATCTAGGTTTGTTCAGATCAGTTGTATGACACTTTGATCACAGGATATAAATTCTGTGTCCTATGTCCTGCCCCACCAGTTACCTGACAAAGGAGCAGTGCTCTGAAAGCTTGAATAACCAGGTCATAGAGTCATAGAGTCATGGAGATGTACAGCATGGAAACAGACCCTTTGGTCCAACCCGCTCATGCCGACCAGATATCCCAACCCAATTTAGTTCCACCTACCAGCACCTGGCCCATATCCCTCCAAACCCTTCCTATCCATCCACATGCCTTTTAAATGTTGCAATTGTACCAGCCTCCATCACATCCTCTGGCAGCTCATTCCATATACGTACCACCCTCTGCGTGAAAAAGTTGGCCCTTAGATCTCTTTTTATCTTTCCCCTCTCACCCTAAACCTATGCCCTCGAGTTTTCCACTCCCCCACTGCAGGGAAAATACTTAGTCTATTTATCCTTTCCATGCTCCTCATAATTTTGTAGACCTCTATAAGGTCACCCCTCAGCCTCCAACGATCCAGGGAAAACAGCCCCAGCCTGTTCAGCCTCTCCCTATAGCTCAAATCCTCCCACCCTGACAACATCCTTGTGAATCTTTTCTGAACCCTTTCAAGTTTCACAACTTCTTTCCAATAGGAAGGAGACCAGAATTGCATGCAATATTCCAACAGTGTCCTAACCAATGTCCTGTACAGCTGCAACATGACCGCCCAACTCCTGTACTCAATACTCTGACCAATAAAGGAAAGTATACCATACGCCTTCTTCACTATCCTATCTACCTGCAACTCCACTTTCAAGGAGCTATGAGCCTGCACTCCAAGGTCTCTTTGTTCAGCAACACTCTCTAGAACCTTACCATTAAGTGTATAAGTCCTGCTAAGATTTGCTTTCCGAAAATGCAGCACCTCGCATTTATCTGAATTAAACTCCATCTGCCACTTTTCGGCCCATTGGCCCATCTGGTCAAGATCCTGTTGTAATCTGAGATAACCCTCTTTGCTGTCCACTACACCTCCAATTCTGGTGTTATCTGCAAACTTACTAACTGTACCTCTTGTGCTCACATCCAAATCATTTGTGTAAATGGCAAAAAGTAGAGGACCCAGCATTCCACTGATTACAGGCCTCCAGTCTGAAAAACAACCCTCCACCACCACCCTCTGTCTTCTATCTTTGAGCCAATTCTGTATCCAAATGGCTAGTCCTCCCTTTATTCTGTGAGATCTAACCTTGCTAATCAGTTTCCCAATGGGAACCCTGTTGAACGCCTTACTAAAGTCCATATGGATCACATCTATCTATCAAATCTATCAAAAAATTCAATCAAGTTTGTGAGACATGATTTCCTATGCACAAAGCCATGTTGACTATCCCTAATCAGTCCTTGCCTTTCCAAATATATGTAAATCCTGTCCCTCAGGATTCCCTCCAACAGCTTGCCCACCGCCAATGTCAGGCTCACTGATCTATAATTCCCTGGCTTGTCCTTACTACCTTTCTTAAACAGTGGCACCACATTCACCAATCTCCAGTCTTCCGGCACTTCACCTGTGAGTATCCATGAATCAAATATCTCAGCAAGAGGCCCAGCAATCACTTCTCGAGCTTCCCACAGAGTTCTAGGGTACACCTGATCAGGTCCTGGGAATTTATTCACCTTTATGCGTTTCAAGATATCCAGCACTTCCTCCTCTGTAATATGAACATTTTGCAAGGTGTCACCATCTATTTCGCTACTTTCTATATCTTCCATATACTTTTCCACAGTAATTACTGATGCAAAATACTCATTTAGTATATCCCCCATTTTCTGCTGCTCCAGGTTATGGTCCAAGAGGTTTATTTGGATGTACAAGCTTATGGAGCACTGCTCCTTCATCAAAGTGGTTGTGGAGCAGGATCATAGGACACAGAATTTGTAACAAAGGTTCACAGTGTCATGCAACTGAAATGATATATTGAACAAACTTAGATTGCTGTTAAGTCTTTTAGAATGTCTTTTATCTTTTAGAATGGGTTGCAGGTTTTGATTCATTTATATGTAAATCTTAAAACTTCTTTCAAGTCACATTCCTGCGATAACTTAAGGTTTTATAAAAAAAAGTGACATCTCAACTCGGACAATGTATTAAAGGTGTGAGGCTAGAGTATGTATGTATTCCAGACTTGAGTCAGACTGATTCTATTTCCAAAGTAGGAATTTATAAAATGTTATATGGATTGACTATGTACTTTTTGTGTGCTTTTTGAACAAAATAGAATGTATCTGTGAATGCAAATTCACCCCATAAACGTAAATGTGTGCATGCATGCATGTGAGAGAGTGAGAATGTCCATATGTGTGTGTGTGTGAGTGAGAGAGAGAGAGAAAGAGAGAGAGATAGAGAGAGAGAGAGAGAGAGAGTGGGTGTGGGTGTGTTTGTGAGAGAGAGTGTGTGTCTGTGCTTGATACTATGTGTGCATAAGTGTGATGGAGTACGTCTGTGTGTGTGTCTGAGAGACAGTGTGTATGTGAGAGGGTCTGTGTGAGTGTGTGATTGTGTAAGAGTGTGTGTGTATGTGTGCTTGTGTTTGAGTGTGTGTGTCAGAGTGTATAGTGTAGTGGGATCACCTGTAGTATGACATGAACCAAAGTCCTGGTTGAAGCCATCTTCATGGGTACCAAACTTGACTCTAACATTACATGTTTAATGCATTGTCTGAGCTGAGATGTCACCATTTTTTTTATAAAACCTTAAGTTATTTCAGGAATGTGACATGAAAAAAGTTCTGGGATTTACATATTATTGAATTGAAATCTGCAACCCATTCTAAAAGATGAAAGACTGAACAGCAATCAAGGTTTGTTCAATAATTTGCAGCAGTTGTATGATACTATGATGTTTTATGATTTTTTGAGAAGATTTGTAGCTCAGGTTGAGGTTCTGGATGTAAGTTTTCTCACTGAGCTGGTGGGTTTATTCTCAGATGTTTTGTCACCATGCTAGGTAACACCATCAGAGGGCTTCCGGTGAAGTACAGATGTAGTACCGCTTTTTATTTATGTGTCTTGATCTGTTACGGTGGGTGGTATTCATTTCCGGTTCCTTTTCTGAGAGTTTGGTGAATGGGGTCCAAATTGATGTGTTCATTGATGGAGTATTGGCCTCTAGGAATTCCTGTATGTGTCTCTGTTTAGTCTGTCCTAGGATGGATAGAACATAGAACATTACAGCACAGTACAAGCCCTTCGCCCCTCGATGTTGTGGAACTAATCTGAAGCCCATCTATCCTACATTATTCCATTTTTATCCATATGTCTATCCAATGATGATTTAAATGCCCTTAAAGTTGGCGAGCCTAGTAATGATTCAGGAAGTGCATTCCATGCCCCTACTACTCTCTGAGTAAAATAAAACCTCTGAAAACTGTCCTATATCTATCTCCCCTTAATTTAAAACTATGTCCCTCATTTAAGCCAATGGCACCTGAGGAAAAAGGCTCTCACTGTTGACCCTATCTAACCGTCCGATTATCTTGCATGTCTCAATTAAGTCATTCACCTCAACCTTCTTCTCTCTTATGAAAACTGCCTCAAGTCACTATGCCTTTCCTCATAAAACTTTCCATCCATATCAAGCAACATCCTAGTAAATCGCTGAACCCTCTCCAAAGCTTCCAAATCTTTCCAATAATGCGGTGACCAGAACTGTATGCAATACTTTTGCTATCCTTCAATCTTCTGACACTCTTCCTGTAGACAATGAAGCCAAAGGCTCCTTCTTGGCCTCCCAGAGAATCCTAGGATAAATCTGATCCAGCTCAGGGGACTTATCTATTTTCACACTTTCCAGAATTGCTAGTATCTCCTCCTCGTGAACCTCGATCCCATCTATTCTAGTAGCCTGTATTTCAATATTCTCCTCCACAACATTGTCTTTTTCCTGTGTAAATACTGATGAAAAATATTCATTTAGCGCTTTCCCTATCTCCTCTGACCCCGCTACTATCCTTGATTGACCCTAATCTTTCTCTAGTCATTCTTTTATTCCTGATATACCTATAGAAAGCTTTAGGGTTTTCCTTGATCCTACCAGCCAATGACTTCTCATGTCCCCTCCTGGTTCTTCTTAGCTCTCTCATTAGGTCATTCCTGGCTAACTTGTAACTCTCAAGCACCCTAACTGACCCTTCACAACTCATCTGAACAGAAGCCTCCTACTTCTTCTTGACAAGAGATTCAACTTCATTAGTTAGCCATGTCGCCCTTGCTCAACCACTTCCTATCTGCTTGACCTGTACATATTTATCAAGGCACACAGTAGCTGTTCTTGAATAACCCCACATTTAAATTATGCACATTCCCTGAAGTTTCCCTCCCCATATTATGCATCCTAAATATTGTCTAATCAAATCATAATTGCCTTTCCCCCAGCAATAACTCTTGCCCTGCATTATATTACTATTCCTTTCCATCCCTGCATTATATTACTATTCCTTTCCATCGCTAAAGTAAACATAACCAAATTGTGGTCACTATCACCAAGTGCTCATTTACCTCCAAATGCTGGGTTGATTACCCAGTACCAAATCCAATGTAGCCTCACCCCTTGTTGGCTTGACTGCATAGTGTGTCAGATCATCCTGCACAGATTGGACGAAAACTGGCCCATTTAAACTACTCAAACTATAGTATTTCCAGTCAATGTTCAGAAAGTTAAAATCCCCCATAACAGCTGTTAGGTTAGATTACATTACAGTGTGGAAACAGGCCCTTCGGCCCAACAAGTCCACACCGCCCCATCGAAGCGCAACCCACCCATACCCCTACATTTACCCCTTACCTAACACTACGGGCAATTTAGCATGGCCAATTCACCTGACCTGCACATCTTTGGACTGTGGGAGGAAACCGGAGCACCCGGAGGAAACCCACGCAGACACGGGGAGAATGTGCAAACTCCACACAGTCAGTCACCTGAGGCGGGAATTGAACCCAGGTCTCTAACCACTGTGCCACTGTGCTGCCCATGATGACCTCTCGTTTCCTGTTTCTAACCTCAATCCATATTACCTCAATAAATGTATTGTCTAGATGTGTCAAGATCTGTAATCAGAGACCTGAAAGGCTGATAGAATCAAATTTCACTCTTCATGGACAGTCAGAGAATTATGATATATGAAGAAAGGATAGGAAACTGGACGTGAGGAATGTCGAATCCATTATGAGCCTATTAAATGGCCGAGCAAGCTCAAGGGGCAGACAGTCCACTCCTGTTCCTATTTCTTATAGTGTCATGGAACAGAACTAATTTCCAGGATTGAACGCAGAAAATTGGGAAGTGGGCTGAAATTGGAAATGGGATAAAGACCTCCTCTGTTCTGTATTCCATGTAAATAAGGGGTGACTTGGTGATGGGATACCAGCCTTCGTGGAGTTATTTCACTGGCGATGAGAAAAAGACACAGTCCTAAAGACATTCATGCACAACAGTCATCTTTGAATTGGGATAAGCATTCTGGCATCAAGTATTTATTTGTGAAATTTGACTTGCTACATCTTGCCATTGAAAACTGCACCCAGTATGTGGAAAGGATGCGCTATTTTATTTTGAGTGAATGACATTGGGATAGATGAAAATGAATGAGTAATTCTCCTGACAGCTTGTGGACCCACAGCTTTATCAGTTATTTGAAGTCTAACTTTCCCGGGGGCACCAGATACTAAAGCCTTTCAAGAGCTGAAAGGTTTAACAAAAGAATATTACAAACCCATGCTTTGTCTAATTCTGAGAGGTTATTGGTTTTACTCGACAACCAGGAAAATCCATATTGGGACTAGAAAATGCGGCAAGTGGAGCTTATGAGTTACAGGGTATTCCAATAGACTTGGACACCCTATCAATGTCCTCCAGTTCCACACACAGATTGCCCCCTTGGTCCCTAAAGAGGCTTCTATTTCCTTGGTTATCTCCCCCTTGACATAATAATAGAATATCTTGGGATTCTGCCTAATCTTACCTGCCAGTACTTTTTCATGCCCTCTTTCCTCTCCAAGTTGCTTTCTTAAATTTCACCGTACTACCTGCACTTTCTATACCACTAGATCTTCTGTTTATTTGCTCCTCTTGTATTTATCAAAAGCTTCTGCTCCTTCTTATCTAGTGCTGAATGTTCTTAAACATCTGGGCTTTCTGGGCTCACTACTCCTAAGTTTCAGCCTAAAGGGAACATGTTGAGCCTATACTCTCGTCAATTCCGTTTTGAATGCTATACAGTTCTGCTGTAAATTTAACCACAAGTAGCTGTCTCCAGTTTTCTTTGGAGAGTTTATGCCTTATTTTGATAAAATTTACCTTCATCCAAACTTAAAACCCTTTTTTGCAGACTATCTCTGCTTCTCTACAACAAACTTGAAATATATCATGTTGAGTTTGCTACCACTAAAATGCTCTCCCAGGAGCACCTTGAACACGTCATTCTCTAGAATTAGGTCCAGCACTGCAACATCCCTTTTTGGACCTTCTGTATATTGATATAAAGGGCTTTCCTGAATATGTCTCAAAAATCTACCCAGTCTAAATCCTTTACATTAAGACTATTCCAATTAATATTTGGGAAGTTGCAATCCCTGAACATAATTACCTTATTATTGTTTTCACACACCTCAGAATTGTCCACATAACTGCTCTTCTATTGTCCAATGGTTGCTTTGGGGCCTATAATATGCTCCTAACAATGTGACTACCTCCTTTTTATTTCTAAACTCAACTGACAAAGTCTCATTTGAAGACCCTTCCAAGATTTCGTCCCTCCTTACTGCAGTGACTTATTCCTTAGTTAAAAATGCAATATTACCTTTTTTACACTCTCCTCTGTCCTGCTTGAAGATCCTATTTCCCAGAATCTTTAGTTGCCAGTCCTGCCACTCCCCCACACCCCCAACCCCCAATCACATGTCTGTGATGGCAGCATCGCCATTACACATGTTAATCCACATCCTCAACTCATCTGATGTGGGCGGCGCGGTGGCACAGTGGTTAGCACTGCTGCCTCACAGTGCCTGAGACCCGGGTTCAGTTCCCGCCTCAGGCGACTGACTGTGTGGAGTTTGCACATTCTCCCCGTGTCTGCGTGGGTTTCCTCCGGGTGCTCCGGTTTCCTCCCACTGTCCAAAGATGTGCAGGTCAGGTGAATTGGCCATGCTAAATTGCCCATAGTGTTAGGTAAGGGGCAAATGTAGGGGTATGGGTGGGTTGCGCTTCGGCAGGTTGGTGTGGACTTGTTGGGCTGAAGGGCCTGTTTCCACACTGTAATGTAATCTAATGATGTATTTTAAATACCCATTTGAGTCCATCCAATATTTGTTCCCTTTAAACTCAGTATGGCTGAATTTCCTATGCCCTGGTTCCTTTACTAAAGTATGCTGTGTCCCCTGTCCCTGCAAGCTAGTTTAAATTTCTCTCACCAACATTAGCAAACCTATCCACAAGATTATTTGTTCCATTCTGATTCAGGTGCAGGCTATCCTGCTTGAATAGGTACCACATTAGTCAGAAACAATGTAATGATCCAGGAAACTAAATCTCTCTCTCCTGCACCAAATCTTGAGCCATCTGCCCTATTCTCCTATTTCTGTAACTTAATGCAGAGTAGACAATTTCTTTATTTTAAATCCTTTCCTGCTGCCATAGTAACACCAACAGACACCATAAAATGCACCAGCACTCTGCAACTAATGTTGCTAGGATGTAAAAGGCAGAAGATACATGTGACAACATTGTCATTTCTGTTTTATGCTTTTACAATACTCCATTCCTTATTGGGCTGATGTATTGTATATGTTTCATCATTAATTGTGAAAAGTCTTGGTATTGACATTAAACACTGAGAAGCCAGCAACACCCTAGTAGAAGTGTACCATGTTCCTGCGGATTCTTTTTAGATCAATTTCCTTTATTACGCACAACTTTTGAAAAGAATTTTCCCTCTGTCTAGTTCCCGTAGAGTATTTTATCTATGATACTATGAAATCTTTGGAGGGAAAATCACTGCAAAATTTGAAGTAGGCACCTCTAGGAAACATGAAGTTCTGTATCACCAGATACTTTCACAATAACAACACAAATGATTGCATAATCTTCTACTTCCTTGTAAGAAAATATCATTTTCAAAAAAGATTTCCTATACTTTCTGCTTAAGTGTTTATTAAACTACCTAATGGCTTTTCTCGTGTCTTCTTGTTACCTAAAGCAAACCTTACAAAGATTGAAAAATATACAGTAAAGACATTAGCAGGATTTGTAAACTTCAAAAACAATTTTGTTCTCAAAAACAACTGCTTATTGTTAAGCATCTGTTCTATTTAAAATTATCAAATACCACAATAAAAATATCAGAGCCAGTATAAACCAGATGCTCACCTACATTCTGGACATGGAGCAGACTCTCCATGCTGAGGTGGGGTGAGTACACTAGTTAGCAGGTAGATGCTCATAGCATGTTGTTTAAATGGTGCTTGATGTGAGGAATGATTATTAAATGCACTTCCACACTTTACTGTGAAATATTATTTTTCATAATTTGTCTAATTTGTCCTGAACAAATAAAGGCATAACAATCAGGCACTAAACAGCATTAGAAAGTCCCTTGATTAAAAAGAAGAAACAAATCAGATATGATGCAAGACTGAAATAGGACTAGAAAATATTAGGACTGTTCCCTTTAGACTTTGAGACATGGCCATTTGGTTAAAGCACATGCAGTATGTTTGCTGTGTGCATGGTGCCACACAGGAACATGTCCACCCCCTTGACTGATTGCTGCTGGCAACTGTGACAAGTTTGTACCTATAATAAAAGGCAAGGCAAGAGAGAGATGTTGTGAGCATCCATGTAAGCATAAAGTAATTGAGCAGAAAGAGAACAAGCTAAGGGATTTAAGATTCAACCTATTCTGATGAATAACATGGGTTCCTTTCCCTGTGCACAAAATGAGTTGGTGGAAGTATTATAAGGAAAGATGAATAGATCATATGGCACAATAGTCTCTGGGTCAGAAGGTCCATCTACCCCAGGTATATGTCATGGCTTGTCTAAATGGGTTAATTAAAATAACTACAATGAAAGATATTGATGCACTTCAAAGTGAAGTACTGAACTTATGAGCAATGTCATAAATGAGTTAGAAATGAACCATAATGTTGTGGTGAAGCTAGTGTGTGCCCAATGCCAATCTCTATGGAAATTGGATGAAGGTGGTCAGTAGCCATGGTGTGCGCCTTGAGGTATCGTCTAAGCTGAAGCCTCAGAGGATCAGTTCAGACTTTCATGCCAAGGATTGTCACTGGTCTAATTTCTTTCCACCACCTGGGAGAATAGAAAATTGCATATTAATGAGATGAAAGTACATATTAATAAGATGTTAATACAATTGAATAGATTTGCCACTGTTAAATCATGTGATTCTTTCCTCAGCATTAAAATGTTTGGCATAAATTTAGACCTT
The DNA here is from genome assembly GCF_037043375.1 of Chiloscyllium plagiosum. Lineage (NCBI taxonomy): Eukaryota > Metazoa > Chordata > Chondrichthyes > Orectolobiformes > Hemiscylliidae > Chiloscyllium > Chiloscyllium plagiosum. The sequence continues at coordinate 56,592,993 of NW_028270144.1, forward strand.
TTCTCGCATCATAAATTGCATTTTTCCTATCTCACCCCCATTTTTTTCCCAGCTGACACGCCATAGCCTATATCATTCAGAGACATGGAAGATTCCATCAAGAGACTTACATTTAGAAATTCAGAGAGCATGTTGTCTTCTGCTTTGAAAAGACAGTTGTGTTAGCCAAGGATAACAACAAGAATTGACTGTTCATTCACAGAGATGGGACATGTGAAGGTTTGAAGACCAAGGAAATATTGGAGTGGACTTTTCTGCTGGAAGTCAGTTCAAGAATGCTCAGAAAACTGAATGATATGATTTTCAAAGGACATTGAAGGCTTACCATGATGGGACAGAGTAGGAACATTAGGCTGGTAGTGGATCCCAAGAAAAAGAATTTATGGAATGTCTATGCAATTATTTTTTAAAAGAGCAGCTTGGGGTAGAGCCCACTACAGAACAGGACATTTTAGATTTGATGATGTGCAATGAGGCAGACATGATTAGCGAACATAAGGTGAATCCGTAGGAGGCAGAGACCACAATATGATAGAATTCACTATGCAGTTTGAGAGAGAGAAGTTGGAATCAGATGTAACCATAAGATAATTGAGGAAAAGTAACTACAAAGACATGAGGAAGGAGCTGGCCCGAACTGATTAAAAGGGAACCCTAGCAGAACCTAGCAGGTACCTGGAGTAACAATAGCAGGAATTTCTGGGGTGAATCCATTCCAAGGAAAAATTAAACATAATAAGGGGAAGATGAGGCAACCATGGCTGAATGGGAGGTCAGGAACAGCATTAAAACAAAATAAAAAGCATACAATGTGGTGAAGATTACTGGGAAGCCAGAAGATTAGGATTCATTTTAAAAAACAGCATAGGATAACTAGAAAAGCAGTAAGGGAAGAGAACCTTACATACAGTGATAGAGTCAGAGAGATGTACAGCACAGAAACAGACCTTTCGGTCCAACTTGTCTAGGCCAACCAAATATCCTAACCTAATCTAGTCCCATTTGCCAGCACTTCACCCATATCCCTCTAAAATGCTCCTATTCCTTTACCCATCCAAATGCTTTTTAAAAGTTGTAATTGTCCCAGCCTCCACCACTTCTCCTGGCAGCTCATTCCTTACATGCATCATGCTCTACGTGAAAAAGTTGCCCCTTAGGTACCTTTTAAATCTTTCCCCTCTCACCCTAAACCTATGGCCTCTAGTTTTGGACTCCCCCACCCCAGGGAAAAGATTTTGTCTATTTATCCTATGCATGCCCCTTATGATTTCACAAACTTCTACCAGGTTATAAAGAATAAAAACCTGCATTGATCACTTCTATGACAGAGATTAAGGGAGCTTCTTTCACTCAGAGCTCCATGCAATATTAATACTTTCTGCCTCAGAAGGTAGTGAAGGTAGGGACAATAAATATTTTTTAAGCAGATGTAGAGGTATACTTGGTAGGCTAGTTAATCAAAACTTATTGGGATAGATGTAAATGCATGATTAGGAACATGAATAGATCAGTCATGATCTTATTGGTTGGCATAGCAATCTGGCAGGGCTAAATGTCCTATTTCTGCTCTTAATTTGTATGTATCATACGATTAATATTGGACAGTTGTTGTCTGAGCAGCTGGATTTATGAATAAGAAGTTTTAAATAAAGGGTCAGGAAATAAATACACGGATAAATAAATAAATATTGCGTGGGAATAAAGCAAAACAGAAGTATATAGTCCTGTAACATTGATTTACTTAACTTAAGCCTAATTTATCCTGCTTTTTGTTATGTACTCATTTTCGGTTATGTTATTTAAAATCTCCCTTTTTGTCATGCTTAACTATTCTTCATCCTGTCATTCTTCACATTCATCGCTTTATCTAACAATTCTATTTTTAGAATGCAAGCTTTACGTCAGTAAAAAGACTCAATCCTCTTGATTCCTATCAAGGAACATTCCATAGAGAAAACTTAACTGGTAGACGCATGTGAAACAAAAAAAAGAAGCAAAAATCAACTGTGAAGCATAAATGCTATACAGGCTGTGTATCCTGTATTTGGAGATGCCGGTGTTGGACTGGGGTGTACAAAGTTAAAAATCACACAACACCAGGTTATAGTCCAACAGGTTTAATTGGAAGCACACTAGCTTTCGGAGCGACGCTCCTTCATCAGGTGATAGTGTCACCTGATGAAGAAGCGTCGCTCCGAAAGCTAGTATGCTTCCAATTAAACTTGTTGGACTATAACCTGGTGTTGTGTGATTTTTAACTGTGTATCCTGTAGTTAGTCATGGTCACAAAGTTAATAATATTCAAGTTAACTCATGCAGATAAATTTCTACAGTGTATGAGGATTGTGGAAGAGTTTAATTTCATCCAGTTTTACACGTTTAAAGAAATCCAGAAAGAAGACATTTAATAAAGGAAATTACTGTGCAATCATTTATAAACAGTTCTTTATGACTGGTTAATATAAGTTTTATTAATAATTGATCTGTATTAGATGTCCATCTGATATGCATGAAAATCATATTCTATAAAACGTTGCAGATGCCTTTCCTATGCACTTACCACATAGGAAAAATAGACATTAAATAACTGTGAACCCATGACTTTAAAAGGTCAAAAGGTGATCCTTTCTTTGTTTTCTGGTGCCTCCTGCTGCCCATTTGTACATTGCTTTAAATCTATGCCCTTTCATTCTTTTTTCTATTATGAGTAGTAACATTTTCTCCACATCTACTCTGTCCAGCCCTTTGACCATGATTTAGCAAACCTTGATCAAATCTCCATTCAGTCACCTTCTTGCTTCAGAAAACAGCCCCAATTTCTTCAACTTATCTGCATAATTGAAGCTTCTCGTTCCAGGAAACATTCATGTAATCATTTCTGCACCCTCACTAGTGCATTTGCATCTTTCCTATAATGTAGCAGCACAATTGTATCAGCCGAGGGCTAACAAGTCTCTTGTACTACTTCAAAATCACATCATTGTTCTTGTACTCTATGCTCCTATTGGTAAAACTGAAAGCACTGTATGCTTTATTCACTACTCTCACCACCTGTCCTGCCACCTTCAATTATCTGCGTAAAGTACATATATATCCAGGTCCCTCTGCTCCTGTACCCCTTTTAGGATTGTACATGCAGGTTAAGTAGATAATTTAATGGTCACAGAGCTGAAGTCAACATTTCAAAATATTTTTGGATGTAAACATTCTACGTGACCAGAAGGCTGCACACCACTTAGCACAAAATGAGAACAGTTTAGCCTAGATTTTCCTTGGGTTGTCTGCATGCTTTCAGATTCAGTTAACATGGCTTTAAGCGGAAAATGAGTCAGGAAGGTATTTCACTGAATCCCAAAATTTTCTTCCCAAGGTATCTATAGCAACCAGCCAATTTGCAAAATACTCTTTCTGTCCCTGACCATTTGCAACCTCTTTACAAAACCTCACTAAATGAAAGTTAAAAATAACACAACACCAGGTTATAGTCCAACAGGTTTAATTGGAAGCACACTAGTTTTCGCAGCGCAGACAATAAAGTTGAGACTGACAAAAAGTCCCATTTGCAAATACTATAGTGAGAAATAAAAGTAAAATAAGAAAAGTAACTTGTAAAGAGAACATAAGGGAAGCTACAAAAAGATATAGATAGCGAAGTGAGAGTCAAATATCTGGTAAATGGAGTATAATGTAGGGAAATGTGAAATTCTCCATTTTGGCAGGAAGAATAATAAAAAGATCTATATGTTGAGACGTTGCATAACTCTGAGATTTGGAAGGATCTGGGTGTCCAGCTGTCTAAATCACAAAAGGTTAATATGAACATACAATGAATAATTAGGAAAGCTAATATAATGTTACTATTTATTGCGAATGGAAGTGAATATAAAAGTAGAAAGGTAATGATTTTGTTAAACAAGGCACCGATGAGACAATATGTTTTCTAAAAATCCATTCATGAGATGTGAGTGTAACTGGCTAGGCCAGCATTAATTGCCCAGATGATGGTTAATAGTCAATGACATTCCTGTGGGTCTGAAGTCTCACGCAGCCAAGAAGAAGTGAGGATGATAGATTTCCTTCTCTAAAAGACTTTCATGAACTAGATACATTTTTACAACAACAGGAAATGTTTGACAGGCTAGACTTGTATCTACTAGGGTACCATGATTGCTCCATATAAGATCCTGAGAGGTCTCAATTAGTTGGATGAGAGAGGTATGTTTCCTTTCGTGGGTGTATCTAGAACTAATAGTCATTGTTTAAAAGTTAGAGATGATCCATTTTAAATAGAGGTTAGGAGTATTTTTTCTCCAAATGTCTGAATCTTTGAAACTCTCTACCTGAAAATGTAGGGAAAGCAAAGTGCTTGAATATTTTTAAGGCAGAGGTATATAGATCCTTGATAAGGGAGAGGGTGAAAAATTATCACATTAGGCTGGAATGGATTTGAGATTACAATCAGATTAGGTATAATCTAATTGAATGGCGGAGTAAATTCAAGGGCCTGAATTACCTTCTCCTGTTCCTCGACAATACGTTTATGTGTTCATATATTAAGCAACATCAGGTGCCAGACAAATCAAGTATTCGAGAGTCATCTTATATTCAGGCACAAGCACACAACTAAACAAAATGTCTATATGTTGAGCTCAAAAATTAACAATGCCTGACAAGGATGTATTATTTATTTATATAATATTATTCATTAAAAGGATGAAAGCATTGCTGGCTGTGCCAACAGATTTGGCTATCTCTAGTTGCCCATGAGAAAGCAGTGAGCTGGTTTTTTGAATTGTTGCGCTCCATTGGTGTAAGTACACCCACAGTGCTATTAGGGAAATAATTCCAGGTTTTGATCCAATGACGATGAGGGAATGGTGATATATTTTCAAGTCAGGATGTGAGTAGCTTGGAATGGATCTTGCAGGTGGTGATGTTCCCATGTATCTGCTGTCCTTGCCATTCAAGATGGTAGTGGTCATGGGTTTGGGAGATGCTCATTAAGAAGCTTTAGTGAGCCTTCATACATGTACGTTTGCCAACAATCTTCCAAAGTACATCATACATCCTGATTAAACATGCACAGTCTTTTTTACTGATATATTTTTGTCCTTCAGCTACTTCAAAAAAATAGAGAAGTATAATGGAAAAGTAGATGACTACATATGTTCTACTGACTTGTGAGTATCATCGTCATTGTAATTCTTGCAACATGACAATTTGTTTCTCTTCTTGAGACTCAGCGGATCAGTCCAGGAATGGGCAAAAAGTCAAGTGTTGACCTGAGGGAAGTGATATTCAAGTCAGGGTTCTGTTCTTTTTTCTGCTTTTATTATTTCCCTGCAGTAGTTTTGTGCAGCTAGTTAATGACTATGCTGCAGCTTATTGAATAAGGAGCTGCCAGATGGTATGGTTAGTCGTTATTTTATTCAGTGCACCAAAGTCCAATTGTCTCATTTGTAAAGTAAAGTATATACTCAAAATATTTGCTCTGAGATATAGTGCCAGTCTTTAGTTGTGAAAAGAGGATCTCTGCCTGATTATTATTTAGTATGCAAATATAAGTGTACAAACCAGAAAAACCAATTTTGCATTTATATGGTCTTGATGCTAGAAGAATTGGCTTCATTAAAGATGCTGGTGTTTCTTCACCTATCTTCTTACTTGACGTTGGGTTTCCTGCTGGACGAATTTCTCCAGAACCCAAAGACACCTATGGTAGATGACCTACATCTCATTGCTAGAGAAAAGGATGATGACATCAACATTGTTGTAGGCTAAAGGCTTTCTTTCTCTTATGAATATTTCTGTTGTCAAAGACCCATGCACAAGTTTTGGAAAGATGCACTGGACAATGCTGCATCTCCATTTTGATGGTAACCTTTTGAGAAGTGTAACTGTCAACATACAATAAGTGTTCCCAATCTCCCAATCTTTGGAATGCAAGGACACTGATTACTGGGTTTTGGCAAGAAATGGGGCAAGCACCGAGATTGGAATGGAATGAGTCCCTGACTGACAATAGTCCCTATTAACCTCACTAAAGATTGCTCCCCCTTTAACTTTCACACAGTGTCATTTTATTGAAACACTTGCAGCATGTTTGCCACATGATTTTCTGACACCTGTTGTAATTGTGACATTGGTGAAGTTAATGGCATACAGTAACATGCTAGGTGCTTCCCAAAGTGACAAGCTGCTCGCTTCTCTCTCTGTGCTAAAAAGCAATAAAGGCCACAGAGGCCAACAGCCTCTCACTGACTGTAAAGACACTGTGGTGCAAAGAAAGCTCTGTGACACATACAGATTCTCATAGCCCATAAGTCACCGCTGAAGTTAGTGATTGAGTGCAAATAGAGCATCATATAGTAGACAGAGGCTGGCAGCCTCCAAGTGCAAAGTCAGTGAGTGCTAAGAAAACAACTAAAGGCCATAGGATGCAAACAATGCAGTTGTTTAAGGTGTCTGTGCATCTCTGCCGACAAAGTCAACATGCGGAAACATGAAAACCATAGGAGTTCCTCTCCTCTGAACTCCAAAGTAAAGTACTGAATGGCTGAAGTAATGTGCAAACCAGTCAAGAGCAATCATGACTGAGGCTGTTGGTTTGCTGATACCAACTTATGTGGTTGAAGTCTTAGGGAGGATGGTGGCCGTGGAGCTCACAGGGACATTGTTGTGAAGAAGCAGTTGGATGATGGCTAGGCCTAGCATGCAGTGACCTGCAGCCACTGCTCTGATTTAGAGTTTGGGAATTGTTCCCATCTAGTTCCTCAATAAGGTGAGGAGAATTGGAAGTGGCATAGACATTAGGAGAGCTAGGATTTTAATAAGATGTATAAACTTGGAAATAGGATCATTGTGTTCAATGGTGAGGGGAGAAATGTGAAATGTTTTCTCAAAATTCAGATTTATTTCATTTTATCCATTTTTTTCCACCATTCCCATCATTGTTCATGGTACACTGGTGGGAGGGAATTCCACTGTATCTTTGGGATTGCAAGTGATGGTTTTTTGTGAGCTTCTTTTAAGCTAATAAATTTATGATTTTTGATATCTGATGTTATGTATTAATCAATCATATTAAATATATCTATTTTATCATCTTTTCTCATGTAGTGAGACTGTCTGTGTGGCGTTTGCACAATCTTCCTATATCTGTGTGGGTTTCCTCCCAAAATCCAAAGATATACAGATTAGATTGCCCATAATTTCTCCTTTGAATTCTCCCACTTCCTACAGACCAGAGGAGTAGCCATGGGCACCCACGTTGGCCCCAGCTATGCCTGTGTCTTCATCAGATACGTGGAACAGTCCATCTTCCACAGCTACATCGGCATCATTCCTCACCTTTTCCTCCGCTACATTGATGACTGTATTGGTGCCACCTTGTGCTCCCACGAGGAGGTTGAACAGTACATCAACTTCACTAACACATTCCATGCTGACCTTAAGTTCACCTGGAATATCTTGGACACTTTCCTCCCTTTCTGGACTTCTCCATCTCCATCAACGGTGACCAACTCAACAAAAACATCTTCTACAAACCCATCGACTCCCACAGCTATCTGTACTACACCTCCTCCCACTCTGTCTCCTGTAAAAATGCTATCCCTTATTCCCAATTCCTCTGCCTTTGCTATATCTGCTCCCAAGAGGACCAATTCCACCACAGAGCATGCCACATGGCCGCCTTCTTCAAAAACCTCAATTTCCCCTCCCACATCATTGATGATGCCCTCCAGTGCATCTCATCCATTTCCCGCAGCTCCGCCCTCAAACCCCACCCCTCCAAATGCAACAAAGACAGAACTCTGCGGTCCTCACCTTCCATCCTACCAACCTCTGTCTACATGGCATCTTCCTTCACTATTTCTGACACCTACAAACAGACCGCACTAGGGATCCCCTATCTGCCTTCTGTAAAGATCATTCTCTCCCCGACTCTCTTGTCAGGTCCATCCCCCCTCACCAACCCACCCTCCCTTCCTGGCACCTTCCTCTGCTACCGCAAGAATTGCAAAATCTGCACCCACACCATCCCCTCACCTCCATCCAAGGCCCCAAAGGAGCCTTCCACATCTGTTAGAGATTTACATGCAGTTCCATACAATCATTTACTTTATCCATTGCTCCCGATGCAGTGTCCTCCACATTGGGGAGACAGAATGCCTTCTTATGGAATGCTTCAGAGAACATCTCCGGGGAACACACAAGAAGCAACACCACCACCTTGTGGCCAAACATTTTAACTCCCCCTCCCGTTCCCCCAAGCACATGCAGGTCCTGAACCTCCTTCATTGCCAAACCCTAATCACCCGATGTCTGGAGGAAGCATGACTCATTTTCCACCTTGGGACACTCCAACCACATTGGAACAAGGTGGATTTCACCAGTTTCCTCATGTAGCCTCCCCCTACCTTATCCCAGATCCAACTCAGCACCACCCTTTTGACCTGTCCTACCTGTCCATCTTCCTTCCCACCTATCCATTCCACTTTCCTCTCTGACCTATCACATTCACCCCCACTTTCGTCTAACTATCGAACTCTCAGCTACCTTCCACCAGCCCCCTCCCCCTCCCGTTTATCCCTCAGCACCCTTGCCGAAAAGCCTAATTCCTGATGAAGGGTTTATGCCCGAAACATTGATTCTCCTGCTCCTCGGATGCTATCTGACCAGCTGTGCTTTTCCAGCACCACACTCTCGACTCTAAATTGCCCATAGTGTCCAGAGATGTACAGGTTAGGTGGATTAGCCGTGGTAAATGCAGGATTATAGGTTTACGGTTGAGGATTTTTCAGGGTGGAATGTTCCTCGAATGGGCGGTATGGGCTTAATGGGCCAAAAAGCCTATTTTCAAGGAGAAAGTGAGGACTGCAGATGCTGGAGATCAGAGCTGAAAATGTGTTGCTGGAAAAGCGCAACAAGTCAGGCAGCATCCAAGGAGCAGGAGAATCGACGTTTCGGGCATGAGCCCTTCTTCAGGAATGAGGAAAGTGTGTCCAGCAAACTAAGATAAAAGGTAGGGAGGAAGGACTTGGGGGAGGGGCGTTGGAAATGCGATAGGTGGAAGGAGGTCAAGGTGAGCGTGAGAGGCCGGAGTGGGGTGGGGGCGGAGAGGTCAGGAAGAAGATTGCAGGTTAGGAAGGCGGTACTGAGTTTGAGGGTTGGGACTGAGACAAGGTGGGGGGAAGGGAAATGAGGAAACTGGAGAAATCTGAGTTCATCCCTTGTGTTTGGAGGGTTCCTAGGCAGAAGATGAGGCGCTCTTCCCCCAACCGTCGTGTTGCTATGGTCTGGCGATGGAGGGGTCCAAGGACCTGCATGCCCTTGATGGAGTGGGAGGGGGAGTTGAAGTGTTGAGCCATGGGGTGGTTGGGTTGGTTGGTCCGGGTGTCCCACAGGTGTTCTCTGAAACGTTCCGCAAGTAGGCAGCCTGCCTCCCCAATATAGAGGAGGCCACATCGGGTGCAGCGGATGCAATAAATGATGTGTGTGGAGGTGCAGGTGAATTTGTGGCGGATATGGAAGTATCCCTTGGGGCTTGGAGGGAAGTAAGGGGGGAGGTGTGGGCGCAAGTTTTGCATTTCTTGCGGTTGCAGGGGAAGGTACCAGGAGTGGAGGTTGGGTTGGTGGGGGGTGTGGACCTGACAAGGGAATCACGGAGGTAGTGGTCTTTTCGGAACGCTGATAGGGGAGGTGAGGGAAATATATCCCTGGTGGTGGTGTCCGTTTGGAGGTGGCAGAAGTGGAGCTCGCGGACACCTCCTCCTACTGCCCCCTTGACCATGACCCCACCTCCCACCACCAAACCACCATCTCCCAGACCATCCATAACCTCATCACCTCAGGGGATCTCCCATCCACCACCTCCAACCTCATAGTCCCACAACCCTGCACCACCCGTTTCTACCTCCTGCCCAAAATCCACAAACCTGGCTGCCCCGGCCGACCCATTGTCTCAGCCTGCTCCTGCCCCACCGAACTCATCTCTGCATACCTCGACACGGTCCTTTCCCCCTTCGTCCAAGAACTCCCCACCTACATTCGGGACACCACCCATGCCCTCCACCTCCTCCATGATTTTCGCTTCCCAGGTCCCCAACGCCTTATCTTCACCATGGACATCCAGTCCCAGTACACCTTCTTCCCTCATCACGGAGGACTTAAAGCCCTCTGCTTCTTTCTTTCCCGCCGTACCAACCAGTAACCTTCCACTGACACCCTCCTTCGACTGACTGAACTGGTCCTCACTCTGAACAATTTCGCTTTCCAATCCTCCCACTTCCTCCAAACCATAGGAGTAGCCATGGGCACCCGCATGGGCCCCAGCTATGCCTGCCTCTTTGTAGGATATGTGGAACAGTCCATCTTCCGCAGCTACACTGGCACCACCCCCCACCTTTTCCTCCGCTACATCGATGATTGTATCGGTGCTGCCTCGTGCTCCCACGAGGAGGTTGAACAGTTCATCCACTTTACCAACACCTTCCACCCCGACCTCAAATTCACCTGGACTGTCTTAGACTCCTCCCTCCCCTTCCTAGACCTCTTCATTTCTATCTCGGGCGACCGAATCAACACAGACATTTACTATAAACCGACCGACTCCCACAGCTACCTAGACTACACCTCCTCCCACCCTACCCCCTGTAAAAACACCATCCCATATTCCCAATTCCTTCACCTCTGCCGCATCTGGTCCCAGGAGGACCAGTTCCAATACGGTACAACCCAGATGGCCTCCTTCTTCAAAGACCGCAATTTCCCCCCAGACGTGATCGACGATGCCCTCCACCGCATCTCTTCCACTTCCCGCTCCTCCGCACTTGAGCCCCGCCCCTCCAATCGACACCAGGACAGAACCCCACTGGTCCTCACCTACCACCCCACCAACCTCCATATACAGCGTATCATCCGCCGTCACTTCCGCCACCTCCAAACGGACCACACCACCAGGGATATATTTCCCTCACCTCCCCTATCAGCGTTCCGAAAAGACCACTCCCTCCATGACTCCCTCGTTAGGTCCACACCCCCCACCAACCCAACCTTCACTCCCGGCACCTTCCCCTGCAACCGCAAGAAATGCAAAACTTGCGCCCAGACCTCCCCCCTTACTTCCCTCCAAGGCCCCAAGGGATCCTTCCATATCTGCCACAAATTCACCTGCGCCTCCACACACATCATTTATTGCATCCGCTGCACCCGATGTGGCCTCCTCTATATTGGGGAGGCAGGCCACCTACTTGCGGAACGTTTCAGTGAACACCTGTGGGACACCCAGACCAACCAACCCAACCACCCTGTGGCTCAACACTTCAACTCCCCCTCCCACTCCACCAAGGACATGCAGGTCCTTGGACTCCTCCATCGCCAGACCATAGCAACACGACGGTTGGAGGAAGAGCGCCTCATCTTCCGCCTAGGAACCCTCCAAACACAAGGGATGAACTCAGATTTCTCCAGTTTCCTCATTTCCCCTCCCCCCACCTTGTCTCAGTCAAATCCCTCAAACTCAGCACCGCCTTCCTAACCTGCAATCTTCTTCCTGACCTCTCCACCCCCACCCCACTCCGGCCTATCACCCTCACCTTGACCTCCTTCCACCTATCGCATTTCCAACACCCCTCCCCCAAGTCCCTCCTCCCTACCTTTTATCTTAGCCTGCTGGACACACTTTCTTCATTCCTGAAGAAGGGCTCATGCCCGAAACGTCGATTCTCCTGCTCCTTGGATGCTGCCTGACTTGTTGCGCTTTTCCAGCAACACATTTTCAGCAAAAAGCCTATTTCCACACTGTCGGAATTCTATAATGCTCTGATACTCCAGAGCAGTTAGGAATTAGGGCCAGCTAGCAATGCCCTGATTCCATGTACAAAACAATAGCATGTGACATTTGAGGCAAGCCAGACTCCCTCAGGATTATTCATTAGCTTCAAGGATTTTCTTCTCTGAAAACACAATAAGATTTTTATGTGGTGTGTGCAAGATTCCAAGGCAGCTGCGGTTCTGCTTTTCCCCTGTGGCAATTCATCTCCTAATTTCTTCACACCTCCACACTTAGCACCTGCTTGTTCTGAGACTAGAGTACTGAAAGTAAGCCTTGTTGTTGCCTCCGAGAAACCCCAATCACTGAGGCTAAGAAATGATATAACGTGAGCTACATGACAGCCCAAAGTATCGTTAAGTGGACTGTCAAAGTAGTGCAACCGTACTTCAGATTACTGTACAGATTGAGGAGTCGCCAATGCATACCAGCTAGGATTATCATGGCGCACTGTGCTCTGCACAACATTACACAGCAGTGAGCTTTGGACCAGCAGGAGGAACAAGATGTGGATACTTTTGATGATTGCAAGAAGGAAGAAGAACTGAAACATAATGTGACAAAGACTCCAGCAGCAATGAACAGTTTTGTTTTCCAGAAAGGTCCTTTTTATACTCTTTTATGGGTTAAGGGAATCATTGGCTAGCCAGCATTTGTTGACTATTCCCAATTGCCCTTGAACTGATTGACTTGCTTGGTCATTTCAGAGGGCATTTAAGAGTTAGTCACATTGCTTTGGGTCTGGAATCACATCTAAACCAGGTAAGGATAACCATTGTTCTTACCTAAGGGACATTAGTAAACAAATGGGTTTTTACAACTACTGACAATAGTTGTCATGGTCACATTTACTGAGACTCACTTTCAGTCCCAGATTTTTGATGAATTGAATTTAAATTCCATCAGCTGCAATGGTAGGAAAGCATTGTCATCAAAGCATTAACTTGGTGGCAAGGTTGCTCAGTAGTTAGCACTGCTACACTCATCCACAGATTCAATCAATAAGCACATCGACCTGGACCCAATATACCGACCACTGCAATGGACAGCTGGAACTGACAACCGGAAACGGCAGATTCAAACCACTACAAATGCCGGAGGAAAGATCACAGAAGTGCTTCAAAGGAGGCTCCCAAGCACTGAGGATGTTACCTATACAGGGGACGAAACGTCTGCAACACAAATGGGCGGCACAGTGGCACAGTGGTTAGCACTGCTGCCTCACAGCGCCAGAGAACCGGGTTCAATTCCCGCCTCAGGCGACTGACTGTGTTGAGTTTGCACATTCTCCCCGTGTCTGCGTGGGTTTCCTCCGGGTGCTCCGGTTTCCTCCCATAGTCCAAAAATGTGCAGGTTAGGTGAATTGGCCATGCTAAATTGCCCATAGCGTTAGGTGCAGGGGTAAATGCAGGGGAATGGGTCTGGGTGGAGTTCGCTTCGGTGGGTCGGTGTGGACTTGTTGGGCCGAAGGGCCTGTTTCCATACTGTAAGTAATCTAATCTAATCAAATTCCCAGCTCGGCGAACAGAACCACAACAACGAGCACCCGAGCTACAAATCTTCTCACAAACTTTGAACTGCTACCTCACAGCACCTGGGACCTGGGTTCAGGTGATTGTGTGGAGTTTGTACATTCTCATCATGTCTGCATGGGTTTTCATTGGGTACAACTGTTTCCTCCCAAGGTCCAAAGATGTGCAGATTGAGTGGATTAGCCATGCTAAATTGCCCATAATGTCCAGGAATGTGTAAGCTAGGTGGATTAGCCATGGGAAATACAGGGTTACCGGGATAAAGTAGTGGGTGCATCTGGGTGGGGTGTTCTTTGGAGGGGGCGGTGTGGATTCAATGAGCCAAATGGCCTTCTTACACATTGTTGGAATTCTAGGATTCTGGATTACTAGCCCAGTGACATTGCCACTATGGCACCATCCTCTCTTATAATTGAGCTGAAAATGTGTTGCTGGAAAAGCGCAGCAGGCCAGGCAGCATCCAAGGAACAGGAGAATCGACGCTTCGGGCACGAGCCCTTCCCCTGGGGAAGGGCTTGTGCCCGAAGCGTCGATTCTCCTGTTCCTTGGCTGCTGCCTGACCTGTTGCGCTTTTCCAGCAACACATTTTCAGTTCTGATCTCCAGCATCTGCAACCTTCACTTTCTCCTCTCTTATAATTGAGTTTAGTTTAGGTGCTACTGGTCAATTTAGGTGACTGGCACATTAAAAGCCACATTTCCCATTATCCTTTATTCCCTCTAACACAATCCTGTAAACAGCCAACTATCCCAATCGCAGCCCTTTAATGTTGAATCTTGTACAATATTTTATGACAAGTGAAAAGGTCTCTTGCTAAGAAATCACAAGAAATTGGGTAACAACAGAAAGTGATGGAAAGAAATAGTATTTATATGTAACAAAATAAAGCAGGAACATAACAATCAAAAAATGTACAATGAACCCATGTATGTTCCTATTGTATAACACCATTTTTTTACACTTTCTCTTCACCAATTCTATATGGTACAACCTCTGTTGCATCAGCAGAGTTAGAGCTCAGATCCCTGACCTGACTGCTGACATGCAGGCCATGAGTTTCTGGACAACAGAAGACCCTGACAAATGTTCCACCAGTATTCATGCAGGCATGGACTCAAAGATCAGGCATTACAGTCTTGAACAATGTTAATTGTCCAATCCTAATTGTTCTTGAGAAGGTGCCATTGTGCTGCCATTTTGAAATGCTACAATCTATATGTTGAAGAAACACCCACAATGCTGTGAAAAATGGAGTTCCAGAATATCAATTAATGACAGTGAAGAAACAGTCATATTGTTCCAAGTCAGAAGGGTGTGTGATTTCGACGGGGATTTGCAGATGGTGGTATTCTCTTCCACCTGCTGCCCCTGTCCTTTGAGGTCAAAGCTTTCCAAACATTTTCCCAATGTGACCATTTTGAGTCTTGAAAATTGGTGTGAAATCTCTATGAGAACTGTGAGAACAAGGTTAGGGTTATAATTGGGAATGGGAATACATATGAGACCAAAAGGATGGGGGATGGAAGACCTGTGAGAAGAAACATGAGCAGTGTCATGACAGTCATTATTGCCTCTGAGTTTATGACTACAATACTTTACCTTGAATTGGGTCTACTTAGCATCTCAACCACCTCTTCGGGAATCCCTGTTTTTGGTGGTAGAATTTGTGGATTTGGAAGGTGCTATCAAAGAAGCTGTGGTGATTTATTACAGTTCATCTTGTTGATGGTACAAAGTGCTGCCATTGTGCCTCAACGTTGGAGGGACTCAATGTTTAAAGTGATAGATTGTGTGCCAATCAGGCAAGTTGCTGAATGCTGTCAAGATTCTTCAGAGATCCTGCTCTCTTCCAGGCAAGTAGAGTATTCTGTCAGTTGTAAAATAGCTGAAAGGTCATCTGACATAGAACATAGAACAGTTCAGAACAGTACAGACCCTTCATCCCTTGATGTTGTGCCGGCATTTTATCCTACTCTAAGATCAACTAACCTCTAGCCCCTTCATTGTACTAACTTCCATGTGCTGATCCAAGAGTCACTTAAATTAATGTATCTAACTCTACTACCACTGCTGGCGGTGCATTCCATACACCCATCACGCTGACATTTCCCCTAAACCTTCGACCAATTACCTTAAAATTATGCCCGCTCATGATAGACATTTCTGCCATGGGAAAAATCTCCGGCTATTCACTCTATCTATGCCTCGCAACATCTTGTACACCTCTATCAAGTCACCTCTCATCCTTCTTCGCTCCAATGAGAAAAGACCTAGCTCCCTCAACCTATCTTCATAGGACATGCCATCCAGTCCAGGCAGCATCCTGGTAAATCTCCTCTGCACTCTCTCTAATGCTTCCACGTATTTCCTATAATGAGGCGACCAGAACATGAACACAATATTCCAAGTGTGGTCTAACCAGGATTCGATAGAGCTGCAAAACCTTCTTAACAATCCTATCAACCTGGGTGAAAACTTTGAGGGAACTATGGACATAGACCCCAAATCCCTCTGTTCCTCCACACTGCAGAGAATCCTGCATTTAACCCTGTATTCTGCATTCAAATTCAATCTTCCAAAGTGAATGACTTCATACTTTTCTGGGGTGAACTCCATCTGCCACTTATCAGCCCAGTTCTGCAACCTGTCAATGTGTCGTTGACGGCTACAACAGCCCTCCACACTATCTACAACTCCACCAACTTTTGTGTCATCGGAAAACTTACTAACTCACCTTAAGGAGCCCTGTCTGATCCTTGCCTCCTCAATCTTAAGTAAGCTTCCTTCTTCCTCTTGATTAGTTGTTCCACATCCCTTGTCAGCTTGTCTTTCAACCTACCATCACTTCCTTGCCTCAGTGGGACAATCCTGTCCAGCACTATCAGCAAGTGCTTCCTAAACAATTTCCACATTTCTGTTGTACACTTCCCTGAGAACATCTGTTCCCAATTTAGATGTCCCAATAGCATTGTAATCCCGCTCCCCCAATTAAATATTTTCCCATATTGTCTGCACCTATCCTTCTCCATGAGTAGAGTAAAAGTTGTGATCACTAACAGCAAAAAGCTCTCCCACCGAGTGATCTGACACCGGCATGGTTCATTGCCAGGCTCCAAATCTAATATGGCCTCCCCTCTCGTCGACCTATCTACATATTGTATCAGGAAACCTTCCCAGCCACCCTGACAAAAACTGTTCCATCCAAACTATTTGAACTAATAGGTTCAAATATTAGAGAAACTAAAGTCACCATGACAACTTCCTCATCCAAGTCATTTAGATTAGATTAGATTTCCTACAGCGTGGAAACAGGCCCTTTGGCCTAACCAGTCCACACCGACCCTCTGAAGTGTAACTCACCCAGACCCATTTCCCTCTGACTAATGCACCTAACACTATGGGCAATTTAACATGGCCAATTCACCTGACCTGCACATCTTTGGACTGTGGGAGGAAACCAGAGTACCCAGAGGAAACCCATGCAGACATGAGGAGAATGTGCAAACTCTACACAGACAGTCAGCCGAGGTTGGAATCGAACCTAGGACCCTGGTGTTGTGAGGCAGCAGTGCTAACCACTGTGCCACCGTGCCACACTGAAAATCACAAAGAGCAGAGGTCCCAGAACAGATCCCTGCAGAACACCACTGGTCACCAAGCTCCAGGGTGAATACTTCCAATCTATCACCGCCCTCGGTCTTCTGTGAGCCAGCCAATTCTGCATCCAGACAGACAGGCTTCCCTATATCCCATCCTCCTTACTTTCTGAATAAGCCTACCATGGGGAACCTTATGAAGCACCTTGCTAAAATCCATGTACAACACATCCGCTGCTCTACTTTCATCAACGTGTTTTGTCACATCCTCAAGGAATTCAATAAGGTTTGTGAGGCATGACCTGGCCCTCACAAAGCCATGCTGACTGTCTCTAATCAAACTATGCTTTTCCAAATAATCATAGATCCTGTCTCTCAGAATCCCCTCCAATACTTTACCCACCACGGACGTGAGACTGACTGGTCTGTAATTCTCAGAATTATCCCTATTTTCTTTCTTGAACGAGGTACTAACATTTGCCACCCTCCATTTACCTGGCAGTACTCCAGTGAACAGTGAGGATGCAAATGTAGAGCAATCTGTTCCCTCACTTCCTGTAGTAACCTAGGGTATATTCCATCTGGCCCAGGGGATTTATCTTTCCTTATGTTTTACAAAATTGTCAGCACATCGTCCTTCCTAACAGCAGCCTCTTCTACCATATCAGTCTGTTTCATGCTGTCCTCAAAAATATCAAGGTCTCTCTCAGTAGTGAATGCTGAAGCAAAGTATTCATTAAGGATCTCCTCTATTTCCTCCATCTCCAGGCACAAGTTCCTTCCACTATCCCTGATTGGCCCTACCCTCACTCTAGCCATCGCCTTGTTCCTCACATAAGTGTAGAATGCCTTAGGGTTTTCCTTAATCCTACCTGCTAAAGCTTTTTCACATCCCCTTCTAGCTCTCTTAAGTCCATTCTTCAGTTCCTTCCTGGCTACCTTGTAACCCTCTAAAGCCTATCTGATCCTTGCTTCCTCAACCTTAAATAAGTTTCCTTCTTCCTCTTGACTCGATGTTCCACATCCTTTGTCAGCCAAGGTTCTTTCAACCTACCATCACTTCCTTGCCTCAGTGGGACAATCCTGTCCAACACTATCAGCAAGTGCTTCATAAACAGCCTCTACATTTCTGTTGTGCATTTCCCCGAGGACATCTGTTCCCAATTTAGGTGCCCCCCCAGTTCCAATTTAATAGCATTGTAATCCCCCTCCCCTAATTAATTACTTTTTCATACCATCTGCCCCTATCCCTCTCTGTGAGTATAGTAAAAGTCATGGATTTGTAATCACTATTGCTGAAATGTTCTCCCACTGAGAGATCTGACACCTGGCATGGTTCATTGCCAGACTCCAAATCCAATATGGCCTCCCCTCTCGTCGGCCTATCTACATATTGTATCAGGAAACCTTCCTGGCCACCCTGACAAAAACTGCTCCATCCAAACTATTTGAACTAATAGGTTCAAATATTAGGGAAGTTAAAATCACCCATGACAACAACCCTGTTACATCTGCACCTTTCCAAAATCTGCCTCCAAATCTGCTCCTCCACATCTCTGTTGCTATTGGGGTCCTGTAGAAAACTCCCAATAAAGTGACTGCTCCTTCCCTGTTTCTGACTTCCAGCCATACTAACTGTAGACAAATCTTCCTTGATGATCTCCCTTTCTGCAGCTGCGATACTATCCCTGATGAGCAATGCTACTCCTCCACCTCTTTTACCTTCCTCCCTATTCCTTTTCAAACATCTAAACCCTGGAAAATTGAAGAACCAATCCTGCCCCGTGCTATCCAAGTCTCTGTAATAGCCATAACATCATAGTTCCAAGTACTGATCTATGCTCTGAGTTCATCAACCTTATTCCTGACACATTTTGCATTAAAATAGACACACTTCAACCCATCACACTGACTTCACCTTTGGCCTATTAAGTGCCCATCCCTCCTCACTCTCTGCACACTGTATCTGGCTGTTCACTACCTACTCCATCATCTGATCCATAGCTCAGGTTCCCACCCCCTGCCAATCTAGTTTAAACCCTTTTGAAGAGCTCTAGCAAACCTCCCACCCCTCCAGTTCAGGTGCAACCCATCCTTCTTGTACAGGTCCCACTTTCCCTAAAAGGTATTCTAATGGTCCACATATCTGAAGCCCTCCCTCCTACACTGTCTCTGGTCCTCTACCTCTTTTGCATTTTGCATGCTTCTTTCCTGCAAGGAGACCTGTAAGTGAGAGTAACGGATGTGTTGAATGTTAGATTAAAAAGTATTTATTGAGGTAGTAATGAAGGAGTAGCATACACTTCATAAATGTAAATGGCGGTGGTAGATGGACAGACAAGTGTGGGAGAAAGGATGTATACACCAACAAGATTGGTTGTTGTGAAGAAATGGTGTGCTGAAGAAGGCTTGAGAAGGTAGTTGAATATGCCACTGTCCTCTTCTTCCCTGTTTATGTCATTAAACTGCTTTGGGCACTAAATCCATGATCATGATTCACACTCCTGCTGCTAATCTCCAACCATATCTTTGTTTTACTAGTCAGACTCTTCTTACCAATCTTCAAGAAGAGTATCTTCCTGGGGCAGTATCATTTGCAGTGAGGTGTCACTAAAATCGGGCAGCATTTTTGAATATTTCACTCTGTTGTGACAATTTGTTCTATCCTATGCCCAACTCCAGAATCCACCATATATCATGTTTGCAATGTCCCTTTAACTTGAATATAAATTAGCTCCTTTAGATCAGCTCAAGCTAATTTGTCATGAAACTAGGAAATAATATAATGTAGTGGCTGAGTCAAAAAGTACTACATGCATTACCAAATCTCTTCAACTCCCCGCACCTTATCCCTGCATATTGCCAACCCGTTAAGCCTACACTAATATATCTGAGCTCCTTCCTCATAGGTATTTTTCCCATTCCTTTCATTACTTAAGATGTTATTTTAATAACCATGGTAACATTTTGAATATGATCATGTCATGATTAATCAGGATTGAAATGGGGGAGAGAGCAGAGTCTTACAATGGGGTGGTAGCATGGAAGAGATTAGCTGATATTGTTGTCACTAACAGTGGTGCCAGGCTAGGAATCAGGGATGGTGAGCAGGAGGTGTAATTGTCTACTCGTCTCAGGAGTGAGAAGCCACAATTAGTGGGAGGTTTCCTTGAGACAAGGGGTAGGGGATGTCTCCTGCTCCTCCTGGGCCCCAAGAAGTGCTCAAAAAATGTACCTACCTTCCATTGCCAGGTGCCCCTGTTTCTATTTCACTGCTGGTTTTCCCATGCCCTGAGAAACGCATTGTGTTAAATTTAAATCAGGCTCTGATTATACTGTGAAAGCTAACAAAATATCCTGTCTCTCCAAGTTAAGGTACAAAAAAACAGCTGAAATTTTCTCTTGAAAAATGGCAGATGTGTTTCTATTAAATGGCAAATTCTGAAAGTCAGCAGAGAGAGCCATCTACTGGCATCTGACCTCAAAAATATCAACAAGCATATTCTTATAGAGTTTATTATTTCTTTTGCTGAAATGGCGTAATTTAACTTTCCAGAAGTCCTATAAATTTTCTAAAATTAGAAATGCAAAGCTACATAAATATAGTGATAGTTATCATAGACCCAGAGGACCATAGGGATGCTCTTTCATTACAGAGAGATGCCTAATAGTGAGCTTAATTTGAGAGTCACCATGCATCAGACAAGGGGCAAACTTGAGAAGGTGTGACCTTTACAGTGACCTCAGCCAGTACAGGAATTGAACCTGTGCAGTTGGTATTATTCTGCATTACAAAACCAGCCATCCAGCAACTGAGTGAACTGACCCTGTAAATATCATGCTGGAAAAGCACAGCAGGTTAGGCAGCATCCAAGGAGCAGGAGAATTGACATTTCGGGCATGAGCCCTTCTTCAGCCCTCTTGCTCCTTGGATGCTGCCTGACCTGCTGCGCTTTTCCAGCAACACATCTTCAGCTCTGATGTCCAGCATCTGTAGTCCTCACTTTCTCCTGTAAATATCATACCCACTCAATTCCATAACAACTAATTATAGAATCCAAAAGGCTCAGAATAGCCCCAGGATGTGGCCATAGCCTAATAATTGGTAATATGGTTGATCCAATGCCACCTGTCATAGTGCAGTAGAATCTTCTGTCTTTCACAGCCCAGGTGGAGTTTTGTGGTGGGGGATATTTAATCAGGAGGGAATGTGGGGAACCCAGATCTGGTCATCTTCTTGATTCCAAATGAATAAGTTTGTGGTGACTTGGTCAGTGGATAGCCTTACAAACCCTTTGCCAATTGAGACCCTTAAGAGCAAGTTAATGGCTTCATTCCAACACCACTGACATCAAACCAGCATGGGTAAGGAGCTCATTGTAGGGGGAGCATGACAAGTAACCATCCACATGTTGAATTGCGGTGTGCGTATGGGACTGGTGGGTATTTTTCAAAGACATTCAATAGACAATAGATAATAGGTGCAAGAGTAGGCCATTCTGCCCTTCGGGCCTGCACCACCATTCAATATGATCATGGGTGATCATCCTTAATCAGTATCCTGTTCCTGCCTTATCTCCATAACCCTTGATTCCACTATCCTTGAGAGCTCTATCCAACTCTTTCTTAAATGAATCCAGAGACTGGGCCTCCACTGCCCTCTGGTACAGAGCATTCCACACAGCCACCACTCTCTGGGTGAAGAAGTTTCTCCTCATCTCTATCCTAAATGGTTTACCCCATATTTTTAAGCTGTGTCCTCTGGTTCGGCACTCACCCATCAGCGGAAACATGTTTCTTGCCTCCAGAGTGTCCAATCCTTTAATAATCTTATATGTCTCAATCAGATCCCCTCTCAGTCTTCTTTTAACTCAAGGGTATACAAGCCCAGTCACTCCAGTCTTTCAGTGTAAGGTAATCCCGCCATTCCAGGAATTGACCTCGTGAACCTACGCTGCACTCCCTCAGAATATCTTTCCATAAATTTGGAGACCAGAACTGCACACAGTACTCCAGGTGTGGTCTCACCAGGGCCCTGTACAGCTGCAGAAGAACCTCTTTGCTTCTATACTCAATCCCTCTTGTTATGAAGGCCAGCATGCTATTAGCCTTCTTCACTACCTGCTGTACCTGCATGCTTACCTTCATTGACTGGTGTACAAGAACACCCAGATCTCTTTGTACTGCCCCTTTACCTAAATTGATTCCATTTAGGTAGTAATCCGCCTTCCTGTTCTTGCCACCAAAGTGGATAACCATATATTTATCCACATTAAACTGCATCTGCCATGCATCTGACCACTCACCTAACCTGTCGCTCTGTAATCTCCTAACAGCCTCCTCACATTTCACCCTGCCACCCAGCTTAGTATCATCAGCAAATCTATTGAACTCTGGAAAATAATCACCAACGCATCCATGATTTCTCGAGCCACCTCCTTCAGTACCCTGGGATGTAGACCATCAGGCCCCAGGGACTTATCAATCTTCAGACCTAACAGTCTCTCCAACATCAATTCCTGGCAAATATAAATTCCCTTAAGTTCAGGTCCTTCAGCCACTGTTACCTCAGGGAGATTGCTTGTGTCTTCCCCAGTGAACACGGATCTGAAGTACCAATTCAATTCTTCTGCCATTTCTTTGTTCCCCGTAATATATTCCCCTGTTTCTGTGTTCAAGGACCCAACTTTAGTCTTAACCATTTTTTTGCTTTTCACATACCTAAAAAAGCTTTTACTATCCTCCTTTATATTTTTGGCCAGTTTACCTTTGTACCTCATTTTTTCTCTGAGTATTTCCTTCTTAGTAATCCTCTGTTGTTCTTTAAAAGCTTCCCAGTCCTCCGTTTTCCCACTTATCTTTGCTATGTTATACTTTTTCTCTTTTAACTTTATATGTTTCTTAACTTCCCTCGTCAGCCACGGCCACCCATGCCTCCTCCTAGGATCTTTCTTCCTTTTTGGAATGAACTGATCCTGCATCTTCAGCATTATACACAGAAATATCTGCCGTTGTTCCTCCACTGTCATCCCTGCTAAGGTATTCCACCATTGAACTTTGGCCAGCTTCTCCCTCATAGCTCCATAGTTCCCTTTATTCAACAGAAATATTGTCACTTCTGATTGTATCCTCTCCCTCTCAAATTGCAGATTGAAGCTTATTGTATTATGGTCACCACTTCCCAATGGCTCCTTCATTTCGAGGTCCCTGATCAATTCTGGTTCGTTGCACAATATCAGATCCAGAATTGCCTTCTCCTTGGTCGGCTCCAGCATCTAAGAATCCAATGTCTGATCGACAGTTATGGCAGGAGGAAGAGGTAGGTCATGCTGAGAGAAACCCTTTTGCCCTTGCTGCCAAAACCACAGTCCCTCCATCCATGACTACTAAACTCACAAACCTACACCTGTCATCACTCACCTTTGGCTTCAAATCTAGTGACAATCCTAAATTTAAGGTCGTTGTCAAACGCCACTGCAATAGCATTGCCATTCAATAGACCTGCTGGCTCTTGATGGGCGGGACAACTGTTTCTGGGATTGTTGATTCCAGGGAAAAGCCAGCGCTGGTCTGTCAAATGTCTGAGTCACACATGAGACAACTTTCAAGGCTCTCCAGAGGGAAGCTGAGACATTGCCATTTTTATTCTGAGTTTTTATGACACTGATATCAACAGTGCTACAGAATTTTAAACATCAAGTCAACACCTCACAGATAAAATGTCCTATGTATGATCATATAGAGAAGTTTAAAAATTAATTAATGCGATATGGGCATTGCTGACTGGGCCAGCGTTTATTGCCCATCCTGTATCACCCTTGAGAAGTTAATAGTGAGCTGCCTTCTTGAATTGCTGCAGTTTTTGAGATATAGATATGCCCACAATGCTATTAGAGAGGGTGTTCTGGATTTTGACACAGCACCAGTGAAGGAAGAGCGATGCAAGTCAGAATGTGCATGGTTTGGATGGGAACTTGCAGATGCTAGTGTTCCCATCAATCTGTTGCCCTAGTTTTTCTTAGTGGTAGAATTCACTGATTTGAAAGGTGCCATCATAGAATGAGAGGTGATTACCCAGTGTATTATCACTGGACTGTTGATCCAGAGACCCAGGTAATGTTATGGAGAGCTGGATTCAAAACTGCCAGGACAGATGACCAAGTTTGAATTCAATACAAATCTGGTTTTAAGAGTCTAATAATGACCATGAATTATTGTTGATTGTCAGAAAAATCACTAATGCCCTTTAGGGAAGGAAACTGCCATCCTTACCTGGTCTCCAGACTGACAGCAATGTAATTGATTTGTAACTGCCTCTCTGGAAAATTAGAGGTTGGCAATAAACCCATCATGGCAACGCTGTCATCGTGTGAATGAATAAAGTAGAAAAAGCTTTGGTGAGTCACAGCAGAGTAACTTGTAGATAGCTCAGGCTGCTGCTCCTGTGTATTCATTGAAGGGAGTGAATGTTAAAGGTGATAGACAGGGTATCAATCAAGTAGGCTGCTTTGGCCTGGATGGTGTTGAGCGTTGTTGGAACTGCAGCAATCCATTACACTCTTGACTTTTCCTTTCGGATAGTGAACAAGCTTTGAGGAGTTAGGAGACGAGTTACTCACTGCAGTATTCCTGGTCTGTAACCTATTTTTATTTCTTTTTTGTCATTCAGTTCAATTTCTGACAAGGGTAATCCCCAAGACGTTGATATTGGGAAATTCAGTGCTGATAATTGTAATGAACACCATGGGGAGATGGTTAGATTCTGTCTTATTTGACCTGATCACTGCTTGACATTTTTGTATATGAATGTTACTTGCTACTGATCAGCTGTTGTCAGGTGTTGCGATTTATGAACATGAACTCTGAGGAATTGTGAATGACACTGAACATTATGCAATTACCAACAAACATTTCTGAACTTATGATGAAAGGTAGGCCATTCATTGATGAAACAGTTGAAGGTGGTTGGGTCTATAACAGTTCCTAAGAAACTAACATTCTGTGGCATAGTGATAGTGTCACTACCAGTAGATCAGAATGCTTGGGTTCAAGTCCCGTCTGTTCCAACAGTGCCTGAATATTTTAAAACATATCAACCCTGAGGAACTCAATCTTGGAACTGATATGACTAACAACAATGTTTTCCTTTGTGTTAGTTATGATCCAATGAATGGAAAATTTTTCCAATTGATTCTAGTTTTGCTCAGGCTTCATGATACAATGAGAAAGTGAGGACTGCAGATACTGGAGATCAGAGTTGAGAGTGTGATGCTGGAAAAGCACAGCACGTCAGGCAACATCTGAGAAGCAGGAGAGTTGATGTTTCAAGCATAAGCCCTTCATCAGGAATGAGGCTTGTGGGTCAGGGCTGAGAGATAAATGGGAGGGGTTTGGGGGCAGGAAGCTGAGAAAGCAATAGGTGGATGAAGGTGAGGGGGAAGGTGATAGGTCAGAGGGGGGAGTGATGGACAGGTCCAGAGAGCACTGTCGAATAGGAGGCATGGGACTGGGATAATATGCAGGGGGAGGAGAAAAGAGGAAATTGTTGAAATCCACATTTATCCAGCGTAGTTGCAGAGTCCCAAGGTGGAATATAGGTTGTTCTTCCTCCAGGCATTGGGTGGTAATGGTTTGGTGGTGGAGGAGGCCCTGGGCCTGCATGTCCTTGATGGAGTAGGAGGGGGAGTTGAAGTGCTCGGCCACGGGGTGGTGGGGTTGCTGGGTGCGGATGTTCCAGATGTTCTCTGAAATGATCCACAAGAAGGCGTCCTGTCTCCCCAATGTACAGGACACCACACTGGGTGCAATGGATGCAGTAGATGACATTGGTAGAGGTAATTTATCTGTATCCTTTCACAGTTGTCAGAAATTTACTTGTACCTCTACTAATGTCATCTACTGCATCCGTTGCACCTGGTGTGGTCTCCTCTACATTGGGGAGACAGGACACCTTCTTGCAGATCATTTCAGAGAATATCTCTGGGACATCCGCACCCAACAACCCACCGCCCTGTGGCTGAACAATTCAACTCACCCTCCCACACCACCAAGGACATACAGGTCCAGGGCCTCCTCCACCACCAAACCATTACCACCCAATACCCGAAAGAGAAACGACTCATATTCTTCCTTGGGACCTTGCAACCGTACAGGAGAAATATGGATTTCAACAGCTTCCTCATTCCCCTCCCCCCACATTATTCCAGTCCTAAGCCTCCAACTCGACACTGCCCTCTGGACCTGTCCATCACTCCCCCCTCTGACCTATTACCTTCTCCCTCACCTTCATCCACCTATCGCTTTCTTAGCTATCTTCCCCCAAACCCCACCCCCCCTCCCATTAATCTCTCAGCCCCAACCCATAAGCTTCATTCCTGATGAAGGGCATATGCCCAAAATGTCAATTCTCCTGCCCCTCGGATGCTGCCTGACCTGCTGTGCTTTTCCAGCATTACACACTCTTCATGATACTATACCTGATCCTGACTTGATGTCAAAGCCAGTTATTCTTAATTCATAATTTGAGTTGAAGTCCTTTGATGAGGTTGTAGTATGCATTAGTACCGATGACATAGACAGCAAGCAAAGTTCAGGAAGCTAGGCCCTAAGTCTGAAAAGCAGGACCTCCAGTATTGTAATCTCAGGATTACTCTCCATGCCACTTGATAAGGTGAGGATTAGGAAGATAGTACAATTTAACACATGGCTGAACAGCTGTTGCAGTGGGAGGGTTTCAGATTTTTTGATCATTGGGATCTCTTCCAAGGCAAATAGGACCTGTACAAAACAATGGGTTGTATCTTAACTGGAGGGGCACCAACATTCTGGCAGGGCGGTTTGCTAGTACAATTTGGGTGGGTTTAAGCTAATAAGGCAGTGGGGTGGGAATCAAAATAGCAGGTAAGAATGTGAGCAGTAGACGTTAGTAGGCAAAACAAGCAGGATGAGTAACAAACATGGTGAGGGACAAAATTATAAACCATGAAAATGTAAACTGAAAGGTTCAGAGTCAACAGGGAGTAATAAGTAAAGATGAAGAGTTTGCAAAGTGTGATGCCTAGGAAAAAAATAAAATAAAAAGACAACTCAGTGGAATTTATTTAAAAATCTTGCACCAAAATGAATGGGATAAAGTTCATGTGCTGACAGCGCAAATAGAGACAAA
Organism: Chiloscyllium plagiosum; assembly: GCF_037043375.1. NCBI lineage: Eukaryota > Metazoa > Chordata > Chondrichthyes > Orectolobiformes > Hemiscylliidae > Chiloscyllium > Chiloscyllium plagiosum. Next base: position 56,620,119 of record NW_028270144.1, read on the forward strand.
TTGTTATGACCTGATAGGGATCACTAAACATGGTTGTAGGAGGATCAGATCTGAGTGTTAAATGTCCAAGGGTACTTTGTATTTTGAAGTGATACACAAGAAGGAATAGGAGGTGGAGTTGCTTTCTTGATTAAGGATGACACTGAGACTGCATTGCAAAATAGAATTGGCACTAGGGATCAAAATGTTGAATTAGTTTGGGTGCAAATAAAAAGCAAGGGAAGAAACCTTTGGTAGGAATAATACTTCCTGAACAGTACTTCCAAAGTACTAAATAGTATAAACCAAGAAATAACGAGGGCTTGTGAGAAGGGCACAATGATAATTATGTGATTTTAACATACATATTGACTGGATTAATCAACTTGTCAAGGGTAGACCGGAGGGAAAGTTTCATTGTGTGTATGAGGGATTGTTCCTTGCAGCAACACTGCCATAGTGCCAACCAGAGAACTGGCTAGTTTAGATTTGGTATTATATAACAAGGAAGGATTGATAAATAATGTTGTAGTTAAAGATCCTCTTGGAAGGAGTGATCACAGCATGCTAGAGTTTCAAGTTCGGATTAAAAGGCTGAAGACAGAGTCGTAATTGAGAGTTTTAGTGTTGAGCAAAAGAAATTATACAGGCCTGAGGAAGAAGTTAGCCCTCGTGAACTGGGCAAAAATACAAAGGACAGGACAGTCAAAGGTCAGTGGCAAATGCTTAGGGAGATACTAAATACCTCTCAATCAGAATATAAACCTCAAAGGATTCTGGAATGGTACCGGTGGATTGGAAACACTAATGCGACACTCATTCATTTGACTTCTGTGCTGGGGAAGTTTCTGAAATGAATCATAAAGGAGATAACTGAACACTTGGAAAACAAAGGTCAATTCACCAGCATCTGCATAGTTTCTTGAAGAGTCACTTCACCTGACAAAAAAGCAGCACTCTTCAAATAAACCTGTTGGATTATAACCTGGTATCGTGTGACTTCTGACCTTGTCCACCTAGGCCAACACCAGCACCATAAGTGGTTGTGAACATGGAGATGAACTGAATCAGCAGCTGAGTTGGAGATGGGGAGGAGCATTCAGCAGGTGTTATTCAGTAACAAACATCCTTTCCCATGACACCGAGGTTGAGCCCTTCTAGAGCTACTCCCTTTTGAACATACATCCCTGTGCTATTACATCTAGTAAGGCAGCCTTGCTGTTAGACTAGACATACCAGATGATTGATTGGAGGAGTGTTTGATATTTGCTGAAAACCAATTGGCTAAGTGCCAATTTTTGTAAATTTCATGGAAGGTTTCTCTCTGTGAGGTCTTGTGGTTTTTCTCATGCCATCATTCCAAACTCACCTCACTAGACATGCAAGATGCCCCTACAGTGTCCTGTTAATCTGATTCTCCCATTCCCAGCAGTTGAAAGTACTCAAGTATGCAGGACTTCCAAAGATTCCTGGAATCAGCACTTTATTAAAAGGCTACTGTCCATGTAGTCAAGCACTGGCAGTCTGACACTGCCCTGGATACGACAGGACATAGAATGGTGTTTCCTTCCCTCAGGATTGGCAGAAGAGGTCATAACACTAGACCCTGCCAGCCAGCAACCATCCAAAGGAATGCCTAGCAGTGTAGGAAGAAAGCCAAATAACCTTTACTGCTCCATTAGGCGTACAATCACTCTGCTACCACACCCAGCTTCCACCAAAGCTCATGCTCTACTACTATTCCAAACATTTTTGCATAGGCACTGTTATTACCTAATTACCCTTTCCGGTTAACTCCGCATGGCCTGTACATTGTATACACACTTACACGGCACGTAACAAGCTTCCCTCATCTGCACCCGTACTAACAGTTGTGACAATCACGTTTATCTCACTCAAACCCCTAATATTGCTCATTCCAGAAGAAGGTGTCCCATAATGAGGCCAAAAGAGCCAGAACAGGTGATAGGGTGCCTCAACATACCCTATGAGGGGAAATTGCCTTCACTGTGGACCAGGACCAGTCCTGTGGATACGCCAGAACATCCATAATATAGAAACCAATCAAGAAGCATCATCCATTGCATTGCCACTTTCCCGTTATCCTCATTGTAAATGTATCTTTAACATGCCAGAAGTTTTACTCCTGGTCCATGCTGAATTCTCTCTTCTCCTGCAGGCATGAGCGTGGCCTCCACAGACAAGTGGGCAGCCCCACAAGACATCTCCTCTTCAACATCTAAGGAAGACAAGGCGGCTTCCTGTACCACCTATGACCACAGATACTGACACCTGGGTGGGGATGTTAGTTCGATTTGGCAGCACAGGCTGGTGACTACATCACTCCTACATCTCCCCATGCCCCAAGTTACTGTAATGACAAAGCATTTATTCGAATGTTTTAAAAACCCACCTTTTCTGCTAATGAACTTTAGAAAGGAAAATCATGGTCCACATTGACTTAATGAAATTCCAGACTCAGAGCAGTGTGGTTGACTCTTAACAGTTCGTTGAAATGTCTGAGGAAGTCATTCAGGTCAAGGGCAACAAATGTTGATCATACCAATGGCATTCCATAAAAGAATTTTTTTAAATGCTCAAAATGCATTGTATGCAAAGATTTTTAAAATCTTCTCTAAATACATTTACCTAGATTATTTCTAACAACAATGATATGTTCTGCTCTCAGAATACCTCCATGTGCACTTCCTTCATAAGGAGATTGCCAATTCACCCCGCTGTCGTCCACTCCTGCCACCTGACTTGCACCCAGTCTATCATGACTGTCAGCCTGCAAGACCAGATCAGCTTGGTAAGCACTTCCATATTATTTTTCTGCCTTCCTGCGTCATTTTTACAGAACCCAGAAGGACTGGAGAATCGCTGATGTTGTCCCCTTGTTTAAGGAGGGAAGCAGTGATGATCCAGGTAATTATAGACCATTGAGCCTGACGTCAGTGGTAGGAAAGCTGCTGGAGGAGGTACTGAGGGATAGGATCTATTTACATTTGGAAGAAAATGGGCTTATCAGTGAACTAGAATTAGCAGTAAAGGTTATGAGGCAGGAGATTGAGGATAGGGGGACAGTGGTGCTATGTTGTGATGCAAATTATGTGCTTCTGAGGAACTGACCCATCAAAGCTGAATGCATTCTGTATGTCAGGAGATACCTTGCAGCCTCACTGAAGGGTCATAGGTGGCTGCTATCCAGCAAAGTTCTATGTGCGTTTGTGAAGATTGATTGCTTCTTCACAAGTCTGGACTATAGTCCAGCCATTTTTCCTCCGGCAGATCCAATTTAACCATTTGGCAGATTATAACACTTTATGCAGTATACTTGCTGACTGAAAGGAGTATTTGAGATGTATAATGTATTATCATGTTTATTTATTTACATCGTAATATTGTAGCTAAATGGCAGAACAGGCTAGAGGGGCTGAATGACACACATCTGGTCTAACATGACATTTGGAACAAGAATTGTGTTAAAATAGTTCATGAATAAATTTGATATCTCTGTAAGCTTGCATCCCATAACTTGCCTTAGACTGATTACCAATGAATTAAGGTCCCTGTCTTAATGGAGTTTCAAGTACTGTTACAATTAAAGATCACTTTTTTTTCTTAGGGTATGAAGAATAAATTCAATGCTAAAATGAAAATATTTCTAGCAGAGTTTTAAGTGACATAAACTACTTTTCATTTGGCATGTTTTCCCAAATTCTACAGTAAACATTTGTGACATTCCACAGTAACAGCTCATACTTTCTATAAAACACAAAACAAGAAACAGCACACCTGAAATTTAAAACAAATAGAAACCCTGGCATTACACAAGTGCACTGGTACAGGACTCTTTGAAAGTTGAGAACCAGATTCATTCTCTGCAGATGTTGACTGACTTGCTTTTCTTATTCAGTATTTTCTCTTTTCAGGCTTACACGTGAGACAGGTAGTCAGTTGCTGGGTAGATCTTTGAAAGCCATTACCATTTATTCTTGTTTTTGACTCTTATAACTAGTGCAATTATAAAACCTGGACACAGACGTATCAGAAAGTTATTATTTTTCTGGCTATATTCCATGGGGAGATTCCACTTTAATTGAATAATAGGTTTTCCAACTCCATGCTCACCAGTTGCAACTGTCCTCCTATTCACAGAAATGGACAAACATAAGCTGGCAAATGCAACAATGGAAAACTGACCAATGCATATTTGTAAAATCCTGAAAAATCCAACAACTTTGAATGATAAAAAGAATTGAAAGACATGAGAAAGACTTTTTATATTCCATAATTAAAATGATCATTCGTCTAGTTAAGGTAACATTGAGAGCATTTTCCTCCTCAAATATTGTTCAAAGATGTTGTTACACAGCATCTGTATTTAATTATTCTAAAATAATTATTTTCCTGTAATTATGTTCAGCATCAATACAATCCATCTGTTGTATTCTTACCTAGGACAAATCTTAACTCAAGTCTCACATGAGATTCTAATAGATTGGTGCTGAAAAAACACAGCAGACCAGGCTTATGCCCGAAACATCAACTCTCCTGCTCCTTGGATGCTGCCTGACCTGCTGTGCTTTTCCAGTACCACAGTTTTTGACTCTGATCTCCAGTATCTGCAGTCCTCACTTTCTCTCACGCGATTCTTGAGTCACTTATTAGGAACAGTTGGGTTGGCTTCCCATCACTGCTGTCGTGAGTCTTATCATCAGAGAATCTTCTCCGAGAATGCAACCAAGATTATGTTATGCAACGTACTTGTTTTAATTTAGAGTGGCAGGGGGAATCCAGATGTGAGCACCTTGTCGAATAAATACAGTGATGACCATATTATAGTCTCTGTTGATCTAGGCTACCTGGAGTGATGCTTCAGTGCTACACTTTTGACTTGGTGGTGAAAATTCTACCATTAACCCAAAGGCTCAATATGAACACAATATCCACAATCATATCTCCAAATAAGAGATAATAAAGATGACATTATTACAATCATAGTATAAATACTTTTTAAAAATTAGACATCGACTCTATTGAGTTAAGCTCAGCAATATCTGATTAATTTTAACCAGATTTGACAATCTGCATTCTATTTTAAGCTGACTCAATAGTCTTGCTAAAATACTGATATTTACTTAGAAAAATGTGAGAAATGCACATTGAAGACCAAAGTACACATTTAAAGATAAAGGACTTTACCGGGCAACAAACAATTAAGATTCAAGAGAAACTTGAGCAGTCTATAGTTCACTGTTCTGACAACACAAATATACAGGCTAATACTCTTATAAATTAAGATCTCATATTTGTCTTTAGGAACTGATGCACATTGTTAATTCCATATTTTAACAGTTTGAACTGCAAATTTGAGATTCCAGAAGTCTTTGTCGTAAAGCCATGGACTCGTCTCTTTCTTCATCGGTGGATCTGATCCCATCTTCTGCAGAAGCCGATTTAGTAATTACTGTGAAAACAGTTGTGAAAAGGTCACATTTATTCATCTTGATAATGAACAAATTTCAGATTTTTTTGATAAGTTTTTTAGCTTCATTGTTTCAAGTGAACATTGGATGTAATTTCATTTTCTGCACTCCAGAATATTTTTACTTGAACCAGAACCTAGGTTGATTTCTAATATACCAAGAAAACCAGCAGTGCACCCTCTTCTGTTTAGTTCATCTTTTGCTTTTGTTTCTGTGGGAATGCATTTATAAATTATCTCAGAATCATAGAATTGATGCATCATAAAAGGAGACCATTTGACCCATTTGCCCAGCTCCCTGAATTCACAGTTCCCTTAGTGCCATTCTCTAGCCTTTTCTGTGTAACCCTGTACAGTCTTCCTCTTATTTTTTATACATCCAGAAGTGCTCTTACTCTCAACTGAATTTTATTTTTAACCTTGTCACTAAATCATCCATGGTATTTTCTTTCCCCCATCAATTAAACACCATCAGTAAAACACCTGTGTTTCCAAATAAATAATATACATGAAACGCCTGTTAAGGCCAATGCAAACTATCAAAGGTGAAAGAGAGGCAGGGAGAGCAGGAGGGATAAATCAAAAAGGATTTGGAAGAGGCTCATTCTTCCTCTTCAGAGCACAAGTGTATTCCAATCAAAGGTCTCAATTGAGTCTGCCTCTACCACACTCAGAGACAGTGTATTTCAAAGACTAACCACTCACTACAAGAAAAAGTTTTTTTTCTCCTAATACTTTTGCTGCTTTTACCAATTATTTAAATCTATGCCCTCTCATTCTCATGCATTTCATGTATGGTCAGTTTCTCTCTGTCTGGACCTCTTCATGATTTTGAAAACCTCCATCAAATCTCCTCTTTCTTTCTAAGAGTTTTTATTCCTAATTTACCTTTCTAACTGAAATTACTCATTCCTGAACATATTTTCATGAATCTCTTCTGCAACCTCTAATGCCTTAATAAGCAATTAGAAATATGAGAGATGATTCAGCACAGTTAAAGGCTGGTCAGACTTAAAGTTGATCAATCACGTTGACTGGATGGATGCATCAGAAGCCACAGGGTGCTGAGTAAAGGTGGAATCTTCAGAGGCTAGGGTCATAATTTTCCAATTCCCGATAGATTCTACAGGACTGGAGAATTTCAAAAGTTTACACTTGTTTAGGAAAGAGTTTAAGGCTAAATGCTTAATTTATGGTTTAACCTTGATGGTGGAAGAATTTTATAGATGTTGTGGTTCTGTTCGCCGAGCTAGGAATTTGTGTTGCGGACGTTTCATCCCCTGTCTAGGTGACATCCTCAGTGCTTGGGAGCTTCCTGTGAAGCGCTTCTGTGATCTTTCCTCCGGCATTTATAGTGGTTTGAATCTGTCGCTTCCGGTTGTCAGTTCCAGCTGTCCACTGCAGTGGCTGGTATATTGGGTCCAGGTCGATGTGCTTATTGATTGAATCTGTGGATGAGTGCCATGCCTCTAGGAATTCCCTGGCTGTTCTCTGTTTGGCCTGTCCTATAATAGTAGTGCCTGTCCTATAACACTACTATTATAGGACAGGCCAAACAGAGAACAGCCAGGGAATTCCTAGAGGCATGGCACTCATCCACAGATTCAATCAATAAGCACATCGACCTGGACCCAATATACCAGCCACTGCAGTGGACAGCTGGAACTGACAACCGGAAGCGACAGATTCAAACCACTATAAATGCCGGAGGAAAGATCACAGAAGCGCTTCACAGGAAGCTCCCAAGCACTGAGGATGTCACCTAGACAGGGGACGAAACATCTGCAACACAAATTCCCAGCTCAGCGAACAGAACCAAAACAATGAGCACCCGAGCTACAAATCTTCTCACAAACTTTGGATTTTATAGATACTCAGCTGAGACTTGATTGAGATTTTGATGAGGTAACTGGGAGAGCTGATGTGGATAACAAAGTTTATCTGGTGCATATGGATTTCCAAAAGGTGTTTGATAAAAGAACAAAAAATTAGACTTGCCAGTAAAGTTAAAATTCATGAATAAAAAGAATAGTGGCAGCTTGGATAGGACATTAGCTGAATGGGAGGAAACAGAATAGCGGTGATTGATGGCTGTGGCTTTCCTTGACTATAATCCACCTGGTGAAGTATGGCTATGTCCCTGGGACCTTTGCTTGGGAATGCTGTGATCAATTAAGGAGCTACCTGGTGACAATGAGCATTCCTGCACAAAAGCTCACCCCAGCAATCACCACTCATCCTCCCAACCCCATCCACATCACCTACTCTGCAGGGACTTGCCTAGCTAGCACTAGTACCTCCAGACCCAACTTATCTGACTAGAGGAGTCTGCTCTCTATGGCATCCTTGACTTTGAGGCACATTCCCATCAGAGGTCACTGTTCCTGATGGCACTGCCAAGTGCAACATCTGACTGGCCAGAAACTCCTGGGAATGTGATCCTGTCTTTCAAAGGAATGAGAGACCTGGAGGCAACTAATTAATTGCCATGTGAATGAAAGGCTCAGCCCGAGGCACCTGAACAATCCAGGTCTAGTTTTCAGTCCTCACATTTGGGCCTCGCTACAAAGAAAATTCAACTAGCAAGGCTGTCTGCTCCAATTACAGTAATAAAACTTATCTATTTGAGGGATCTATAAGGATCTCTATGAACAGATGCAAGTTCCACAAAGATAGCAAAACTCTCAGAACCTCACATTCATAGCTGTAATTAAGACGTACAAGTTGGCTATCTCATGTACTGATTTTTAACTCTGATAGCAAATCAGCAGTAAATTTTTTAACTATTTAAAAGATGTGTTAGGTGTACATTGATACTGAAAATGGGTGGAAGCAAAAGGTGTAAAAGGAGAAAATACTCAAATCAGAGAAGTGAAAGAGTGAAAGTTGGGGTGAGACTGAAGATTGTATTCATTTGGACACAATTGTAAGACCTTGCGATAGATTTTCAACTTTCACAAATACACAATTGAAGACCTTGCGAAAGATTTTCAACTTGCTTCTCAGGCACAATACAGGGAGTTATCAATCAGTTTTTACAAAAAACATGCTTGATCTTTATTTGTCGTAACAGCCACCAGCAAATCTCCAATTAGGAACAAAGATTTATGCTTTGGGTCAGTGAGGTGCACTTTCGTGAAGCGGGTAACGTCTCACACAATTAACTTTATCGAAATGCCCTGTGTAGGTTCTGGGGTCACACGTTCTTCCACTTAGCTAATTGACAAAACATACTGAATAAAAGTAGTATGATGTTTTAGAATTGCCAAAGTGTGAAACTTAACTGTCATGCAGCAAATTTGGTTCTTAGTAGTTTGTAGGTCTTAACCAATATCCTCCATGTAGTGCTACTGTGTCACATCTAAACTCACAACTACAGTATTACCTATAGGAACAAATACCATTGCAAGTATATGGTTCAGTAATTACAATAATTCATTTTCTGTAGAATCTGACAATTTTTAAATGTATTGTAAAATTAAATATGTAAATTTACTTAGCAAATTTAATGTAGAATAGATATAGCTAAATATCTTGTTTTAGTATCTCATTCAATTTGTCTGCTTTATTTACAAATAAATTCCAGCTTCCAGTCTTTATTTTTGTCAATTCATTCATTTTAGAGCAAAAATGACTGGTTTATGTGAAATAAGTTCTAGAATAAATGTATAACTTTTGAAATAATGATCCGCCATATTCGCTTGGCTGTTAACACAGAAATAATAGCACACTGAGAGTAGAATTCCATGTCTCTTTTGGAAGCAGGTTGGGAGACTGGGGCTCCCATTGATTGGGAGAATAATGCAAGATAGGTCCTTGTAGTCCATTTCTGATCGTTCCAGGTGGAAAAGGGAAGCCTTTATACATTAAGCCAGAAATGCAGATGAGATACTCACTACATATAAACTGTTCAACTTTGCCTGCAGCCTCCTGGAGGGTCCCTCATTGCTATAATTCATAGGTTGGAAGTGGACTAATAATGAATCCTGACCTGACTCCTCAGCACTACCACTTCATTCACCCTACCGATCAGGTGATTCTCTCCTTGTAATTCTCACACCAGCCCACACTCACTCTCTTTAGACTCCCACTGGCAAATCCCAATGTACATCCGAGCATTATTCTCAGAGTGGTCTCTGCTCCTCCTGGTACTACCAGTAGTAAAGAACTGGTCGCTTTTAATTGGCTAGCACCTCCTTGCAACAGGATTTCAGTTTTATTAGATTCTGGATTATCCTGACAGAGAATAAGTGTTTGATTATTGCATTTAGACTCAGGGGTCCAGCCAGTTGTCCTAACTTTGGGCAGGACACACATTACTCATATTAAATTTCACCAACAAACAGAGAATGCTGCAGGAACTCACCAGGTCTGTCAGCATATGTGGAGACAGAAACGGAGTTAACATTTTGAGTCCAGTATGACTTCTTCAGAACTGAAGAATTGTTTTAGATAACCAGCATTTGCAGTATTTTGCTTTTAAATTTCATCAGTGCGTGCTGCTGATATTGTGTCTTAAGATGACTGGAATTTATGAGCCAGGGCCTTTTACAAGCCTAAATTCCAATACAGGATAGAAAAGCACTGATTCCGTGGAATTGCTTAACTATTGGCCCTATCTGAATAGCTTTGACCTGACCCAAGATTCCAGTCGATCTTTGAAAGGTAGGGAAGAGTGCCTTATACTTCCTGCACAATTGCCCAGATACTCAGTAAGGTGACAAACAGGAAAATGAGGGAAGAGGCTGGAAATATTCTCTCTTCTTCATTGTTGAGAATAGTCCATGTCTCCATGCTTCAATATAAACCAAGCAGTCACCATTTTCATTCAGAAAATCCTATGTCAAACTTAAAGAGACAGAAACTAACTAATCTGGATGGTCACTTCTTTTTGCAGCATTTAGAGAACAGATAGTCATGGGAACAAAGCTCAGGAAAATTCCTTTTAACCTACTTAAAATTTAAGACACTTGAAAATAATCCTGAGTGCACACTATGGAAAGATCCTTGTAGCAAATAGTGATGTAGATGTTTCTTTTTCCTAGTAATTTCAATAGGAATTTTGAGACTATTCTGGTCCATTGAAATAGGTTTCTGTTCAGAATGGCCATCAAAACAAGCCATACTGCTGGAATCAGTTGTTGCCACCCTCAGTTTGAGAAGGGTATGATGTTTTTAAATTATGATATATATTTTTCTAGTGTAAAAATATATGTGTTATAGTACAAAAGAAACCAGGGCTTTTGATCTATACATTCTTTACAAAAAAGGTGCCTGTTTTGAAGTTTATTTCAACAAAATGTCTTACCTTTCAGTTGTGTTGCATTCTGGTCCATATTGGGGTCAGATTTTTGATCAGCTTTCTTGTGTTTGGCCAAACCATCCACTGTATCTGACTTGACTTGTCCAAGGGCTATTAAAGGCATCATTGCATCCATCATAGATGGTTCTAATAACTCCTTACCTTTTATGTGTTCTAGCACTTTAAGGCATTTATGGGATTTTATTTCACTGATATTTTCTTCCAGGAATAGAAGGTACAGATTCAAATCATTCCAATAACTTTTGGTAATGTTCATCACTTCAAACTGTGGTAAAAGTTCATATACCTTTAGAAAAGTGAAGTTTTTTCTGAAAGGAAAAATCATGCCATACACTGCAACTGGTATAAGGAGGATATATACAACAATGTTGACAATACTTAGAAGTTGAAAAATTCCAACAGAAATGAGTTTGCATTGAAAAAATTCTGGTATGCTTGTTTCATTCCCCAAAATACCAGTTTTAACTGAGCATCTGAATTCATCCGTGAGAAAGGTCAGAGAGATGTAATACCCCAAGTAGATGCAGGCAAGTATAAGAAAAGTGAGAGCGAGGCCTTTGCGAATAAGATACAATGTCAACATACTCCAGGAATCTTCTTTTGATTTCAAGTAACGCTCCACGATTGGGAACTGGAAAAAATTCTCCTTCTTCTCCTTGGCACTAAAGTTAAAGAAAGAACGTTTAATTAAGAGAACCTAAAACATGATGTACTATTTTTAGGTGATCTATTTTAGTCATTTTGGTATTAATGTAAATTTTTACAAGATTAATCCGCTTTGGGACTGACCTTTTAATTCAAGTCAAAATAGGATCATAAAGAAAGATGTGAAGAGCTCTGCCTGATGACAGGCCAGGTAGCTTGGACACGCATTACACCAAAGAGGCTCAGGGTGATGCCTACAGGAGAAAATTGTAAAGTTCTCACACCTGGAGACCTACACTGACTGTAGACAGACTTTCAGTCTCTAAGTTTTTGGACAAAAATAAAGAGGAATAGAGAGACAAAGGACTGCAGCAACTGTAGTTCCTTCTGCGAGCTACGAGTGGAATTGTGGGAAGACAGACAGTCTCTGGTTTAAGAGATGCAGCTGCATCCAGTGACAATCTAAGGGATCTCAAAGGTTTGTGTTGACATAGCTAAGGGCTGACGTAATGCCTTACAGCTGGTGGATGGTTTCGTACTTCCCCGGAAATGCAGAGGAGTACTTTTTAATGGTTTCCTGATCTTACTGCTAAATGAAATGAGGAAAAGCAAGCCAAAGGCTGAGGGTGACTTTATAGAGTTTTATAAAATCATGCGGGGCATGGATAGTATAAATAGACAAGATTTTTTCCCTGGGGTGGGGAGGTCCAGAACTAGAGAGCATAGGTTTAGGGTGAGAGGGAAAAGGTGTAAAAAGGACATGAGGGGCAATGTTTTCACACAGAGGGTGATGCATGTATGGAATGAGCTACCAGAGGAAGTGGTGGAAGCTGGTACAATTACAGCATTTAAAAGGCATCTGGATGGATATATGAATAGGAAGGATTTAGATGGATATGGGCCAAGTGCTGGCAAATAGAACTAGATTAGGTTAGAATATCTAGTCAGCATGGATGAGTTGGACTGAAGGGTCTGTTTCTGTGCTGTTTATCTTTCTGACTCTATGACTCGAATTGGAAGTTGGAAGATAAATTGGTCTTCTTTCTGTAAAAACAACAATTCTGCAGAAAAACTACAGTGAAATGTAACTGTAGCATAGTGATTTTGGTTGTATTAAAAGTTAAAATGGAATAATCTCTCTGTAATTTAGCAAGTTAGTTGGCTAGCCAATAATGTTTAGTCAATGCTGTTTAAATTTGTTTATTATAGAAGTAGTCTTTTGAAACTATGCAGTATTCTCAGGGCATCAGGCAATGGACTCCCAAAAATTACAACATATGAAACAGAGAAATATGAACTTCTTTACCACTCTCTTTCTCATGGTAAACAACAGTGTTCAATGTATCACACATCAACATAAATGAGACTGGAAATACTTTAAGTAAATTTTAGTTTTCACCATGTGAGCAGTAATCTGAAGGAGGTGTGAACGTATCCCATTAAATTTTGCAGTATGGCAGTACCAGCAAGTGAAGCCTAACATCATGCCACCAACATTTAATTTGTCTATGTTTTACAAAAGCTATATATGAGTTCTCCTTCAGGATTTGTCTGCCTCTTTAATTTTCTCATCTCTTTCGACAATATAACAAAACATTTTGGCAGTGAAAGATCACACTGTATGCCCAATGAACCCAAACCACAAAAATAGGTCAGCAATGCTGCAAGGTTAGAATGGTGGGCTGAACTCCAAATGCTCCAGAAAAAAAAAGAGAATTCAGTTCATAATCTTTTAGAATTTGTCAAATATTGTGTGTTTCAAGTGAAATACTTGCCTTATTTTCTTGCTGATTCTTGCTAAATAGCTAATTAGAAAGTTGAGAAATGTTTGTGCCATGATTGCCCCTTTCTTTCTGTTCTTGTATATTTTGCATTTGCATTAACATAATTACATATTTCATGATCCCCATCCACTCCCACAAAAGCCTTGTTTTGCTAGAATGTTGCCAATAAAAACTCTTAAAAAGCAACAGTCAGGAAAATAAGCTCATTTTCCATTAATCTACAATTCAACGTTAAATAAATGATTGTTACTGTAACCACAAAGACATTATATGACCTCATCTGTCTACCATTCTATACAATTTGTTTAATATAGCAATCAATTTGATGCAGAGGCTCGGGATAGCTGCAGTAACTTATTACGATACAAAATACAACAAATAGCTTATCTACATACCCACTCGGTTCCCCAAAGGATTGGGGCCAGCCATTGACATCAAATCCACTGGTGCTGGCAATGTGCTGTGCTAATCTAATTCCACGATTGTAAGCCTTATCAAGCTCTTCTATTATAAAAGTCAATTCACCATAAAGCTGAGGTGCTGCAGTGAACTGCCAAAATAAGGCTGGAATATACATAAGGATTGCCCCAAGCAGAAGAACATATGGAAACACCTACATTAAAGAGAAAAGGTTTTGTATGAGAAGAGTGTTTTTTCACATATAATTGATAAATTTATAAAGAATTACATAAATAAGTCCAAAATTTAATGTTACATACAATACAATGCATAGTGTATGAGCTATTATGCTTGCCAGACAAATGATGAAATATACATGTACATGTTCAATATTCTCTGGCACAAACAGCCTGAAAAGGTTTCCTCTCAAGGTTCAGCTTCTCATGGTAGTGTTATTCTCTTCCCCTGCAGCGGATTTCTCAAGCACCAAACTTTTAAATCTGACAAGATCAATCTGGTCAATGACAGCTCTTTGCACTGGAAATCCATGCTATTGGTGGGCTTCACAATGTAAAGCTCAGCGCAAAAGAATTTTCTGATCAAATTTGGCAGGCTTTGATGAAGTTACAAAGCTACCTTCTGCCTTCTGCCTGATTACAGAGCTTTTCACATACCTTTAGGAAAAAGAAAAGTGTGTGTACATCTCAACTCACTTCACAGAATACACACTGGACCACAGATGACATTGGAGATCTTCACACTAAAAACAGAGTTCTAGTGACTTTCCACCACTTACAGATTCTCCTTGACATTAACTCTCTGACTGCAGCAGAGACAGATTCTGCATTCTCAGTCTGGATAGTTCTTTCAGGCTTGGTCATGGTTTCTGAACACCTTTGAGAATGCAAAACCTTGTAACGTTTGCTCTTAGGACTGAAAGGAGGTTGTAAAGATTCTCCAAGATTTGTGGTCTGATAAACGTCTTGATGTTTTCTAGTGTCAATATTTCATATTCAGTTTTCATGTGCTGCTGCCAATCTAATGATCTTCCAGTAAGTGACATCCAGCCAGTAGGAGGTAGTGGTCAGAAGAAGACAGTGAACACTGAACACAAACAGGAACTCTACTGTAGAATGAGCGAGCCCATTTAACCTTACTGAAACACTCCATCTGTAGGGTTGCTAAAAACAACATGCAGCTCGTTTCCATCAGGAGTCTGGACATGACAGCTAGTTTACTGCAAAAACTGCCCAATTGCCCAGATATAATGATGCTGTTGAATTCAATACCTAGAATGGCTGGCCTTGAGGTCACCAGTAGCAGTGGGAATTACTGAGGGACAGTCAACTACTGACTGGGGAGAGAAAGGTGGACTTAAAATTTCAGCTTTGCATTCCATGCAACTGAAACTTATTAAACTCAATTTGTGCCAATGAGAGCCCCGTGTCACCTTTTTTAGGCTTGCTGTACTAAGTAACATTCAGGCACTTAATTTGACCGTGATCACCTCTTTCAGATCAAGGACCCCGAGGGCAGATACTCCATCCACTAGGAGCTATCAGCCAGAAGCCAGAACTTCAGTGATTGGCAAGTTCACGGAGGAGATGATAGCTGTTGCCAATACGATATTAGCCTGAGGTCAAGTATCATCCCAGACCCGCATATTAGTGATGTGGGAAGCAGAGGAAGCACAGGCTGACTCAAGGGAATGGGAAAGAGAGTTCAGCAGAGAGGGAGGGGATTCTATACAATGCCATGTTACCACTCTCCCTACTTTTCAATGCAATGTCACCCTATCACCCCCCCCATCTTACTTTGACACAACTTTTCAAGTAAGTGTCAATTGCTGGCTTTATGATCAGGTTAAACAGTATCGTGAAACATGGTAGGAAAAGTATATTTTTCTTAACAAAAACAGTTAATGCAAATAACATCAACAGAAGAAACTGTTTTTAATGAAAATGAGAAAAGGATCCTTGAACTCCTAAGTGACTAATTTATTAAGAAACTGAAAACACCACAGTCATGGAAGAATAGAGACATGATGTACACATTTATTAGCTAAGAATGGAACATAGTAACAAATGGTAGTTAATACTTTGAGATATTAAAATACATTAGATTATGATTTCATAATGACTTGGTTTCACACCAGAATTACAATAGTATGGGTACAGCTAAAGACATTAACAGCTATAACATTCACACGTACTTCTGGTTCAAATGCAGAGATGATATCCATGCACCAAGAGTCTTCCACCAGCATTGAGTGGGAGTATGACACTACTACAAATGCCAACACCTGGGTGTCACTGAGCATCAAATTCCCATTTGCTGATTCTGCTTGTTGAAATGAAGAATTAAAGCTCAATGGCACTATTAGAAGAAAGGTAGTGAATACTCCTGCTGTTCAGCCAAGCTTCATTCCTCAGATATTATCATGAAATGTTAAATACCTTCTAGCCCATTGTTTGGGTTGTGGGACACTGGCGATGGCCCAAATTCAATGCAAATTGTAGGGGTTTGGAGATCTCTAAGTCCATTGAAGCCAGCCAGATTGGGCATGTAGCAATGGGCTCATTACCCAATTGATTATTATACATTAGCAAAAACTGATGCAAAACACTGGTACAAAATCCAGAAACAGATCTTGCATGCCATTTTTAAATGTCTCTGGAATTAAGCCTGAACATTTCTCATCAAAATTATAAATCCCATGGTGGATCCATCTTATTTTCTTCTAACATCTGAAACAGGCTTTTTCTTGTTGCACATGAAGCATTCACCACACTACCATACAAGTGAGGGAGTTGCTCAGAGTAATTTTCAAAGTTGAAGTTCAAACACATTGCCTTTAATGTAAATTACAACGTTCTAAATAAGCACTTGCAAATCAGAGTCCTAAAAGTGGCAGCGATTGAAAGTTCAATTAGTTACCACTCCCCTTCTCCTCCACACTTCACCATGCATACTGGTAAAATTGCACCTTTTCTTCAATTATTCATGGGGATGCGACTGTCTCTAGCTAGGCTAGCATTTATTGCCTAACCTTTAACTGCTTTGAACTGAAAGGCTTAACAGGTCATTTCAAATGGCAGTTTAAGGGTGAATTGTTATGCCATGCATCTGGAGTCACATGTAGGCCTGAACAGGTATAGATGTCAGATTTCCTTTCCCAAAAAAGGACACAAGTGAATCAGATGAGTTTTTTTTAATGAAAATTGACTGTTTTTTTGGTAAACATTGGGATAGCTTTTTACTCCAGGTTTTTATTAAAACTCAAATTTCAACATCAGCCATGGTGAGATTTAAGTCAAAAAGAATGGCGCTGGAAAAGCACAGCTAGTCAGGCAGCATCTGAGGAGCAGGAGAGTTGACATTTTGAGCATAAACTCTTCATCAGGAATTCGTGTTAAAGAGCATAAGCTTGAAACGTCGACTCTACTGCTCCTCGGATACTGCCTGACTGGCTGTGCTTTTCCAGCACCACACTTTTTGTCTCTGATCTCCAGCAATGCAGTCCTTGCTTTCTCCATGGTGCGATTTGAGTCCAGGTCCCCAGAATATTAACCTAAGTTTCTGGATCACTAATCCAGTGACGTTACCACTATACCACCATCTCCCATCAACATGATTAAACAAGATATTACTTTTTTTTTGATCAACATCTTGAAGATTTTTTGTGGGAGGGAAGGGGGGGGAGAAAGAGAGAGACACAGATAGAGAGAGAGACAGACAAAGACAGACAGATAAAGACACACACACACACAAACACACATACACACACAGACAGACAGAGAAAGAAATCAGAGGATTTGGAGATTCGGGAATCAGAAGTGAACAAAAGGAATGTTATCACAAGAAAAGCTGCAAGGTCATTGGTTGATAAATAATTGCTCATTTGAACAGTTGAATAAAGTGGACAAATATTTTTAGACTAAAACTAAAGACCAGTCGTAAATATAAAAATACAAATTAAAAATAATATTGAGATGCAGGCCAGACAATACTTTGTACCTGCATGATGTGGGTACTGATGGAAAATAGTAATTCATAGTGATCACGTCTAGTAAGTATTGGTTGCTCAAGGAACTCTGGTTCAGAATTGATGAGCTGAAGTCTGAGCTTTGAAAAGTACAATCTATAGGAGAGGGTCGAGCTTTTGGGCCCATGGGCCTTCAATTTGGCTGCGGGACAATGATAACCGCTCTTCCAGTGTGGCTATCCTGCTGTGAGGAGGCAACTTCACCATCTCTGAAGTTAAGGAGGTAGTGGGCGGGCGCGTCCTCATAGCAGACATTATGTACAAAAACACTTCTTGAGACTATTTAAAGTGTAAACCCCATCGGGAAAGAGTGAGTGTTCGGCCATCCTGCAGCAGCTTCCACTGTTGCTGACTATGTCCAGGCTGGTCATTCTAGCAGAGACCTCAACTGTATCATAGATGCAGACAGACAATCTGGTGGTGAAGGTTGGGAGGGGTGGGGAGGGACAACATGTCCGGAGTCCTGATGGAAACAGTCAAAGATGCCAAGCTGCTCAATGTCTTCAGCGACCCTTCAGATGGAGCGCAGTGTAGATACACCCGGTTGCAGCCAGATGGGTCTATTCACTCAAGGATAGACTTCTTGTTTGTGTCCCAAGCGTTCTCAGTCAGATCCACCGATGTCAAGCCGGTGTTCTTCTCTGACCACTGCCTCCTGTTGGCACACTGTCACCTACAGGACTACCAGCAGGCTGGCAAAGGAATGTGGAAGCTGAACGCGAGATTGTTGACACCAGAAAACATTGAGGAGTTCAAAAGGGATTACGCAGGTTGGAGAACCGTGAATTCCCTCTTACAGTCTCCAGCCTACTGGTGGGAAACAGTCAAAAGAAACATCAGGAGGTTTTGTATCCTCAAAGGTGTACAGAAGGTGAGATAGAGGCAGGGAAAACTGTCCAAACTCCAGAAAAATATCCTGCTGCGGATGATGGGAGCCAATGTCACGGAGAACCTCCAGGAGATGAAGGGCTAGCAAGCCTCACTCTTTGCCTCTGAGGCCTCCAAGATAATCTTCCAGTCCAGGGTCCAGTCCATGGAGCAGGACGAGACGTGCTTACATTATTTTTTCCAGAAGGCGCACAAGGAGAGCTCCGTGCTTAGCAACCTGAAAGGTGAAGATGCTGAAAATGTGTTGCTGGAAAAGCGCAGCAGGTCAGGCTGCATCCAAGGAGCAGGAGAATCGACGTTTCAGGCATGAGCCCTTCTTCAGGAATCAGGATTCCTGAAGAAGGGCTCATGCCCGAAAAGTCGATTCTCCTGCTCCTTGGATGCTGCCTGACCTGCTGCACTTTTCCAGCAACACATTTTCAGCTCTGATCTCCAGCATCTGCAGTCCTCACTTTCTCCTGAAAGGTGAAGATGGCTTGGTAATGTCATCTCAGTCTGACATCCTAAGGGTTAGCAAATGCTTCTAGGCCAGATTGTATGACACGACACCCATTGATACTGTGGTTTCCCAAATGTTCCTGTCTTCTATCATGGAGGTTTTAAGATGACAGCACATGGGAGAGTCTGGACCAGCCAACCAAGACCCACGAGTCCTTTGAAAATAATAAAACTCTCAGAAGCGATGGCTTACCGGTGAAGTTCTATTCTGCTCTATGGGATTTGATTGGCCAGGACCTGCTGAAGTCGTATGACAGTATGCTTCTGGCAGATACCATGAGCGAATCTATGAGCAACGTTATCATCATCCTCATCTACAAGCGCAAGGGGGAGAGGGAGAAGATCAGAAATTGGCGACCAATCTCACTGTTAAATGTGGATTACAAAATCTTACCAAAGGTCGTTGCCAACTGGGTCAGCTCTGCTTTGGGATTGGTGATTCACCCCAACCAAACCTGTGCTGTACCTGGCAGGAAGATTGCTGAGAGTCTTGTGCTCCTCAGGGATACAACCACCTACATGCAGGACAGGGGGGTGGACACCTGCCTCATCAGCCTGAACCAGGACAAAGCCTTTGACAGGATATTGCACACATACATACACACTCCAAAATGGGCTTTGGGGAGGGAATCTGCAATTGGATCCAACTGCTGTACACCAACATCATTAGTGCAATCTCAATCAGTGGTGGGAATCAGGAAGCTTTCCCATCAGATATGGAGTCAGGCAGGACTGCCCACTCTCTCATGCTTTGTTTGTGTGCTGTGTCGAGCCATTTACCAAGTCCATCAGGAAGGATGCGAGCCTGAGAGGGGTGATTACATCTGGCAGTGGTGGCCTACAAATTAAGGCCTCCCTATACATGGATGACATTGTCATTTTCTGCTTGGATCCACTGGCAGTGCACAAACTCATATGCATCTGTGAGCAGTTCGAATGGGCCTCAGGGACCAAGGTAAATCGAGGCAAGAGCAAGGCCATGCTCTTTGGAAACTGGGCCAACCAATCTTCTATTCCCTTCATCGTCAGGACAAACCACCTGAAGGTGCTAATTGTTTGGTTGGGGCTGGGCATGTGCCAAGTCTTGGTAGGGGCATATCACTAAGGTGAGGCAGAAATTGGGCAGAATGGAGCACCGCTTGCTCTCCATGGTGGGTAAGAGCCTGGTCATCAGGTGTGAGGTGCTCTCAGTGTTGTTGTAAGTGGTTCAGGTCTGAACCTGTGCCGCCGGTATCATTTGGACCATCTTTCAAATCATATGGAGATCAAAAATGGACCACATCCGAACGGACACTATATACAAAGATCTAGACAAAGGAGAAAAATACACACCCAATGCTAGCCTCACCTGAATGGCCACCTTTGTGTGTGGCTGCATCATTCTGTGCGTGGATTCCTGGTATGCAATCACCAAGTGTCACCACTTACTGAGGTTCTACCTGTCCCCGGTGTTGCGAAGGATGGGCCTGGCCACGCTATCACAGAACACTCCAAGTGGTTAGACCATTTCTGTATCACCTGTCCTTCGTGGAGAAATTTGTGAAGGAAAACACCTTCGACTACAAATCCATCAGGAAGTGGTCAGCACATAATTTCCTTGAGGTCCTGCAGGAAAAGGAGACAGCCGGTCCTGTCGAACGGTTCCCTGAGCAGACCGTCAAAGTCATTTGGCAGAATGGCTCATAGCCAGAACTTTCAAACAAGCACCAGGACATCACTTGGGTGGTGGTGAGGAGAGCACTGCCTGTGAGATCCTGTACGCATGCCTGGATTCTCTGTGCAACCACACGCTGCTCTCAAAGCAGCTGTGGAGGGGACAAGACTATCACACACCTCCTTCTGGAATGTGTCTATGCAAAGAAAGTCTGGAGAGAAATACACTGGTATTTCTCGAGGTTTGGCCTGAGCAGCTCCGTGACATGGGACTCCATGCTCTACAGTCTATTCCCTGGGACACCCACTGAGATGAACATCAACTGTGCTTGGAGGACCCTGGGAACATCCTCCACCCATACTCCAGCTTTGCCAAAGGGAGATGAGACTACCTGAGGTATGTGGGGCAGCCTAGCGTGTGCCAAACACGTGGGAGGGCAGGACACATGGCAGCAGACTGCAAAGTGACCCTCTACAGTTACTGCAAACAGGAGGGCTGCCTGACTAAGGAATGTAAGGGATCCAAAATCTGCAACCTGTGTGGGGAAGCAGGCCACCAATTCAATGCCTGCCCAAGATGGGGAAAGGGGTGGGGGCAGGTTGGGATGGTATCACATGCTCTGATGGCCAGAAGTGGCAACGCCAGCCCATTGACCCTATAGGTCAGTAAGATGCCAACTCCCAGAAGAAAGACTGAAACGAGGGACACTCAGAAGGAGGACCAAGCCACGGAGGAGGGAAAGGTAGGTAGTGCACAGGCAGAGCAACAGACCCAAACTCCACCTGAGCAGGTGGAGTCAACAGAGGAGGAAGAGATGAATGAAGTGGGGGTGTGGATAATGTTGAGAAACAACTAGAAAAAGAAAACATGTCAAGCCTACAGCAAAACAGAAAGAGGCAGCTGCATAATGGCTACACCAGCAGTACCTCTGATGACAAAGATGTGAAGAGGGACCACCATCAAGAAAAAGGTAGAGTATTTTAGGGGAGGAGGAGCACCCCCTAATCCAGAAATACTGGACTTCTTGAGGGGCCTGGTGAAACCCAACCTCCAGCCACTGGAAACCAATGGGTAGCAATATGTCATAGATCCGGCAACCAGGAACAGCAACCCTCTGACAGTCCTTCTGTCAGACTCTGAACCGAACCCTGCTGACTTTGTTCTTGCCCCAAAATCACCAAAGGAGGGAAATCCCCCCAGGGAGGAATGGGATGGCTACCTCAATGCGGAGACTGTCCAACAATGCCTCCACACCGCAGGGATGCAGTGAGTTCCCCAGCGACAATACTGTGGATGAATCGACATTTGGTAATTCAATAAACTCTTGAAATGAGTGTTAAAATTACCAGTACTAACATTTGCAGCACTAAATCTACTATGTGATGGGTTTCCACATTGGCTTACCTGGCCAGTCTCAATGTGGACCTCCTGTTTCTGCAGGAGTACAGGATACTGCACCTCAGCAGCTGCAGGAGATGGCCAAGTTTTTGGACCTATTGATCTTCAATTTGATCAGGGGGAAATGATAGTTATCCCTCCAGCCTGAGTATTCTGCTGCAAGGAGGTGGTGGAGAGGCACCTCTTCGTAACAGATGTTATGTACAGAAATGCTTCACTGAGACTAAGTAACGTGTATGTTCCTGCGGTAAATAATGAATGGCTGTGGCGATGTCCAGGCCAGTCATTCAGGCCGAAGACTTCAACTGCATCAGTGTGGATGGACAATCTGGAAGGGCTGACAGCAAACTGGACTCCACATCCAGATTCCTGATGGAAATGATTGAAATTGCCAAGCTACACTGCAGATGGAGCGCAGTGTAGATACACTTGGTTGCGGCTAGACGGGTCTATCCACTCAAGAATAGATTCCCTATTTCCATCCTTGCAAGGTCTTGGGTCAGATCCACTGACAACAAGCCAGTGTTCTTCTCTGACCACTGCCTCCTGCTAGCCAACTGTTACCGACAGGATGACCAGCAAACTGGCAAAGGAATGTGGAAACTGAATGTGAAATTGTTGACCCCAGAAAATATTGAGGAGCTCAAAAGGGATTACACAGGTTGGAGAACCATGAAGCCCCTCTTTGTGTCTTCAGCGGGCTAGAGGGAAACAGCCAAAGGGAACATCAAGAGGTTCTTTATCCTCAATAAATGTTCAGAGGGCAAGAGAGAGGAGGGCAAAACTGTCCAAACTCCAGAAAAGCATGCAGAACTTACTACTACTGCAGACAATGGGGGTCGATGTCACGGTGGATTTCCAGGAGGTGATGAGCTAGCAAGCCTCGTTCTTTGCCTCTGAAGCCTCCATAACAAGTTTCTGGTCCAGTGAAAGGACCGTGGAGTAGGATGAGGCTTGTGTTTCGTCTTCCAGAAAGTGCATAGGAGAGATCTACGCTCAAGCCTGAAGGAAGATGATGGCTTATTAACATCATCTCAGTCAGACATCTCAGCGCAGCCTCCCAGTCGTTCCTGTCCTCTATCATAGAGGTCTTAGATGACAGCACCTGGGAGAGGCTGGACCAGTCGTTACCTTTGGATGAGCTGACCAAAGCCCTCAAGTCCTTAGAAAAGAATAAAACTCCCGGAAGCGATGACTTACCGGCCGAGTTGTATTCAGCTCTGTGGGACTTGATTGGCCAGGTACTGCTGGAGGTGGACGACAGAATACTTCTGGCAGGTACCATGAACGAATCCATGAGGAGAGGTTTCATCACCCTCATCTACAAGTGGAAGGGGGAGAGGGAGGAAATTAGAAATTGGCAAGAAATGAGAAATCTGCCTAACGCAAACTACAAAATCCTGACTAAGGTCATCACCAAGCGGGTCAGGTCTGCTCTGGGATCGGTGTTTCACCCTGACCAAACTTGTGCTGTACCAAGCAGGATGTCCTCTGAGAGCCTCATATAGCTCAGGGATATGATTGCCTATGTGCAGGATGGGGAGGGTGGATGCCTGCCTTAGCCTGTACCAGCAGAAGACCTTTGACATAATATCACACACATACATGTAGGATGTTATCTCCAATATGGATTTTGGGGAGGGATTCCACAATTGGATTTGACGGCTGTGCACCAACATTATTAGCGCTGTGTCAATCAACACATGGAAATAAGAAAGCTTGCTGATCAGATCCTGGGTCAAGCAGGGTTGCACACTCTCTCCTGCCCTGTTTGTGTGTTTATAGAACTTATTGCATTAGGAAGATGCAAGCCTGAGAGGGGTGACTATTGCAGGCAGCAGAGGTCAGCAGGTCAAAGCCTCCCTTTAATGGATGATGTCGCTGTTTTCTGCTCGGATCTCCTGTCAGTGCCCAGGCTCATGAGCACCTAAGACAAGTTCGAAATGGCCTCGGGAGGCAAGGTAAATCGAGACAAGAGTGAGACCATGATCTTTGGAAACTGGGTTGACTGATCCTTCATTCCCTCCACTGTCAGGACAGATTACCTGAAGGTGCTGGGAATATGGTTTAGAGAAGCTGAGGCATGTACAAAATCTTGGGAGGAGCGCATCGCCAAAGTGAAGCAGAAACTGGTCTTTTGGGAGCACCGCTTTCTCTCCATTGCAGGTAAAAACCTGATCATCAAGTGTAAGGCATTCTCTCTGTTGTTGTATGTGGCGCAAGTCTGGCCCATTCCCCCAAAAGTGTGCTGTTTCACTCGAATGAGCCATCTTACATTTCATCTAGAAGCCTAAGATAGATCTCTCTGCAGGGACTCCATGTACAAAACTCTGGATAGGGGTGGGGAGGCACGGGAGGGTTGGAGGGTAAGAACATATCCAATGTTGCCCTCATCCTGATTGCTACCTTTTTATGCTGCTGCATCAAGCTGTGCCTAGACCCTCTGGTTGCAAGTCTCACTATGTACTGAGGTTCTACCTGTGTTGTGAAGGATGTGACTGGCCTCGCTGCCGCAGAATGCTCCAAGTAGTTACGCCATTCCATATCACCCGTCCTTCATAGAGAAATTTGTAAAGAAAAGCACCTATGGCCACCAGTCCATCAGGAAGTGGTTAACATGTAGTGTCCTTGAAACAGAGGGAAAAGGAAAGGGTGGATCCTGTCGCATGGTTCCCCGAGCAGACTGTCAAAGTCATTTGGCAGAATTCCTTGATGCCAGAACTTTTCACAAGCACCAAACTCGGCTGGTGGTGAGAAGGGCAGTACCTGCAAGATCGTTTACCTGGTCAGTCTGCCCTTGAAGTGGGAGGATGGGAGGGGTTGAGACTGTCACACATCTCCTTCTGGAAGGCATCTTTGCAAAGGAAGTCTGGAGAAAGATGCAGTGATTTGTGTCCAGGTTTGTCCCCATGACGCAGGGCTCTGTGCTGCATGTCTGTTCCCCAGGACACACACCCAAGATAAGCATCAATTGCACCTGGAGGACCAGCAATTGGGTGAAAGAATCGTTGGTCTACCTGAAACTTGTTGGTCCTCCAGAGTGACAAGTTGACCCTGACTGAGTGTTGCAGACTGGAACATTCCAAAGTTCAGGACTATGTGATGAGGGATGCACTAAAGCCTGCGGCAGCTGCTGCCAAGTCACAGTGGGGAAAGACCACTGTCTGGCATCTTTCTGCTGAAGGTAAATGGGGGACGTTCAGTTATCAGACCTTCCTAATGTCTCAAATATATGTAAATATTAGTATTTTATATCTAAGAGAGATTTTTATTTGTTTAGAGTCAAAGTCTGTTTGTTTACTTGATATGCAACTGCACAGGACTGAACTGTATTTGTGATAATATATAAAATGACATTTTATGAAACAGGTATATTTGGAAAGATAAAAAAAATGAGGTATAGACTGGATAGATCGAGTGAATCCTTAGAAGAGTATAAAGGAAGTAGGAGTATACTGAAGAGGGAAATCAGGAGGGCAAAAAGGGGACATGAGATAGCTTTGGCAAATAGAATTATGGAGAATCCAAAGGGTTTTTACAAGTACATTAAGGACAAAAGGGTGACTAGGGAGAGAATAGGGCCACTCAAAGATCAGCAAGGCAGCCTTGTGTGGAGCCACAGAAAATGGGGGAGATACTAAATGAATATTTTGCATCAGTATTTACTGTGGAAAAGGATATGGAAGATAGAGAAGTGATTGCTGGCCTCTTGCTGAGATATTTGTATCATCGATAGTCATAGGAGAGGTGACGGACGACTGGAGGTTGGCGAACGTTGTGCCACTGTTTAAGAAGGCTGGTAAGAACAAGCCAGGGAACTATAGACCGGTGAGCCTGACCTCGGTGGTAGGCAAGTTGTTGGAAGGAATCCTGAGGGACAGGATGCACATGTATTTGGAAAGGCAAGGACTGATTATGGATAGTCAACATGGCTTTGTGCGTGGGAAATCATGTCTCACAAACTTGATTCAGTTTTTTTGAAGATGCAACAAAGAGGATTGATGAGGGCAGAACAGTAGATGTAATCTATATGGACTTCAGTAAGGTGTTCGACAAGGTTCCCCATGGGAGACTGATTAGCGAGGTTAGATCTCATGGAACAAAGGGAGAACTAGCCATTTGGATACAGAACTGGCTCAAAGGTAGAAGACAGAGGGTGGTGGTGGAGGGTTGTTTTTCAGATTGGAGGCCTGTGACCAGTGGAGTGCCACAAGGATCAGTGCTGGGTCCTCTACTTTTTGTCATTTAGATAAATGATTTGGATGCGAGCATAAGAGGTACAGTTAGTAAGTTTGCAGATGACACCAAAATTGGAGGTGTAGTGGACAGCGAAGAGGGTTACCTCAGATTACAACAGGATCTGGACCAGATGGGCCAATCGGCTGAGAAGTGGCAGATGAGTTTAATTCAGATAAATGCGAGGTGCTGCATTTTGGGAAAGTAAATCTTAGTAAGACTTATACACTTAATGGTAAAGTCCTAGAGAGTTTTGCTGAACAAAGAAACCTTGGAGTGCAGGTTCATAGCTCCTTGAAAGTGGAGTCGCAGGTAGATAGGATAGTGAAGAAGGTGTTTGGTATGCTTTCCTTTATTGGTCAGAGTATTGAGTACAGGAGTTGGGAGGTCATGTTGCGGCTGTACAGGACATTGGTTAGGCCACTGTTGGAATATTGTGTGCAATTCTGGTCTCCTTCCTATCAGAAAGATGTTGTAAAACTTGAAAGGGTTCAGAAAAGATTTACAAGGATGTTGCCAGGGTTGGAGGATTTGAGCTATAGGGAGAGGCTGAACAGGCTGGGGCTGTTTTCCCTGGAACATCGGAGGCTGAGGGGAGACTTTATTGAGGTTTACAAAATTATGAGGGGCATGGATAGGGTAAATAGACAAAGTCTTTTCCCTGGGGTCAGGGAGTCCAGGACTGGAGGACATCGGTCTAGGGTGAGAGGGGAAAGATATAAAAGGACCTAAGGGGCAACTGTTTCATGCAGAGGGTGCTACGTGTATGGAATTAGCTGCCGGAGGTTGTGGTGGAGGCTGGTACAATTACAACATTTAAGAGGCATTTGGATGGTTATATGAATAGGAAGGGTTTGGAGGGATATGGGGTGGCAGGTGGGACTAGATTGGGTTGGCATATCTGGCCGGCATGAACGGGTTGGACCGAAGGGTCTGTTTCCATGCTATACATCTCTATGACTCTATGTGTTTAGGAGGCAGTCACATCCTGAAAGTTAAGTAATTCAAATTTGGCCAGTGGTCAGGGACAAGGGGGTGTGACTATGAGTGGGTCCTGAATTTAACATTGGGAGGAGTATCAGATCTTGACTTTGTTGAACAGGGAGGAGGTACTTTCCCACTGTGTGGATAAGCAAAAGGACTAGAAGGAGGATGAGCAAACTGACCACTGTTTTACAGGAGGCCATTCAAATGGGGAGAACAAAAAGAAAAGTAGTAATGAAAAGGGACTCTATAATTAGGTATAGATAACATCCTTTGTAAACAGGATCGGGTTTTTGCATGACGATTTGCGTGCCTGGTGCCAAGGCAAGGAAGGTCATGATCTAGCTTGAAAGGATATCAGTGCTCCATGTTGGGACCAACAACCTCAGCAAGAGGACCAGTTTTGGAAATGTTAGGAATTATAAACAAAATTAAAGATTAGGAGTTCAGGGATTATAACCTCTGGAATATTAGCTGAGCCACATGGAAAAGAAAAATTGGCATAAGAAAATTATGGAAGTAAGCACATAGGAATCATAATAGGCAATAGGGGTTACATTTCATGAGGCACTAGCATCAGTATTGGGACAGGGAGGACCTGTAACATTAGAATGGGCTCCCCTGACACTAGCAGAAAGGATAAAACACTTTAAATTAGTAAATGGAGGGGTGACTCAGAGGGAGTCAGTAAATTTCAAACTCAAGTGACATGACAGAGTATAAGGAAACCATGAGGAACTCTACTTCAGATACATCAAGGGGAAGTCATGCCTGACAAATCTGTTAGAATTGTTTGAGGAGGTAATGAGTAAATTAGGCAAAAGAGAGCTAGTGGACATGATCTATTTGGATTTCCAGAAAGCCTCTGATAAGGTGTTACACAGCTGGCTGTTCATTAGATAAAAACTCAAAATGTTAGAGGCAAGATGGATAGAGGATTGGCTGACTGGCAGAGGCAGAGAGGGGGGAATAACGTTTTTTCTCAGGATGGCAACCAGTGACTATTAGAGTTCTGCAGGGGTTAAGGGACCCTAAAGTTATACATTAACCAAATTTGTGCAGGTTAGATGAATTGGCCATGCTAAATTGCCCATAGTTTTCAGGGATGTGTAGGTTAGGGGAATTAGTCAGGGGAAATGTAAAGTAATAGGGTAGGGGAATGGATCAGGGTGGGATACTCTTCAGAGTGTTACTGTGGACTTGTTGGGCCAAATGACCTGTTCCACACTGTAGGGACTCTATTCTATTCCAGTCTATTCTATTAATGATTTGGAGACACCGGTGTTGGACTGGGCTGCACAAAGTTAAAAATCACACAACACCAGATTATAGTCCAACAGGTTTATTTGGAAGCACTAGCTTTCGGAGTGCTGCTCCTTTATCAGGTGGTTGTGGAGAATAAGGTTCTAAGACACAGAATTTATTGCAAAAGTTTACAGTGTGATGTAAGTGAAATTATATATTGAAAACGATCTGGATTGTTTGTTAACTCTCTCATCTTTTAGAATGACCATGTTGATTCCAGTTCTTTCATTTGTAAATCGGAAAACCTTTGTTTAAAAGTTACATTCTCAAGTGAACTTTAACAATTGATGTCATGTCGGCTCAGATAACGTATTGAAGGTGTGAGGGTCTCTGCGCCACAATGGTCAGACTGATTCTAATATTAAAAACAGATTTACAGAATCTTACATGGATTCATGCTGTTTTTGAGCAAAGTAAAGTGTATTTCTGCAAGTACAAATTCACCCCACGAACTTGTATGTGTATGTGTATGTGTGTATGTGGGTGTGTGTATTGGGGTGGTGGGGAGAGTGGGTTATGAGTATCTGAGAGAGAGTGTGTGTGTATGTGATTGTAAAGGGGAATAAGTCTGAGAGGGGGTGTGTGCAAGTGTATGTGTGAGCATATGAGAGAGGGTCTGCGTGAGCATGTGTGTGTGTAGGTGTGTGTGTGTGTGTATATGTGTGTCTGTGTGTGTGTGTGTCTGTCTGTCTGTCTGTGGTGCAATGGGGTCACCTGTATGAATCCAAGGTCACGGTTGAGGCCATCCTCATGGGTACCGAACCCAGCTATCAGCCTCTGCTTGGCTACTTTTCGTTGTTGCCTGTCCCAAAGTCTGCCTTTGAGGATGGTCATCCGAAGGTCCGAGGTCGAATGTCCTGGACTGCTGAAGTGTTCACCGACTGGGAGGAACACTCCTGTCTGTTGATTGTTGTGTGGTCTCCATTCATCCTTTGCCGTACCCTGTGCTTGGTACCATGCCTCAGGGCATCCTTGCCTGCAACGTATGAGATAGACAACATTGCTGGGCCACATGAATACCTGCCATGTATATAGTGGGAAGTGTACCCCATGCGTAATGGTGCTATCTGTGTCGACATTCTGGCACATCTTGCAGCATCTACCGTGACAAGCATGTATGGTATTGTCCTGAAAGCTGGGCAGTTTGCTACAAACAATGATCTGTTTGAGGTTTGGTGGTTGTTTAAAGGCGAGAAGTAGAGGTGTGGGGAAGGTCTTGGTGAGGTGCTTGTCCTCACCAATAATGTGTTGCGGGCTGCGAAGACCATGGCGTAGTTTGTCGGCTACTGGGAAGTACTGGACAACGAAGAGTACCCTGTTGGTTGTAGCTCATGTCTGTGTCCTGAGGAGGTCATTACAGTTCCTCGCTGTGGGACGTCGGAACTGGCGGTCGATGAGTTGAGCATCTTACCCCATTCTTACGAGGGCATCCCTAAGGACTTCCAAGTGCCCGTCACGTTCCTCCTCATCTGAACAGATTCTGTGTATGCGTAGGGCTTGTCCATAGGGGATGGCTGTTTTACTATGTTTCGGGTAGAAGCTGGAGAAGTGTAGCATTGTGATGTTGTCTGTGGGTTTGCGGTACAGTGAGGTGCTGACATGCCCATCCTTCCTGGAGATGCATGTGTCCAAGAATGAGACAGATAGTAGAGAGTCGTCCATGGTGAGTTTGATGGTGCGATGAGACTTGTTGATATCACTCTGTAGTTTTTTTCAGTGACCCCTCTCCACGAGTCCAGAGGAAGAAAATGTCAATGTACCTGGTGTATAGTGTTGGTTGGAGATCCTGCATAGAGAAGAAGTCTTATTCACACCTGTGCATGAAAATGTTGGCATATTGGGTTGCAAATTTGGTCCCCATGGCTGTTCCATGTATCTGGATGAAGAATTGGTTATCAAAGGTTATGATTGAGGATAAAGCGGATAAGTTGTAGGATGGTGCTCAGTGATTGGCAGTTGTTGGTGTTGAATACTGAGGCCTGTTGCCACAATCCCCCACATTGTGGGGACACACCTCAGGAGACAGACACGAGTTGCAACCGACAGGATAGCCTTCGTTGTCCAGTACTTCCCAGGAACCGAAAAACTATGCCATGGTCTTCGCAGCATGCAACACATTATCAATGAGGATGAGCACCCTGCCAAGACCTTCCCCATGCCTCCACTTCTTGTCTTTAAACAACCACGAAACCTCAAATAGATAATTGTTCGTAGCAAACTGCCCAGCTTTCAGGATGATACCATACAACCTTGTCACGGTAGACACTGCAAGACGAGACAGAATGTCAACACGGATACCACCATTACGCTTGGGGGCACCTCCCACTATATACGTGACAGGTATTCATGCGACTCAGCCAACGTTGTCTATCTCATACACTGCAGGCAAGGTGCCTGAGGCATGGTACATTGATTAGATTAGATTACTTTACAGTGTGGAAACAGGCCCTTCGGCCCAACAGGTCCACACCGACCCACCGAAGCACAACACACCCAGACCCCAACATTTACCCCTTACCTAACACTACGGACAATTTAGCATGGCCAATTCACCTGACCCTGCACATCTTTGGACTGTGGGAGGAAACCGGAGCACCCGGAGGAAACCCACGCAGACACGGGGAGAACGTGCAAACTCCAAACAGAGAGTCGCCTGAGGCGGGAATTGAACCCGGGTCTCTGGCGCTGTGAGGCAGCAGTGCTAACCACTGTGCCACCGTGCCACATTGGTGAAGGCTCAAAGGATGAATAGACATTGCACAACAATCAACAGACAGGAGTGTTCCCTCCCAGTCAGAGAACACTTCAGCGGTCCAGGACATTCAAACTCGGACCTTCAGGTGACCGTCCTCCAAGGCGGACTTTGGGACAGGCAACAATGAAAAGTGGCCAAGCAGAGGTTGATAGCCAGATTCGGTACCCATGAGGATGGGCTCAACTGCGATCTTGGGTTCATGTCACACTACAGGTGATCCTATTGTGCTAACGCTAACACACACAGTCTCATGTGCTCACACATACACTCGCGCACACACCCTCTCACAGATCTATATCCCTTTATACTCACACATACACACTCTCTCACAGACACTCATAACCCACGCACACCCACATACACACATACACTTATAAGTTTGTGGGGTGAATTTGTACTTGCAGAATTACATTTTACTTTGCTCAAAAACTGCATGAATCCATATAAGATTCTGTAAATCCATTTTTTTAGATTAGAATCAGTCTGACCATTGTGGCCCAGACAGCTTCACACCTTCAATACATTGTCTGGCCTGAGATGACGTCAATTGTTAAAGTTCACTTGAGAATGTAACTATTTTTAAAAAAAACTTTTCCAATTTACATATGAAAGGACTGAAAACAACACAGTCATTCTAAAAGATGAGAGAGTTAACAAACAATCCAGGTCTTTTGCAATATATAATTTCAGTTACATCACACCGTAAACGTTTGCTAATTCTGTGTCTTACAATCTAATTCTCCACAACCACTTGATGAAGGAGCAGTGCTCCAAAAGCTAGTGCTTCCAAATAAACCTGTTGGACAATAACCTGGTATTGTGTGATTTTTAAATTTATTCTATTACTGATCTGAATGAGGGATTAGAGTGCAATGTTGCTAAGTTTACAAATTATACAAAAATAGGTGGTGGAACAGGTGGTGTTGAGAAAGTGGTGAGGATGCAGAAGGCCTTGGACAGGCTAGGGGATTGGGCAAAGAGGTTGCAGTCAGTGGGAGGTTAGTCAATTTTCTAAATGGGGAAAGGCTTTGGAGATCTGAGTCCTAGTTCAGGATTCTCTTAAGGTTAACATGCAGGTTCCGTTGGCCATTTGGAAGGAAAATGCAATGTTGGCATTTATTTCAAGAGGGCTAGAATACAGGAGCAGATAAGTACAGATGAGGCTATGTAAGCTTCTAGTCAGACGGCATTTGAAATATTGTGAGCAGGTTTAGGCCCTGTACCTAAGGAAAGATGTGCTGCTGTTGGAGGGGGTCTAGGGGAGGTTTACAAGAATGACCCTGGGAATGATGGGTTTGTCGTATGTGGAGTGGTTCAGGACTCTGGGTCTGTATTGATGGGAGTTTAGAAGGATGAGGGGGATCTCACTGGAACTTACAGAATATGGAAAAACCTGTAAAGAGTGAACGTGGAGAAGACATTTCCGCTAGTAGGAGAGATCAAGACCTGAGGACAGCCTCAGAGTGAAGGGATGACCCTTTAGAACTGAGATGAGGAGACATTTCTTCAGCCAGAGGGTAGTGAATCTGTGGAACTGATTGCTGCTAAAAGCTGTGGAGACTGTCATTGAGTGTAGATTGGTTCCCGATTGGCAATGCGATCAAGTATAACAAGGAGAAGGCAGTAGAATGGGGTTGAGCAATATATCAGCCATGATCAAATGGTGGAGCAGACTCAACGGGCTGAATGGCCTCATTCTACTCCTATTCATTATGGTCAAACTGAATTGATTAAACTGAGAGAGGGAAAAATAACATCAGCATAAAACATCAGTGCTGAGAAACAGGTTACTGTGTATGGCCCAAATAAAAATTCTATATACAAATGCATGCAGTGTAAAAAATAAACTAAAGTCATCTGCAGGCACAAAATCAAACTGGGTATTGTGACATAGTAGCCATTACTGAGACATCACTACAGAATGACCAGGATTGTGAATGAAATATTCCAAGGATATAAGGTTTACAAGATTGACAGGGATAGTGGCAGAGGTGAAGTAGCCTTACTGATTCAAAAGAAAATTACTTCACTATAATGTGGGGAAAGCATTCAATGGAGTGGCACAGTGGCTCAGTGGTTAGCACTGCTGTCGCACAGCGGTTCAAATCCCATCTCGGGCAACTGTCTATGTGGTGTTTGCACATTCTCCCAGTGTCTGCGTGGATTTCCTCCGGGTGCTCTGGTTTCCTCCCACAGTCCAAAGATGTGCAGATTAGGTGAATTGGCCATGCTAAATTGTCCGTAGTGTTAAGTGCATTAGTCAGGGGTAAATGTAGGGGAATGGGTCTGGGTGGGTTGCTCTTCGGAGGGTCGCTCTTCGGAGGGTCGGTGTGGACCTGTCAGGCCGAAGGGCCTGTTTCCACTCTGTAGGTAATCTAAAGAGACTATATTAGGTGGAATGGAGGAATAGTAAAAGGACCTAAAACTGTAACAGGTATTTTGTACAGACCCAAAACCAGAAATTACTGGAAAAGCTCAGCAAGTCTGGCAGCATCTATGAAGACGCATCTATGAAGAGAAACGTCCCTGCACGTTTCAGGTACGGCGAATCTTCCTCAGAATTGAGGAAGTTCTGAGGAAAGATCACCAGACCCGAAAGGTTAACCCTGAATTCTCCTCACAGATGCTACAAGACCTGCTGAGCCTTTCCAGCAACTTCTGTTTTTGTTTCTGATTTACAGCATTCACAGTTCTATCAGTTTTTATTTTGTATGGACCCCCTGGTAGAAGCTCTGAAGTGCGAGATTCTGTAATCGCAAAAGTTAGGCACATGTGCAGCAAGCCAGGATAGTATTAATAGATGATTTTAACTTAAACATAGACTGGGAGAGGCACATAAGCACCTGCTAAAAAGATAATGAATTTCTGGAACATGTCTGGATTAGTTTCCTACAGCAATGAACATAATATTGAATTTAGTAATGAGTCATGAAACAGATTTAATTATTAACTAATTGTGTGTAAACATTTATCAAACAGTGATCGTAACATGATTTAGTTCAAAGTTAAAAATCACACAACACCAGGTTATAGTCCAACAGGTTTAATTGGAAGCACTAGCTTTTGAATATTGTCAATGGCTATGGGGAAATGGCAAACATGGAGAATAATTACTTTGTCTCAGTCCTTACAATAGGGGGATAACTTGCCAGAATCCAAGGGAAGTAATAGTGATCAGGAACAGACACAGAATGAAATTAATGTAAGTAAAGCATCAGTAATAAGGACATTAACTGAATTAAAGAGTGACAAATCCCAGGGAACCTGATAGTTGATTGTTGTCCTGATGAAGGACAACTACCTGATGAAGAAGCAGTGCTCTGAAAGCCAGTGCTTCCAAGTAAACCTGTTGGACTATAATCTGGTGTTGTGTGATTTTGAACTCTGTCCATCCAGTCCAACACCAGCACCTTTAAGTCATACTGTAGATGCTTTAACTATGATCTTTCAGAGTTCCCTAGAGACATAAATTGTCCCTGCACATGTCACTCCACTTTCTAAAAAGAGGCAAAAAAGGTATAACCATTTAAATGGATGCAGAATATTAGCATAACAGGGAAATAACTGCTGAAAACAGGCACGATTCCAAACAGCTCATGAAAACTGAAGTCAGGACAAATCAACAGTGATGATTAAAGACATTGTATGTTGCAGTTTAGTAACATAATCAAAGAATTTTATATGTTTTCTCAGAGTCATAGAGTCATAGAGATGTACAGCATGGAAACAGACTCTTCGGTCCAACCTGTCCATGCCAACCAGATATCCCAACCCAATCTAGTCCCACCTGCCAGCATCCACCCCATATCCCTTCAAACCCTTCCTATTCATATACCCATCCAAATGCCTCTTGAATGTTGCAATTGTACGAGCCTCCACCACTTCCTCTGGCAGCTCATTCCATACATTTATCACCCTCTGCGTGAAAATGTTGCCCCTTAGGTCTCTTTTATATCTTTCCCCCTCACCCTAAACCTATGCTCTCTAGTTCTGGACTCCCCGACCCCAGGGAAAAGACTTTGTCTATTTATCCTATCCATGCCCCTCATAATTTTGTAGACCTCTATAAGGTCACCCCTCAGCCTCTGACACTCCAGGGAAAACAGCCCCAGCCTGTTCAGCCTCTCCCTACAGCTCAAATTCTCCAACCCTGGCAATATCCTTGTAAATCTTTTCTGAACCCTTTCAAGTTTCACAACATCGTTCTGATAGGAAAGAGACCAGAATTGCACGCAATATTCCAACAGTGGCCTAACCAATGTCCTGTACAGCCGCAACATGACCTCCCAACTCCTGTACTCAAGACTCTGACCAATAAAAGGAAAGCATACCAAATGCCTTCTTCACTATCCTGTCTACCTGTGACTCCACTTTCAAGGAGCTATGAACCTGCACTCCAAGGTCTCTTTGTTCAGCAACACTCCCTAGGACCTTACCATTAAATGTATAAGTTTTGCTAAGATTTGCTTTCCCAAAATGCAGACCCTCACATTTATCTGAATTAAACTCCATCTGCCACTTCTTAGCCCATTGGCCCATTGGTCAAGATCCTGTTGTAATCTGAGGTAACCCTCTTCGCTGTCCACGACACCTCCAATTTTGGTGTAATCTGCAAACTTACTAACTGTACCTCCTAACTGTACCTCTTATGCTCGTATCCAAATCATTTATGTAAATGACAAAAAGTAGAGGACTCAGCATATGTAAATGACAAAAAGTAGAGGACCCAGAAGTATACTCCTGCTTCCTTTATACTTACTTGTGGCTCTCAGGCATCCAGTCTGAAAAAACAACCCTCCACCACCACCCTGTGTCTTCTACCTTTGAGCCAGTTCTGTATCCAAATGGCTAGTTCTCCCTTTATTCCATGACATCTAACCTTGCTAATCAGTCTCCCATGGGGAATCTTGTGGAACGCCTTACTGAAGTCCATATAGATCACATCTACTGCTCTGCCCTTATCAATCCTCTTTGTTACTTCTTCAAAACACTCAATCATGTTTGTGAGACATGATTTTGCCACGCACAAAGCCAGGTTGACTATCCCTAATCAGTCCTTGCCTTTCCAAATACATGTACACCCTGTACCTCAGGATTCCCTCCAACAACTTGCCCACCAATGAGGTCAGGCTCACCAGTCTATAGTTCCCTAGCTTGTCTTTACCGCCCTTCTTAAACAGTGGCACCACGTTTGCCAACCTCCAATTTTCCAACACTTCATCTGTGTCAATCGATGATACAAATATCTCAGCAAGAGGCCCAGAAATCACTTCTCTAGCTTCCCACAGAGTTCTCAGGTACACCTGATCAGGTCCTGAAGATTTATCCACCTTTAACCGTCTCAAGACATCCAGCACTTTCTCCTCTGTAATCTGGACATTTTGCAAGATGTCACCATCTATTTCCCTATAGTCTATATCTTCCATATCCTTTTCCACAGTAAATACTGATGCAAAATATTCATTTAGTATCTCCCCCATTTTCTGTGGCTCCACACAAAGGCTGCCTTGCTGATCTTTGAGGGGCTCTATTCTCTCCCTAGTTACCCTTTTGTCCTTAACGTATTTGTAAAAACCCTTTGGAGTCTCCTTAATTCTATTTGCCAAAGCTATCTCATGTCTCTTTTTGCCCTCCTAATTTCCCTCTTAAGTATACTCTTTCTTCCTTTATACTCTAAGGATTCACTCGATCTATCCTGTCTAGACCTGACATATGCTTCCTTCTTTTTCTTAACCAAACCCTCAATTTCTTTATTCATCCAGCATTCCCTATACCTACCAGCCTTCCCTTTCACCTTGACAGGAATATACTTTCTCTGGATTCTTGTTATCTCATTTCTGAAGGCTTCCCATTTTCCAGCCATCCTTTTACCTGCGAACATCTGCCCCCAATCAGCTTTTGAAAGTTCTTGCCTAAAGTCAAAATTGGCCTTTCTCCAATTTAGAACTTCAACTTTTAGATCTGGTCTATTCTTTTCCATCACTATTTTAAATCTAATAGAATTATGGTCGCTGGCCCCAAAGCTCTCCCCCACTGACACGTCAGTCACCTGCCCTGCCTTATTTCCAAAGAGTAGGTCAAGTTTTGCACTTTCTCTAGTAGGTACATCCACATACTGAATCAGAAAATTGTCTTGTACGCACTTAAGAAATTCCTCTCCATCTAAACCTTTAACACCATGGCAGTCCCAGTCCATGTTTGGAAAGTTAAAATCCCCTACCATAACTATGCTATTATTCTTACAGATAGCTGAGATCTCCTTACAAGTTTGTTTCTCAATTTCCCTCTGACTATTAGGGGGTCTATAATACAATCCCAATAAGGCGATCATCCCTTTCTTATTTCTCAGGTCCACCCAAATAACTTCCCTGGATGTATTTCCAGGAATATCCTCCCTCAGCACAGCTAAAATGCTATCCCTTATCAAAAATGCCACCCCCCATCCTCTCTTGCCTCCCTTTCTATCCTTCCTGTAGCATTTGTATCCTGGAACATTAAGCTGCCAGTCCTGCCCATCCCTGAGCCATGGTTCTGTAATTGCTATGATATCCTAGTCCCATGTTCCTAACCATGCCCTGAGTTCATCTGCCTTCCCTGTTAGGCCCCTTGCATTGAAATAAATGCAGTTTAATTTATTAGTCCTACCTTGTCCCTGCCTGCCCTGACTGTTTGACTCACTTCTGTTCTCAGCTGTACCCATCTCAGATCGATCTCTTTCCTCACTATCTCCCTGGGTCCCACCCCCCCCACCTTACTAGTTTAAATCCTCCCAAGCAGTTCGAGCAAATTTCCCTGCCAGTATATTAGTCCCCTTCCAATTTAGGTGCAATCCATCCTTCTTGTACAGGTCACTTCTACCCCAAAAAAGATTCCAATGATCCAAAAATGTGAATCCTTCTCCCATACACCAGCTCCTCAGCCATGCATTCATCTGCTCTATTCTCCTATTTCTGCCCTCACTAGCTTGTAGCACTGGGAATAATCCAGATATTACTACCCTCCTTTTTAAATTTCTGCCTAACTCTCTGTATTCTTCCTTCAGAATCTCAACCTTTTCCCTTCCTATATTGTTGATTCCAATGTGAACAATGACCTCTTGCTGGCCCCTCTCCCCCACGAGAACATTCTGCACCCTCTCTGAGACATCCTTGATCCTGGCACCAGGGAAACAACACACCATTCTGCTTTTTCTTTGCTGGCCACAGAAATGTCTGTCTGTACCTCGGATTACAGAATCCCCTCACACAATTGATCTCTTGGAAGCCGACGTACTCCTCGTTGCATTAGAGCCAGTCTCAATACCAGACACTTGGCTGTTCGTGCTACATGAATATCATCATAATGCAGATATAATTAAGAATACCTACCTAATATTTTGTATTGTAAACTGAAAAGGGATAATTTTGCCAATCATACTGTGACACTCAGAAGTAAATATATAAAGACAAACTCAGATCAGATCCCACTTTCATCTAACAAGTTATTAAAAGAATTAAATTCAAGGAGAGGTTTCAATTTTAGAACACTTTGTTTAGACACTCCATTGCACCTCAATTAAGTCAGCTGCATATGAATACTCCTATTGCAATATAAACTAAGAAATTGTGGGATGGCAAATTACTTCAGTATTAGGCAAGAGTTAGTGAGTGTTAATTGGGAGAAGTGTGGAAGAGCATTGTGGAAGACCTCACACATCCCTCACTGAAACTCTTCTCCCTCCTACCATCTGGCAGAAGGTACCAGAGCATTCAGTCTCTCATGGCCAGACTGTGCAACAGTTTCTTCCCCATGCCATCAAGCTCCTTAATTCTAGGTGATCAGGAACTCTTTGCACGACTTTGAATTGCTGCTAGAACCATGTTTTATTAATTATCATTTTTTTATTACACTGTAATTTGCACAACAATGTGCCAATTGTCTTGACATGTCAGGAATTACTGTTCTGTCTTGCGTGTTTTGCTCTTCTTATGAACTTTATGTCATCCTGCATATGATCGTGTAGTTTGTGCTGTCCATGTAGCACCTTGGCACTGGAGGAATGCTGTGTCACTTTTACTGTATCAATTGTATATGGTAGAAATGACAAATAAAGCTACTCTTGGCTCTTGAGGAGCTGTAATTGGGCAAGTCCATATTTGACATGTGCAAGTTGTTTAAAGACCTACTCAGGAGAATTCAGAACTGGCATGTTCCAGGAAGGAGAAAAGACAGGGATGACAAGGTAAGAGGACCTTGGATAATGAGGGAGGTTGTGAATTTCATCAAAAAAAAAAGCAAAAAAGAAGCATATGTAAGGTTTAGGAAGCTAAAATTGGATAGGGCCTATGATGAATATAACGAAAGCAGGAAAGAACACAAGCATGGAACTAGAAGAGCAAGAAAGGGCCATGAAATGATCTTGGCAAGTCAGCTTAAAGAGAATCCCAAGGTATTATATACATGTATTAAAAGAAAGTAGGACCAGTCAAGGATACAGGAGGGAACTTGTGCTTGGAGGCAGAGGATGTGGGTGAGAACCTAAATGAGTATTTTGCGTTGGTATTCATCCAGAAGAAGGATATTGAGGATAGTGAGAAATGTGTGGAGCATGCTAATATGGTAGGGCATTTTGAGATCAAGAAAGAAGTGGTGATGGGTCTCTTGAAGACCATTAAGGTGAAAATTCACCAGACTCAATGATATCTACCCCAGGTTGAGACAGGCAAGAAAGGAGATTGCTGGGACCTTGACCAAGATTTTTGTATCCTTGCTCGCTCCTGGAGAGGCCCCAGTGGACTGACGAGTAGCTAATGTTGTTCCTCTCTTCTTGAAGAGAAATGGGGATAATCTAGGAAATTATGGACAGTTGAGTGTCACATCAGTGGTTGCGAAGCTATTGGAGAAAATTCTTAGGGATAGAATTTACACTCATTCAGAAAAGCATGGCCTAATGAAGGTTGTGAAAGGAAACAGCGGGATATCAATCAGTTACAGATATGGGTGGAGAAATGGCAGATGGACTTTACTTGGGTAAGTGTGATGCACTGCATTTTGGGAGATCAAATGTTAAAAGAAAAATATGCAGTTAATGGCACGACCCTGAACAGCACTGATATATAGAGGGATCTTGGAGTTCAAGTCCATAGTTCCCTGAAAGTCCGTACTTTCCACATAAGTAGACAGAGTAGTAAAGAAGCTGTATGGCATGCTTGCCTTGATTGGTTGGGGAACTGAGTACAAGAGTCAAGAATTATATTACAGCTTTATAAGACTTTGGTTAGGTTGTACTTGAGTATTGCATTCAATTCTGATCACCACATTACAGGAAGGGTATGGAGGCTTTAAGAGGGTGCGGATGAAAAGATGTTTACCAGGATGCTGCCTGGATTAGAGGGAGTGAGCAATATGGAGAGGCTAAAAAAACTCAGGCTGTTTTCTCGGGTGCAGCAGAGGCTGAGGGGACACTTGATAGAAGGGCTTCATTCCTGATGAAGGGCTTTTGCCCAAAACATTGATTTTCCTGCACCTCGGATGGTGCCTGACCTGCTGTGCTTTTCCAGCACCACTCTAATCTTGACTCTAATTTCCAGCATCTGCAATACCCGCTTTTGCACGACACTTGATAGAAATTTATAAAATTATGAGATGCATAGATACGGTTGATGGTCAGAATCTTTTTCTGAGAGGTAAAATGTTTAATACTGGGGGGCATCCATTTAAGGTGAGAGGGGGAAAGTTTAAAGGAGTGTGAAGTGCAAGTATTTTACACAGAGAGTGATAGGAGCCTAGAATGCGCTATCAGGGGTAGTGTTGGAGGTAGATAGAATAGGGGCATTTAAGAGACTTTTAGATAAGTACATGAATATGCAAGGAATGGAGGGATATGGAACAAGGACAGGCAGAAAGGATTAGCTTAATTTGGCAGCATGTTCAACACAACATCATAGGCTATGTTCTCTGAGAGGGGGAAGTTTTTTTCTTAAACAGAGTAGTAGGAGTCTGGAGCACACTGCCTGGCATCATGTTTGACACAACATTGTGGGTCGAAGGACCCACTCCTGTGCTGTACTGTTCTACGTAAGTTCAATATTACTGTTTTGCTCTTGCACGCCATGTACCTATTAATAAGCCAAGAATATCTTACACTCCACTTACTGCCCTCTCTATTTGTCCAGCCACTATTAAGATTTGCGCACATCTATTCCCAGATCCTACTGCTTCTGCACCACCTTTAGAATTGTAGCCCTATTTTATATTATCTTTCAATGTTCTTCTGATTAAAATGTACCACTTCATGCTTCTCTGCTTTGAAATTATCTCTATCAATCTGTCCACTCCACCAAATTGTCCGTTCTTTATGGTGTACTGACCTGTCTTTAAAAATTACAATTCTTCCAGGTTTTATGTCATCTGCAAACTTTGATATTGCCTCTAGCACATCAAGATCTGGTCATTAATGTAGATCAGGAAAAGCAAGGGTCCCAAAATCTCCCTCCAGCCCAAAAAATATCCATTAACCTATTACTTTCTGTTTGCCATCACTCAGCCAGTTTTGTATCCATGTTGCTACTGATCCTTTTTCCATGACATATAAAAACTTTCCTTAAAGATTTATAATGTGGAACTGCAAGAAATGCCTTCTGAAAGTTTGTGTACACCACAATACTGAGCCTGTTACCTATTCAAAAAACTCCAAGTTAGTTAAATGTTATTTCACCTTTAGAAATCCATTGTGACTCTTCAATCCACCTTCTCCCATATAACAACTAATTCTAGTCCAAATAATTATCTCTAGAAGCTTCTCGACCCCTGAAGTTAAACTGACTTCTCTATCATTGTTGGGCTTGTCCTTAAAAGCTTTCTAGCACCAACTCAGAGTCTAGAGAAGACGGAGAGGTTTTAATCAATGTCCCTGCAATTTCCACTCTCACTCCCTTCTAACTATGGACGGCACGGTGACTCAGTGGTTAGCACTGTTGTCTCACAGCCCCAGGAAACTGGGTTCGATTCCAGCCTTGGCTGATTGTCTGTGTGGAGTTTGCACATTCTCCCCATATCTGTGTGGGTGCTCCAGTTTCCAAAGATGTGCAGATCAGATGAATTGGCCAAGCTAAATTGTCCATGGTGTTAGGTGCATTAGTCAGGGGTAAATATAGGATAGGGGATTGGGTCGGGGTGGGTTACTGTTCGGAGGGTCGGTGTGCACTTATTGAGCCAAAGGACCTGTTTCCATACTGTAGGGAATCTAATCTCATCTAATCTAACTCTAGAATCCTTCTCATCTGGTCCCAGTATCTTATCAACTTTAAGTAACACCCTATTCAACCCTTCTAACGATAAAGTTGTCTCCTCTGTCATCATGGCCTGGGTAGCATCTCTGTCATTGATAAACATTGATACAACAAAATCAAAGCTGAGAACCAACTATTCAGGGTTATGTAACTTGTTAAATGTTTGGCAGGAAGCAAAGAATGGTGGATAGTATTGTTAATATAAGATGGAATAGCAAGAATTGACCTCAGACTGAAAGATATAAAATCCATATGGCTCGAGAAAGAAATCATAAGGGAAGGATGTCACTGGTAAGTCAATTGAACCCTCACAATAGCAATTCAGTAGGACAGAGAATAAATCAGGAGTTGATGAAAAAGTTTATTAAAGCGAAACAGTAGGATATAGAACAGTTGGAAAGTTGACCAGAGAAATGGCAGATGGAGTTTACTTTGGACCAGTGAGGCACTGCATTTTGGGAGGTCGAATGGGGAAGATGAAACTATATAGCAAATGGCAGGACCCTTAGGAGCATTGATATATAGAAGGATCTTGGGGTCCAAGTCCATAGCTCCTGTGAGTGGCAACACCAGTGAATAAACGTGGTAAAGTTGATGTATGGTATGTAGGGCATTGAGTTGAACAGTTGACAAGTCACGTTGCAGATGCAGATGAGACTTAATTAGGTGATATTTCGTGTATTGTCATTACATTATATTTTCGTGTATTGTCATTACATTTCGTGTATTGTCATTACATTTGGATGAGCAGAGGGATCTTGGTGTCCATGTACACAGATCTCTGAAAGTTGCCACCCAGGTAAATAGTGCGGTGAGGAAGGCATATGGCGTACTGGCTTTTATTGGTAGAGGAATTGAGTTCCGGAGTCCTGAGGTCATGATGCAGTTGTATAAGACTCTGGTGCGGCCGCATCTGGAATATTGTGTGCAGTTTTGGTCGCCATACTATAGGAAGGATGTGGAGGCACTGGAACGGGTGCAGAGGAGGTTTACCAGGATGTTGCCTGGTATGGAAGGAAGATCGTATGAGGAAAGACTGAGACACTTGGGGCTGTTTTCATTAGAGAAAAGAAGGTTTAGGGGTGACTTGATTGAGGTGTACAAGATGATTAGGGGGTTAGATAGGGTTGACAGTGTGAACCTTTTCCCGCGTATGGAGTCGGGTATTACAAGGGGGCATAGCTTTAAATTAAGGGGGGGTAGATATAGGACTGAAGTTAGGGGTAGGTTCTTCACTCAGCGAGTCGTAAGTTCATGGAATGCCCTGCCAGTAGCAGTGGTGGACTCTCCCTCTTTATGGGCATTTAAGCGGGCATTGGATAGGTATATGGAGGATAGTGGGTTAGTATAGGTTAGGTGGGCTTGGATCGGCGCAACATCGAGGGCCAAAGGGCCTGTACTGCGCTGTATTCTTCTATGTTCTATGTTCTATTATAGGAAGGATGTGGAGGCTTTGAAGAGGGTATGGAAGAGGTTGGCCAGAATGTTGCCTGGATTAGAGTGTATTAGCTACAAGGAGAATTTGGACAATCTTCAATTGTTTTCAGTACAGTGTCAGGGGCTGAGGGGAGACTTGATAGAAGTATTAAAAATTATGAGAGGCATGAATAGGGTGGATAGTTAAAATCTTTTTCCCAGGGTAGAAATGTCAAATACTAGGGGGATACGTTTAAGGCAAGAGGGGTAAAGTTTAAAGGAGATGTGTGAGGAAAGATTTCTTTTTACAGAGGGGGGTAGCTGCTTGGAATGTGCTGAAAAATGTGTTGCTGGAGAAGCGCAGCAGGTCAGGCAGCATCCAAGGAGCAGGAGAATCGACGTTTCGGGCATAAGCTTATGCATAAGCTCCTGCTCCTTGGAT
Source organism: Chiloscyllium plagiosum (assembly GCF_037043375.1). NCBI lineage: Eukaryota > Metazoa > Chordata > Chondrichthyes > Orectolobiformes > Hemiscylliidae > Chiloscyllium > Chiloscyllium plagiosum. The sequence goes on from NW_028270144.1 coordinate 56,664,631, forward strand.
GCTGCCTGACCTGCTGCGCTTATCCAGCAACACATTTTTCAGCTCTGATCTCCAGTAAGTGCAGTCCTCACTTTTTTCCCGCTTGGAATGTGCTACCAGGGGAAGTGTTAGAAGTAGATCCATTACCAAAATTTAAGAGATATTTAGACATACACATGAACAGACAGGGAATAAAGAGATACAGACCATGTGTAGGCAGATTGAATTAGTTTAGAATGGCATCATGGTGAACACAAATGTGGTGAGCCAAAGGGCCCGTTCCTGTGCTTTACTGTTCTACCTTTTCTTACCTCTGCTTTACTGTTCTATGATGTGGATATGTTAGAAAACGCAATAAACTAATCACAGGTGACTTTAATCTTCAAGTAGACTGGGACAGTCAGATTAGCAGAGGTAGCCATGAGGAAGAATTCATAGGGTGTATTCGGGATAGTTTTCTAGCACAAAATATTGTAGATCCAACTAGAGATCAAGCTATGTTAGATCTGATAGCATGTTGTGAGGTAGATTTAATAAATAATATCAGACTAAAAGATCCCCTAGGAAATAGTGATCATTACATGGTAGAATTTAGCATTCAGTTTGAGAGGGAGGAAACAGCGATGCTAAGCTTAGATAAAGGTAGAAAGCAATGAGGCAGAGCTGGCTGGCGTGAACTGCGAAAGGAGTTTAGCAGCAATGATAGTTGAGGAACAATGGCAGGCATGTAAGAAAATAGTTAATGACTCACATAAAGCTATGTCCCAGTAATTATGAAGAAGTCTCGGAAGGGGATAGTTCAACCATGGTTAATCAGGATAACAACAAACTGAATTAAATAAAAACATATTTTGCCAAAGATTAGTGGCAAGCCAGATGATTCACAAAATTTTAATAAGCAACAAAGGAAGACCAAAAAACATTAAAAGAGGGAAATAATAAAGTTTGAGGGTAAAAATTATATTAAGATAGACAACAAGAACGTCTTTATGTAGATTATTAAAGTATAAAAGAAAGTGGTGTTACATCTCTACAAATGAGTTGTCAGGCCACATTTAGAGTCATACAGATGTATAGCATGGAAACAGACCCTTCGGTCCAACCCATCCATGCCGACCAGATATCCCAACCCAATCTAGTCCCACCTGCCAGCATCCACCCCATATCCCTCCAAACCCTTTCTATTCATATATCCATCCAAATGCCTCTTAAATGTTGCAATTGTACCAGCCCCCACCACATCCTCTGCAGCTCATTCCATTCACGTACCACCCTCTGGTGAAAAAGTTGCCCCTTAGGTCTCTTTTGTATCTTTTCCCTCTCACCCTAAACCTATGCCCTCTAGTTCAGGACTCCCCGACCCCAGGGAAAAGACTTTGTCTATTTATCCTATCCATGCCCTCATAATTTTGTAGACCTCTATAAGGTCACCCCTCAGCCTCTGACGCTCCAGGGAAAACAGCGCAGCTTGTTCAGCCATTCCCGATAGCTCAAATCCTCCAACCCTGGCAACATCCTTGTCAATCTTTTCTGAACCCTTTCAAGTTTCACAACATCTTTCCTATAGGAAGGAGACCAGAACTGCATGCAATATTCCAACAGTGGCCTAACTAATGTCCTGTACAGCGGCAACATGACCTTCCAACTCCTGTACTCAGTACTCTGATCAATAAAGGAAAGCATACCAAACGCCTTCTTCACTATCCTACCATTAAGTGTATAAGTCCTGCTAAGATTTGCTTTCCCAAAATGCAGCACCTCGTATTTATCTGAATTAAACTCCATCTGGCACTTCTCAGCCCATTGGCCCATCTGGTCCAGATCTTGTTGTAGTATTGCGTTGACTTTTGGGAACATTATTTAAGGAAGGATGTTAAAGCCCTGGAGAAAGTGCAAGGAGATTTCCAAGAATGATACCAGGAATGAGGGATTTTACATATGAGGAAAGATTAGAGATATTGGGCGTAATCTTTTCTGCTCCAAGGTGACCTTATTGAGGTGTTCAAAATTGTTCACAATTTTGACAGGTAAAAGAAGGATATTTTGTTTCCACTCCTTGGTATGTCAATAACTAGAGGTCACAATTTCAAGACTGTTAGCCAGAGAGCTAGGATTGTGCTGAGGAGAAACTTCTTTACTCAGAGTTGTTAGAATTTGGAATAAACTGACTGGGATAGTTTTGGAGGTGGAACCCATCAGAGGTTTTAAAAAAAAGAGCTGGCTGTATACTTTAAAGTGATGAATTTAAGGGCTGTGGAGATTGGGCTTCAGGATGGGACTAGCTGGGAAAGCTCTTTTGGGAGCCAGTACAGACCCGATAGGTCAAATGGCCTCCTTCTGTACTGTAGAATTCTATGATTTAAAAAAAAGATATTAAAGAAAGGAAGCCAAGAGCGAACATAGGCTCGTTAGAGAATGAGGCTGAGGAAATAATAATGGGGAACTAGGAAATGGCAGAGGAGTTGAAATAGTTGTCACAGTAAAAAACACTAAAAGCATTATATAATGACCAAATATTCGAGAGAGAAAAGGAGAAGGGGAAATAAATACAACAATTACCATGAGAAAAATACTTAGGAAACTAAAGGGACTAAGGACCATTAAGTCTACTGGGCTTGATGGAATGCATCCAGGATATTAAAGGAAGACTATGCTAGGTACGGAAGGTTTGAGTTATAAAAGAAAGATTGGATAGGCTGGGACATTTTTCATTCGAGCGTAGAAGATTGAGTGGTGGCCTTATAGAAGTTTACAAAATCATGAGGGGTACAGATCCTTAGATCTGAAAAAAGTCCCAGAGGTTTGGAAAACTGTCAATATAACACCTTTAATTAAAAAGGGAAGGACAGACCAAAAAGTAATAACACATCATTTAGTCTAATGCCTGTTACCTAGGAAAATGTTAGAGACTATTATAAAGAATGTAATAGCAGAACATGTTGAAATACATAATATGATCCAGCTGAATTAGTGTGGCATCATCAAAAGTAAAGCACACCTGACAAATTTATTAGAATTCTTTGAGGAACTAACAAGATATGGGGAAAATCAATACATGAGTGGATGCAATATATTTGGATTTTCAAAAAGGGTTTGTTGAGTTAGTCTACTTGATAATGACATGAGCCTATGATGTTGTTTGTAGTTTTATTAGCATGGATAGGGGGATCGGCTAATGAATAGAAGACAGAAAGATGGGATAAGGTGGGGAGGAGGGACTTTCAATATGGCAACGCATGAGTCGAACTTTCAAAAAGTTGATTGGAATTGACTGTTTACAGATAAAAAGATGACTGACAAGTGGGAACCTTTCAAGGGTGTGATGACAAGAGTTTAGAGGCATTATGTTCTTGTTAGAGTGAAAGGTAAGGCTGACAAGATTGAGAAACAATGGATGAATAAAGGTATTGAGGTTTCCTCAAAAATAAAAGAGAATCTTATTTTAGATATCGACATCTTGGTTCAATTGAATCTTCTTATAACATAAAGAGTGTAGGGGCATTCTTAAGAAATAAATCAGGAAGGCAAAAAAAGGGGATATGATATAGCATAGGCAGGTAAGGTTAAAGATAATCCAAAGAGATTCTACAAATACATGAAGAGCAAGAGGGTAACTAGAGACAGAGTAGAGCCTCTTAAAGATCAAGGAGGTCGTCTTTGTATTGAGTATTTTGCATCAGTTTTTACAGTGAAGAAAGAAATGGAGGCTACAGAGCTCAGAAATAAATGTTGATGTTTTAAAAATAACTGAACAGTGTGATGCTGGAAAAGCACAGCCAGTCAGGCAGCATCCAAGGAGCAGGAGAATTGACGTTGAGCATAAGCCCTTCATCAGGAATGAGGCTCGGACTGGAAGCCTGTTACTAGCAGTGTTCCACAGGGATTGATTCTGGGTCTTCTTTTATTTGTCAATTAATATAATCAGCATATAGTGGCATGGTTAGTAAGTGTGTGAACAACATCAAAATTGGTAGCATAGTAGACAATGAAGAAGGTTTTCTAAGATTACAAAGGGATCTTGATCATATGGGTCAATGGGCTGAAAAATGGCAGATGGAATTCAATCGGGATAAATATGAAGTGTTGCATTTTGGTTCAATGAACAAGGGTAGGGTTTATACAATTGAGGGTAGGGCCTTGGATAGTGTTGCAGAACTGAGAGAACTAGGGGCTCATGTATATAATTCTTTAAAGTTTGTGTCACATATAGAAAGGGTGGTTTGAAAGATGTTTGGCATGTTTCCCTCATTGCTCAGACCTTTGAGTAGACAAGTTGGGAAGTCATGTTGAGGTTTTATAGAACATTGGTGATGTCTCTTTAGGAATACTGTGTTCAATTCTTGTCGTCCAGTTATAGGGAGGACATTACTGAGCTAGAGAGTGGTCAGACGAGATTTACCAGAATGCTGCCAGGTATGGAAAGTTTGAGTTACAAAGAAAGGTTGAATAGACTGGGACTTCTTTCACTGGAGCATAGGAGGTTGAAAGGAGACTTAATATAAGTTTATAAAATCATGAGGGTTATAGATAGAGTTAATGGGAGGCATTTTTTCCCGAGGATGGGGGATATCAAGATGAGGGGGCACATTCTTCCAATGTGAGGACAGAGATTCAAAAAAAGACATGAGACTTTTTTTACACAGAGGGTGGTTTGTGTATGGAATGAACTCAGAATCACAGAATCCCTACAATGTGAAAGCAAGCCATTTGGCCATTATGGGCGGCACGGTGGCAGAGTGGTTAGCACTGTTGCCTCACAGCGCCAGAGACCCGGGTTCAATTCCCGCCTCAGGCGACTGACTGTGTGGAGTTTGCACGTTCTCCCCGTGTCTGCGTGGGTTTCCTCCGGGTGCTCCGGTTTCCTCCCACAGTCCAAAGATGTGCAGGTTAGGTGAATTGGCCATGCTAAATTGCCCGTAGTATTAGGTAAGGGGTAAATGTAGGGGTATGGGTGGGTTGCGCTTCGGTGGGTCGGTGTGGACTTGTTAGGTCGAAGGGCCTGTTTCCACAATGTAATGTAATGTAATCTAATCTAATGGCTCATCGAGTCTACACCGACTCTGAAGATGCAGACCCATCCCTACTCTATTTCCCATGGCTTCCTGAGGAAGTGGCGGATGTGATACAATTACAACATTTCAACAACATCTGGATAGGTACATGAATAGGAAAGATTTCGAGAGGTATGGACCAACAGCAGGCAGGCAGGACTAGTGTAGTTTCTATTTCTGTGCTGTATCACTATGTCACTAGTGGTGCCACTGGGACCACCATTATTTACAATATACGTGAATGACTTGGATGAGGAAAGTGTATATGCCACATCAAAATTGCAAAACAGATGGGAAGACAAGTGATGAAGATGACACAAAGATTCCGCAGAGACAACAGAGACACTTACTGTTAAGTAAGTGGGCAAAACCTTGGCCGGTAGAACAGAATGTGGTAAAATGAGGCAGGAATAATAGCAGAGCTGAATGTTATTTAAATGGAAAGGGATATAACAGAGGGACTTGAGAGTCCTTGTGCATAAATCACAAAAAGCTACAAGATACAAGATCAGCAGGTACTGGGGAAGCCAATGGAATTTTGGCCCTTCTATATGTTCTATATTTCAAATATAATGGAGTTTGAAACTAAAGATGTCTTGCTAAAATTATAAAAGGCACTAGTCAGACCACAGTGGAATTACTGTAAAAGGAAACAAACTAAGGAAGAATGTACTGGCAGTGGAGGCAATTGGGAGAAGGTTCACTGGATTGATCCTAGGTATTGAATAAATGTCTTCTGAAACATGGTTGAGAGAGTTGGTCCTGTTTTCTTTGAAATTTAGAAGCATGTCCATCTATAGCCTGTAACATCCTTCTGCACTATCAACAACTCTATCGACCTTCGTGTCATCCATAAATTTACTAACCCATCCTCCTATGCTGTCAACCAGGTCATTTATAAAAATGACAAACAGCAGTGGACCCAAAACAGATCACTGTGGTACACCACTAGTAACTGAACTCCAGGATGAACATTTCCCATCAATCACCACTCTTTGTCTTCTTTCAGCTAGCCAATTTCTGATCCAACTCGCTAAATCACCCTCAATCCCATGCCTCCATATTTTGTGCAAGACCTTACTGTGGGGAACCTTACCAAATGCCTCACTGAAATCCATATACACCACATCAACTGCTTTACCCTCATCCACCTGTTTGGTCACCATCTCAAAGAACTCAATAAGCTTTGTGAGGCATGATCCACCCTTCACAAAACCATGTTGACTATCCCCAATCAACTTATTCCTCTTGAGATGATTATAAATGCTACTTCTTTAAACCTTTTTCCAACACTTTACCCAAAGTAAGGCTCACCAGGGTTGTCTCTACTCCCTTTCTTGAACAAGGGAGCAACATTTGCTAACCTGCAGTCTTCTGGCACTATTCCTGTAGATAATGATAACATAGAGATTAAAGTCAAAGGCTCAACAATCTCCTCCCTGGCTTCCCAGAGAATCCTAGGATAAGTCCCATCCGGTCCAGGGGATTTATTTATTTTCACAGAATTGTTAACACCTCCTCCTTGTGAACCTCAATCTCATCTTGTCTAGTAGCCTGTATCTCTGTAAGCACCTCAACAACATTATCTTTTACTACTGTGAATACTGACGAAAAATATTCATTTAGCGTTTTCCCCCATCTCCTCTGTCTCCATGCACAATTTCCCACTACTATCCTTGATTGGCCCTAATCTTACTCCAGTTATTCTTTTATTCCTGATATACCTATAGGAAGTTTAGGGTTTTTCTTGATCAAATCCACCAATGACTTCTTATGTCCCCTCCTGGCTCTTCTCAGTTCTCTCTTTAGGTCTTTCCTGGCTAACTTGTAAATCTCAAGCACCCTAACTGAGCCTTCGCATCTCACCCTAACATAAGCTTTCTTCTTCCTCTTGATAAGAGAGTCAACTTCTTTAGTAACAACGGCTCCAACGCTTGACAACTTCCTCCCTGCCTGACAGATACAGACTTATCTGCAGTAGCTGTTCCTTGAATAAGCTCCACATTTTAGTTTCCTTCCCTATCCTAGCCATCCTAAACCTTGCCTAATCGCATCATAATTGCCTTTTCCCCAGATATAACTCTTGCCCTGCAGTATATACCTATCCCTTTCTATAACAAAGTAAACACAACCGAATTGTGGTCACTATCACAAAAGTGCTCACCTACCTCCAATTCTAACCCCTGGCTGGGTTCATTACCCAGTACCAAAACCAATGTGGCCTCGCCCCTTGTTGGCCTGTCTACATACTGTGTCAGGAAACCCTCCTGCACACTTTGGACCAAAAACTGACCCATCTAAATTACTTGAACTATAGTATTTACAGTCAATATTTGGAAAGATAAAGTCCCCCATAACAACTATCCTATTGCCAGCCTGTCCAGAATCCTATCCAGAATCATCTTTGCTATCCTTTCCTCTACATCTCTGGAACTATTCGGAGGCCAATAGAAAACTCCCAATAGGATGACCTATCTTTTCCTGTTTCTAATCTCAGCAGACTATTCCTCAAACATCCTTTCCACAACCGTAATATTGTCCTTGACTAACAATGCTGCCACCCGCCCCAACCTCCCCTTACCATCTTCTGTGTTATTACTAAAACATCTAAATCTTGGAACCTGCAACAATCCATTCCTGTCCCTACTCTACCCATGTCTCCGAAATGGCCACAACTTCGAAATCCCAGTTACCAACCCATGCTGCAAGTTCATGGAGGACATGTGAACATCTTTTCCACATTCATTCTGTACAGTCCCCTCAATTTTCTTTACATTTCAATCAGATAACTCCTTATCTTTCTAAACTTTATCAAGTACAGAGCTAGAGTCTTCAACTGATCCACAAATGACAAGCCCTTCATCCCCATTCACTTGTAATTCTCCTCTGGACCCCATCCAATGCTAGCACATCCTTTCTTAAATAATAGGCCCAAAACTACTCACAATATTCCAAATGTGGTCTGACGAGAGCCTTATCCAGCCTCAGCTGTACATCTGTGGTCTTGTATTACAGAACCCTTGAAACTAGGAGAAGGTGAGGACTGCAGATGCTGGAGATCAGAGCTTAAAAATGTGTTGCTGGAAAAGTGCAGCAGGTCAGGCAGCATCAAAGGATCAGGAGAATCGACGTTTCGGGCATAAGCCCTTCTTCAGGAATTCCTGAACACATTTTTAAGTTCAGAACCCTTGAAACAAATGCCAACAATTCATTTGCCTTCCTTACAGCCAGCCAAAATTGCACATAACTCTTAAGAGAATCCTGCAGTAGGACATCCAAGTCGATTTGTGCTTGACTTCCAAAGCCTTTCTCCATTTAGAAAATACTCTATGCCTCTATTCTTCCTACCAAAATGCACAACCTCAAAACTTCCCACATTGTATTCCATCTGCCACACCTCCCCATTTCCTCAACACTACCTGTCCCTCCACCTACCTTTGTCTCATCTACAAACCTGGCAACAATGCCTTCAGCTCCTTCGTCCGGATCATTAATGCATGACATGAACAGTTAAGGTCCCAACATTGACACCCAGCACAACTCTACTAGTCACCAACTGCCATCCTGGAAAAGACCCCTTTATCCTCATTCTTGTGCTTCAGCCAGTCAGCCAATCGTCTATTCATGCAAGTGGCTTGCCCCTAAAACCATAGGCTCTTACCTCATTTAGCAGCTTCCTGTGTAGCATCTTGTCAAAAACCTTCTGGAAATCCATACAAATGATGTACATTGGCTTGCCTTTGTCTAAACTTGTCATCAGCTCGTCAAAGAATTTTAACAGGTCTGTCAAGCATGACCACCCCTTGATGAAGCTGTGCCAACACTGCCATATTCACCATGCATTTCCAAGTATTCTACAATCTCAGAGTGATTGAATCATACAACATGGAAAGACAACGGTCAGTCCAACCAGTTCATGCCAACCATAATCCAAAATTAAACTAGTCCCACCTGGAGTCCAAAATCTAGCTGAGGTCAGGCTAACTAGATTCCCATCTTCTGCCTTCCTCCCTTTTTAAACAGGGGTATTACATGAGCTTGCAGGACTTGGGTGTCATTGGTTGGGCCAGCATTTATTGTCTGTCCCTAGTTACATTGAGGCAGTGGTGGTGAGCTGCCTTCTTGAACCACTGCAGTCCATGTCACATAGGTAAACCCTCAACACCACAAAGCTGCATCCAGGACTTTGACCCAGAGATACTAAAGGAACAGCAATATATTTCTGAGTCAGGTTGGTGAGTGGCTTAGAGTGGAGTTTGCAGGGGATGTGGCTCCCAAGTATCTGCTGCTTTTGTCCTTCTAGATAGCAATGGTCATGAGTTTGGAAGGTCTTGTAGATAATTCACTGCTACCACCTGTGGATGTGGTGCCAATCATGTTGGCTGCTTTGATTTGAATGGTGTCAAACTTCTGGAGCATTTTTGGAACTGGACCATGATCAGTTCAATTTCTGTCAATAGTGAAGTACCAAAATGTCGATAGCGGAACATTCATTGATAATAATGCCAAGGGGCAACGGTTAGATAGTCTGTACTGGAGGCAGTCGTTCTCTGGTATTTTGCAGCATGATGTTACAGGCCTCTTTTCAGCTCAAGCTTGGATATTGTCCACTTTTTGCTCCATTTTGCACATGGTCTTTTTCGGTGTCTGAAGAATTGTGAATGGTGCTGAATATTGTGTAATTATTGATGAATGTCCCCACTTATGATGTTATGATGGTTTAGAGCCATTGCATGATCACAGTACATTGATGAGGCAGCTAAAGATGGTTGGTCCTAGGAGAAAGTGAGGTCTGCAGATGCTGGAGATCAAAGTTGAAACTTTATTGCTGGAACAGCACAGCAGGTCAGGCAGCATCCAGGGAACAGGAGATTCGACGTTTCGGGCACAGGCCCTTCTTCAGGAATGAGCAGAGAGTGTTCAGCAGGAGAAGATAAAAGGTAGGGAGGAGGGACTTGGAGGAGGGGCGTTGGAAAAGTGATAGGTGGAAAGAGGTCAAGGTGAGGGTGATAGGTCGGAGTAGGATGGAGGCGGAGAGGTCAAGAAGAAGACTGCAGGTCAGGAAGGCGGTGCCGGGCTGGAGGGATTCGGCTGAGACAAGGTGGGGGGAGGGGGGATGAAGAAACTGGTGAAGTCCAAGTTCACCAGTTGGAGGGTGGTTGGAGGGTTCCCAGTCGGAAGATAAGACGCTCCTCCTCCGACCGTCGCATTGTTGTGGTTTGGCGGTGGATGAGTCCAATGACCTGCATATCCTCGGTGGAGTGGGAGGGGGAGTTGAAATGCTGTGCTACAGGGTGGTTGGGTTGGTTCGTCCGGGTGGCCCAGAGGTGCTCTCTGAATCGCTCCGCAAGTAGGCGGCCTGTCTCCCCAATATAGAGGAGGCCACACCGGCTGCAGCGGATGCAGTAGATGATGTGGGTGGAGGTGCAGGTGAATCTGTGGCGGATATGGAAGTTTCCTTTGGGGCCTTGGAGAGAAGTGAGGGGGGAGGTGTGGGCGCAAGTGTTACACCTCCTGCGGTTGCAAGGGAAGGTGCCAGGAGTGGAGGTTTACAATCCTGAGGAACTCCTGAAGCCATGACCTGGGGCTGAGATGACCAACCTCCACCAACTACAATGAACTTCCTATGTGCCAATTGTGACTCAAACAGCAGAGACTTTACTCCCGATAACCACTGATTCCAGTTTTGCTGGAGCTCCTTTACACTACACTTACTTAAATATGACTTTGATGTCAAAGACAGTCATGGTCAACTCACAAGATATATGCAGAAAGGTTGTTTCCTCTATGAGGGAGAATCGAGAACCAGATGTATCATCTCAAAATTAGTGGGTATCCATTTAAGACAGAGGTGAAGTGATACTTCTTCTCTCAGAGGGAAGTGAATCTGTAGAATTCTTTACCACAGAGGGCCATTAAGTATATTCAAAGCTGACACAAACAGGTTTTTAAATCAGTAAGGGAATTAAGCATCATGGGGAAAAGGCAGAAATGTTGAGTTGAGGCTTCTCAGATCAATCACAATCTCATTGAACGGCCTTGCTGGCTCAATGGACTGAAAGATCGACTTCTGCTCCTACATTTTATGGTTTCTTGTTAAAATATTTGTTACATATAGTCATCTTGCAACTGTAATTATAAAATAGTTACATTAGAAAAGAAACCTTTGTGAAACTGTTTTACCTTATGAAGCCACAATGGGATTCTTTCTGCATCATGCTTTGGTAAAGGTCGATGCAATGAAGCCCAGCAGTAGGCATCTACATAAGCTGCTTGTCGCCAAGAGAAAGAACTTGGGGAGAAGCAACTAATTTGGGTACCTGTTTCAAAAGAACAGAAAAGATTATTTAAATGTGCTGAAAATTATAACTAAAATAAGTGGTTTGAAACAGAAAACAGCAATACTAAATGGGTAGTTGTTAGAAATTAGAAATATGATTAGAATAAACTTATCTTTAGTATTCAGCTTGAAATAGGTTGGTGCTATACATGTTATCTCTCAAGAAACAATCCTGTGGAGTAAATATTCTGTCATGTAGCAAGCTTGGAAATGTGCTTCTGCTATAGCAGAAAAGCAACTGGATACATAGTTTGAACAATTAACTATAGATATATTTCAAAGCTATGATAGGATATTCAATTCATCTTATTTAATTAATTGCCCACTGTAGTCTGAGAGTGTTTGTTGGTAAGTGGAATGGGAATTACTTGAGTCATCTCATAATACAAGCTTTTAAAGAATTGTAATAATTAAGGTTTATAATGGCTATCCAGTCCATTAACATAACAGAAAAAATCCTGATATTCACAACTTATGAAGGCAAGTAGGAACAATGGTTGAAAGAAAGCTTGAAGGTCAATGATGAAATGTTGCAGGAGTTTAGAAACTTGCTGTGGAGAAAAGGACAAAGAGAGAGAATAAAAGCGGTCCTGAAGGTTATGCTAATACAGAAAGAGTAGTAATGTCTTCTTCTTCCATATACCAATATCCTGGCAGGGAGCTTTGCTCATTCAATTCAGTTAAAAATCACACACCTGGTTATAATCCAACAGGTTTATTTGGAAGTACAAAGAACCTCGATTATCCAAAGGATGTGGGTGGGGAGTATTTCATTTGGTTAATTGAATGCCAGATAATCATTGCTGGATAACATAGTTAGCCACGCATCAGGACTTTGCAATCTTGTTCGGCTCATCTGAAATTCGGTTAATCGAATGTCGGATAATTGAGGTTCCACTGTACTAGCTTTCAGAGCGCTGCTCCTTTGACAGGCACCTCCGCATCATTATATTCTGGTACACTGTATCTATACTGATAGATAAGGCAAGTGGAGGAATTCGAAGTAGCAGTGTAAATGGAAGGATTGAAGGGGAACATACTGAATGCGAGGAGAGCACGTCAATTAGAGAAGAAAGACAGAGAGGCAGAGTATATAGTAACTCTGAAGAAGTAAATTGCTGGTGAGGTGACTCATGTAGATCCTCCACCCCCCTTGCCACTCCAGAAGCCAGGTGCAGAAAGCACACCACATACTTCCCGTCCCGAAGGGCCGAAAAAATCTGGAATCTGCGTTGTGAATGCTGCCGTTGATGTTAAGGCTGGCTATGGTAGCCTCCATGCTAGCAGTATTGTGCAACCGCCACCTGTGGAACTGACTGGGAGGACAAGGGAGGGTCAAAGAGGTCCCTTGCCCTCCCAGTGAGTGCATCCAGGAATGCCCTGAACCACCTCTGGTTGTTCTGGGCTAGCCCTGGTTGCGGCAAGCAGTCCGGGTGGACCAGAAGACCAGTCCAAAATCTGCCCAGTGGTCAAGAGCCTGCTGGCACCTATCGTGGAGACCACGAGTAGCCTTGATAAAGTCCCAGAGTCCCTCGATTGGGATGAAAGGGAACTTGGTGAGGGGCACTAGACAGTCTCAAACCTCGCTGGAGGCTGACTTCACGTTGTCCCCAGCACCCACTACCGAGCCCAAAACCCCTTCTGTGTGGTCTTCCTCAGATACTGGGCAACACCGACCTTCCAAAGAAGATTCACCCAAATCCATTCCCCTACCCTATTATCCTATATTTACCCCTGACTAATGCACCAAACCTATATGTCCCAGAACATCATCAATAATTTAGCATGGCCAATTCACCTGACCTGCACATCTTTTGGAGTGTGGGAGGAAACCGGAGCACCTGGAGGAAACCCACGCAGACACGGGGAGAATGTGCAAACTCCACACAGACAGTTGCTCGAGGCTGGAATTGAACCTGGATCCAGAGATTCAGAAGATTCAGAGGGTTCAGAAGAGATCTAGCAGGATGTTGCTGAGTATCGAAGATTTGAATTGATAGGCTGGGACATTTTTTTAAATGGAGCATAGAAAGTTGAGAGGCGACCTGATAGAAGTTAATAAAATAATAAGAGGTATAGGTTGAGTTGATGGTGGTTGTCTTTTCCCTTGGATGGGAAATTTCAAGACTAGGGGGCACATTTTTAAGGTGAGAAATTTATAAAAGCCAAATCTCTTACACAAACGGTGATTTGCATGTGGAATGAATTTCCTGAGGAAGTGGTGGATGTGGGTTCAATTACGTTTAAAAAACATTTGGATGGAATAATGTTTGGAGGAATATGGGCCAGGGGCAGGTAGGTGGGATTTGTTAAGTTTGAGATTATGTTTGGGCCTAAGAGTCTGTTTCCGTGCTTAGTGACTCTACGGCTTTGTAGCAATTCGAACCAAGAGGACATATTAACTACAAGGTCCTTGATTGGTCCAGGTTAACAACCTCAGTCAAGAGGCACTGGCTGACCAGTATTAACAGGGGAGTTAAAGCCTCACTTTAGGAGGCTAACTTTGAGCTGCCTGGCCATATCCAGTGTGGAGGAAGAAGTTCTACATGTTAGACTGTGCTGTCAACTCAGTTCTTTTTTGGCTATATAAACCTCTACTTCTACTGTTGCTGCTGCCTGGGCCTACCTGGTTTTGCTGCTGCCATCTCCAGGCCTACCAGTTCTGCCCCCTAGACCCTGCTTAAGAACTGTTGCTGCTACCTGGGACTCCTTGCATGTGAATTGCTGTAGCCTGTGCCCCAACAATATTTGGTGACCCCTCACAGCAACAGACGGCACTTCTCTTCCTCATCCTTTTCTACGTTTACCTCTAGTAACATGGCTAGCGCTAAGGTGACAGGATCTAGCCACACCTATGCCGGAGTAGCTGTGACCTTAGGCTTGGCTGCTTCAGCCCCTTTGGGATCCCATGCCCCTTCAGGCTCCTGACCAAGGGCCTAGGGGTTCAAGCCTACCCACATCCCAACATGAACATCGAGGCCTGCAGCAAGGCTACAGACAATGTGGGTGGCCCACTGGCCATTGTCACTGCAGCGCTGTATTTTTTCTTTTAGACCAAGAGGCAGTGCACCTGGCCGTTGAAAACAGGCTCAATGTGGGCGGGACATATTTGCCTGTTGATCCTCTGGAAGTCACAGCCCAGAGATTGTGATTTCCAGCGTCTTGCCCTTCACTGGCAGTGAGCTCCTCCTCCTCCACTTACAATCACCAGTGGCAATCCTTTCAGGTGTCACGTTGCTCCTGCTCGGACTGAAGGACTCACCCTCAAACATGTTTACTCCTTCCGGCCCCAGGTATTCATTTGCTTTGCCCAGAAAGACGTGACCAAGAGCCCATGGACTTTGCTCCATAAGGCCCTAGCCTACAGCACCTTCCGGATGGCAGATAGTGTGTGGTGCCACCTCTGCCAGGAGGTGGGCACTTTCAGAAGAACTGCCCCATCCTGAAGTCTGCCTAGTATACACTGCCACACCTGTTCCCCCACCCTACCACCAAAACCACACTGGGAGCCCCGCCAAGTGGGACCCAAGCCGGGGGTTGACATCACCATGGTTTCTGGTGCGAAGTGGGTGGGAGTCTGGCCGGAAGGCATGGAGGAAAATTAAACACCGTGAGGTGTCCCCCGCTACAGTTACCACGTGATCCCCATGGAATCGGACAGTGACGCACCCCAGGCGTTACCAGAACCTTGCCCCAGCTCACCAGACTGTGATGTCTCTGCTGCCAGCCCCCATCCTGTGGTGGCCAAAACCGGGTTTTCTTGGCCGGAGCTGGGGCCGTGCCCTCCTCATTATCACCTGACAGCCCAGCAGTAGGGCAGGAAGTGACGCAACTGGGTTTTCCTGCCCTTGCCATGCCCCCTGCCTACTCCAGCTAATAACGTTCATGGAGAAGTGAAGGGAGGGCCTGAAGGCCCCATGACCACTAGGGCAGGCAGGAGAGTGAACACCATCACCACAATTACTGGAAAGAGGCACCGCTCCCTGCAAGGGAACGACTTTCCTGTCGCATGGGTAAGGTGTAGTTCCTCCCCCGGGGTGAGCCCACGGCACTTGCTGACCGTCCTGCCTGTACCACGTCCTGGCCAGTCCGGTGCCCTGGGGGTTGCACCAGACCTCCCACTGCTGCAGGTCCACCCGCCCTCAGCAACAAGCTGGAGCCTCATTCAGGCCACAGTGTGGGCACTATAATTGTAAATCCCACTGAGCCGACTGGTGGAAAGGAGGAAGGTATTTTCCTCAAACCTTCTTCCAGACTGTTTTCACGGCGTCCTAGCCTAGGGAAAGCCCTTTTCTCTGAGTTTCCACAATCTGATGAAAGTGACCCCCAAAACAGGCCTTGATGGAGTGCAACGAGGATGTTCTCGTTGGTGACACAGAGGGTGGTGTCATTGGGGGTTTGGGATCAGCTAATGGCGGCAGACCAGTACCCACTCTCACTGTCGGGGAGGGGCCAGTAGCCACAGAAGACCACCTGGAGAGGGTTTTGGGCTCGGTAGTGGGTGCTGGGGAAATGCAGCATCAGTCTCCGGTGAGGTTTGAGACTCTCTAGTGCCTCTCACCAAGTTCCTTTTCATCCTCATCAAGGGACTCTGGGATTTTATCAAGGTTACTCGTGGTCTCCATGATAGGGGCCAGCTGGCTCTTGACCACTGGGCAGATTTTGGGCTAGTCTTCTGGTCCACCGGACTGCTAGCCACATACCAGGGTCAGCCCAGGACAACCAGAGGTATTCAGGATGTTCCTTGATGCATTCACTGGGAGGGAATGGGACCTCTTTGCCCCTTCCCTGTCCTCCAGTCAGAGTTTTTGTTTAAACAGTTCCACATGTGGTGGTTGCACAACACTGCTGACAATGAAGACTAGCATAGCCAGCCTCAATAGCAGCAGGGAGTCACAACACAGATCCCAGACCTTCCCGTCCCTGCGGGATGGGAAGTCTGCAGTGTGCTTCCTGCAAGAAACCCAAACTACCCTGGGAGATGAAGCCACCTGTCTTGCGGAGTGGCAAAGAGAGGTCTACATGAGTCACGTCACCTGCAAATCTAGTTGGGTGGCTAACTTGTTGACCCCACATTTTGAGCCAGAGATCTTGGGGGTCAAGGGGTCTGTGCCAGGCAGTTTGCTTCACTTAATGGTGTGGCTAGGGGGTATAATGCTTCACATCGTGAACATCTATGCTCCCTCGGGTC